>NC_137422.1:12702283-13302283 GCF_964374335.1 Astatotilapia calliptera | reverse complement strand
GGAGATGAGACATGGATGAGCAGACGACCTGACAATGGCATGAAGAAAACAAAAGGCTTAAATACAGACATGAGGTGATCAGGGGAAGTGGCGACACATGGGGGAAAACAGCTGACAGACATAAACCTAATGACAGGACCAGGAGAGGAAAGCTAAATACAATAAACAAAGAACACATGACATTGTCAGAATAAAACAGGAAATGCTAAAACATGACAACACAACTTAACAGACCTAATATGTGATGAATAAATACAAAACCCCAAAACATAGAAAACCCAGGAACAATAACTGCCTAAACTAAAGGCAGATAGGAAATAACACAAACTAAATCACATAACAAAATGAGACAAATACAAACATGAACTCAGAGCGCTGGGTCAGAGACCCAGCCTGTGACAGAGCCCCCCCCTCAAGGGCGGATTCCAGACGCCCAAAACCTCGAAAAACAAAACCAAAAACAACCCACCAAGGGCGGGCGGTGGGGGTCCAGGACGGAGGGCCAGAAACAAGGCCAAAAAAACCAAAATGTCCATCAAAATCACAGGAGCGTAGGGAACAGTTCATGACTCCTCAAGGGGCCGACCCGGAGGGTGACGGTCCAGAAAATCATAGTTCATGTGATCAGGGGGCCGGCCCGGAGGCCGACGGCACAGAAGTCCATGGTCGAACAGTTCCGGGGGCCGTCCGTGCGGACGGCAATGGTGGCGACATGGAAACCGTTCAGGGGGCCGACCGTGCGGACGGCAACGGCGTAGAAACAGTTCAGGGGGCCGACCGTGCGGACGGCAACGGCGTAGAAACAGTTCAGGGGGCCGACCGTGTGGACGGCAACGGCGTAGAAACAGTTCAGGTGGCCGACCTCGACGGCGGTGACGTCCAGCAGGTGGCCGAAGATTCCCAGGTGCAGAGCGAGGCTTGGGCGGCGGCATAACAGCCGTAGGACCAGGCGACGCTGAAGCAGAGGCTGGACCAGGCGTAGCAGAGGCCAGACCAGGCGAAGACGAAGGCTCTGATGGAGCCGCACCAGGCGAAGACGAAGGCTCTGATGGAGCCGCACCAGGCGAAGACGAAGGCTCTGATGGAGCCGCACCAGGCGAAGCACAGGCTGGAGCTGCAGCAGGCGAAGCACAGGCTGGAGCTGCAGCAGGCGAAACAGAAGCAGAATCTGAAGGTGGCTGGACGGGCTCCTCGGGCCCCCCAGCTGACGTGGCTTGAGGCTGGACGGGCTCCTCGGGCCCTCCAGCTGACGTGGCTTGAGGCTGGACGGGCTCCTCGGGCCCTCCAGCTGACGTGGCTTGAGGCTGGACGGGCTCCTCGGGCCCTCCAGCTGACGTGGCTTGAGGCTGGTGCGGTTCTCCTGAACCCCCAGCTGACGTGGCATGAGGCTGGTGCGGTTCTCCTGAACCCCCAGCTGACGTGCCATGAGGCTGGACGGGCTCCTCGGGCCCCCCAGCTGACGTGCCATGAGGCTGGACGGGCTCCTCGGGCCCTCCAGCAGAAGCAGTGGCAGGACCAGTAGGTGCCGAGACTACTGGCTGAACAAAAGGCTGAGCAGGTGATTGAGCAAATAACTGAGCTGAACAATGGGGAGCTGGCTGAGCTGCACAGTGGGCTAAGGGCTGAGCTAACGGAAACACAGGAAAATGAACTATTGACTGGGCTGCTAACAGAGCTAATGACTGAGCTATAGACTGAAAAGCATGCAGTAGTGATGGTGGTGTTGGTTGCGGACTGAATTCTCCTGAGCCTTCAGTAGAAACAGGAACAGGTGCAGGCACCTGCTGGACACTAGCCACTCCCACCCGAGGAGTAGGTACGGGTGCGGAGACGGGCTGTATCCTGGCTGACCTCACCCTGGGGACCGGCATGGGTGCAGGGGTGGACTGGTTCACAGCCCCCCTCACCCCGGAAGCCGGGACAGGCACCGGCAACGGCTGGGCAACTGCCCTTCCCACCCGAGGAGCTGGTACGGGTGCAGAAACGGACAGAGCCTCAGCTGGCCTGGAAACCAGAGCAGGGACCAGCTGGGCCTCAGACTCCCTCACCCGAGGAACTGGTACGGGTGCAGGGGTACGCTGGGCCCGAGCTGCCCTGGCAGCAGAAACACGAACAGGCAAAGGAGCAGGCTCAGAAAAAACAGTCTTAGAAACGGCAGGCTTAGGGTTAATATGTATTGGGTCGACAAAAACAGACCTAGCAAAAATGAATCCGCCGTCCACTTCATGTTTAGCAGTCTTAGTATTAGCAGTCCTTGGGTTAACGGTCTTAGAGTGAGCTGACTTGGGGATGATTGAACCAGACTTAACAAAACCTGAACTGAGTGTTGTAGACCTGGTAGAAGTGTTAACAGTTTTTCCTTTAACCGCATGTGCAGACTTAAGCGAGCGGGAATTGTCTTTCATCCCTCCCTGCGTAGAGGGAGTAAAACAAAACGGATCCTCCCAGTCCACGTCGTCATCCATAAGGGAAATTCCCCATGGATCGGAAGTGAGCCGATTGTTGTTAATGTCAGACGGGACGTGAGAATAAAAGTCATTTTCACTCACCACCGTGTGCTCGGCATTGTCCAGTTTATGGCGACGGGTGCGCCGCTTCCTTCGAGCGGAGGAAGCCGGCGGAGCGAGCGACTGAGCCCCCGGTGCACAACACGGCAATAACGAGGCTGGAGCGTGAGCGCCTGGAGCGTGAGCGCCTGTAGCCACGCGAAAAACTCCCACTTGAAGCGAGCGAGGCTTAGATGCAGGCAGCGCAACAGGCGGGGACTTTCGGCAGCTCTTGGGACCTCCGAGAGCTAGCCAAGTCCCGTGGAAAATGCGCTCGTAGTCGGGGGTACGCCACGGCTTCCAGCGGAGCTCCTCCTCCAGCTGGGCGAAGGCTGCCTCCCGACGCTCGTAAAGCTCGCGGTCTGCTGAGTCCATAGTGGTCAGGTCGTACTGTCACGGTCTGGCTGGGGCAGACCGTATGTGTTGCAGAGGAGGACTCAAACGCAGACCAAAATGTGGTGTGGATTAACAAAACAAGCCGTTTATTGAGGTTAGCAACGAGGGTACAAAATAATAGGGCATCGGTGAAAACTAAACAATAACCTAAACTGGGTGAACTAATAACAAAACATGAAAAACCTTAACCATAGTGAACTGACATGGGTACCTGGAGATGAGACATGGATGAGCAGACGACCTGACAATGGCATGAAGAAAACAAAAGGCTTAAATACAGACATGAGGTGATCAGGGGAAGTGGCGACACATGGGGGAAAACAGCTGACAGACATAAACCTAATGACAGGACCAGGAGAGGAAAGCTAAATACAATAAACAAAGAACACATGACATTGTCAGAATAAAACAGGAAATGCTAAAACATGACAACACAACTTAACAGACCTAATATGTGATGAATAAATACAAAACCCCAAAACATAGAAAACCCAGGAACAATAACTGCCTAAACTAAAGGCAGATAGGAAATAACACAAACTAAATCACATAACAAAATGAGACAAATACAAACATGAACTCAGAGCGCTGGGTCAGAGACCCAGCCTGTGACAAGCAGAGGTTCTGATTAACAATGAAACATCATGTGGAAGCATTTTGTGTCAAAGAGGAAAGCAACTGTAGTTCTTAAAATGGTCGTGACAGCAATTTTCTAGAGTACACACAGTTATCTGACATCTTAATTCAGATAATTATTTAATTAGGGTGCTCCACTGATAACACATGACTGCTGGTAGTAATTATCATCATAATTTATTTGGACAGTCTCATTCTAATGCTACAGTTTCATCAAGTCATGATATCTCTGAAATAAATCTACAAACTAAGACACAGCAATGGCTTATATGGTTCTTATATTGTGTTAAAGTCATATAAATTAAATATATAATCACATCTCAAGAGCATGAAGTTGTAAAAGAAGTGTTTAAATAAAACAGTTTTACTAACAGTGATTGTTAGTCAATTTTTCTCATTAAAAACTGTTTAAAAAAATCAAATCTCTTTATATAAAGGTTTAAATTTTCTAGTTAAGTTTACTATACAGTCCTGTGAAAAAACGAGTACACCCCATGATTTAATGTGTTTTAGCTTTTAGCTGAACCACTTTTAACAGCAATAACTTAAAGTAATAGTATTCTGTATGCCTAAATTAGTCTCCAACATCCTTGTGGAGGAATTTTGGTGCACGCTTCAGTATAATGTTGCTTTAGCTCATTGAGGTTTGCGCACATTTATTCATGCAAAGCTCTCTCAAGGCCCCAACACAACATTTTAATTAGGCTGATATGTGTACTTTGACTGGGTCATCGTAACACCTTGATTCTTTTCTTTTTCAGTTATTCTGTTTTAGATTTGCTGCTCCCTTCATTGTCCTGTTGTGCAGACTCAGTTTAGGCCAAGCTTTATCTGCTCAACTCTAGAATACTTGTATTCTGGTATATATGGTTGACTCAGTGACTACAAGGTGCTCAGGTCCTGTGTCTTTTTCTAATTTAATGAACTTTAAAATTTTACAACGCGAATTTAGGCCTGTAAACTCTGATGTGCAGCTCTTGCACTGCACGGTCCTTGAGCTTGCTGTGAATTTTGTGGAATGTCCACTCCTGGAATGATTATGGGATTTTATAATCATAACCGAATGCTCCAGATGAGCAGACTCCCAAAACGTCCACTTTTTGGGTCAGGTTAGTTAACCAAGATTAAGTTAGCATGGTCAGTTTCAAGTTTGTCACACTGTGAGACAAAAATGACCAACATTACCCGCATGACATTACCTTGGCCTAGGTGGCCAAAGAGAGAACAACATAATGCAGGTAGATTTTCTAAGTTCATTCCTAGTCATAAATTTTTTTTAAAAATATATATCAATAAGGGAAAAAAGAAAAGGAATCAAAAGAAAAGGAATCAAAGCAAGTCACAAGAGAGGGATATTGAAAGCTGAAAACAATCTAGTGGTCAGACTTTGACTTGTTCTTTGAAAATGGCATGGAATTTACCATTGAGCATTTTAGAGTTTGTTGTTTTTTCTCAGCATTTTTCCCCCATAAACAATTTACTTAAGCAACAACTGTACCGTGAATGTTACAAGCAATGTTACTTCATGACCACACAGCTATTTTACCTACCACGAATTGGCTGTGGTGAGAAAAAAAGCATCAAAAAGAAAAAAACACATGATCAAAGTATTGTTAAAAAAATTACCTTTTACCACCCATTGTGTTGTCAGAGAAACCTACTGTGTATACTGTGAAACGTTTCATCAATATGATACAATAACAGTTACTTTGTTATGCTTTGAGAGACATTTTGGTGCACTTGTCCCATCAGAGACTGCAAGTTTTATCCTATAATTTAAAAAAAAAGTCTAAAGGGTGGGCCATTTATATGGATACACCGTAATAACATGGGAATGGTTGGTGATATTAAAGTCCTGTTTGTGGCACATTAGTATATGTGAGGGGGCAAACTCCTCAAGATGGGTGGTGACCATGGTGGCCATTTAGAAGTCAGCCATCTTGGATACAACTTTTGTTTTTTATATAGGAAGAGGGCCATGTGACACATCAAACTTATTGGTAATGTCACAAGAAAAACAATGGTGTGCTTGGTTTCAACGTAACTTTATTCTTTCATGAGTTATTTACAAGTTTCTGACCACTTATAAAATGTGTTCAATGTGCTGCCCATTGTGTTGGATTGTCAATGCAACCTTCTTCTCCAACTCTTCACACACTGATAGCAACACCGCAGGAGAAATGCCAGCACAGGCATCCAGTATCCGTAGTTTCAGGTGCTGCACATCTCGTATCTTCACACCATAGACAATTGCCTTCAGATGACCCCAAAGATAAAAGTCTAAGGGGGTCAGATCGGGAGACCTTGGGGGCCATTCAACTGGCCCACGATGACCAATCCACTTTCCAGGAAACTGTTCATCTAGGAATGCTCAGACATATCACTCATGGGAAGGGTCGGCGCTATAAAAATGATGGTCTTGCCAAAAATAAACTATTTATTTTCAATGATCCCAAATAAGCCATCACAAGATTGGTTCAGATCTCTAGACTCGTATATTTCTAAATTCCTTTGGAAAGATAAACCCCCACATATCAGCTTAAAAACACTACAAAGGGCCAAGGATAAAGGAGGATTAGATCTGCCTAACTTTAATCACTATTTTTTTAGCCAACAGGCTTCAGTTCATCTCTAGATGGTTTAAACACACCCTCTTAGATGAACCTTGGATAGATGTAGAACAGGCACTATGTAATAACCTAGAAATTTCAGACCTACCATTTATCAGCTCAAACATCAAACGACATGAATGCTTTAAAAGCATCAATATTAGCTCTTCTCTGACAGCATGGTGGGAGTTTCTAAAAATGACAGTCTTCATTAATCCCATGCAAACGTACACCTATCTGGAACAATCCGGACATATTACAAAACAATAATATGATAAATTTTCCAGATTGGAGTTGCAAAGGAATTAAATACTTGGAACATATGTGGGAAGGAACAGACTTTATTTCGTTTGACAGACTAGTTACACAATATGGGATCAACAAGAAACGATTTTTGGAATATCAACAAATTAAATCCATAGTAAAAAAGAAATTTAATCCCAGTGAAGCTGAATTACAAATACCACCAAGTGTGGTACAATTTTTTAGTCTAAAACCCCCCAAATTATTGTCTAAAATATACAGAACACTTTCTAAAATAGATGAATCAATATCCCTTCCTATTACAAAATGGGAAGCAGATTTATCAATCAACTTAGACCCAATCCTTTGGTCTCAGATATGCTTAAAAACCTTTCAATGGATCAGAAATCCCAGTTTGCAATTAATACAATACAAAATAATACACAGAGTGCACTATACTGGTCATAGGATGTTCAAGATGGGCTATACGCCTTCCAACAACTGCTCACACTGCACAGCAAATACACCGGACAATTACATCCACGCTCTTTGGTTCTGTCCACCAGTTCAGAAATTTTGGCGTGAGATATGTGAAGACTTATCAAAGTGTCTGAAATGTAACATTCCAGCCTCCCCTTTAGTATGCTTGCTGGGCAACTTGGATGAGGTCACTGCAGAAATAAAAACAGCCCACGTTGTTTTTACGGCCCTATGCATTGCCAAGAAAATGGTCCTCATTAACTGGAAAAAGTGCAGGGGACCTCTGGTGCATCGGCCCTACTAGGGGGCTCTCTAACTGGTGGGGAGGTTGTTATATCTTTGCAGGTGGTCTCCTCACTACAGGAGCTCACTCTGCAGGTGGGGGGAGAGATATGGGAGAGGTGGAGAATGAACTCAACCTGGGTGTCTATTGTCTTGTGTAGTTTGGAAGATGATTGGATGATGGGGTGGGTGCAGTTTTCTCTGGGGTGGAGTCGGGTGGGCTGCCCCGGACTCTGTGGGGCTGGGCGGTGCTGCTGCTGCGGGTCCCGGTCCAGATGGGCCTGGGCCCCCTTGCCCTGGTGGGTTCCAGAGTGTGGGGGTGCCTACTGGGGTCAGCAGGGGAGCTGGTCCCAGGGAGGGGCCGCTTGCCCCTCCCTTTCTTCCCTCCCCATCCTCAGCTGCCTCCCTATTCCTGCTCTACCACACCCACCGACACACGCAGGGCTTGGGGTGCAGGTATGTCACCAGGGTGCAGGGGAGGGACTCCCCCTCTGTCCCCTTCTGGCCACCTGTGCCTCAATTTTATTCTGCAACCTAGACATCCACATTACTCACACTCTCACATAACACATATAGGGCCTTGGGGGTGCGCACGTTTTACAGCATCCAGAGGATGGTCGGTGTAGTCCAACCCACCTCTGGCGCTGGTGCCCTACCCTCAATTTTAAATGCATTTAGACACTAAGGGTTTTCGGGAGGAGCCGTGCTGCTCCCTGAGAGGAAGCTAGTACCATGCTCTCCTGAGTTTTAAATGCACTTTAGAACAGCACACAGCAACACTACATATGAGCGGGCGTAGGGACGTTTAAGGTCTTCACTCACCCTGATTCTGTTAGCCGTCAGGGCTGGGGGGCTGGGAGGAGGTGCTGGCCGTCAGACTGGGGTCTGGGATGCGGGGCCTCCCTGCTACTGCAGATAAGGAGGTGGTCCGCTTGCCTCCACCCCAGAGAGAAGGGTTACATCTCCTGGGTCTAGGTGCGGCTTGCCCCTCTAAGGGCGGGGGTACCTGGACCTGGGATATGGGTATGTTTGGGGAGTGCGACTGTCTGTGCAGTGTCTATTTGTGTCTGTCTACACGTTGGGTGAGTGCCGAGTATTTGGTTGTGCATATGGGGTGGGAATGCACGTCTGTGTCCGCGTGTGCCTGTTCGTCTGTGTCTATATGTCAGGTTGGGTCTTAGACTCAACCTCTCTGGGTACATCTCAGGCCCTCTAAAGTACGGAGGCCTATCTCCCCTCACCACACTCCCTGCCGGTGGCTGATGCCCTCAGACGTTGGTGTGTTGGTGGTCCTTGTCGTCTGGGGCTGGGCACTCATGTATGTACCGGCTCACTCCTGGTGGCCTATTGGCGGGGCTGGGTGCCTGTGGCCCGGCTGGGCTCCTTCCGGGGGGTGGGATGCCCTCAGACCTCTGGCCTCTGGGCCTGAAGCTCGGTCCTCTCTGGCACAGCTGGCTGCCGGCAGAGCCCGCCGGCACGCCACTGCAACCCCCTCTGGCCTCTGCTCCGTAGCTGCGGGGTGACCTCTCCTTTGGGGCTCTACTCAGCTCTTCCCAGGAGGGTGGCACAGTTCCCCCCCCCCTTTGGTGGTCCTCCTCGGGTCCTTGTACTCTGGGGCCTCTGGATATCTGGGGCCTGGATCTCCTCCATACCTGCTTCATACCCTGGTGGACGGGGCTATGGCTCCCCACACTCCCTAGCAGATCGTTACATGGAGAAACCTTTGGAATACAAGCATGCTGATCCACACAGGTATGCACACAGGTGTGCACACAGGTGTACACACGGGTGTTCACACGGGTGTTCACAGACGCGGACTACACCTTTCTTGGCTGCTGCCTCAAAGCACATTGTGCGCTGTCTATCTTGCGTGCTGCACAATATCGTTTATTATTTAGTATCTACTGATATCTACTGCTAGCTAGTTTATTGTGATGGTGCTGTTTTTTTTATTATGTTGATCTTTGTTGTTTGCTTTCTCTTCTGTTTTTTTTCTCCATACAGGTGATCCAGGTGTTTTGTTTGTTTTTCTTTTCTTTTCTTTTCTTTCTTCCATAAAGAGGGAAACACATCATCATGTAGCAATTTCAAATATCCAGTGGCCTTGAGGTTTCCATTGATGAAGAATGGACCCACTATCGTTGTACCCCATATACCACACCAAACCATCACTTTTGTTCTTCCAACAGTCTTGGAGGGATCCATCCAATGTGGGTTAGTGTCAGACCAATAGCGCTGGTTTTGTTTGTTAACTTCATCATTCACATAAAAGTTTGCCTCATCACTGAACAAAATCTTCTGGGTGAACTGAGGATCCTGTTCCAATTTTTGTTTTGTCCATTCTGCAAATTCTGTGCACTGATCTGGGTCATCCTCGCTGAGATGCTGCAGTAGCTGGAGTTTGTAAGGGTACCATTTGTTAGTAGCTAATATCTGCCGAAGGGATGTTCGACTAATGCCACTCTCCAGTGACATGCGGCGAGTACTACGCTGTGGGCTCTTGCTGAATGAAGCTAGGACAGCCACTAATGTTTCTTCATTAATGACAGTTTTCTTGCGTCCACATTTTGGCAAATCCAACACTGAACCAGTTTCACGAAACTTAGCAAGCAGTTGGAGCATGGGAGATGGGTGGTCTCGTAGGGTGTCTTGCATTGAAATCTGCTGCAATGACCCGGTTACTGCGTTCACCAGATATCAACACAATTTCGATCCGCTCCTCACATGTTAACCTCTTCGACATGTCAATGGCTATGAACCAAGAGAAACTTGTAAATAACTCATGAAAGAATAAAGTTACGTTGAAACCAAGCACACCATTGTTTTTCTTGTGACGTTACCAATAAGTTTGATGTGTCACATGGCCCTCTTCCTATATAAAAAACAAAAGTTGTATCCAAGATGGCCGACTTCTAAATGGCCACCATGGTCATCACCCATCTTGAGGAGTTTGCCCTCTCACATATACTAATGTGCCACAAACAGGACTTTAATATCACCAACCATTCCCATGTTATTATGGTGTATCCATATAAATGGCCCACCCTGTACATTAAAGGAAAATGGCGATGTCACCATCTTTAGGGAACAAGAGGTCACTGAACAGTAATGAAATTATATGAATCATCTACTATTGTTTTTTGCAAATCTCAGCTTAAATATTGGAAAATGTGGCTTGAGAGTGCTCTTTGCCACAAGTAGCAAAGCAGGAGATGAGAGTATGACATTGCATGAGAGATAACAGGGCTCATGTTCTCGTAAAATACATGGAAATTAGTAAACAGCTACTGAAAAAAATTACAAGGTCCAAAACTGACATATTTATAACACTAAAAACAGCTGGTATCTTTTCTTCATGCATTCATGCTTCAAATTATAAATGTGAACTTAATTAGAGGTTATGTAAACTGTCCACTGTTTTGACTCAGGAACTAAAACCTGCTCGTTTTAAACCTCTTTCTCCTACAAAGCTACTAAGATAGGGCATGTTTTTATAAGCAAAGCTCTGCTTTTTCTGATACATGAGCAGATATGGTGAGTAGTTAAGACTGTGATCCCTAACAGCTGTTCCTGCATTAGCTGGGATCAGAGTATTCCCCCGACAGCGAAGCACAACGCCAGTTCACATTCTGCAACAAGGCTGATTACACCACCACTAATGCATTGTAACTGCCTCCAAACCAAAGTATTTTTATATGAAAAACAAATATGCACTTTTTGTATTTTACCACATCTTTACCACCTCAGCATACAGCCATTATGTACTGTTATTAAATCGATACTCTTTCAGATTAATAACATAATCAAATGTGCACAATAGCAACAGTGCAATGTGTGACACTGTATATGCATGCTGAGCTTACTTTTCTCACACCTTAAATTGTTAGCAAAATTGCACACATTTGATTTGCTTGAAATAAATATACTATTACCAATATATCTACTGTAAAACATCTCTTATTTGGGTAAAATTGTGTCCGTGTACAAGTGTACACTGTGTGTTTCTAAGTTACAGTTATTTATAGTCAGAGCTAATGTTGTGAGGCTCCATCCCAAGAGATCCCCCAATTACCATGGAATTTAGAAAGCAAAAGCTAAACCAAACAGTCCAAAACAGCGCTAAGAATAGAGTGACCTTAGAGATCATCCAATCTTCCAACATAAATGTAGTTATATCATTGGAAGACAAGGGAAAGAGCACAGAGAGAGCGACAGAGATAGGCTCTTCTGTCTTGAGGAATGCTTTTAGAGTGTTGAGAGCAGATCGTGTGTGAAGGCAGATGTCTCTGCAATAATAGTGGAAACTATCATAAATTATGAACCTAACTTCATGTGCTAACACTCCAAGAGGTTCTTAAGAACCAAACAGGGATAAATTAGAGAGTAATATTCCTGTCCGAGGGAGTGGAAAAAAACTCATTGGAGCCACTAAGTCGTTTTATCTGGTAAAATTTTGATCAATACTTCCTAGAGTTGGCTCAAAATAATGCATAAATAAATAATGCACTGTACCTTAGGACGGATATTTTTTTAAAGCTAAACAAGACAAATCTGCCAAAGCAAGAGTATTTTCTTTAATTATCTTTGCATCTGCGAGATAAATGGTGCAAAGGTGTAGGTGAAAGTATAAAGTTGGTCTCATTTCTCTAAAAGCAATGAGACCAACTGACAATAGTGTCACTGTGAGTTCATGCTGGAGTGTCTAGCATGACACACATTGGGGTCTTGAAACTGGAGCTGCTGGTTGGTCTGGATTTGGAATGGGATTTGGGTTCATGGTGAGCTTGCATGATTGCGTGTTATGCTGCAATCATCTAAATCCTTCCAGAGTCCCTGCTGGTTTCAATAGCATTTAACATAGCAATGGGAATCAATTAAAAGGACTAGTAAGATTCCTAAACACAGACCTCTATTCGTCACAACAGCGTGTAACTCAGAAAAAGAGTGAAATAAAGTATTGAGGCAGACATATGGGAATGAAGGCTGCTTGTTTGTCTGCTTTACAGATACTGTACTTCATATGCTACTGTAAACCTCAAACAGTGCCTTTGATCCTTGAGGCAGCAATTCAGTCTATAAAGCCAAACTACCTGCAAACACACACTGTATCCAAGTGCACAGATGTCTGCACACATTGACACAAGATTTAAGTACATGTCCTTTATGATTACAGTAGAATATATCATGTCAACTAAAACATAGCTTGCAGTATCACCATAACAACCCATAATAACCTATTAAAGCATTTTTACATTAACATCCATAACAGTAGTTATACTCCCACTACTTATATGGTTAGAGCTCCAACTTTTATTTGATTGTTACACAAATTAATAGCTTACTCATGCTACTAAATAAACTTTGAATAAACTACTACCACTTTTAAAAAGAGAACGATGTCTCCAAATATGCTTTAAATAATAGTGAGTCTTTAGGCAACAACAGGGAGAACAGAGCACTTAAGTCATTGAAGTCACTGAAATAATTACAGCACTTGGGCAGTGATAATTCAGAAAAACAGTTTCTAAAAACTAATATATATTTATGACAAAGATTAAATGGAAACCCCCCACATAAGTGCTGAAAAATAAAGTGCATAAAAAAACAACATGTTACTGTGTGCCAAGACATTAACTTCCCCATCTCCCCCTTAACACATCACATAAGGTCAGCGACACTGCAGTTGACCTGTGAATTTGGACTTTTGAAAAACTCTACAGTGGAGTACATTTAAATGGTGCTATGAACTGTAAATGAGGCATTCCAGGAGCATTGGAAGATTTACACAAACTTTTACATTTGTAGTCCCAGAGGCATCACCTCTGTGACACCACTCATACCGCCAAAAGTGAGAAAAGGCTTCACTGATTAAGCAAATGATAATCTAGAAATAGTGTCTATTCTTACAACATCTTCCTGTTCTTCCTACCTTAATACAAAAATTATGAAATGGTAAAACTGTGGTTGAAGGATAGTGGAATAAATCATTGTCCAAAAGGTTACCTACTGAAATAGCAAAATGTATGAATACTTGGTAGCAGAGGGTTCTATTATTCCTTCCATTTTCCAGTGCATGCAATTCCATATTAGATGTTAAATCTCCATTTCTTGAGCCATGCGAAGCTCTTCTTAAGAGATTATCATGTCTTTCCAAGTCTGACTGGATAAGTTATCCTTGAAGGATGTTCTGGATATGAAACAGGGTCTGTGCTAAATTGGACACACCAATAATGCCTCCGCAGGGAGACATACTAATCCGATGGCTCACTCGCTTCAACTGGCTCCTTTTGGAAATGAAAGCAAAACAACTAAAATCTGAGCTCCTTTGGGTAAGTCAGGTCCATGATATTAATATATGCATCATTGTGATCTGCTTGCATTTCAGCTGAAGCTGATGAATACGTGTAGGTAAGTAGGGTGAGACTGTACACCAGTAAGTCGAGAGCTCAGTCAGCCTGATATGAACAGGGCCTAAAGAAAGAGCATGGCAATATCTTCACTTGGGGCAGAATTAACTGTACAATTGATCTTTTTGGTATTTTGTGGCTCACCAACTACATTTCTAAACTTCGTGTTAAAAATTCCAGGTAAGGTCATTTCTCTCTTTTGAAGGGATTTTTTTCATTGGAGTCTTGGGAACACCTTGTCTGGTTCCTCTCACGGACACACTCTGCCTCAGGGGGACGTACCAGGTGCTACCTGCCCAGACAACACAGATCCACCCACCATGAGAACCTTGGGATTTTATAGACACGGATCCTGTAAACTTCACAGTCTTCAGATGACCTGAAAAAATATATAGAATGTTGTGGAATTATATGTCTGTTCATGTTGATTTATATAGATTGGGCATTTAGCATTTATTTTAATGTCTGTTTTTCTGGTGTTTGTAACAGATTAAGTAATATTTTCTTGGCTCGTGTACTGAAAAAAAAAACACAACTCAAATTGTCTCTGAGGTGATAGAGGGGACAGATGAACAGGAAAGAATGAGGTCTTTACAACTGCCAGTTTAGAGATAAGAAGGAAACCTGCTGCGACCAGAGGTCCCACTCTCTCAAGCTGCAGGCCTGAGCTCCCCAGGGGAGCGCATCATTAGGGCCCATATAAACTTTTGAAGTTGTGCGTCCTGGAAAACACCAGACATGCAAGGCAATAGTTTATGGCTTTAAATACAAACTTAAAAAGTGAAAGAGTGTATGACCCTTGACACTGAGACGACTGCTTCTGAGTTGTTACGTCTTCTGTTTTTCTTGCTTGGACGGATACCTGCCAGTCATAACCTTAGCCACTTTAAGACTCAAAAAGAAAGAAAACTAAAGGACTTCTTTGAAGTTTTTATTTTTTTAACTTCAATCAGTAAACCCCTTACCAGTGATCCAATGCAGCCGAGTAAAACCGCAAATTAATTATGACATTTAAATTGAATAGGAAAGAAATTCTTTTGAGGTTTGTCATTACAGCGAATATTGTAACCGTCAATAAAATAAATGTGAGTCAGTCTGAGATCTGTGGCACGCACAGTGCAAGTCTATTTAAGCACAAGATGTTTCTTGGACAAGACAGAAGGGTTGTAACAAGAGTGAGTCTGCAAGAGTGAGTGAGCATGCAAATGTTCTTAAAGTACTTGTGATTTCAGTCTTCCAAGAGTTTATAGCTCCCTCTCATGTCTGGTGGTTGAGTGACAGTGAGAGGCAGGCAGAGGGTGTTTCTTCATTGCATATCAGCCAGGGACAGCTGACTGGTTGGGATTTAATTGCTCTCAAGTGAGGTCAGCAGGAGGCATTTATCTAAGCAGAGTGCACAACGACAGTGGACGATGCACAGAGTCAGTCTGCCAGAATCCGAGAAACATCCATGGGAATTCACAGAAGCTCCCAGTTCGTGCTTAACTTTTCTGCATCACTGGGTCTGGTTTACCACTGAGACTGCAGCTTTAGATCTAAAGAGCCTTCAAATTAAAACTCTTGCTGAAAGGGAGCGCACCTCTGCCAACTCCTGTCACCACTCAGAGCACATGTAAGTCATTACAATACAGATTTGTTTGTTACAATTAAAGCTATATATTTTGCTTGTTTCAAATTATGTATGTATGTACAGGAATTATAGACAGCACCAGTGATGCAATATTTCATGCTCTGGATCCATGAGAGGGAGATGTATATCTGCATCACCCAAATTTTGATTTACTGCTTGGGAATGTACAAAACATACTTGTGTAAACACAGAAAACCAGAAGCTATTTTGAAAGTTGATTGAAAATGTAATCTTGTATGTAAGTATTAAAATGCATTGTTTCTTTATTACAGTGATATTCTGCATAATATTTCCTGAACTGGACTACAATGCCCCTTGAGGGACAAGAAGATGGAGCAGTAGATGTGCGCCGTCACTGAAGTTTAAAAGAGGGGCATAATCTCGTGATACAATCAGCCAACTTCTGCCAACCTGCTTCCTCTACAGCCACTCTGTCTCACCTCCCCGCCAGGAAGCAGTGCTGCAGTAACGAAAACCAGCAGGTCACAAGTGAGGGGTCAGAAGATCCCTGAGCTGAGGAACGACGCACAGATCTCTATCTTGTATTTCAGTATGTTGTTCACTGATCCCCACTGCATTGTATTATAATGCGCAAATGGATGCTGACATGGAACCTTCAAAATCTGTTCCCGGGACTGTACCTGCATGCAATCTTTCTGTTTGGCAGTGTGTGTGTAGTCTACAGTGACTGCACCCCAGAACAACTTGCCGCCATCATGAACTGCTCCAAACATGAGCGCCACACCAGGAATTATGACTATATGGAGGGAGGAGATGTGCGCATACGACAACTGTTCAGTGGCACGCAGTGGTTCCTAACTATTGATGACTCCGGCAATATCAATGGTACTCAAGACTCTACCAACTGCTACAGTAAGCATCGCTCTTTTTGTGTAGACCAAACGTTTATTATAGGTCCCACTATATATCTATAGGCATTTGCCAAAATGTATGTGAATCTGACTGCTATTACTCTGTTAATAAGTCATGTGTCTCTGTTAGAGCAGCCAAAGTGACAGGTAAAATGGAGCAGGTGGGAGATTTGATGGGTTAAATTACAGCACAGGCTGTAATGAAGTAAACTGAAGGGTCTTGGAGACTTATGACCTGAGACTCACACAGATTCACATTTGTTCTGCCTGATTTACTCTCAGTACTCAGAGCGCCAGAATGAGTTATCAGGGAAAAGAGTGGGAGAGAATATTAGCAATGGAAAAATCAAATTTTGTAATGGATCTGTGGTTGGCTGCTGAGATCAAACACAGAGACAGCAACCACACTGTGTCCAGCCCAAACTTATTCTTTTCTAAAATTAGAAGCCAAATATTTTAAAATAATGATTACCATCTAACTACTTAATGACACATTTTATTTGCTAACCGTGATAAGTGCTTTTTGACACACCTACTTGTTTGAATTGTTGCTCAGGGGCCAACATTTTCTCAAAGGTTGTGAGATAGTACGAGGAGTCTCTGTGTCATGGTGAGGATGTTTTAAGTAGTTATCATTTCCTCCTATCTGACAGTGCCTCCGTGGCTGGAATGTTGGCTTGAAAGAGAGATGCCTCATGGAAAAGATGCTTGTGCAACAACTGGCAATGAAAGACTGAAAAACTGATACGCCCATATGCGGCTGACAGTCGCACGCTAAAAGCACACAAAGTTCTTTGATGAAAGCAGCATGGTGCAGATGTACATGGAATAAATCCGTGATTTATGTTTTTGATTGCAGCGAACAAGAAATCCTTAAAAGCTGATTGCAAAAAGTCTTTTATTACAAAGACAGAAAAGAAAAATAGGAGACCAAAATGAGAAACGTTTGCTTTGTACCTCTAACACAAATATCAGGTCACTTTTAGTAATCTTTGTTTTTATGATTTATTATATTACATTGTAGTGTTTTGTTTTTTGTTTTCAGTAAAAGATAAAAATCATATTTTTTTTTGTGGTTCAAGCAAAATGAGGCCATACTGATAAAAGGTATGTTAACCCTCACAGAAAGTCAGACAAACAACAAGCTGGAAATAAATAATTTCTAAACAGCAGGTGGAAAACAGGGACTTCTAGGAAAATAACCTAATAAAAGTAAAGACATATGTTTTGGCACAGTTCTCTGCTGAGTCAGAGCAATCGTAGCATAGTAGACTGGCTGCACCATACTCTACGGCCACCCAACTAAATTCATTGCAATTTAGAATTAGAATTAGAAATGCTTTCTTCCCAAAAGATGGAAAATCACTGTGTTACCGCAGCCAAAACATGACAAATACCTTAGGTCAGTAAACTCAAGAGAAGAAAAGGCTCAATTTTGGGGATAAATAAAGCATTTCTAAATCGAATTTGATGAATGTCGAAGTAAAATACATATTACCTGATTAAATCCTGCAGTATTTTGCAGCAAAAATGAAAGCTAAATGGAATCAATTTGCTAAACTTGCACCTCTGTGAAACTACAAGGTGTTTAGTCTGAAGCTAACTCCACATTTAACAATATTCCGTGAAAGTTATGTCTGGAGCACATTTCGCAATGAATGTAAACACTGAGGTCCAACAGTGCTCAGAAAGTAGACTTAGGGATTATCCACAAAGTAGTTTACTTAGCCAGTGGCAGCGAGTGATGGCAAATCTGTTTCAACTGAGGACAGCTTGTGAGGCTTTTGCATCAGAGCCAAAATGTTTACAATATGCGTGTAAAAATGTGATCCATCTTTCCACAGTACACCAAACGACTGGAGCTGTTGCACGTTACATTACGGGGATGATGCTCTCAGACGACAAGCATGCAGTTGCATCGATAAATCCCACCAATATATGTGGATTAAACAAACGTTTGGCTGACTCTGAGTCTGTAAACAGGTTTACAAATGAGGTTGTAGCTTTTATAGTGTTAAACTGAACTTTCGAGATTGCCTCTGAAATAAGTAGAAGCCGGGGGGGACCTAAAAGCGGGGTTAAATAAATATGAGTAAACAGTTAAAGGTCAGTAGTATTAAGTCAGATATCAAGAGCAAGAAAAGCACAAACAACATTCCAAGATTGGGAGATCCCATCTGTTTGTGATCTAGCAAACACTCAAATGTGGCATGCTCAGTGTCAGCCTAAAGAGCTTTAATAGACCTCTTCCCCCTACTTTCCCCTCTGCCTATCAAATGAAAGAATTTCTAGAGTATGTAAAAAATCAACAAGGTTTTGAATTGCCTAAAAACACGAGCTCTGAACCAGATTGCCAGTCTGTAAAAAGCACATTTCTCTATTTATTTTAATTTTGCTGCCACTGCCACATCTCACCATTCGCTATTTTTAAACAGAAACATCATATGTTTACAGCATGCAAAGGATTTTTCATATATGATGGCAATGTTTTTACCAAAGGTCAATGTTATGGATATTTGATTTATGAACTGATAATTGGTGCAGCCTGTTGACATGACATGATTTTTATTTTTTTTTAAGTTACATTTTCGCTAAAGTCCTACAAGATAACTAAACATCTACTTCACTTTACCCAATAATGTAATCATTTCAAATATTCACGAAAGATCTCCTGTTTTGGAACTCTGGGCAAAGAAATTTGCTGTTTACATCATTTGATTTTCTGTGTTTAAATACTTTAAAAATTCCATCCTTTCAACATGGCACATTGGGAAGAATAAATGTGTTTACCCTCCCACAGATTTGAAAAGCAGGCTTTAAATGCCAGGTCTAAAGCACACGCAAGAAGGTAGTTTTCTCAGTCCCTGGGGAAGAGAGCCCTAATCTGTTTCCCATATGTGCTATGGCATAGGTTGTGGTTTGTGTAAAAGCCACCCAGGCCACTTAACAAAGCTTGGATAAAGTCAGAGAGACCACAGACTGATTAATCACAGGAACCTCCACCTCGTTTGCTAATGAAGATGTATGTGGAGCTGGAGCCAGAGTAAAAGCTGGATGATGACAGCGCCTTATCTCTCCTGTAACATGCCTCCTTTTTCTGACTGTCCGGCAGGTATCCTAGAAATCAGGACAGTGTCCGAGGGAGGCATACTGGCTATAAAAGGCGTAAAAAGCCAGTATTATATTTCTATGAACAAAGCTGGACAGCTGCAAGGAAAGGTAATATTTTTCCACAGGGAGGAAAGTCATATGCTGTTGTCAGCTAATTTAAATCATGCAGAAATAAAACAAACAGTTCAGAGCGTTTACTTAATCATATTAATGGCTTGATGTGTTTCCATTACAGAGGATCTACAACGACAACTGCAACTTTAAGGAGGTTTTCCTAGAAAACTACTTCAATGCTTACTCCTCGGCCAAGTGGACAAAAAAAGAAATGTTCATAGCCCTGTCACAAAAGGGAAAGCCCATGAGAGGGAAGAAGACCAGGAGGGAGCACACTGCATCTCATTTCATCCCTATGAAATGCAAGGCAGAGGAGAGGAGAGTAGACTGAAAAATCAAAGAACTTATCTGCAAAATATCTGTGGATTCAGTCATGCTATACGTGCTAACAGACACTTGAATACACTCCACTTTCACTCCAGTTGCAGATGAGCCAGGACCTGTTTTACAAAATGTTCTCATTTTTAAAACAGAAAACAGAAAGTTCAATTTGAGCACCAAAACAGTTTTTTTTACAGTTTTACTAAGTTGAAACAGGAATTCTGGAAATATCATGAAAGCTATTCTATATTATTGGTGTTTTGAATTGAATAACAATACTTCTTTATAAAAGTGTTTCTATATAATACAGTAAAACTATACAATACAATACAAATATAAATTATACGATGCAGTACAGTCCTGTGTTGTATCTTGTTCAGCGATGAGCTACATTCAGCCAGGTGAGGACAATCGTATGATCACCAGAATAGTCCACAATAAGCTTGACCATGATGTGCTGAAGCAAGCAGGACTTGTTTTTCTTTCTTTCTTTCTTTCTTTCTTTCTTTCTTTCTTTTCCCCTCATGGTGCTCAGACCACACAGGGCATCCATTTATCAACCATCCTGTGAAGCGAGCTGGAAGCATACATATTCATACTCACACCTAAAGCCAATTTAGAGTCACCTATTAACCTTACACTTGTTCCTGTTTGGTTCGTTTTTTTGTTTTTTTCTTGGGAATGTCAGACGAAAACCAATCCAACACATGCAAAGTCCACACAAAAAGGCTGCTACTGACTGGCAGGTTCCAACCATATGCACTGTAGATGCTCGCCAACTCCCTCTGCCTTAGGGTGTGACTTTGAAATGCTCAAATATTCTGCTGCTGATGCTGCTAAAAGATACCCAGATGAAAACACAAAGTGAACACCATAATAAATGCATGTGTTATGTAATCTTTTTCTATCAGAGTGAACAATCCTGTACACTAAAAGATTATGATATTTATTTTTACAGATGTTATCTTTAGGTTACGGATCATTCCCATTTTACTAAGCATGAAAAAGACAGAAATACACCAGGAGATGTATTTATTTTCACCACACTCGTCAAATAGTTGTAACTTTTAACTTCTAGGCCAGCTCTCTCTTCATGATATCACTGCAATATCTCAGTACTAACTATATCACTACAGTACCTTGTTATTTATGGGTGTAAGTTATTTGTTTTATTTACGTAAAATATATGTTGTATGTTAAGGTGTCCCGTTTTCTTTCAATGTAACCCACTTGGATCTTTTACTGTGCAACAGTGGAAATAAAGTATTGCACACTGTATTCAGGTTTTGTTTGTTTTGTTTTGTTTTTGTCCACCAGGGGGTATAAATGGTCAAATAAATTCAGGAAGTAAACTTTGGAGAGAGAGAAAAAGCAATGACCTACTTACATATTCAGAATAGAAACAGAGATACTTTACAGAAAGTTATCTTGCCTAATATTCTGTCTTTTGTCAGCACACCTTCATTACATGTCATATCTATCTATTTATACTCCTGTGCAAAAGTCCCGACCCACCCTCATTTCTTTATATCCTGCTAGGAAAATTGGAAACAGGTTCAGGTATTTTTCGAAGCGCATGCAAACATATATATAAATACAGTATATAAGATGAAAAAGGTTTGTACAATTCTACGGAGCATGAATGTCAATATTTGGTATGACCACCTGTATTCTTCAAACACACCCTGAACTCTCTTGGGCCTACTTTTCTGTCCTTTCTTTAAGTAGTCTTCAGTAATAGTTAGTTAGGAATAGGAAGCTCTTCTTTGATGTTGGCTGCCTTTTGTTCTGTTCTCTGTCAAGATGATCCCACATTGCTTCAATAATGTTGAGGTTCGGGCTCTGGGGAGGTCAATTCATGACTGATAGTGCTCCATTGTGTCTTTTTCTATCCAGGTGCTTTTACTGCAAGGGCAATGTGTTATTGATCACTGTCATGATGAAAAATAATGACAATCAAGCACTGTCCAGGTGGTTTTACATGGTGGGTCAAAATTTGACAGCATTTTTCTGCATTTGTAGTTTCATTAGTTGTGACAAGACCCCCAACACCATGACAGAGCCTCCACTGTGTTTTACAGATGGCTGTAGACATATTAATGATCACTCTATCAGACCTGATGCCACTGATTTTGTGTCCAGTTCTTGTGTAATTTGGCAAAACTCAGCCTTTTCTCCCTGTTTCCCTTGCTTCTATTTTGTCCAACACCTTTTTTCTTAAATTTATTTGAGTTAACCCTAACTTTGCCATTTTATTTTACTGGACTAACCCACACTCTTTTATTCACTTTACTGTGATACATTTTGAAAATTAACCATCTAAGGCACACCATACCAAGATACGGCATGTTCTCAACTAATAGCTCTTTGGGAACCACATTGTTACTACAAAAAATTATGTTTCATGTATGACAGACTGCTCATAACAAAGAACCTAAAGATATAAAAGATAAAGATTAAAACAGGTTCTTTACTAAGTTTTCTAATAAATGTTGACATAATACTGGTTTTACCTTTGGGTTACAAGTATTACATGCATTTTTAAGCTTGAATGATTCTCAGGGAAACATTAAGTGACTTAAAAGAAAGAAATGAGGACTGAGTCAGAAAGCACATATATATGCTTTCAGGCACAACTCTTAAATATGTGTTACTCAGGCCTTGTTTTAATTACTGATAAAACTGTAGAAAATGCATTTTGCTGTGAGTTTGAGCTTAAATGTCTTTGGGGATTGTTCTAGTCTGTTCTTACTGAAAACAGCACAATCCTGAAAGGACACATTGCACAAGAAGCACTCAGTTTCAGACTCTAATATTTCTATAGTACCCTGGGGATATTAAGTAGCATAATAAAATATGTTGATATCTTTAAGTAGATTAAAGACAAACACACTGCAAGGGAACATTTTGAATGTCCTTGGACAATCCTTGATACACAATATAACATCAGTTAACCTGATAAGGGAGGTTAAGATATAACAGAACTATTAATATACAATAGCAGATTTTTTAAAAATACATTAATGTTGTCAGATTGTTTAGGTAATTGCCTCTGGTTTTCTGCTGTATTATGAAAAGGTGAATTCTTCCCAGTTGAGAAAAATATTGCGGACATGTTGGCAAGGTGCCTACACCACACGTTCATGCATACACTCATATGAGCACATGTGTGCAGGCCCACAGACAGACATCAGCATAGTGAGTTTTAACTTTTTCCTGGGTTCACATCTGGCTTGGAAAACCCTTGTCAGATAAAGACAGTCAAAATGAGAGTGCAACCCTGTAAAAAAACGTTTGACCCAAACAACATCTGAGCAAGGTGAAGGCTTCTGCCAAGTCACGCAAAGTTAGTCTTAGCAGATAATTTGTAACATACTCAAAATGTAAACACATTTCAGACTCAAGGCTGCGTATTCCCAGCAGGATGAGGAGAAGCCAAAGCTAACGAGAAAGAGAGAAGATTGTCACAGACGTGAAGCTGCAGACGTCCAAGAAAAAAGATGCAACACAGGCACATCGGACATAAATTCTTACAGCTTACACAGTGTTCCAAGACTCTTTATTTCTGAAATCAAAAATCACTGAAATCCTTACTTGCAAAACTCTTGCAAGTAAGGAACATAAGGACAAAGTCACTTCCCATTAAAAAAAAACAGTGCCCTGTAATATTATTACCATCACTATTAATACAAATATAAATATCATGTGTGCAAATAAATTGACATTCAGCCGAATATGTTGTCCATCAGTATTGTTCAATCATCCCCAGTCGTGATAATTTACAGTCAAATTAAAAACTTAAATCTGAAATCAAAGTTCTATATTACCAGATAATAACAGTAGTTCTGAAACAGAGAACGGGTAACTAACTAGCTGTAATTACTGTTGTTCAAGTCAGCAGCATCATTGTGAAAGTGAATGCACAGAAAGCAACATGTGCACCACATTACAAGCACCATATGCAGACAATTGCAGTGTCTGACACTCGCTTTGAACAGTGCAATAGGGAAAAGAAGAATAGGGGGAAAGTTACTAATTTGAGTGAAGAGTAACAGGGAGAGACATTAGAGAGTCTCGTACAAAGTGAAGCAGTGGACTTGGGGCTGCGGGAGAAAGGGGAGGCCCTGAAGGAGGGGGAGAGGGAACACTCAGTTGAACTTGATACATCTCAGGGCTGTAAAACTTTGTTTCCCTGGAGGAAATCTGTTGTTATGCAACCTGGGGAATTCTGTATTTGCAGCTCTTTGCACGGAATCCCCAGACCACCAGATTATTATGAAACAAGATCAGGACCTCCAGCAACTCGCTGCAGCATCACACTTTTACTGAGAAGTAAATTAAATCGGTGCCAAATGAGACCACACAGTGATTACAATATAAATTAGTATTTGACATACCAAGGAGTAATTCACTGGGTTAGTACCATGTAACTGAAGTAAAAAGCGCTACTGGTTTTCAAACTATTGTGCCCTACAACAACACCACCAAACAAAACAAACTACTAGAATGCAAAAATCATCACTGTGCTGGGAAATATTTCTAATTAATCCCCTAAATAAATGTGCAGTCCTAAGTTTACATCCACTCATCATAAGCATGAAGGTAATTCTGTCTATCAATCTTTCAGTCGATCTATCTAGGAAAGACAGATGATGTGGTATGCTTTGGATCATGAGCTATTTCCCTCCCTCTCCATTCTTTTTTCATCCCATCATGACGATAACTAATAAAAGTTCATCTTGGTTTCATCTGTCCAAAGATTTTTCCCAGAACTGCGCCGGCTCTTTTAGATGTTGCGGTCATGGTAGAGGGAGCGAGACAGAGCGAAAGACAAAGAGAGAGCGAAGGACAGAGATCGAACTTGACATTCATAAACAGACTTCATCGACTACACACTGGGGACACTGGGAAGGACACACAGAGGTGAGACTAAGACAGACACGAAAGAGAATGAAATTAAACAAGAAGCAAAAACTAGACACACAAGTAACAAAACTCAGAGACTATCAAAACTGAATATTAAAATCTCAATATTCCCAAAGAAAGAACAGCAAGCCTAAACAAACTCAAAAACCTGGGTCAAAGACTCAGGACCATGACAGTCTTCTTGCAAAATCGAATCTGGCCTTCATGTCCTTGAGGTTAATTAGTGGTTTGCACCTAGTTGTAAATCATCTGTATTTACATTAATGAAAACCTGTCTTATCTGTAGGCCTATACACCTAGAAACACCTAGCTCCCCAAGTAGTCTTCATTCAGTTAGATGTTGTGACAGAGTTTTTCTTAACCAAGGAAAGAATTCTGCATTCTTTGGTGCATTTCTTCTTTTTAAGAATGCACCAGATTGTTGATTTGGCCACTCCTAAACTTTGCTTTTTTAGATATTTAGCCACCATCGCTTTCATAAACATTAATTTGACGTCATATTGAGAGTTCCAGTTAAAAACTACTAAAAGCAACTTCAATCCCAAACTGCCATGAAAGGGCAGTTTGGGCAGTCTGTGTAAACTGCCATGAAAGGAGGAGGGATGCGGCTTCTAAACAGCTTATCATTCTGCTGTCCAAACTTTTGAGACTGTGAAAATGGAGAGTAGGTGGTGTATAAAAAGTCTGTAATTTTTACAGTTAATACAAAGGTTTTAGTCAAACCCCTTGAACTGAAGCTGGCAGCCTGCACAATCACAGCTTGATTATTTGGTTTTAAAGGGTGGTGTACAGGGGCAAAACTTGTGCAATTCCTTATATCATAATTCATCAGTTATTTATTAAGCTTCTGTGTTAACATCAACAACTATAATAAATTATTGTTGTTACTATTTTTGTTACACAGAATATGTACACTATGCAAGGGTCAGGCGGCTGTAGTTGTAGTTCAGGATGTCAGGCAGGTCATCTAATTATCAGAAGGTTGGTGGTTCAATTCCTGCCTTCTCCAGTTTGCATGCCAAATACCCTTGGGTGTGATACTAACTCCAAGTTCATCTCTGATGAAATAATCTCAGTATGAGCATGTGTAAATATTAGATAGAAACCGCATATGTATACAAATAGTACTTGTATGAAAGGGTGAATGAGGCAAGCTGGATAAAGTCCTTTGAGTGCTCAGATAGAGCTGAAAAGTGCTACAAAGATCCAATCCATTTACCAAAATATTACCATATTATTGTGTGTTTACAAATAGAGATATACAGATATATACTAAAAGCCAAATATCTTTTTCTATATCAGGAAAATCTCTACCTTTATTTCTGTTTTTGAATTGCTTCCACACTCAACCTGTTCCAGATTTTGACTCGTAAACACTAAAACATTTTCTGGTAGTACACACATTAATATAGTTTTGAAGTTGCTAAAACCCCTTAAATTACAGCTATGTTCTCTACAGAAAACATACTTTGAATATTTCCTGGTAGCAAATTATTTTTTGCTCCAAGCAAAATGTGTGCTTTCTGGAATTTGTAATTATTGCCACGGACCAGATTCATATGAATAAGCAGAGTCTCTAAGGATTTTTCTTTAAGGTTATTTTTAATATATTATTTTAAATATTTTTGAGAACTATGCACAACTCTTTTTAAATTGCCTAAAATGTTGTATTTTTAAATGCAACAAAAAGCATCACAATACACTGTGTGTCTAATATTAAACTTGTAATTTAACTTGTACATTTAAAATCTAGAGGTTTACATGATCATAAACTGTGTTTTATTTTAAGAAAAAAAAATTTTTTCTTTCTAACGTTTACCGAAATACATAAGAGCGAGAGTTGACGTTCATTGGCTGCTAGTATGAGTAACTTAAATCTAACTTCGTAATTTTATTTTACTGGATTAAAGCACACTCATTTATTCACTTTACTTTGATACATTTTGAAAATTAACCATCTATAAATATATATTTATAAATCGCCTGCCATAACACCCCCAAAGGGCACCGAGTAGCACATTCGTTGCTTAGCGACAGGTAACTACCCAGCATTTCCTTCACACGGAGCTGTGCTTCCGGCGTAGAAGAAGACGCTCATGCCGTTGTGCACTTCATTGGTAGGCACTTTTATAATGGGACTTCTTTTTGTAGCTAAGCTAGTGAACCCAGTTGAGCTAACAGTGCACAACAGTGCATCCGTCTTCATTTGATCTTCGCTCCTCTTAACTAGACTTTTTGACTTGTGTCTGTTAACGCTAGCAGCGGGGGCTGAGGAAACGTGACGCTTGCTAACAGAAGCTAGCTCCACTATGTTGAAGCATGGGCAGTGTAAAATACTGACTCTTTTATACTGTCTGTGGTTTCAAAGAAAAGTAACTGCAAGCTGCAGGTGTACGGTTTCTGCTCTATCACATCTCACTGCGCTAGAGAGAGGTTAAAGAGAGCAACGTTTCATGTTGTTTATCCATGTGCTAATTACTAATCTGTATTTAGCAAACGCGCTACACTCGGACACCAGCGTTTCCCCATTAGCTGATGCTTACGATCCCCCATGTTTATCAGAAATTCAACAGTATGTACATACAATCACTGGCCCCTTGATTAGGCACACCCTGCTAGTTTAATCTTCAGAGGTGCGTTAATTCTACGTGTCATCGATTCATCAAGGTGATGTAAACTTTTGATTCACAGTCGCTACAGATTGGCCAGTTTGCCAAGAATATCTTCCCCACACCATTACACCAATACCAGTACTGTTAATACAATGCATGATGGATCCATGCTCTCATGCTGTTTTTGCCAAATTGTGATCCTACCATTTGAAAATTGAGACTCAGACCATGCAACATTTTTCCAGTCTTCAATTTTACCAGTTGTTGCCTCAGTCTCCTGTTCTTAGCAGACAGGAGCAGCACCTGATGTGGTCCTTTGCTACTGTAGTCATCAACATGTTTCTTCAGAGATGCTCTCTGCATTCCTTGGTTGTAACGAGTGGTTAATGAATTACTCTTGCCTTGCGATCAGATTGATGCAATCTGGCCATTCTCCTCTCACCTCTGGCAGCAACAAGACATTTTCACCTACAGAACTGACACTTTTCTTCCTATTGTCTTTAAACCCCAGTAGCTCAGATTAGCCCATCTGGCATCAACAGCCATGGGTTTCTCCTTCTTTCTGATGCTTGCTTTGAACTTCATCTCATCTTCTCTTCATGTCCTCTGGAACCATGTCTACTATCCTAAATGGATTATGTTACTGCTATGTGATTGACTAATTAGATATTTCCATTAACAAGATTTATGGTTTTCTGTTTTCTAAGAACTTCTATCTCAGTGACTGTGCTCACAATGTGATGTTTGGGAATTTGACGTGTTCATATTTGAACCAGAAATGGGTAATGTCATATAATGTGATCTTATTCAGTTACCAGAACTGCAGAACTAACATGATGATCTTGCCACTCGTATTAATTTATACTAGCTTCTAATCTGGCCAATGTAAAATCATAAGACGCTACAATAAAATAGTTAAATGAAACATTATTTTTAAAAGATTTACTCATTCCAAGAGTTACAATGCTCTGTTTTATGAAATTTTTTAGATGAAAAGCATTCAAGCTGCACCGTACTATCACAGCAACAAATTTTCCAATCTAATCATTACCAGTCACGCACAATTTTAATGAACTCTTAGCTCTATAACTAGCTTTTTCCATGTTATTGTGTCCTTTGAGTTTAAGTCTTTGTAAATGTTAGATTATTTATGTCTGCTAATATTGGCATTATTTGCTCTGTTATTCTTCATCAGCTATGAGTGTACTTGTGCTCCAAGACAAGTCTGTCAACAGAGCAAAAATGAGCGGCCTGGATCAGGACCAGCGTCATCATCCCAGTTGCCGGGAAAAAACACTGGCCTCTGATTCATCCGACTCCCGTGAGCTTCCCAGTCAGCAGCTCCAGGGGCTCAAATTGGCATCACATGCAGTGCTAGAGGAAGCACAGCAAAGGGGCAGGTTAAAGTGCTCTAAATGTGGAGGCTCGAGGATGTTCTTCTGCTACACATGCTGCTCCTTAGTGGGCATGAGCCTGCAAGATGTCCCCACAGTGAAGGTTTGTAGGAGGTTAGGACTCACCTGCTTTGTCTTTTAACAGAGGCCTTCACCATTGTCTTAATTGGTTGCAAAATGCCTTTTTTAAAAATTATTTAACGTTAAATATTTTGGCATGATGTTGCTGAAATCCAACTCTCCCCTCGACCTGACTTTACACACTGTGTGTTACACTCAGCTTCCTGTGAAGATAGACATCATCAAGCATCCCAACGAGACAGATGGCAAGAGCACTGCCATCCACGCCAAGATTCTCGCACCCAGTGACATCACAATATATACTTACCCCTGCATACCTGAATACCAAAAAGACAAGGTTAGTTCTTTTTTATCCTTGTAGTTGTGTTTTTTATCCTAAAAGAAAGAATGGAGTTTATTTAACTGTAAAACATGCTGTCTGCCTTGTACCTTATGTGGCTTCAGCTAACAATTACGTTTATGATTGATTCATCTGGAAATTACTTCCCAGAAAACTTTTTTGTATCTTCACTTGTCTTGTTTTCACTACTCAGTCAAATAGCATATTCAGTTTTCTATGACACAACACAGAAAAGCATGTGGCATGTTTTGTTTGGAAACAGAGGTTAAATTGATCATCAAAAGTGATTTTCTCTCATCTACTAATCCATGTGTGTCAAACATATGGCCTACAGGCCAGAACAGCGCTTCAAAAGATCCCATCAGGCCTGCTGGATGGCTTGTTGGAGTGTATAATATAAAGAGCGGGGCGGCATATGTAGTTTTTGGACTTTTCTGTGTATTTAGTACCAAAAAGACTTAAAAGCTTCGAGAACTAAAAGGGATCGTGCGAACTGTTATTTTCATCCGATCCAGTGGTCGGAATCATTGTAAGTTTAAAAACTTTCTCAGTGACAAAAACATTACACAAGCACACCATAGCAAACTGAGGAAAGGTGATTGCGCAAAGGAGCTGCGCCCGTGTGTTTCACTGAGCTCACTATACAACAGTCTTGAGTCACTCACCATTTTTTCTTCCAAGACGAAAGCAATTTTTTTGTTATTGAGCAATAGTTCTTCAGGCTTTCTGAAGGTCTATCAAAGTTTGTCTTTGGATTTTGGCTGCTTTTTCACTCATTGTTTTTAGTCCAGTCTTTATACCTGACCATTTTATTAAGAGGAATGTTTGTTTTGTTTTTTTGGTTTGTTAAGCCACTCCCCTTTTGTAAACTGATGGTTCCCTTTCAGAATTTACTTTACACTAAAACCAATGGAAGTAGTTGAGTATTTATTATGCAGCGGCTTTTGCTAGTTTTGAACCAATGTCTGATATCACTGACTTAGCATTTTCTTTGGCATCTATTAGTCTTTTTCTTTATATTGTTGCTTACAATAATTCTCGATACTATGTTGAATTAACTGTATTCATTTTAGTGCAGAAATCTAATTTAAGCGTATGTTCTGAAACTGTTGCTCTCCACTAAAGTCAAATTGTAAATGCTTATCTTTTGCATTTTGTACCGTTGTTTATTTTCAGCATAAAAATCTTAGATTTTTACCCAGTCTGCAAACAACCAGTGAAACATTTCTAAAAGATTTAGATTTATTTGCTGCAGCTCCATTCTTCAGTTCAAAGCTCACAGCACTTATGCAATCAGATTGTTATTTCAGCTGAATGAGTTTAGTCCACAAGCCATACATTTGTATTGTTTTTCTTGTCTTCTCATTTATTTAAATCAATTGATTTAGTGTTTTCACTTCTTCAACTTTATCCCTCACCTGTCAAACAGTTTACATCCTGTTCTCTGCTTCCTAAATTTAGCCTTTTATAAATCACCCCACTGTAAAAACACGTGTTCGAGACACATTTTATGCCCCAGCACAGTTTGCATGATGGCGTTCCTCTCCGTCTTCGCTCGCTCCAGGTGGTGTTGGTATTCCCTGGTCCGAGGGCCGTCTCAGTTCAAGACATGATGAAGTGTTTACATGACAGGTCACACGACTCCGCTGATGAACCGTGCAGAAAGAGGTTAAAAACTGAGCAAGTTCAAGGTTCCACACGCACGTCTGAGAGCTCAGAGTCGGGGACGCCAGATGAAGCAAAAAGCTCAGTGTCAAAGGTGGATCCCCTACACAGGGTGGTCTTCATTGACAGCACATGGAACCAGACCAATAAGATCAGCACAGACGAGAGACTGCAAGGTAATCATGAAAGATTGCATTTGAGTGGGTTTCCAAAGAACTCGAGACTGCTGGTGATTATTCACTCACAATTGAATTTACCATGATCTCACGATGTTGTGACTGACGTGTTTCTCCCCCAGATTTGCTCCAGGTAGAGTTGAAGATGAGAAAAACGTGTTTCTGGCGTCATCAAAAGGGCAAGCCGGACACTTATCTAGCTACTATCGAAGCCATATATTATTTTCTCATGGACTTCCACGAGCATTGCCTCGACGAGGAGTACAGCGGAGAATACGACAACCTTCTCTTCTTCTACTCCTACCTGCACTCAATTGTTAACAAAGCCAAAACCTCTGCTGGAAAATGCTGAAGAGGACAGACTAAAAGACATCAAACACTGTAGCTGAAGCGTTTTATGTTAATAGATTCTGATTATGCAGAAAAATAATTTTTAGTTTTTGAACTCGAATGACATTTTCTTATGCATGAATGGACAGTGTGACCGTAGTAGTACAAAGAAAGGAATTTCTGATACATTTAAACATTTTAATTTACAAATTAGTGCACAATGATGTTTGTGTTCTGCTGTAATCACATTTGTTGCAGACCCAATAAACTTGTTTTTGTAAAATAGGTATCTCACATGCCAAAAATTGTAATAACTTTTAAGTTCTTAACAATTGTACACGGCAGTAATGAGTTGTAATTAGTAGAAGGTCTCTCGGATCTTTGCTTGCAGACTGTCACAAGTTTTCTTGGCATCTCCCAGCAACATAGATGTGTTGGGCTTGTAGAAAATGGGGTTATCTACTGCAGCGTAGCCCACACCCAAAGTACGCTTCATCACTATCACCTGGTGGTAATAGTAAGAAAAGAAGGTGGTATATGATTAGATTTTTCTTATTTTGGTACTATATCCTCAAACACATTTCATCTAATAAAGGCAGACCAACCTGTTTGGACTTCCACACCTCCAGGACCGGCATGCCAGCAATTATAGAGTTGGGATCTTCTTGCGCCGCCGAATTCACCGTGTCATTGGCACCGATGACCAGCGCCAAGTCTGTCTCTGTGGGTCATAAACATTTACACGTTTACGCACAAGGCGGATGAACTCAAACTCCGGCGCTGCACTAATCTCCCTCCACCATAAACAGAACCATGTGTGTCAGCCTGCGTGCCTGGTTGCTAAGAAAACAATGAGTGTTGTCCTAATAACTTGGCACATCCAAGTATCCAGACATAACATGTGGCCACTTCAAGAGCAGATGAAAAGGAACGGATGCGTTTATTAAAAATCACCAATCGAGTAATTTAATCCAACACCTCCCTGCCAAAGTGACAGCCGTGTAACGGTAAATATAACAGATCTTTCTAGAATTTATTTTTAAAAACGGAGCTTGCCTGGGAAGTCGTCATTGATCTCATCCATCTCCAGGACCACGTCATAGGGAACGCCAGCCTCGGCCAAGAGTACGTTCAGCTGGCCGGGCATACGACCGGCCACTGGGTGGATGCCAAACCTGTTGGAGATGTTACAGCACATCACTGATTTTTCACTGAAAACCTGTCTCACACACACACACACACACTGATAAAAGAATGTCCTGCCTTGTGTGTGTATATACACACGTGTGTACAAACTAACCTCACAGTCTTGCCTTGTTCCTTCAGCATCTTCACCATATCTGCAATAGGATACTGGGCTTTGGCCGCACACAGACCCCAACCTAACAACATAAATATAGAAACTTGCAATAGCTGAGCAAATTGGCCTTAGTAGGAATATAATGGTTATATCTTATCTACATACTCCATAATCCCTTTAGGTTGCTTGAGTCTCCTGTCAAACAGCTTTTCTTTTATTGGATGGGTGCCTGGTCATAGATAAGCATTTCACAGCTATTGTTCATTTCTAAATGACAGGCACAGCAGTCCTGCAGGACAACAGTAAAGCCACATATTCATCACCCTTCATTCCTTCTTTTGTCCTCCACCACCACAAGACTCCTCTCTGTGTTAAATCATAGCAGCCAAAAGTCTGAGAGACATTTTTCTAAGGAAAACTTTTGCATGTGTGGTGTGCATTGGGGTCCCCTGCGTGCAAAGAGCTAGTTACCCTCTGTCTGCATAACCCCTGCTTAACCTTGGTGGTCAGGTACCTTCTAGAGTTCAGCATTACCCCTAATCGAGTTTTTCCAAGCCAGTGACTTGTATCCTGTATCTTCTATAATTCCCCAAACAGCCGGAGCCTTCTGTTTCCTCACTGCCGTGCTTTGTTGTTGACAGCACATGGAGAGTCTGGACCGAATAGCCCTTATGATTTTTCACTGTTTCTCTAATCAAACCAGCATGTTCGACCACACAGCTGTCTCTGCACCAATTCGGAGCCATTGGAAAAAAAACAGCAATCCTGGTATCCAAGCTACACGGAGTGGTTCCTCTCGCACAGGCCGTTCAACAGCTACTCATTTGTCAGACAAGTCTGGCTTTTCTGCTTAATAAATCATGAGGGCATTATCTCACACTCTGAAATCCAAACCACCATTATTTAGGCCCCGTGGACAGTTTGTGAACAAACTACTCCCTCTTGTGGTCACTACAGTTCAGCATTCTGAGTTTAATGAAAACGCTACCATCAGATGCCTGACCATTTCCAAGTACTCTGCAAAACATTTGGGCTTTCCCAGAGCTGTTTTTGATCTCACAGAGCAACTTTTTTTGCTTGGTTTTTTTGGTCAGGTGAAAGCAGTTATGTGGGAGATAGATGATGGTACTGATCTAAACTAATGATCTGAAAAATGACATTTGGACTCCACGCCATCTACTGACAGGAGCACCAATATAAATCTCTTATGCTAGTCCAAGTTTCTTTCTACACCTGTCTACACCCGTCTCTAAAGGGCTCCATCTGTTTCCAGCACCGTCTCCACCCACAACTGGGGGAAAAAAGTTTTTCTACTTATGTAGAAGATTTAAAGCTTCCACCAAAATTTGCTTACAGACAAAGTGGCAAATGACAAAAGTAGCTGACCTTTGAAGAAAAATATAAATCATGGTGGAGCATTCTTCCAATGCACTGATTGCAAGCTGGCTTTAGCCCAAATTCTAACAGTTTATATCAGTTTACATAATTTTTTGTGCAGCACTAAAAAAAAAAAAAAAAAATCCCCAGATGAAACAACTTATAGCTAAGGACTTCAAAAATGAGGAAACTTTGGGTGAAGCACAGTGTTATCTAACTTTCTACCTGCTCTTCATGTCTGCTTAAGACTTAATTAACAACTGATAACACAACACACCTGAAACCAATGTTGGAGTGCCAAAAACAGTTTCTTAAATGGCCATTTGAAGCTAACACAAAGAAATAGACATACCAAAACACTTTGTCTCCATTTTAACTCATCTGTTTAAATTCAATCTTTGAGCTTAAAGACATGGCTTCATTAACACATAGATGCCATTACAGGTGGCTATATATCTGTCTGCTGGCCTTCACCTCAGCTAATTCATTTTGCTGGAAACCCTTCAAACGTGAGACCCAGGGAGCCAGAACTGGCCAGCCAAAGAATCCAAGCTAGCCCACCGAATCAGCTATGGAAAAGACTTACAGCTTTTCCTACTAATAAAGACCTTCCACATCGATTATACCAAAGTAAATTAATAGATAAGCAGATCACAGAAACTTCCCGTTTTTATGCTTTACAATCTTTTTTTAAAAGGACATTATCAGTCTCTTAAATAAACAAAGGGGATTTCGACCAGTCCAGCCCACTTAAGGTCAAAGTAGGCTGTACGTGGCACAATGTAAAATGAGTTTGACATCCTTCCTTTAGCCCTGCATTTGTAATGCTTATCTGATAAATAATATGGCACGCTCTGAGACAGCCAATTAAAAAAAATTAAATAAAATCCAAGATCCAGTTCAGTGAGTAAGATTGCATTATTTTACCTGCATGTTACATAGTATACACAGTAGACGTTTATTATGCATTTTCTTAGTGCATTATGCTCAAGTTGTTCTCCATATTGGACATGGCCCAATGACTCGTCATTTTAAAAAAAAATTAAAAGAAATGATGTATCTTCATTCGCTGCAACCTGGAATCCCTCCCCAATCAAACAGGGTGTTACACCAAAAACCTCCTTAGAATAGCTTTGGTCACTAGATTGCTGTGGTCAACCATATTTTGCCACCATTAAATATAAGAGCAGCGCAAGGTTATCACCAGCAGGTTGGGGGGAAACAAACAAAAATAAAACAGCACATTTTCCCTATCAGCCTGTAGATGCCAGAAAGTCACTGTCTAACCTCTAGGCTTTTATGAATAGGGTCTTCATTCACTTGATCCAACATGACGACACAGGATTCTTCTTCTCTCGCTCTCCCTCTCTCTTCTCCTTTCGGCGTCTCCCTTTAGTGGTCGCCACAGCAATTCATCTGCCTCTATCTCACCCCTCCCCAGCATCCTCGTCTGTCACACCCACCCTCTGCATGTCCTTCACTACATCCATGAATCTTCTCTGTGGTCTTTCTCTTTTCTTGCCCGGTAGCTCCATCTTCAACATCCTTTGTCCAATATATCCACCATTCCTCTTTTGCCCATCTCTGAACTATATCAGCTTTGCGTCTCCAACTTTGTTTCCAAGCTGATCAGCCTGCTCTGTTCCTCTGATGTACCCAAATGAAAATCTTAGCATCTTCAGCTCTGCCAACTCCATTTACGCTTCCTATTTCCTAGTCTCCAAACCATACATTACAGCAGGTCCCTCTACCATCTTGTAAACCTTTCCTTTCACTCCTGCTGCTATCTTTCTGTCAAAAATCATCTCAGTCTTTCCACTATCCTAAATCTCCACCTGCTCCACCCTGCCTGAACCCTTTTCTTCACCTCTCTTGTGCACTGTCCATTGCTTTTGGATGGTCGGATACACTGCTAATCAAACTAGATAGTGCAACCTAATAACTAAATACAGTCACTTACAAGTGGGGTACTATTGTGGTAATATAGGTACCTACATTAAACGAAACAAACTGATAAAAGATCAGTTTCACAGATTGGTTGGTTAGAAAAAGTTACCAATGACAAAGCTGAAAATTACATTCCTCAACAGTGCTTCGAGACATCTGTAAAACAGTGTGTACCTGGAGTAATGATGATGTTGTTGGCTTCTTTGATTATGTCAATGGTTTGGTCCACATTGACCTCGGTGTGAGTGCCAACAATCTCCATGGGCTTACCACCCAATGTTGAGGTGGTGCCGTACCCGCCCAGGATCACGTTTGGCAGGGAGCGGTTCATAGCCTTGAGGAAGAAGCAGCCCAGTGACACGTTTGTATCCTTTTACTTCATGCATAATGCTGGAAATGTGCATCTACTCACCACACACATGATGTAGGAGAGAATTGCACCAGAGGAGCCAATCAGCGCTCCAACAATTGTCATGAGATTGTTGTCAAGCAAGAAGCCTTCGGCACATAGTGCCCATCCTGAGTAGCTGTTCAGCACAGTAATGACCACGGGCATGTCAGCACCTCCGATGGCTGCTGTTAGCGTTACACCCTATGACAGGTTGAATCAGAAAAACAAACAAGTATTTTAACATATTCCAAGTTAGCTAAAACAATTCTTACATTAAAAATCAACTGCTGAAATGTAAATTCACTGAAAGAGATGTTGCCAATCCCCCCCACCCCCTGCCTGTTGGCAGCTTTAATAATGGTCACAAACTCACCATGACAGTGGAAAGCCCAGACACTCCCAGCAGGCACCCCATGCCAGTACCATAACTGGAACTAAGCATAAAGGGCACCATGCCTCCAACAGATGCTGCCATCAGACTGGCATTCAGCATGTGCCGTCCAGGTAGCAGCAGGGGGGCAGAGCTCAAAAGACCTACAACCAAAAAACACATTTTTCAGAGAGGGAAGAGAAACTGTTCTCACACTTTTGTAGGGTTTAAAAGGAACAAGACAAAACAAGTGAGCGTGCTTTTCTTTAACCAGTGTCAGGTGTCTTTGAACCCTCAGACTTATCTGCGAAAGCCTCTAATCAGCTGTCTGAGCATCTGTCTCATCCACAAATCAGCCAGCAACCCTCTACCAACCACAGCCATCCAGTCACTGGCCTGCCCTTCCCATGGCAAATTACCAGAGAGCTTCTCATGTGTTCCTCTTGATTGGTCGGCCTAAAGCGCAAATTAGAGAGTGCTGACACTTACACAGAAACTCCTGGATTTAAGAGGGGATCTTTGGCTTTCAGTAGATGAAAGGAACAATCAGCAGCCGGCCAGACAACCTGATGTGTTTTCATAGAGATTTGTGTGTAATAAGAAGAGCTATGGTCAGATCTGACAGGGACTGACCTCGTCAGATATGGACTGACAATGTGCAAATGAGAGATTAGTGTCAGATCGATTACCTTGAAGCTTGCCATAGGCCACCAGTGATCCACTGAATGTGACGCCTCCGATGTAAGTGCCCAGGTAAGCCACAGTCTTGAGCACACCTGCAGCTGGGTGAGTATCCAGGTGAGGGTACTCAATCATATACTCGGCAATGCATGTGAGAACAGCCGCCAGGCCCACAAGGCTGTGGAAAGCTGCCACAAGCTGGGGCAAGTCTGAGATTTCAATACGCTTGGCAATGGTCAGACCTGTAGTTGAGATATGAAGAAAGTTTAAAAAAAAAAAAAAATTTAAACACCAGAACTACACTTCGCATGCACATTGGCAGAGTCTGACTGCTAGAAACATTTAGGGCATTGAAAAAAAAACATGAAATTAAAAAAAGAAGAAAGAAAAAAGGGGAAAAAATGGTTAAAAGGCAGACACCTGCTTCTAGTTATGGGGCCTGTTCTTCAAAAGGTAATCCCAGGAGTTCAAAGTTGAGGATTTAATTGCGTTTTCTTGAAAACTAAGCGGCTCTTAATGCTGTGTGTATGCGCTCATTCTTAGGATGATTACACTGCCATTCATCTTCCTGCTTCTTAAATTACGATTAACATGTACAACAGAGTGATTGATGCATGTTATGAATTAGCTAGGAGGAGCTAATAACGAAACAAACCGCTAGACTTCAGAGGAGTCATGCCGAAACTTGATCAATTTGTTTTTTATTGAAAACTGAAACCTTGAGGTGCTACGTTATTTGCAAGTCTCCTTCACATGACCCAATGAAACAGCAGGGCATACCGCTTGAGTTGTTATAAGATGAAATTAGAAGCGCTGTGAAGCTACAGTGGGCATTTTGCAGCACAAGAGGTTTTTTTGGGGGGCAGTTTAAGTAAAGAAATATCAGTGAACACAATATCATATCCATTTTAGTTGAATGCATGGAGCCACCTACCCAGGGTTCCCCCACCGGCCATAGCCAGAGACATCTGAGACAGCAGCTCCGGTGAGGGTTTGAGGGCACCGAGGGTGGCAGCAAGGCCCCCTGCCACTCCCATCATGCCGAGGGCGTTCCCCAAGCGACTGCTGCTCTGGGCAGACAGGCCGGCCAGCGCCCCGACACAGCACAAACCTGAGCCTAAGTACATCATCTGAGGAGAAAAAGTGAGAATCAGCATTTTATCATAGCTACATGTTGAGAATGGATCAATAAGTCATCAAAGAATCGAGAAGCAGGATGAAAATTAGTTTAAAGATGAGAGGTAATCCCAATTAAATGAAAGCTTCTGATCTAGACCTGACATCAAAGTGGACCCAGTCTGTTAATCTACAGGGTTTGTTTTTTTTGTTTTTGTTTTTTAAATAGTCTTACATTCTACTTATCATCTTTGTATGGCTCACACTTAAAGAAAATCCCTATATAGCCTCTACCAGGCCTTGATACAGCCCCACAGTGAACTCCCTCAAAGAAAAGATTTGAATAGCAGGTGGGTTGGTTTCTGTGCTCAAGCCAGAACTGTGTACCTGACATGACCATAATGAGAGTTTCCCCATCTCACTGACTCATGCAGAGCCAAGAGTAGAAAGGGAAAAAAACATGTTTAAAACGCATCCACTACTGCAGTAACAGAATCTATGTGAGAGAAAAAAATATATATAAAAAGCTTAATAGGTTCTCTAGGGCGCATCGTTCCAAAACCAGCTGAGAGATCCTCCCAGTACAGCATGCCCAAACACTTCACCTTGGAGGTCTCTAACCAGATGCATCTCAGAAAATTCAAATATTTAAAAGAAGTTCAGTATTTCCCATCAGTTAGTTACAACAAGTGAAAATTTTATATATTGTAGACTCAAAAAAATATGTCATTAGAAGAACAGTATAAATACCTGTAAATGATTCAGCCTACTTAATACACACAACCACAATCATGGAGAAGACTGCTGACTGGACACTTGTATAGATGATTATCACTGAGTCTCTTCTCAAGCAGGATCATTGACTCTTTTCATAGAAGGTCATTAATATAGCACATCAAAACACGTTAATGGAAAGTTGACTGAAATGGAAAAGTGTGGTAGTAACAAGAAAAGTGTCCACAGGTAATAGGGACGCCTGCAGCCTTGAGAGGTTTGTTAAAAAAGAAGTTGATTCAAGAGCTTTGGAGAACGAGTGGACTGAGGCTGGGGTTTGATCTTCCTAAGATCAAACAAAGATCAGAGACAAAGTCAAAAGCATCTTACCTGGGTCAATCTAAAAAATGACTGGACTATTGTGCAGTGGTCCGAAGCCTTTCTTTGCAGATGAAAGTAAATTTCACTTTTTATTTCTAAATCAAGGTCCAAGAGTCTGGAGGGAGCGCAAAGAGGCACACAAGCCGAGGTGTTTGAAATCCAGAGTGAATTTCCTGCAGTCTGATGGTTTGAGATGCCACATCATCTGCCAGTGTTGCTGATGTTTGGCCCACTGTGTTTTATCAACTCCAGAGTCAGTGCAGCTGTCTGCAAGGAGGCTTTAGAGAGCTTCAAGTTTCCATCTGCTGACAAGCTTTATGAAGATGTTGATTTTCTTTTCCCAGCAGGACACGTCACTTTCACACCGTGCCAAAACTAGTACCAAATGGCCTGCTGACCATGTTATTACTGTGCAAGACGGGCCAGACAACTTGACCTGATGAGAAACACCTGATCCAATACAGACAAGCTATCAAAGTAGCATGGGCTTCAGAAACAACTCAACAGATCCACAAGCGGATTGCCTCCATGGCAACCTGATGCAGTAATTCATGCAACAATCCAGTACTGAGAGCAAAAACAAACACACTCTTCAGAAGTTGGACATTTCTGTATTTGAAATCCTTTTTTGATCGCGCTTAACTTTTCTATTAAACTGACATAACTGCATTTATGTTCATATGGTAAGCCATATTTAAAGTTAACATAATATTTCAGTTTCAGTCTAATAAATATAAAAATTAAATTATGCATTCATTTCATGGTATCTTCATTTTGTAAGATACAAATTTATACATGAAATTAGATGCACTTTCTAGCAAGCAGAGGTCACCACACTAAAGTACCAGACAGAGTACCATCTACTCTACAACAGCGGTCCCCAATCCCCGGGCCACGGACTGGTACCGGTCTATGAGTCGTTGGGTACAGGTCCGCGAGAGTTATGGCTCGGGTGTGAAATTTATGGTTTTCAGGGTTTTTATCATTAACTCGGTTTCCCTCAGTCTTTTCCAGTGTCTTATGAATAAAACTTTTTTGCTCCCAGTACAGGTTTTATTTTGTTGATTAGTACAACAAATCCAAGACATCTTAAAGGCCAGTCGGTGAAAATATTGTCAGACATAAACTGGTCTGTGGCACAAAAAAGGTTGGGGACCGCTGCTCTACAAACAATTAATTTCACTGTCACGCTACTTAATGCACATTACATTAAGTAGGGGATTGTCAGTGGAAACAAATCTGAGTGAGATGACATGATGTGCATCGTCTCACCTGCTCGATGCTGTACCCAGCAGCCACAGAGGCTCCATATCCTCCAACAAATGTAGCCCCAGGCAGCAAATACAGGTAATTGTACTCAGGAGGGTCGGTGGGCCGTTTAAACATGTCCAGCATCCTCTGGGTGATCAGAAAACCACCTGCACAGGTGCAGAAATAAATGAATGAATTAGCCGTTTTCATTTGTTTGGGTGGGAAATTATTTATGTTCACTGAAGCCATTTTTGTGTCCAGTGTTGAATGTCACACCAGCAATGTTGATGGAGGAAACGAAGGCAGCAGCCAGAGCAAGACTCTCGGGCAGGGAAGAAGGTGTGAGACCTCCACCCATCAGCACCAGGCCTCCCACCGCAGTCAGACCTGACAGAAAAGAATTTGTTAACAAATAAAAAGGAATCACTCAAATATCACCACATCTATACAGATTTTCATGACTTTAATGAGTTCTGACCTGAGATGGCATTGGTGACGGACATGAGAGGTGAGTGCAGAGCGGGGGTCACACCCCACACAGTGTGGTATCCCACTATCCCACCCAAACCAAAGGTGGTGACCATCTGAGTGAAAGCAGCATTGGGCGAGATGATGCCTAGAGCCAGACAGGTAGACAGGCCTAGAGAGAGACAGAGCAAGGCAGTGTTGCTGTTGCCATGTTTGTGCTTTCCCTGCTGCTGTAGTTTCAAGTTTGGTTTCCAGTCCCTTCTTAACCATTGAAGGAATGGAATAACTGAATAAGACAAATAAACATGTCGTTTTATTACCAGCTATTATGATTCATAGTTTCTCTGAAAGAAGTGAAGCGAAATGTTTGAATTTACTGAAAAATATATTCATCGCTGTGCTCAGTTACAGGGGGGCTTCCAAAGGTCACAGTAAGATCTGTTACAATGACTTGTTTTAAAAATGGAAAAATTACAAAGTCAGACTGGAAAGTAAAGGATTTTTCCCCTCATGAATCTTACAATGAAATCCCAAAGAGACATGCTTAAATTGCAAATTGCTTTTCTTGTCCACATACAAAGGTTTCCAGCACATATCCATTATGTAGAAAAGCAGTCCCACTTTACATTTCTTAGTTTTTGGCATACTTGCCATACCCAAATGTTTCAGATCAAACAGATTTTAATATTGGATAACCTGAGTAAACAGGTTTTTAAGGGGGAAAAAGCCACCCCAACCTACCTGAAACTTCTATGTGAAAAACCACCTCCCCACTAAATGTAATAACTGGTTGAGCCACCCTTGGCAGCAAGAACTGCAATCAAGCATGTGCAAAAACTGGAAATGGGTCTCTCGTGACTGTGGAGGAATTTTGGCCCACTCTTCTTTGCAGAATTGTAATTCAGCCATATTGGAGGATTTGAGCACGAATAACCTGTTTAACCTCCTAAGACCCAAACTTCATGGTATGCATTTGTAATTTCGCTTTGCCATTTGGGCTGATTGGGAGCTGATGAATGTAACAACAAAGAGTTACGCAATTTATTTTTTTTAACTGATTTTTGTTTCTGAGGAAAAATGAGAGCCACATATGAGGACATTCACATTAAATTTCGATTGAACAGTGGCAGCATGATGTCCTCGTAAGTGGATATCAGGCCCTTGTAGAGCAAAGTTTAGTATTTTGGTCTAGACAACCCAAAATGTGATGTCCACATATGTGGATGCCAGGTCCTAGGAGGTTAAGGTCAAGCATCTAAATCTGATTCAAGTCCACAATTTGATTAGACAACTCCAAAACCTTCATTTTGTTTTTTTAAGACATCAACAGATGGACTTTCTGGTGTGTTTTCAGATCACTGTCCTTCTGCATAACCCAAGTGTGCTTGAGCTTTGGGCTATAAACTCATGGCCAGACATTCTCCTTCAGGATTTTCTGGTAGAGACCAGAATTCATTGTTCCATCAGTTATGGCGAGTTGTACAGGTCTTGAAACAGCAAAGCAACCCCTGACCATTACATTACCACCACCATGTTTGATTGCTGGTATGATGTTCTTTTCATTAAAGGCTGTGTATGCCAGATGTAACTGGACTCAGATCTTCCAAAGATTGTTTTAACTTTTACCTGAAAGGCCAGGTAGGTTTGGGTAGCTTTTTTCCTTAATAAATGAAATAATCATTTAAAAACTTCTGCATTTACTTAAGTTATCTTTGTCTAATATTAATGTCACACTAACACAAGCCATTTAAACTAGGGATGTCCAACTTGAGTCCTCGAGAGCTACTGTCCTGCTGCTTTTAGATCAGGGGTAGGCAACTTCAGGCCTCGAGTGCCAGTGTCCTGCAGGTTTTAGATGTGTCCTTGATCCAACGCAGCTGATTCAAATGGCTAAATTTCCTCCTAACAAACGGCGGATGAGGGCTGCCTGAAGAGTAAACTTCAAGTACTGAATATCATGTCACTTATTTATGTGCAAATGTTTAATAACGAAGAACATTAAAACATTACTGCTGGCCACATGTCGGCAAAGTTATGTGACATTAGTGACGTTTGTACTAACTTGGTTTTAAAGCCTTTACTTTAAAATATACGCCGTTCAATAGCTGACCTTAATCTTACAGAGAATGATCAAAGCTCATGTAGAAACAAACAAAGAAATGAACAAAAGATTTTCTCCTTCATTTCTGTCAAACAAAGCTGTATGATTTAGTATCATGGTTGCTAGGCAACCTGGGCAGCGCAACGGAGGCTAGACCGTCCCATTTCACAAGCCTCGCACTTCCGGCCTTAGCGGTCTTTAAGTACGCGGCCCTTGAGGATCGTTGAGGCTGCGTACTTTAAGGCTGCAGACCCTGAATTGGGATACAGCCCATGTTCTCCAGAGGTCTGGGAATGAACTAATCATTTGATTCAGATGTGCTGACCCAGGGTGATATCTAAAACCTGCAGGACACTGGCACTCGAGGCCTGGAGTTGTCTACCCCTGTTTTAGATGCGTCCCTACTCTAACACAGCTGAATCAGATTGTTGGATTACCTCTTTTCAGCATGCCATCCATTTTGGCAAAGGTCTGATAACAAGCCAGTATTTGATTCAGGTGTGTTGGAACAAGGATGCGCTTAAAAGCTGCAGGACAGTAGCTCTCGAGGACTGGAGTTGGACACCCCTGATTTAAACCAAAAGATAGTGAAAATTGATATTTTACTTTAATTGGATTATTTGCATGCTTTAATTTCAGTACAAATTAATGTTTTACACAGAACAAATCCTCTCAGTGAAGCCAAATAAAGCAGTGCTAAATGTCCCAGAAGTCTGAATACTTCTGTGTTTGTGTTTAACCTGCAGTGTAGACACCAGCAGAGGTCATGGTGCGGTTGAAGGGCGAAACGGACGCCACTTTCTCGGCCTCCAACTCTGCAACCGTTTTCTGTTTCACCGGCGATGGCGGGACTGTTTTTGGAAGGGGTGATGGGAACATGTTCTTGCCTTCCTGAATGCACCAGAAAACACACAAGAAGACCAGAGTGAGGAGAGAGGAGTCCACAAAAGATTTGCGTGAGAAACAGACAGCAAGACTTTCACACAGTGGGTGAGCTCTCGAACACGAACTCGTGGACGGCACAGGGGATTACGCTAAACAAAAAAGCAATCACAAACCAGTTAGCAGTGGTTTTGAAAGATAAATTCTCTTTTAAGGGGCTGAATAATGCTTAGTGTAACAAGAGGTAAGCTGATATGTCCTATTGAGGTTGCGTGCTTATTCTGCCATAAACAATGTGTCAAAGCTAAATTCCTGGAAAAGTGTATTTTGAAACGTTCATAACATTCTTGCTGGGATCCAACTTGAGCTATTCCCAGCTGGGACTCTGTTTTGGTACTCAATTGGCGCTCTAGCCAAGCATGACAGGATCTGACAGCGCATGAGAGGGAAGGAGGGATGCCAGTGGGGATGGAAGCTGACAGGAGACAGTCACACGAAAAAAAAAAAAAACTCCACCTTCATAACAAGAGTCCCACGGATGACGTGGTCAATTGTTCCATAATCAAATTCTTCTTTGGGCTCATAGTGGAAGTATTCCTTGTCTGGACTAATGGCCTTCAGAAGCTTCAGTATGTTGTTTGAATATAGACTGCTGGCTTGGGTGGCCATGCGGCTGGGCAGGTCTGAGTAGCCGATGTGTGTTACTCCCTAGTTAACAAAAAAGTACATTATTCATACATAAATAAATCATATATAACCCAAATCAGAAATACATCTTTTGCATTCCTTAAAATTATCCAGTTTATCCAAATGTGCAAGCTAGGCCAAAACGTACCCTGTAAACATGCAGCTGTCCGGGCTTTGTGGTCTCGATGTTGCCCCCTGCCTCTGCAGCTAGATCCACCACTACAGAGCCATCCTTCATAGACTCTACAAACTCCTTTTTGATCAGTATGGGTGCACGCTTCCCTGAGTGAGCATAGGACCACAGGTAGAAAGGAATGAGATGCATCAAACAGCATCATGCTGTCTAACAAAGAGGATAGTCAATCCGTATTAAAGATGTAGTGACCCTCATGAAAGCGACATTATGGGGTTGATGGGGCTTAAGCCATAGACAGTATAGAAAAATTGGACGAGGCCACTGTGCCATCATACGTTGGTTAGTTAGATCTAGTTGCAAAGTCCAAAGCGGAGGCTTTTCGCCATCGCCACCTCTTTTGAAAGTGATGAGTGAGGGGCAGACTAGCAGACAATTTACTCAAGTGTCAACAGATAAAATTATACGTTGCTTATGTTTAGGACCAACTCCCACGAAGCCTACTGAGTCCTTAGCTGCTAGATTAAATAAAATAAGCCAACAGCGAGTGAAATTCTTAGCACACTTGCAGAGCAATATTTCATATGTTTATCTCTAATTGACGTTCAGTGTTGCTGTGGAAAAGATGAAATAAAAGCAAATAGTGATGAAACTTTTGATGCCAAACGATAAAGGCAAAAGTGGCTTAAAGTACCGATGTGACTCACCGGGAATCAGGGCAGTGCTGACAATAATGTCGACCTCTTTACACTGCTTGGCAAAAAGAGCCATCTCAGCCTCGATGAACTCCTTTGACATCTCCTTGGCATAACCGCCAACACCCTCGCCAGACTCTTTGAGGTCTACTTCTAAAGGCTCAGCCCCAAACGACTTGAACTGCTCCAGAGCAGCTGGCCTGAAAGTCAAGAAGCAGCCAGCCTATCAGCAAAATTCTGTCCATCATTAATAAGCCTGCAGTTTGAGGCGTTGCCAACCTTATACCTGGTATCAAACCCTCTGACTATGGCTCCCATTGACTTAGCTGCCCCGGCTGCTGCCAAACCAGCCACTCCACCTCCAATAACCAGGACCTGTTTACAACAGAAACATCCAAATGTACCAAGATTTCACTTCACACTTCATTTTTAATTTTAAGTATACTGAAAGGAAAGAAAACGCTGTACTGACTGTCGAAATAGATCATGCTTGGTTGAGTAAAACATAGACTATTACCTTAGCTGGAGGCACTTTTCCTGCAGCTGTAATCTGACCAGTAAAGAACCTGCCAAAGTGGTTGGCAGCCAGAACCACAGCCTTGTACCTACATAACAAAAACTCAAGTCACATTTACATTAACTAAACAAACAGATGAAATCTGGACTTAAAAATACATTTTTGTTTACCCAGCAATGTTAGCCATGGAACTGAGTGCATCGTAGCCTTGTGCAATGGTAACTCTGGGCACCTGATCCATGGCCAGCACAGTGCTCTGCCTCTGTGACAGCTTATTCATCAGCTCCTGGTTCTGTGCTGGATAGATGAAGCTCACCAGGGTGGATTTGGGTTTCAGGAGATCTACCTCACTCAAACTGGGGGCTCGAACCTAAAAAGAAAAAAAAAAATCTATTTTCCACTCACAATTAAATATAACTGACAGATATGTGGATCTAGTTTGCTTATGTAGCAGCAAATCAAAACATCAGTGCTCATTTTCACAAAGTATACAGATTACTCAAACCAGAGGAGAGTGGTTACTTTGACTGGAACATATCAGGAAGCTCAAAGTGATCATTGGTGTCAGATGCTGCACTGAGATGAGTCTATAGTATGAGGCCTTAAGAAGATTGTTGGTGATTACGGTTTCTGAGCTGTGAAGCTGCAAAGAAGAGTCTGATCTGCGGCCCAAAGCATGCCGGGTACGAACCTTAAGGACCAAGTCTGAGCCGAGGGCTCCCTTAACATCAGTAATGGTGGCTCCAGCATCTCTGTACTGCTGATCGGAGAATTTTGATTCGTCCCCGGCGCCGCTTTCCACCTGCACCCTGAAGCCCTGTTTGACCAGCGCCTGCACCCCAGCCGGAGACAGCGCCACGCGACGCTCATTCTGTAACGTCTCCTTAGGAACTCCAACCACCAGGTCCTTGTAGAGCACACCTGAGGTCAAAAAAACAAAACAAAAAGAAAAAGGGGGAAATAAAACAATGCAGCCGAGAGTGAAGAACTTGGAACTTGTCACACACAAAAAAAATATGCACAAGACATAAGTTTATCTTCTTTTACGCAACAACGCAGCAGGCATGCGCGTACAGCTGAGATTTGCGTTGCTGGAAACAGTGTCAGGTTACACATTTCTCTCCCTACATGGTGTAGTGACCTCGCCACCATGGAGACATTATTAGCAGGTGATTGGCACCAGGCCAGCACACACACAGAGGCCCTGCAGTCCTATGCAGACACACTCCAAAGTCAAACTTAAAAGATTTCAGCAACTCAAAACTTTGACGAGCACTCTGTGCCGTGTGCCTCGCACACAGCACAGGCTCCATACACAAAAGGCTGTCATCAGAATCAGCTGCACTGCTGTCAAGTTTTTACAGGTCACCTTTAACTGACCTCTCGTCCGCTCTCACATGTTAGCAGCTCTCACGAGCAAAGCCGCCGTCTGCTTTATAGCAGCTTCCCCTATTTTGAGAACATCTCTAGCAACCTGCTGCAAACAGTTTGTGATCTGCAGTGGAAGTTTTCCACTCCTTTGGCCGGCCGGAGCTTGTCCTTGAGTGAACCGTTACGCTCTCATTCCTCAAGTCAGACACGAGAAAGCACGCAAGCCCAGCCTGTCCTCTGTGAAGCAGAGAGATTTGTAAATTTCCTACCTCTGGAGGCCTTTTGGTCCCATAACACAGGGAAAGTCCTGAAATGCCTCCTTCCAGGGAACTTCAGATGGACCCCTCGCTGGGACAGAATGACAGAGGAGCTACAGATGCAGCGGAGAAGGGTCGACATGGCTGCTGAGCGTCCGCCCTGAGGCTCCTTCTAAGCTCTTGATTACGAACACAAACAAGGAGAAGTAGAGGTTGGCGATAAGGCGACACTACATCTACAGTCAAATAAAAAAGAACATAATTTTTTAAAAATACCCTCAAAGCAAGTCCCGGGCCCCCCTTTCCCCAAGTCACACACTCAGACTATGCGTGCTGCGAGGCCTACAAACAGCAGAGTGACATTTCAGCCGCACACACACATGCAGAGCACAGGGTTGATTACACACTCCAGGCTTCTCTTCGCGAGAACTGGAATTATGACGGCACAGGGGGGAAAGTGTGCCAAGTGTGGCCTGGTTGTTGTGAGCCGGAGAAGAGCAACCAGTGTGCAGATAACAAAGGGGGGGCTGGAGGGGGGACAGCTCAGATACAGTCAAGACTGGAAAAAATGTGGTGTTTACAAATGTTGGTCTGTCTTATATAAAGACAAATAATGCCACAACCAGAAAGACAAAACAAAACACATGACTGTGGAAACTTGTCATGCTTTGGTTGATGTTTTGATTTCTGAGTCACAACAACGTTTTGCTGTTTACCTTCCCTCCCATTCATTCATTCATTCATTCATTCATTTTACTGAATCACACTCAAATCACTGCTCCTCATTCTCCAGTAATCTAGTCACACACTCAAAGACCGGCTGATGGACTTGCTTGTTCTCACACTTGCCTTTCAGGTTTCCAGAAAGAGCGGGTTTCACAGCAGTGTCACCTGCGAGGTTCCTATACCCCCAAAATCCTTCCCGTCTGCTTGCAAGGAGAGACAGACGACCTTCCACAGTTTCCTTATCACTGCCGGACTATTTGAGTATAAATAGTAAGCCCACGTGACTTCAGTCATCACCACCTCTGAAGCAGCTAAACTCCTTCAGGCCCTGCGCAGGCTGATACACTGCCACACTCCCACAGAATTAAGGGCTGGATTAAGACGCCCGGGAAGGAAGACACTGGCTGGTCATTTTATTTTAGAGCGGATGAACCGACCGGCTATGGTCCTTACTGTGCAATAAAGTAGCTGTTAAAACAGTATCAGTAAGAACAAACACTTTCAGTCTATCTTGGGCACAAGTAATTGGGGACTACCTGGTGTCGGTGTTGTTAATTAGGCCAGTGAGCATTTTCGTTTCTGCACACAAGGTGACGCCAGAGAGTCAGAGAACGCTGTCCCACCTGTAAATGGTTGGACGGCAAAAACTATTACTGCTCCCTCTCTTTGTTAGTCCCTGTCACGTGATAATGCAATCTTATCGGTTTATAAATTAATATTTACATTTATATTTACATAAAATCCCATAATTGCATTATAGATAGATAGATAGATAGATAGATAGATAGATAGATAGATAGATAGATAGATAGATAGATAGGAACAATTAATAATAATGGTAATTACGGGAATAAAATCATTATTATATTATATTATGTTATATTATATTATATTATATTATTCTTTTTTAATGTTTACTTGATATTTGAGGAATAACCTCAGTACAAAACATGTAGCCAAACATTTATTCACACAATAATAGGTCATTTTTAGCAGGTAGGGTTTTTAAAGTATCTTATCCATAGTTTTCTAATGATTGTTGTTTATGGCAAATTCTTTTTCACTTATTTTCATTCCAATCCTTAAACCTGACCATTTTCAGAGAAGTGTTTTTTGTTAAGCTAACCTAACTCTGACTTATGAATCATTCAAACATAAAAAGGCAAAAAGAGAAAAGAAAAAGCATAAAAAGGCACCTTACTCAAGAGATGGACCAGCGTTGTGCCTACACATTACAGACAATTTAGCAAAGAACCGATTTCAAATCTTTTCTTTGGAGAGTTTAGACCAGCAGCCTGTCACAAAACACATCATTTGTTCTCATTTGTTCGGTTGAATTTATGAATTAAAGCCAAAGATAACAAGTTTGACAGGCATAAAATTAGATCGACAAGTGGAGAACAACAGAAGAAGTGACAGGCCTAAAAAGAACAAAAAAACAAATGCAGCAGACAAATTATATCTAAAAAATAATGTCCTTAAGAAACGGGGGGAAACAGCAAAGGCCTCACACAGGACGTGAGAGTTTCATGTGACCATTCAGTTGCTTGGACCTCTAAATTATTGAAGCAGTGTGCAGAACAAAAGGCAGCCAACATCCAAAGAAGAGCTTTGAATGTCTGTCTAGAAGCCTGGGGAACTATTCCTGAAGACTACGTAAAGAAATCACAAGAAAACCTGACTAAGATAGTTCAGACTGTGTTGAAGAATAAAGATTCCTAAACATTCCAAATATTGACTTTTATGTTCACGAAAATTGTAAAAACTGTCTTTGTCTTATATACTGTATTTCCTAGCAGAAGACTTTTACATAGTAAAGTATAGACGCGGAAGATTAGCGTCACCTCACGCAGGAGGCTGTTTTGGTTGGCCCTGTTATTTTAATGCCACATGGATTTTGTAAACAGTAAAGTAGGAGTTGATATGTTCTGTGTAGTATATAGTTGGTATTATCACCCATTTTATTTCTGATTGTTTGGCTGCTGTCGGCTGGTTTCAGCCGTTTCCGGTACTTAAACCTCTTTGGCTTAGACCCATCTTAATCAGAGTTTTGTCCATTTAGCGCCGCTAAAAGAAGCTCTAACGGCTAGCATGTAGCATGTAGCCTCGGTGAAGTTTTATGCTGCCTCTGAGTTTCTGCTTCGTCTCTCTGCTTCACTAACGTTACGTGCGTGTCTGTCTCTATTTCCCCATCAGGTGGAGTATGGAGCCTCTGAGGCTGCTTTCCGTGGATCCATCAGACCGGGGCTCTCAGAGATGCAGGCTTGGTCCGGGCATGATGTCGGCGCTGGGTGTGCACCTGGGCTCCCCTCTGCTGGTGTCTGTCTCCGGAGGAAGCTGCCTGTGCACTGCCTGGCCCCGGGCTGACTTGGCAGAGGGCTTCCTGCAGATGGACCTAAAATGTTTCTCCCCCAGTCTTCTCTCTGAGCTCCCCTCGCACCTGAGCCTGGACCCCGCTCAGCTCACACCTGTGGTCTGCTCCAAACTGAAAGGCGTCAGGATAACCGTGATAGTCCAGAGTGTCGATTTCAGGAAACGCACACCGCATCGCCTTGTTCATGAGCTCGTAAAAGACACGCTGAAAGGTGTTTGTGTCCATGATGGGTTTTTAATAAACCTGGAGGATTTCGACACAGAGATCAAATATGTTGTTATTGAAAGCATAAGTCCAGAGTCGGATAGTGCTGGATTCATCACCTCGAAGACTGCTGTTGAGATTGCTGGCGTCCAGACACTCCGACATTACAGGAGTCAGCTGCAGGAGCGGCACACGGTGCAGCTGGGGGGGCTGGAGGAGGTGAATCAATTTAAATGACACCTTACAGCATTTTCTTTCCCACTGTACAGCACCTAATGTGTGTGGGCTTTTTTATTGTTTGTTTGGTTTGTTTGTTTGTTTGTTTTTTTACAACATTTTAGGTGTCTGCATCACTTAGAGAGATGCTGAAGCTGCCACTTCTCTATCCAAGCACACTGAGCTCTCTCGGTGTATCCTGTCCCAGAGGGGTGCTTCTGGTGGGGCCTCCAGGTGTAGGCAAAACCTTGCTGGTCCGCCAAGTGGTGGGTGAGGTGGGAGCCAGCTTGGTGGTGGTCAGAGGGCCAGAGGTAAAAAAGACGATACTAATCACACCTCATCATAATGTTGATGCCGTCTAATGTTCCTCGTAATACACGAAGCATTTTGCATGTAAATGCATTACCAGTAATTCTGAACAATAATTTCAGGTGGTGGGGGCTCGGCCGGGTGAGAGCGAGGAGACGCTGCGGGCCGTGTTCGAGCGTGCTCGATCGGCAGCAGATGAGGGTCCCTGTGTGCTGTTCTTAGACGAGCTGGACTCTCTGTGTCCGAGGAGAACCAGCTCGTCGGCACCGGAGAACCGGCTGGTTGCTCAGCTTCTCACACTCATGGACGGGATGAATCAGTCTGACCGCTTCCTCATCGTCGGAGCCACCAACCGGCCCGACAGCTTAGACCCAGCACTGCGCCGGCCAGGAAGATTTGACAGAGAGGTGCGTGTCCGCTCACTGTCACGGATCCAGTGTTTTTAATTTTTCTTGAGAAAGATGACATTTGATGACGTTTGTAATTCTTCAATTGGTTTCAGCTGGGTTTTTTTGTTTGTTTTTTCTGATTATAAGGCAAGATGTACCTTTTTTACTTTTATATAAAATAAATGTCCAGGTCGGTGAGTTGGTGCAGATATGTGTATGTGAGTCGTTAGTCTCTGAGTGTTCGCCTTTCCCACAGATTATAATCGGAGCTCCAACCTTGCAGCAGAGAAAGGCCATCTTGTCTGTCCTGTGTGAGAGGATGCCTGTGTGTCCCAGTGTGAACCTGACAGCGCTTGCACAAACAACTACAGGCTACGTGGGAGCAGACCTCAGTGCCCTGTGCCGGGAGGCCGCCATGCACGCTATACGGGAAGACTCCAAAGTAACCACAGCGACCTGTCACAGCGAAACAAAACACTAGTTTTTGCTTTTTTGCTACAGGAACGACTCACTTTATTGCAAATTGTGCAGCTGTGTTGTAATTGTAAAGTCAAAGTTGAAGCCTGAATAAGAATCACATTTAGAAATTCATCTCAAAAGGCTCACAGTGAATGTGTTCTTTAGATGTGTGAAAGATTACATAGGAAATAATAGGGAGACTGAGTGGATGACAGCTGTAAAAACCTGTTGCTGTTTCTGTCACTGTCTGCAGTGTTCAGGGGAGCAGCTGGTGAGTATGAAGCACTTTCATGAGGCTTTGAAGTCGGTGCGTCCCTCTTGCCTTAGGAGCAGCATGGGCAGGACGGAGCTCTCTCCGGTGACCTGGGAGCAAATTGGAGGCCTGGATGACGTCAAACTCAAACTAAGACAGGTAGCTAATTGAGTGGCTTTGCTCAAAAATGCACATTTATGTATTCGGAGAAAAAACCTTATTACTGGAGGTTTGTTTTCCCTCATTGTCTCCACGTCAAAGAGCATCGAGTGGCCGATGGCGCACCCTGAAGCCTTTGTTCGTCTAGGTCTGTGTCAACCTCGAGGTGTGCTGCTGTACGGGCCTCCGGGATGCGCAAAGACGACGCTTGTCAAAGCTGCCGCTACTTCCTCCAACTGTGCCTTCCTGTCTGTCAGTGGCGCTGACCTCTACTCTCCCTACGTCGGAGATTCAGAGAAGGCTTTAGCTCAGGTTCTTCCTTTTTATAATCTCGAACAGATGAGCATTAATGATTGTGTCCTCCCTTGTGTTTCGTCCACTAAGCCCTGCGTCTGTCTGTCCCCATGCAGCTGTTTCATCAGGCCCGGGCCTGCGCTCCAAGCATCCTGTTCCTCGATGAGATTGACTCACTGATTGGCTCGCGGTCACACAGTCAAACACCAAACAGCGTACAGACTCGTCTTCTCTCTGTGCTCCTCAACGAGATGGATGGGATCGGCCTGAAGACTCATGAGAGGAGAGGGACGGAGAAGATCCTCCAGGCAGAGGGAGTCGAGGAGAGTCTCACACCTGAGCAGGTCAGCTTCTGGTTCTTCTCTTGAATTTCCAATTTGTTTTGTTTCATTTTGCTTTCGTGGCACACAGGTGAATGTAAAAATAGCACAGATTTTTTCAGGGGTAGACTTCAGATGTTTGGGGTTGACATCTATTGATCTTTGGCTTTACCCTTTTCCTATCGCCCCCAAAATTTCCACATTTGCTTGTAACAGCTGAATTTTTAAAAGTTTATTTATTTATTTTTAACCCTATTTTGAGGCAAACTCGTAAAGCTGATTCTGTATAAATGGTTTTTGCTGTTACAGCTTTCCAAAGTAACTGCCCTGAAGATCAGTCAACACTATCAGTCGGTTTCTTAATGAGTGAGGTAGATGTGTGGCGGTCATAATAAGAGCTTTTTGAATTCAGATACTAAAGGAAGTAACAAAGATGCGCTAAACGCTCCTTTATTACAGCTTTTAGCGGAGGACACACTGGAGCATCCTTTATGAAAGAGGACATAATACCATCCTGCAGTTCATTGTGACACACCATCCATCCATCTGTTCATAATTTAATCAACACTTTATGTGCTTTAACTGTTTGACAGTTGGACTGCCAGGAAGTGTGCAACAAAGATGTAATGGTTGTAGCCGCCACAAACAGACCTGACTGTTTAGACAGCGCCCTCCTCAGGCCCGGCAGACTTGATCACATCATTTATGTCCCACCACCAGACCATGAGGTAAAGGACTTCTCAAAACAGGACAAAATATATTACATATACCAGCAATGTTGTAAGAAAGACTTACAACATGAAGAGGTCATTTAAAATAAAGTAACCGCGCCTCTCCTGTCAGCGTATCTGTGTTTAATGACCCTCACTTTCTAATATTTAGGCTCGACTTGCTGTCCTGAAGGTGTGCACAAAGCGTATGCCTGTGGGTGCCGATGTGCGGCTGGAGGATCTCGCAGCAAAGACCGAGCTTTTCTCTGGAGCTGACTTGGAAAATCTTTGCAAAGAGGTGACATAAACTTATGAAATGAATTCTTAGACTTGTAAAATGTAAAATCCTTTCTTGGCGGATAGATTTGAAATAACTGAAAATATCTGTTTGTTTTGCTTTTGTTTTTTTCCTCAGGCTGCTCTTTTGGCATTGCTGGACGGGAACATGGAAGCCTCAGACATCAAACACACGCATTTCCTGCGATCCCTCAGCAAAATGAGCTCCTCTCTGACTGCACAGCAGATCCACAAATATGAAACTCCTCCCCGATGACACACATAATGTTTGACTGATCTTAAAATTGTATCATTACTCAAATATTGTTTTAAAATAAAATAAAAAATTCTAAAATTTGACACACTCTCTCTCTTTTAGTCATTTCAAATAACATCCTTTTTGAGATCGGCTCGAAACCCAACCACCAGTTACTGACCTTCACTTTTACAACATGGCCATGGGAGGGTGCTGCAGACTTAGAAAATATATTGATCATCATCTATAGATGGGTTAACCTCCAGTGGTGCATTTCAGTACAGGAAACTCTCTCTGTGTACGTGCTTATCACCTCGTACAACCTCTTGTCCCGCCTCCATCTCATGAGCTCACACCGTGTCGCACTTAAAAGGAGTTCCCAGCAGCAGGTAAACTGTCACAACATAGCTGCGTGTGAGACTGCTCCTCTTCAGTTTTGCAAGTGGATGCTTGAAGCCTTAGAATAACCACAGTTGAGTGGAAATACACTTAACTCCTCTTTGAGTGCTTAAAACCAATCAGAAAGATGTCTGGATTTTTCCAAATGTTGAGAAAAAGGAAGGAGGTAAGATCATCATCATCATTATTATTATTACTCTGTTGCGTTGAGTTATATCCTGTGTGGGGGGCATTGTGTGTTTTAATTTGTTGGATTGTTTTTTGTGCTGTAGCTCATCCCTCTGATAGGGTTTATGGCTTTTGCTGCAACAGGAGCCACCTCTGCATCGATCTACTTTCTGCTCACTAAACCTGACGTTATGTGAGTGTTACAAAGCTCTTTCTCCTTTATTAAAATAATGCATTTGTCTTATGTTTTTTTTAGATTCATTTGCACTTCTATCTTACTTTCACAGCTGCTTAAACTCTGTTGTGTACAAATACTTAAGAATGCATTTAAATTTACTGTTTATAGTTTGAATAAGACCAGCAACCCAGAGCCATGGGAGAGGCTGGACCCGTCAAAGCCCCAGAAGGTAATGTAATAACATTGCAGAGCACTTAATAATGTTTATATTCTGGCTAATAAGCCTTCCGGTTCTTATCAGCACCAAAATATAAGCAGACTCTCCTCCTGCAGCTTCAATCTGCTGAGTCATTGAGGAAAGAATTTTATCATAAACGCCGGTCATTAATGTCATCGAGAGAAAATAAATTACCACAAGTAATGGCACAGCCCCGGTGCGGCCACATCATTAAGTCTGTTCAGTGTAACACTTATAAATAGGTCAGACGAAGCCTCGTCATGTTTTTTTTCTTTTAAATTTCTGGCATTTCATTGCAGCTCATCACCATCAATCAGCAGTGGAAGCCCGTGGAGGAGCTGGAGATCGTGAAGAGCCTCACAAAGTGAAAGAGCCCGGGTTTCTCCCGAGAGTCTGACGACACGCCTCCGCTCCCTCCCCCCCCATTAGTCTAACAGAATCGTTTCTGCACAAACTAGGACGCTTTGACACTCAGTGTGCGGAAATGCTTCTGCTCAACTGGTGGGGTTCACCCTGCTCTGTACTGACCTTTCTCAAGGACATCCATCACACCACAATAGGCAAATATGGTAACTGACGACCGTGCAGCCTTTGAGTCCGAGGATGATAATGTTATCTTTCTCTGGGTCTCTGTCAGTATATATTATTACAGAAGTATATATCATTGAATTTATTTTACCAAGGTTGGTGGTCCACGTGTTCTTGCTGTAGATGTGAATGTACGATAGTGTTTTAATGGAAAAGACACAGAATGTTGATTTATTTTGTAATGTACTGTACAGTGATAATAAATTATTTTAAAAATATTCTGTCCCAGTGCTGCTTTTGTGCTTTATTCAAACTAACGTATTTAAATGTGCTGTCTGCTATAAAACTATAAGCATCATTTAATTCTGAGAGTATGTTTGACCTAGAAATCCATTATGAAGTTAAATGTAGCCAAAAGAGATGCCACACATGGTTAGTTTTAAGCTCTTGTGCATTTTTCTTATAACAGCAGCTTCATGACATCAACGCTGCTGTTTTTCACACCAAACATGCCAACTCATCAAAACAGGAAGGGTGCAGGTGTTACTAATAAGCTTAACTAGCAATACGAGAACCCCGGGGCTAAAAGGCAGCTGAATGGAATTCAGTCTCATTATTCTAATGTGTTTGCACCTGATGTCCACATGCTATCTGTGACACGTCCTGTAAAATATCTCATTAAAAAGGCAGAACACCAAAAACGGTTCAAAACTCACCTTTACACTTTTTCAAGTGAACATAGGAAATTGAGGGCAATCAAAATAAAGGAAGTTCCCTCTTAACTGATGAGGGACATTTTCCAAAATAAACACACTGCTAAAAATAAACCTATTAGCTAATTTATAAAATTAGAGATGCAAGCAAATGGGTCACGGGAGCAGATCTGCACAGGCAGCAAGAAATTAGCCGGACAGCCAGGCTGGACCACAAAATCCACTGTTGAATTTTTAAAAGCTTTACTAAGATACTACGAATCGCTGTTGCACACAGCCTCTTTCACATAAGCTGGTTATCTTTTTCCAGCACACTGGTTATATAAGGAACATTCATTTGGGGGGTTTAAAGCTCCTCTTAGGCCTGTGTGTAATGAATTAAGAACAGAAAAAAAGGATGGCAACAGAGTCCCAATGGTGATGTATGCAATTTTCCATCCTCCCCCCTTCCCATTCCATCCCCACCGTTAACCTTGCAGCTCCATTCCAATGCTTCCCAGGTGTCACATGACCATTATACACAAAATCCAACAATGCTCAAGCAGAAAAGTAAATAGAGATAGAGGCTAATAATCTCAATATCTATGAAAATAATAACAAATAACAAATAAACAATGATATATATATATATATATTACAGTATAATATTATAAAAAATAAATATAATATTATATAATATTATATATTATATCTTGTTGCTTTTAAGATAATTTGAATGTGGGTAATTTCATCTTATTTCAAAAGTTTTGCCAAATTCCAACAAGCACAGAGCCAGGTGCATGCTGATGGAGCATGTAGAGGTGACCAGCATCATGGTACCATTCTTTTAGCAGCTGTTGGTCAAACAAACAAGCCCCTATGGTAGTGCTTTGTGAGCACGGGGCAGGAAGACATGTCTGTATTTATTTTAAGCTAAGCTAAAGATATGATAGCCGAAGCTTCAAAGTGTGCAGGCGTGAAATAATACTCTGTTTAAAAAAAAAAAAAAACATTTACGTGCTGGAATATTTTGACTAAGAATTGTTGATTTGGGGGTTTTTTTCTCTGTATGGTGAAAATAATGCTGTGATGCTGACTAAGAGCAATGTACAGGTCTTCTTATTATCACACAGCTACATGAGCCCCTTCCTCTGTTTGGATGAGTGAATCCTTCCTGAAAGGATAGCCTTAAGAATATGTCATAAAAAAAATACTCCCTCACAAATAGTTGGATATGAAAGGAACAGGTGTAACTAGTAACAGTCAGTGGCTCTGTATTCAAGCATAACTGAAAAACATGCCAGCTTGGTACAATAGCAGCTTTTTGGGACATGGCGTGGTGCCATTATGGGCGTTATTAGACCCACCTGTCGTTTTGCAGCAGTGACACGGAAGATTCCCTCAATTTCCTCAAGCAGCCACTGTCTAGGTTTTGATCATATTACATGATTTCATAACTAAACTGTTTGCCAAGCTTTGCCAAAGCTTGCATGCAATTGTATAGGTGTGTGTTTGGGTTTTTAAGCATTTGTCATCTGAGCAATTTTAATCCACAGCAACTGAGTAAACAATCTGCTGCACAAGACGCTCAGACTTAAAGTTCAGCATTAGACGGCTGTTTAGAATTGTTTAGGATGAACTTTTAGGATTCCATTTTGTTTTTTTCACCATCTAATCTCCACTCATCTGCTCCTTTTATGGCCGAGTGGGCATTCAGTGCTCCCATTGTGTTTCAGCATAACAGACAATCTTCTTAACACCCATACTGCATCTCATAAAAGAGCGATAACACCAGAAAGTGTCCGTCCTTTCAAGGCACCACGTGCCCTTCCACAGCCTGCTGAAACAGTGATGGTCCTTAAGGATGAGTCTTATGACTTATTAACCACTAAACAAAGAGAAAGTAAGCAGACGAGTAGTGGGTTTTGTTTCCTGGTCTGTCTGGGCTGCGCTTATTTTTCAGGAAGTTCATTTTCTGCTTGGTTTCAGTTACATGTTGAATTATTAACGCACATGTCGCACATCTTAAAAAACATTTCCTTCCTCTGTTTCTCTGATGCTACATGTGCCGTGAGAGGTGTATATATATATATATACTACACATACTGTGGACAAGCGCCAACTTGCACTGAGGCTGCCGGCTACAAGTGCTCTCATGTCAAATATAGGCTACTACAGGGGCAGAGGTCACACACAACAGTCACAACATGCTTCTTTTATCAGGTAAGGGGAGCGCAGCTGAAAGCCTATTTAGGGGAACAATGACAGAAGAGGAAGGATATTTTGTGTCTCTGTGTGTTTGTGTGCGCGCTCGTACGTGGTGTTGGAATTTGTGTACGTGACTATGAAACACATCACGACACCACAAATCATGTGACGTCCAAGCAAAGCAGGTATTGTTTGCAGGGCACGTTAAAAAAAATAAGAGATGGAATTTCCTCCTCAGCTAACAGGGGTACAACTTTAAGACTTAAAAAGTTACCTTCTGCCACTTGTTGTCTCTGAATTAGTATTTTTTTTAAAATGCATGTGTGTGAGCTTGAGTGTGATATGCTGCGACTGTAGTAGTTGGTTGTAACAGGAGAGAGACGACAGCAGCGTTTTATGGCCCCCTAAAGTAAGGTAAGGCAGACAGGTACACGCTGTAAACAGTTCTTCCTTTGCCAGACTGCCTTTGGTTCACTGCTTCAGGGGTTTTTGATAAAGAAGCTGTTGCCTGGAAACTGGGGCACTCCTAGATTTTTTTGATATTGTCAGTACTTAACCTCTGATATGTCTACATTTTAAACATTAACTTTGCTCTGTGTATAAAAGCCTCTAACAATGACTCTTTTGATGCTCCATTGCATAATTATGAGTAATCTGGAGTATGTTTGTCTATTTAAAGCTAGATATTCACAAGCACACACTGTGTGTTGACATATTATAGGGTCCATTCAATAATACTTATTTATATTCTAGTTTTTCAGTTTCATTCTGTGAAGACAATAATGGCTCCGTGTAACAACAAGGCATTCATTCAACACCACTCTGCACTGTCATGCTGGTAAAGGAAGTTTTGCTGTATAAACAATAGATTCACCGTCCACCCATCCACCTATCTGCTCATCCATCCAATTAAGGGTTGTGGGAGGGGGGTGTGGGGGTGGGCTGGAGCCTATCCCAGATGTCACTGTGAAAGAGGTGTGGCACAATGCGGACGGGTTTCTAGTCCATCACAGGGCTGTTCACCACAAGGAAACATATTCTTTCGTTGTTTTTAGAAGTGCACCACCTAGCGTTGAACAGTGAGTGTACACTTACTGGCCACTTTATTAGGTACACCTTGCTACTTGTTGTGTCAAAAAGTAATCGTCTGAAAAATTAATTTTTGAATTCCTGTGTGGGGTTTTTTAAATGTCTAATATCTTTATTTATATTGGTAAATAAATAAAGTATAATATTATACTGTAATAAACAGGATTCATGAAGAATGTATATAAAAAGAAAATTTTGCAAGTATCTTCACAACTCTGCGTTCTTGTAACTTATCAATCACTTAAGTTATCTTTATAAAACTTTTTGTTGTTATATGTGTTATATATTCTGCCCTCTTGGCCAGATCTCTCTTGAAAAAGACATTTTTTATGTCAATGAGACTTTTTACCTGGATAAATAAATAAAATGAAAGAGTCACTTTGTCAGAAACTGATTGCAGCTTCTATCCATGATAGGAATGTTCTTTCTGGTTCAACATGACTTAATATTATCATGAGAGTTATGTTTAGCATATTGTTTTTTTCACAGATTTTAGGCCATTTATTCATGGTCATTTATTACAGTTTCAATTCTCAAATCCCTTTTTTGGAACAACATCCAGGATGAACCTTCAGAGCAGCCTTAATTCTTCATGGCATAGTTTTAACAAGGTGCCCAAATTATTCCTCAACGAGTTTGGTACATAGTAGCATGACAGCACCACACAGTTGCTTCACACTTCCATGATAAGAACCTACCTGTTCCACCACATCTCAAAGGCACTCTATTGGCTTGAGATCTGGTGCTTGTGAAGCCATTGCTATGATCAAGAAACCAACTGGAGATGACTTGAGCATGGTGGAAGCAGCCAACAGAAGATGGGCACACTGTGGTCATAAACGGCTTGATAACAAAAAGATTGAGGTAAGCTGTGGTGCTTAAATGGTCCAAAGTGTACCAAAGAAATATCTCCCACACCACCAGTAGCCTAAACGATTAATCCAAGGCAGGATGAATCCATTGTTATATGTAATTTATCCTAATTCTGACCCTGGCATCCAGTTGTATCAGCAGAAATCTCATCAGACCAGACATTTTTTTACGATTTTCTGTTGTCCAGTTTTGGTGAGCCTGTATGGAATTTGTATGTTATCCTCGTGCCAGCAGGTGTTCCCTGTTAACTGGTGACTCTAAAGTGGTCATGGATGTGAGACTGATGAAGTTTTGATGAACTGTGCTGTACAAATGCATTCAAATGTAACATTTTTTACTGTGAAGCACTTTGGTGTACCCCCCTGGTCATAAACGTGCTATATAAATAAAATCGTATTGTATTATATTGTACCTACTCTAAATGGCTAAATCTAAACTAAATCTAAAGATTGAGTTGTGAAAAAAGTCACTTTTTCATATTTTAAATGTTATTCTTTATAAGTTAGTTACTTTCGTGTAGTATGAATGGCAACAGGTTAGATCTTAATGAATAGGAAAACTTTTTAAGTTTTTAAAATACAGTTAAAAGTCCAAAATCAATCCTCTCAGTCAAATTTTACAAAGCTGTACAGTGGGCCAATTCTTGCCCCTGGGCCTTATGTTTGACACCCACAGTCTTGACTATGGCTACATGCCCAGAGTTGCTGACATGTGATTGGCCAATTAGCTAGTATTAGCAACCAGCAGTTGAATAGATGTACTTAATGAAGTCAGTGTACACCTAAATGAGGTCTGTATTGAGCTACAATGTTTCTAACAAAGATTTGCAACTTCTATATTCAGGCTTCTTAAATTTCCAGTTCTCTCTCTTTTTTGTATGAGTAATATCATTCAGAATAAAATATTACAATTTCACAATTAGCAACAGAAAAGAGATAAAGAAAAGTTAACATTTGCCTCTGCTCACTGCAGTTCTAACTATTATTATGCTGCCTTGTGAGCTCGGTTTGTCAAGAAAATCATGGCAGAAACAAAAAAATTAAAACATTTTATTACAAACAAAAACAGTGATACCGTTCCTGAATTTCCTTGGTGATTAATATCAGAGACATGGAAAGGTTTACGCACAACCCCCCCACAGCCTCTTAACAAGTGAAAGAAAGAACATTTTAAAGATCATAAGTGGCAAATTGCAACCTCCTCCATCAAAACAACACAACTCTGAAATACTGGGCATACACCTGTCTGTGTTAAAATACTGTCAGTTGATGATATGGAAAAGAAAGTGGAGTATATAGGATGGATGATACCATGCTGAAGCTATCCGTTTTAGCACGTCCCCTTAGTTAAAGTCATGATTTGATTGTCAGTGGCCTTCTCATCACAATTGAGAAAATGTCAGTATCAAAAAAAGCCAATTAACTTTAAGTGATGGTAATTTTAGTAATTTAAGAATTTCTAAGGTTATTTATTCTCTTAAAGTCTGCCTTTTTACAGACATCAGCTAAATAACATGAAAGCTCCAAAGCACATAATGAGCTATACTGTCTCCTGAAGGGATGCAGTGGTGCAGGTTTTGCTCACTTATTCCACTTGTAAAGAGTACAGTGCCTCACTCTGACCAAATATCTTGTTAGACATGAGGTATGTCAGCTGACATGCTTTGTACGGTAATAAAAATCATAATGTGCAGTTCTAACAAACGGTAAGATTTACATCTTATAACAAAGCATCAGTGGTGACAAATCAATCTATAAAACAAAAAATAAAAGGTTACATGGTTTAGAAGAGGCCTTGATGGTGAATTAAGGGCAAGTTTTTGTCATTTGACTCAGGTAAAACATTCAACTCCCACTTCAAAAGCTTTGCAAGCGTGAAGACGTGAGGCCCCCAGAGGCTGTAGATCTCTCTTAATTAGATCTGTTGTTATTCCTCTGCCTGTCCTTTGGCACCCCTCTTTTTCCAGTTACATCAGTGTGCTGTGGATCCTGCTGTGGCATTGAGCTGCAGCAGCGCTGTTACATTCAGGGCTCTCTATATATTGCGTTCTCTGCCATCCGTCACTGTGTGATGAACTGCTGACCTCCCTCTTTAGGCGCTAGCCTCCTGGCAGTTTGTGCAACTGCGTGCCACCCTCTGCCTGTGTGTCTGGATCTGCACTGTGCACCTGGTGAGGCCGTAGGTGTGAAGCAGCATGTGACGCGCCTTTGCCTGGACCTCCTCCCAGTTGTTAGCACTGGAGGGCGCTGTGCACACAAAGAGACCTTTAAATATATTATATATATATATACACACACACATATACAAACAACAACAACAACAACTTGCAACTAACAAACAAACAGCTTATGATAATTAGGGCTGGTGACGCCAACAGACTGGCTCTGTGATTGGCTGCACACTGGACACTGTTTAAACTTTGGTGGAGAAATTATGCATCACGGATAATCCTGTCCACCGTCTGTACCACTTACTGGACAGGAGGCGTTTTCTCCTCTCAGATTCATTCAGCTGTGCTGCCGTGAGGACAGATGCAGGAAATCTCGCAGTAAGTCTAGACATTGCAACACATCTGTCTGAGCAGTATACCAACATGACCAGGCTTTCGATCGACAAACTTAAAAACCTCAGTCAGAGGTGAGGGGTGTGACAACAGCAGTTAGCAGCTTTCTTTGTTACTCCAGGCTTTCTGCTTCTGGCTCTGGGCATGCTTACGTCACATTAAATTCATCTGATCACAAACACATGCAGAAGAATAAATGTAATAGTATATTTACACTAATGTGTTCTTTTTAAACTGCATGCACTTAAACATTAATGGTTACTCGGTGCATTCAGCTCTGACACTATCCCATAGCCTAATAAAGAAGAGAACTCGATTTGTTGTGTCACCATATCAAAGTGAAATTAATTTTTGATGATGAATAACCTAAAACTGTAACAGATCAGTTTTCTAATGTGTGCTGCAGTAGCTGCAATTCCAACAGCAGAGGGAAAAAAATAAAAGAGCCATCATCGAAGTTAATGTAAATTAAAGTGACAATGTGATGCTCTGTTTGTGTTGCCACAGCTGGGTCACATTTTGGCTGTGTTGACCTCTACAAGATGCATCTATATGTATTCCTGCAGCAGAGAATCCATTCTGAAGAGGATACCGTGAATAAAAGAATCAGTGAAAATGTGGCACTTCCAGTTTCAGTTTACTTCCAGGTGATTTTAACCTGAAACTCTGAACACAATCTGCTCCTGACCATGTTATGTGCTATGGTAATTTAATTCAGTTTAATTCAGAACCTACAACAATACAGAGAAATCCCCCAAAATCAAACAACTCCCTATGAGCAACCACTTAAAGAAAGTGGGGAGGAAAAACTCCCTTTTAACAGGAAGAAACCTCTAACAGAACCAGGCTCAGGGAGGGGCAGCCATCTAGGAAGTGTTAGCCGACACACTGTGGAGGAGAGTGAGAGGTTAATAATAATGAATGAATGCGGAGTGGTGTATAAACACACAGAGTGAAAAGAGGTGAGTGAAGAAGAAATACCCCCAGAAGCCTACAGCTATTGAAGCACCGTGACTCTTAACACTTTATTAGTTAATGGAGGGTTCATGGTCACCTGATCCAGCCCCAACTATGAACTTTATATTAAATTAAAAAAAGAAAAGAAAAAAGGAAAGAAAGAAAGAAAAGAAAGTTTCAAGCCTAGTCTTAAAAGTAGAGAGGGTGTCTGTCTTTCGAATCTGACCTAGTCAAGTAAAAAGATTTCCAACCTGCACCGTTACAACACTACAACACATAACACACACAGACACTAAACTGCTTTACTGCACTGAACTGTATTCTGTTTTTACTTCGTTAAATCGGACAATTTTACACATTGTATTCTATTGAAGTGAAGTGGAACTCTATTGTAATGCTTTACATATTTGCATAAGAAGCCAAAGACCCCAGGAGGGGACACGAATCCCTCTGGGGTTGTGTCAGGATGGTGTAAAACCTCTGCCAAATCAAACATGCAGAGCTACCCACTATTGTGACCCTTTCCTAAAGGTCAAATGGAGCAGATGAAAGTCGCTCTTTATACTATTGTACTGAGTTGCATAACCATTAAAGATAGTTGTTGTATGTTTGTTATAATTACATTTTTGGCTGCTTTAACACAGGCATGTCCAAGCTTCGGAATACATAAAGTTTATATTATCTTAAGGTGGACGTGGCCATTGTGAGTTTGGCATTCTGGTCATTGCTAAAGAAATCAAGAAATCATATTTTTATCATATTTAATTTTAGGCTGATATCTGCAACTATTGTTGAACTGACTTTTCTGTAGGCAGTGAAAATTCACGCTCCAACTCCAACAATGACTGAACAGCTCCCTCTTGTGTACAATCTACAGCTTAGCGCATGAGTGGACTGTTCTGTGTGCCACATTTCAATACAGTTAAGTGGGTCAGAGTTAAACAGTGAAAGCCAGTTTTATACACTACTTTGTTGCATTGGCTTTATAAACACTTATTTCTAATTTTAAAGCAAAAGCTTGAATTAAGAAAAGTCTATAGTTGTCTAACAATGATAAATAAATAAATGAAGAACTGGCACTTTACTTTTAAAATGGTGGAAAAAACATTTGTGTGGCCCAAACTTTTCAAACATACTCTAGCACGCTACATTTCGCAGCAACCAGTATGAGCACTTTTCCTGCAAATCTTCCCTGCTGTCAAGTCCGATGGGGCCAGAATTATGAAAACAAACAAGTCTGAAAACAAAGAAATTCCAGAGAAGGCTGTGATACAGATGGACAAAGACTCTACACAGACCCTTTGCTTCTGACATTTAAAGCACAGACAAATCAGTACAGAAAATGGCACAAATAAGAGAAGCTTGCTAAACCACAGCCCAGATGTGCTTCCTCAGCAGAAAGTTCATGACGTCACTAACTCTATCTTGCACAAAAGAAGTCACTGCCAACAGATTTTTAAAATATATTTAAACTAGACTTAAAGGAATTCTTAATGTAAATTTTACTTTTTTTGTCAATTCTGACTACATGGTTATCATTGTATAAGCTCACTGAATAATTCTTGTTATTGATAATTGTTCTGCTCGTCCTGAAGGAAAAATTTTATCCAATTTGGTACTGGCAAAGTATACCTAATGAAGTGGCCAGTGAGTGTATTACATCCATTGTAAAGTACACGACTAAAGAAAAAGTGTTCATCATCTGTGTGCAAACAATGACAACTGTTTTTTGTGTGAAAAGAAGTTCTGTTTTTCAGTGTTTCAGTAGTTTCTAGGTAACATTCAAGAAGATGTTTCGTCAATCCCAAATTGAACAGGGTTTTTCCTGCATACAGAAATCCCCCCAAAAGCTTTAGCCAGATGAAAAATCACCTGCTCTGCACTGTCGTGAAATTGTGGTTTTTATTTTCAATCACATTACACATTTCTTATTGCAGCTACTCACTCAGCTGGAGATGCACCAGTGCTGCAGTCTTGTCTGCCGTCAGCGCCCAGACGTTCAGCTCATCGACTGATTGGACATCCTCCAGCTTAAGGAGGTCCTCTCTGATTCGCTGAGTGTCCAGGTGCCTGGGAACACCTGACACAGCAAGAGAAAACGTCAGCAAACAAATTAGTGTGCCCATCCCGCTCTATACTGTTTAAAGTAAACAGAATGCCCTGATGGGATTCTGCAACAGGAGATGGGACTTACCCTCCAAAACGATGACTCCTGTGTCTCGTAAGATGCGTAATGTGGTAAAAAGAACCAGAATGGAGAAGATGTACGTGCAGATGGGGTCTGCCAACTTTAACTCTGGCTGTGAAATCACAAAGCTACATCAAACCTCCTGAATCTTCTCAATTAATCTTCTTTTTATATTTTATTAAATACAATTTATCATACATCAGACCTACACTGTTGTAAAGCTCCATAACTACTACTTCCAAAAGGCAAAATTCCCATGTTTAGCAACTTCAGTGACATTTCCATTTTAGTTAGTTTAATTGGTTCTAAATGCAGGTTTGATAAGGACAAAGGGACATCAACACTTCTTTTTAACTTGTCACTGAGGAAGATAATAAAACAAAACTTTTTCACTTTATGCTGTGGAATAACATTCAAGATCATTTTCAATCAGTTAAGTGTGTCTCAAATGAAATTTATGCAAAGCAAATACACCTGCAGTATTAAAAATAAATATAAGCTGTTAAAAAAAAAAAAAGCAAACAAACACATACCTTGAACCGGACAATGTAAGCAGCTATGAGCACTCCGACACTCTGGAGGAGATCTCCCAAAGCATGGATGAATGCAGCTCTTACGGCGAGGCTGCCATGTGGCCTCTGCTGCTGAGCCGACTGTGAACTTGAAGCACCAGCAGGGGCGGGAGACTGACCGTGGCTGTGGCCGTGGCCGTGGCTATGTGAGTGCAGGTGACCATCTTGGTTTAACAAGAAGCCCATTCTATCATAGCCAGGGAAGCAAACAAGAAGTAATTGAGTCATTTTGTATATTTTTTTCCCTGCTACCACCAGGGGTTTAAAGACTTGCAGTCACAAGCTGTGGTTAAACATTACACACTGAAGATGTGTGTAATATTACTTACATAATGTTAACAGCCACCCCCACAGCTGCAGTGATGAGCATGACATCGCCGTCTATGCTGAAGTCCTGTTTTATTGTCCTCTGAACTGCCTCATAGAGCAGTATGCCAGTCAGTATATAGATGAGCAGCACACTGAGGACTGCTGCTACCACCTCTAGAAAGGAAGAAACAACCAGTTTATCTTTATCTACCAGTCTAGGAAATTAAGGGTTTTTTTTTTTTTTTAGACCATCCAATCTAATCTCGCATTTCTATTCAATGTTACTAAGTATTATCAGGCAACTTAGAATAAGACACTATCATGATATAACGCTTCTATGACACTACCCCCCAAAAAGCAGAAATGATCTTATTCTTACTCAGTTACTATAACTCAGTTCATTCGCTCTGCCCACTGTGGACCATTTTCTTCCTGTCAGGTTTAATTTTTACTGAAAGTTAAACAGAATTTACTGCACCTTCACCCCCTGATCTAACATTTGTTTTCCAAGTTATATGCTGTTCCTGATCAAATATAATTTCTATTTATGGCTCAAACACAAGTCTAGTGTGAACCTTAATTTTAATTTAAGTGGACACCACCATGTGGGGTTTTCCCGGCTCAGAGAGACTTTTTCTTCTATGTAGGAAAAACCCTTCTATTTGTCTACTGACAAATTGTTCCTCCCCAATACCCTGTGTTAGTTTTTTCCCTGTTTTAGTTTATTTCTAGTCCACCTTAAGCTCATGTTTTGCTTTGTATTATTTCACCATGTCTTATCTGAGCCAATGAGTATGCTGTTTAAGAAGACATAAATCTTGGGAGAATGAAGAAATTTGTAGTGTTAAAAATCTGCTCTGTCATATTTATAAGTGTTGAACTGATAAAATGTAGCAGACCAAAGCAATCACGTGTCAAAGAGGTGCGTATTAATTAATTAATGTATTAAAGAAAGCAAAAAGAAAAAAACAAAAGAAAAAACAGAACTATCCTGGTTTACATTACATTTAAATACAAAAAGAAAGAAAACTGTAAGTCAGGTTCCCTGCTGGGTCTTTTATTATCCCAGAGATTCCTCAGAGATGTCTTCCAATAACCACAGATTTCCACATTTCACAAATGGAACCAGCTAGGATGAACTTTTGGCGTTTCTGACTTTTGGTCAAACAAAACAGCGCAAATTGAATGTGTTAACTAGGCCTTTCCTAGTAAACTAAACAAACTCTAAGATAAACTGATAATAAAAATTATGACGGACTGCAACTTTACAACACTTCTGCTGGAATAATATTAGCTGAGGTCACAAAGCATTAGCTGAATGTAAACTAAAACACTCTAATATCAAACTATTTTCAGACACATTCCCTCCCATAGCTGATATTCTACTTCAAAGGTCTAACACAGTTTCAGCTAGAGAAGAAGAAAAGGGCAGTCAACACAAATAATCTAGGATTCGGGGGCCTTTAGATCCAAACAGAGTGACCACACTAACTGCTGTATAAGGACTCCAAAACTTAGAAAACAATGCGTCCTGTAGTTCAAGTAGTTGCCATCTACATGAATGATTGCACTTCAACAAGAGTTTTGTAATAAATCCAGAGACACATGAAGACATTTATATATTTACTTTAACTCTACCGCCATAAAATAGAAACAGTGGTTTATAACCAAAGGATAAACATTCATAGCAGATAACATTCATAGAGTCAACATGACATTTATCAGTTTCTGGCAGAACTTTTACAATTATGCATCTCTAATGCTGTAAGGCAGAGATGTCAAACTGATTTTACACCATGGGGCACATACTGCCCAAGTTTATCTTAAGTGGGCCGGACCAGTTAAAGTCCCCTTTCCATCAGTGTAAAGAAGTTTAACTACACATCTAATCCCTGAGATATCTTAATAAAAGAAATAAAAGGTGCAATTTCTCAGCACGTCTCTTTGGGTTTAAACTGTAAGAAATAAACCTTTAAAACAGAAAAAGTTCTGGGAGTTAGTCGGCCAGGCAGACCTGGAATTATAACAAAAATGAGAACATACCTAGACGATGGAGTCCAAAAGTGAATCTCTTGGTTGGTGGTTTAGTCGTAAGAAAGAGGGCCAGCATAGAAAACAGAATACCCACAACATCGGCTAAGATGTGCAACGCATCGGTCATGATGGCTAAACTGTTGGACACATAACCACCTGAAAGCAAAACATAATAATAATCACAAAATATATTCAAACAACTTGTGTGTAACTAATACACTATTAAAAAGTACTGTTTTACTAGAGACAACTGAGACATAAAGAAGACGAGCAGTCCAGTTCATGTGGGTTCAAAACAAGAACGGCAGATAAAACCTTGATTAAACATGACTTGTAGTTTGTGTTTTTCTACCATCTTTTTTTCTTTCTGGAATAATCATTTTTTAACCGGGGCTAAGTAAACTCACTAATCTATGAGATGGCTGGCGTCAAGAAATAAACAGGAGAGGTTTTAACCTAGAGCTGGGCGATATATCGAGTTTTTAAAACATATCGATATATTTTTATACGAGATATAAGATGTGACAATATCCTTTATATCGATATAGTCTATGTTACGTTATAATTATAGTTGTGGAGCCGCAAGTTTGCCTCTCTTTCGTCCACTTTTGTCTCTACTCCGCCTTGCCTTCACTGAAGACAACTCTCCCTCCTCCCCCATCGCTTCACGTGCAGGCAGCGACAAGACGGACACGGCAAATCTCCGTTAACGAGTTACTGCGCATCGCCCCATGCGTGGGGCTGGACGGCATCAACGTGCTAACGAGCTAAACATGCTAACGAGCTAACCGCGCTAACGAGCTAACAGCGCTAACCCTAAAATCCTTTCATTCTCTCAAAAGTTGATAGCGCGCCTTATGTATGAATTCTGGTTGTGCTTGATGGCCGCGAACCGATTTTATGTGGTACACGGCGCTCAGCAATCTGTCAAAATGTTTGAGTACGACTTTGGTAAGCTACGGAGCTGCACCGCTTGATAGATTGTCGGCGCATTACGGCTACCGAGGAGCTTCGCGGAGTGATACGTACTGTGCATCAACGTAATATTACCGTACTGTGTGTGTATAAGGACTATAAATGGCACCTGTAAGAGACGTGGTTATGAAGCGGATTTCAAACTCCAGGCTGTCAGTCACACAGCAAAACTTGGGAACAGAGCAGCTGTGAAATCTGTCTTTGTTATTACGCTCAGCGTCTTTTAGTTTATATTTTGACTGCACAATTGTGAGCTCTTCGTTTAGCACAAAAACAACCTTGTTTTCTTTTATTTATGGAGCATGATTATTTAATGAATGCTCATAATTTAATTTTGAGTAATTTTTCATGTACATCTGTGCTGTATGTTAATAAAAGTGCCTGTGTGACATCTGGGACACAGCTTTGACTAAGAACTCTCTTTTTGTTCTTACTTTATGGCGTAAAAAAAAAAATCGAGATATATATCTTATATCGCCATCCAGCTAAAAAATATCGAGATATGAATTTTGGGTCATATCGCCCAGCCCTATTTTAACCCATGCCTGAAATTAATGTTTGACGTGTATAATCAGTCATAGGATCTGCAGGCTGCCTGCAATCCTGACATGCAGCTTACGCAGAACACCAATGAAGAAAATGCTGCCACTTTCTGACTCTCAAACTTTGAGACATGTGAATGAAATCTACTGGCTCACACTTACCTAATCTTCATGCTTTATGGTGTTTTTGTTTTAAGAAAGCTGGCCTTACATGGAAGCCTTTTATTGCTACTGACATCTCATTCGCCTCTTATCATTCATAGATCTGTTATTAAGTTTCCTCTTGTGATCAACCACACAGCGACAAAGGTCCATCTCTTACCTATAATTTCACCCGTCATAAAGAGAAAATACAGCAAAGCTGCAATGCCAAGCTTCTTCATCACCCTCCTGTGTTTGATGGCCTCCCGCTTTCTAGTGCAGCTGTCACAAGGATCCATGTTTAGCCCCGGGCTGCCCAGGCTGGAAGACGAGTCCAGCAGGGAGTCATCATCATCTGCCACCAGCGTGTTCACGGCCACACCGTTGGACGAAGCTCCGGCGGAATAGTCCGACATCTCTCCAGACACCACGACCTTCAGCTTGTTGAATCTGGGCGCCTCATCGTCCGCCAGCTCGTCCGAAAAATCGAAAGGTGCCGTGTCGCTCAGGTCCCAGTCGCTTCGCTCCCTCCTGAAGGCGGACCGCACCTTGCCGAACAGGCTCCCACCTGACATCTTTGATACCGATAAGGGTGAGCTCTGTCTGTAGGCTGCTGTTCTCTGGGGTAATCATTCACGCTTTTCTAGCGGGTGCTCGACGGTGGGATTGTACGTCTACTCCATCTCAGCAACTGCAGGACAAAAAAAAAGTGGTATCAAAAACACACAGAAAGCATCCCTTCACGTTCGCACAGCTCACCGATTTCTACAGCGGGGTCTCAAAGAGCCATTTACACGACTGACAAAACGCTGAACTTACGTTTCAAATATAAGCCCTCAAGTCGCTCACTTTTCCACGTGAGCCGATGAACTTTGAGTTCAACAGTCCCCCTAAAAACAGTATTGGCTAAACAATAGCAAGCTAGCTAGTAAACGTTAGCTACCCTGTGGTGTTGGCTTGTGACTCTCACACAGTCACCAAAGCGCGGAAGACTGTGAGGAAACATGAGCGGGACTTACCACTAACTGTTCCCTCAGACTGTTCAAACGTATTTCGTTCCCACGTTAAAAACGGTCACGTCAAATGTGGTTGAACCGTCAGAGTCGAGGAAAAGAACTACCTCTGTACTGCTGTTGACACATTCCCAGCAGCAAGTTTGGTTTCACAGGCACAGTCACAGTCACGTGATTACACAGATCACATGACGGGTCTTTTTTTTTCCCTTTTAAGACGCAGTGACAAATCCAAAATATTTCCGCTCTGTTTTCTTCTTTTTTTGTTGCTAACATAGCCGTACTAATCACGGCTACAGTTACTGATACATGCCGATTAAACCAGGTAAGGTGCTGACTGCTGTTTACAGACTGCCGAGCCGCTGCTCTGCCTCTCGTGGATCACGCTGTGCTCATTATGGAGCAGCTGAGCAAGCTAGCTAGTTCTTCACAACCTTTACATACCTGATGCTCGATCAGCTGATATTTGCCTCTAGATAAAACAGTAAAAGCCGACTGTCTGCCTTTTCTGTGCCTCTTTGTAGGGTAGAAAAGCACTGGGTCAGTAGAATCGTCACATATGGAGGTAGAAGGAATGGAAGATGAAGGATCTTCGTCCCAAAGTGAACTTCCTCACAGTGAAGGTGTGTGTCAGTGTGTGTGTGTTTAAACCTCTGCTGCCTACACTTGAATTTGCGGTTGGCTTTAACTGCAAGCCCTGACATGGCAGCTCAGGCATCCTCAAGTAGTTGTAAAAGGTTTTTAATCTACAGCTGAAAGAACTGTTTGTGGAGTTACCAGTATTTCTGCATTTTTTTACGCATAACGTAGTCAAGGTTTATATAGGTCCCAACTATAGATCCACACAGCATGACAAATACATTCACACGACCTCAGCAGTGTTATAGAAATGTGAGAAGTTTCACAAAGCCACTCCACCAAAACAGAAACTGCCTACAAGTGGGAACTTTGGGAACTTTCATACACATATTGCACCAAGAGCACAATGTGGAATTATGGTTTCAAAGGGTTGACAGACTTTGTGTGTGTGTATATATATATATATATATATATATATATATATATGAGCGTAATATTTGTATTAAAAATTAATGTGTAATATATTCCCCTTAACTGAAAACACAGAGGTGCCTAAAAGCAGGCTAACGCTTTTTTCTCACATTAGCCAAAGTGTGTTGTTCTTCACAGTAAATTTTCCATTTTAATGTAACCCCTACACAACCAGCTCTGCAACTATACAAACAGTTGTAGTTCAGAAACCTTTCTGATGTTTTCTCTAACCTGATGTCAGGATAATCCCAATGACAACATCTTTATCATACTTTAGAAAGCTCCTCCAGAGAGACACACATTTACACAGCGTAGTGCCATTTTAACATTCACAATGAGAATAAAAACTATTTTATTAAAACAAAAATAGAATAATGGAGGCTTTAACTGGACAGTTGTGAAAAGCTGTTATTCATATTATCCATAAAATCAAAATAAAGTATGGATGATGTGATTTTCAGGTGAATTTCATTTAGCTTTTATTAAGGCCACACCAAAAGGCTGAGCTCCATTCTGCTTAATGGTAACTTTATGTCTTTAGAAGCTTGTTGGTACAGCCGTCCACAGCATTCACGGTTTCTCGTGTGGCACCTTGGGGAAATCAACTGGGCACTTCTGGTCTTGAGGTTCAAAGAGTAAAGAACATGCATACAATTTTGATAATTAAATTAAACTGTCATTCTGTGGATGGTCCAACAATTAGCTGAAATGCACATGTTTATAGAATGAGAACAGTAAAGCTTTCAGCTTGTATTTATGACATTGAAACATCAGCTAATCCAGATCACACTCACAACAAAGAAAGCCAACATCTCAGTAATTAGAATAAATGAAGTAAAAGGTAGCCCGTTACATTTAAAGGATATTCTTTTTCTTTCATAAATATTCATAAATATTTCACAGATCTACAGTCGGTCCAGCAAGAATCATTGCATCTGGATGGCTCAGCCCCGGTGGAAAACGTGTATGTGGATAAGAAAGCAGTGGACAAACTCACAGAGGGATTCCTCACTCACTACCTACCAGATCTGCAGAACTCTAAGAGAGCCCTCCAGGAGCTCACGTGAGTATTGACGTGTGTCATTGTTTCAGGACGCACTCTTGGGCTTGACATCATGTTAGGGTTCACTCACACATTTGCCTAAAAAATCATAATCAATTACCAAATCAAGCATTCGGAGGTACTTGCTTTGGCAACCCCTTGTGAATAAGAGAGAAGCAGAAAGTAGCTTCAGTCAGCAGCAGGTTCCCTCCATTTCGCTCCGTTTACTGCAGTTTCTCCAGTTTTCGGCATGTTCTTGTCCAGCCTGCTTCAGTGGGGGAACTGTAAATACACAAGAGCATTCCAGATCAGGATCTGGTAATCAAATAACATGTCAGGGCAAGTCTGTGCCAAAGGCTGCAATCAAGGATGAGATTACTCCTGCTGTTGCAATTGTTCTAAGTCCAGTCAGGTAAATGCACACATTGGTGGATCTGAATAAGGCCCAAGAGTTTTTTGCTTGTCAGTAATCACTGAACTATTTGCATTAATAAGAAGCACCCATGAACCTGGAGTAGAGACTAAAAAGCTGTTTAGAGAATCTGGTTTTTGTAATTTCGAGTTGCCTTTTGCACAGACAACTCCCTAAAACACACAGGCGCTAACTACAGTAAACACACTACAGTTGGTTTGACCAGTTCCTCTGATGCTGCCAGTGAGATCATGTGTCATGAAAAACAAACACAAGCTTGTGGACACTTTTAAAAGGGATGTTTTTCATCTATATAATCACTTTATTTTCTTGTTTTTCAGACAAAATCAGCTTGTGCTGTTGGACACACTGGACCAAGAAGTCACAAAGTTCAGAGAATGTAATGCCTTATTGGACCTCAATTCCCTGGTATGTGTGAACTGAATTCTAATCTAATTTGTTGTTGTTGTTGTTGTTGTTTGTGCACTCTACATCAGCCTACAGGAGTGATTTGTAAGCAAGGCCCTTTTCCTTAGTTTACAGAGGCGAAGGTGTACCACAATAAACTGGTGAACATAAGGAAAGAGATGATTATGCTCCATGAAAAGACAACTAAACTAAAGGTACTATTATCTTAGACGGCACTGGAGGCCGTGCTCTTAAGAGGAGGGCAAAATACTGAATGGAGGCAAATTAATCAAAGTCCTGCATGTTGTGTCCTCTCAGAAAAGAGCTTTGAAGCTGCAGCAACAAAAGCAGAAGGAGGCGCTGGAGAAGGAGCAGCAGCGGGAGAAGGAACTGGAGAGAGAAAGGCAGCTCAACGCCAAACCTGCTAAAAGAACGTAGGATCCCCAAGTGCGTCTGCTGTATTAAAAGACAATATGGGGCAAGGGGGCGGAGGTTTGCATGTTTTAGTCTATTTATTACATTTCTTAATCATTATAAAGCACGTTACTGCTAGCCATTTTCCAAAGTGCACAACTTTAAAATTATAAGATCAAATGAAATGGGGAAATATTATATGAACATCAACTTGAAACGTGCTTGATACATGTAATCCATGACAGTTAATATCAAATTCTACTTTAAATTATTGTTAAATGTTAATGCAGAGCTCACTGATATAAATTTTCTTTGAAATATTAACTGCGTTTGAAGCATGATTGTTTTAAACGTACGTTGTTCCTGTTGCAGGCAGGTTTGTGTGGCACAGACAGAGTTTACCACCTGTTATCTTAATGGCTGTTTCTGCAGTCGTTATACGCTGAGAATGGCTTCAAAGACGTTTTTGGTTTCTAGGAGTAACGGGAATGGCTGTAAACTGACTAGAATAACTGGAACTTGCTTCAGTTTTGGAGTTGCGACTCTCTGGGACTTGTTTCTTCATTTCTATGGCAGCACCCACCATCTTTAGATCCATTTCATAAGGAAACAAATTTGGAACAAGATGTAATTTTTCTATGTGACTAATATGAATTGAAAGAAGTGGAAAAAAAACGTAAAGAAAAAAATCTGTTTAACCGTCTTGAAACCGAAAGATGCTTTGGAAAATGTTTCTCTTCTTAAGTAATTCTTAGTACATGGACTAAAACTTGCAAAACCTCTGGTTTGATTGACCCCAGATTACATTGCCAAGAAGACCACAAACCAAAGACATTAACTAAATCATCAAATGCTGGTACTTCCCACTATCAGTGTCTGATGGCACACCAATTTGTGCACTTCTTCAAACAGAATTGTTGAAAATTACTCACGTAGCCATCAGACCACAGCCTGGGATAATCACTGCGCTTGGTGTCATTTGTTGAAGTATTAATATGTTGTTCCTGGACCCTCTTAGTGTTGAATGTTATAAAACAAGACATGCTGTTTAAAGCCACATAGGTCTGCACTAAATTTGCCTGACTGCATTTCTGCCGTTCAGATGATGTATAGCTAATTTATGATGGTGGATGAATAAAAATGTATCAAACTTTGCCATCACAATGATCAGTGTCTGTAAATTTGTTTAGTTGACCTTTTGAGAGGCTTCTATGCACTAGTTGTTCCTGAAACCTCAGTATTTGTACTATTAATAAAAAAAACAGACTGGTTTATAGTATACGGTCTTATTGCTGTGTTCTTTTGTATTCTTTACTTCTCAGCTGTCTATGTGTGGAAAAATTTAGGGTGAACAGGTCGAAGCAAACTAAAAGTGCAAAGACAGTGTTTGTGTGGGGCACTGTGGGTCATGCTCCTGATGCTGCGAGATGGTTTGAAACTCTACTGAAGTTTAAAAAGTGCGCTTATGCCGCAAGCTTCTTGGATTTGAGCAAAGTAGGAATCTTCTGCTTATAGATTTTTAATCTTAAGAATGTTTTCTGTCTGGTAAATATCTGGGCAGGTTACATTTTGGGCTGCACAGATACACTCACCGGCCACTTTATTAGATACACCCTTTTGCCGTTTAATTCTTCATGGCACAGATTCAAGAAGGTGCGGGAAACGTTCCTCAGAGGTTTTGGTCAGAATATGATAGCAAAACAAATATTTGTCAGGTACACATCCATGATGTCAATCTCACATTCCACTACATCCCAAAGGTGCTCTATTGGACTGAGATCTGGTGACTGTGGAGGCCATCTGAGTAGAGTGAACTCATCGTCATGTTTGACAAAGCAGTCTGAGATGATCTGAGTTATGTGACATGGTGCGTTATCCTGCTGGAGGCAGTCATGCGAAGACCGGTAGGCAGTTAATACACAGCAGGATGCTCAATCATCCGGGGACAAAGCAGGATAGATCCGTGCTTTCATGTTGTTTACATCGTCTCTGACCTTACCGATGGTTGCAGCAGAAAGGCAATCTCAATGGACCAGGCAATGTTTTCCTGGTGTTTGCCTGGTGTGATCTTCTGCTGCTGCTACCCATCTGCTTTAGTCTGTCCATTCAGACATGCTCTTCTCCATACTTTGTTGTAATGAATTTCTTTTGCCTTCCTATTAGCTCAAAGCAGTCTGGCTATTATCCTCTCCACTCTGCAATCAAGACATTTTTGCCAAGAGAACTGCCGCTCACTGAATACTTTTCGAAGCGTTCCCTGTAAACCCTAGAGATGCTCGTTTGGGAAAATCCCAGAATATCACCAGTTTCTGAAATACAGATCACCCTGTACGGCACCCACAACCACGCCACATTCAAAGTCACTTAAATCACTTTTCTTCCAAATTCTGATGCTCACTTTGAACTTCATCAACTTTGTCATCTTAACGATATCTGCACAGATATCGTTAAGATGAGTTGCTATCTGATTGGCTGATTAAATATTTGCACTAATGAGTGGTTGTTCATGTGTACCTGACAAAGTGTCTGGTAAGTGTGTTGTGCAATTTTCCCAGCTTCTTATATCCATAAATAGAAGACAACATTTATTTTTCTTCTCACACATTTCTATATTTGGGACATTTCACTGACAAAAGAACAATTAGTGACCTTATATGAGTTGTACTAAGCATCTAAGTCCACCAGGTGTCAGCAGAGTGACAGTTAATTTACCCGGATCTGGCTCTGTGACGATGGGGCACATGTGGGACACACCCCTGCAAAGTGACTGATCCATGAATGCTTCTCTCCTTTTTTTGGATGTCTGCATATTCTGTGGTTTAAATGAAAACTCACAACTGAAAATTTTAATCTGTTAATGTATATTTTAAAAACCTCATCCTGTGCTGGGTTTTATCGTGCTGGCAGGTGACAATTTCTTATGGAGGACCACAAGAGCCACGCGCATTGAAATAAAGAATTCTGTGCTTAAATAATGAATTGTAGAATAAATTCTGCATTTGTAAATTCATTTTTGAATTCCAATTTAATAAACTGCATCTCAATGGGACATTCCTGGTTAAATAAAGGTTAAATAAAATAAAAAAAAATCCTTTTCCCAATTGCTCTTTAATAAACTGCATTTCAAAATCCTTTTCCCACTTGCACTTTAATAAACTGCATTTCAAAATCCTTTTTCCATTTTCTCTTTAATAAACTGCATTTCAAAATCATTTTTGCATTTGCACTTTAATAAACTGCATTTCAAAATCCATTTCCCTTTCCTGTTCGCTCCGGATTAGCTCTTGGATTAATTTCCTTGCGGCTATTCAAATTAGCCACACAGTGGGATGTAAGGAGCTCTCTGATTGGTTGGACAGACACAGGCTGTCTGCTTGGATTTTTCTAGCTCATAGCTTCGCCCTGCTACGAAGCGTGTGTGCTTGTACAAAGGCCGTGCAGCCTTTGGATTTACACTCGGCTCGACATGGATATGTGAAGAATGAAGGGACCCTGCAGCGAAACGGAGAGCTCAACCTCTGACTGAGTGCCTGTTTTCGCAGTCTGACCACCTGTTGAAGGTAACGTGCTAACATGGCTAACGCTAGCATCACCTCACGTAGCCCCGTTATTTTAAGGTCATCTTAGCTTATGAAAATTTTACGTGGCAGCTGTACGAGCTAGCTACGTGATTTTGTAAGCTGCTGTGCTCTTCACAAATAAAGCTGGAATCAGCTCAGACTAGGGCTGGGCGATATATCGAGTTTTTTAAAAATATCGATATATTTTCATACGAGATATAAAATGTGACAATATCGTTTATATCGATATAGTCTATGTTACGTTATAATTATACTTGTGGAGCCGCAGGTTTGCCTCTCTTTCGTCCACTTTTGTCTCTACGCAACGTTACTCTGCCTCGCCTCTCCTTCACTGAACACAACTCCGCCTCCCCCATAGCTTCACCTGACAATGACAAGGCAATGACAAGATGAAAGCGGAAAATCTCCGTTAGCGAGTTACCGCGGATGGCCCAGTGCGTGGGGCTGGACGGCGTCAACGTGTTAGCGAGCTAACCGAGCTAACGACATGCAGCCCGGAGGGGCTGCACGGCCTAAAATCCTTTCATTTTCTCAAAACTCGACAGTGCGCCTTATGTATGAATTCTGGTTGTGCTTACTGACCGCGAACCGATTTTATGTGGTACTCAGCAATCTGTCAAAAAATGTTTTAATATGACTTTGCTAAGCTACGGAGCTGCACGGCTTGATGTCGGAGGATTACGGCTACCGGGGAGGAGCCTCGCGGAGTGATACGTACTGTGTGTGTATAAGGACCACAAATGGCACCTGTTCAGAGACGTGGTGCAGCTGTGAAATCTGTCTCTTTGTTACTATGCTCAGCATCTATTAGTTTACATTTTGACTGCACAATTGTGAGCTTTTTGTTATGCACAAAAACAACATTTTATTTTATTTATGGACCATGATTATTTAATAAATGCTGATAATTTATTTTTGAGTAATTTCTTCATGTACATCTATGCTGTATGTAAATAAAAGTGCCCGTGTGACATCTGGGACACAGTGTGACTAGAACTCTCTTTTTGTTCTTAACTTATGGCTTTAAAAAAAAAAAATCGAGATATATATCTTATATCGCCATCCAGCTAAAAAATATCGAGATATGAATTTTGGGTCATATCGCCCAGCCCTAGCTCAGACTATTAGAACCGGCACTGAGGCCTGTTACATTTATACAGTGTTAGAGCAATGGCTGCAACCTACAGCCTTTAAACTAGCGATTAAAATGCTGACAGTAAACTCGTCAGTCCAGATGTTACCACATTACTTTATGATGCTTAGAGTTAAAACAACTGAGACAGGTTGATTAAAATAACAGCTGTCAGTTCTCTCATTCCTTATATCAAGACTGGAGATCACACTACTGATTTCAGTTCATTTAATATGTGAGTGCACAGATTCATTCTCAACTGGACATAAACGATGATCAAAGGTTGTATATATGATGAATTCATCAAATCCCAGCCTCTAACACAGTGCGCTGAATCTTAGCTTTGAATGTCCAGTATATTCTAATCAATGCAATTTAAGCATTCACTGAACCTACAGTATCTACACCTGTGTGGTAAAGACACAGATAATGAAATGTAATTATTAATACAATATACATCATGAAAAATGAAAGCTGAAATTGATTCAGTTCAGTACTTTTCTCTGTATGCTCTGTGATTATAAAGGCCTTAAATTCTGTGATACTGTAAATGATTTTCACAGAGGTCTTAACGTAGTTAAATCACTGCTGATAGTCTGGTTGTTTATATTTTCACGTTTTTGTGTCTGTAGGGCTGTTTGATGATGATTTGGATTCCTCTGGGAGATGAGGACACACCCACATCTGTTCCATACTGCAGCCATTGATGGTGTTATGGCTCTGAGGCAGCTTTGGGCCATCAGACGCACACACTGGAAAACCTTCATGCAGGAGAGACGGCCTCAGTGATTTAGGTTCATAAGCGAGTTCAAACATTTTCTGGCCTCTTATCACTTAGATTTCTTAGTCTTAAAAGTGAATGCATTTAAAGCAGGAACTGCGCACCTAGCCACCAGAAGTTTGGCAGCATGAGTACTGTAAAGTTTTGTAGGGTCCTTGTTAAAAATTCCACAAGCACCACACCACATTTGTCATATAAAGTTCCATTTTTTACAATACATTGTTGAAATTCTCTCCTGCATGAAGTCCAGGTGCTGGTTTTCCATGCGCGTGGCTCTTGTGGTCCTCCATAATTTCTGACTGCAAGTAACTTTCTTATAGAGGCGAACAGCAGGACTGATTTTTGTTTACTGACTCTGGTCCTCGCTGGTTTCTAAGACGGCCTCAACAGTCCCCACATAAACCTTAAATTGTCGCTGAACTGGTAAACAAACACGAGACGGACAAACATTGTCTCTGTTCACGTTAATTTTATATACTGTTGTCACGTACGAGGCACACACACAACAGGAGTTTGTTGACAGCAAAGTAGGTTACATTCCTCTCTCTCCCAACACGACCATGAGTCTCTCCCACCTCCTTCCACTTCGCATAAAACTCTAATTTTATACTCACTACTACAGCAGGAAACTGAGTCAAAAACAACATCACTCTGTTCACACCCGCCCTGTCCTTCTCGGCCGGGGGTGAACCACAGCGTGGCAAGCATCGTGGGGTCCAGACTTAGGAGAGAGGGGCACTCCGGTTCCACACCGATGAACTGAAGTACAGTGGAAACCACAGTTTGAATATCACTTTCAGTACCTTGACTTTGATTTTATTTGACATTTTTTTTTGTAAATACAGTGGCTCAGTATATGGATGCGTTTTTGCAACACTAATTGCTGGTGTTTTTCTGCATTTTTCTGAAAATGGGTCATGCAAAGACCCAAAAAAAGGAGAGAGGTTATGTTTGGGATTGTGATTTATTATAAAAGGAAAAAAAAACCTCCTTTGTGTAAAGAGGTTTTTGTTTGATTTATAATCAAATAATTTTTTATCCACTTAAAAGTGACATTTATCCCAACCTATTGAGTGGTTTTATTTTCCTTTTTTGGACTCATAAAATTTGACAAAGTGAACCTGTATCCGGATCTGCTCTTGAGTAGTTAATACTTTGATTGAATGAGGCTCTGGTCTCCCAAAAGGAGAAGGATCCAGAGGTAGACAGCTATAGAGGAGCAGTGGTTTCTGGGGCTGAGCTCTGTTCCCTGCAGGCATTTGGTTTAAACTTGTCTCTGCTTTTAGAAACTTGGCCGTCAGGAAAAACATAACACCCCCCCCTCCTTCACAAAGACGCAAGCGAGTCACAGACTGGAGCAACAGCAGATGATGCTGTAGCGTGCAGCCTTCCTGTCTAAGTAAACAGTGATTCAGACGGATGAGGAGTGGGAGGCTGTGGTTTGCTCCAGCCTGGCAGCACCAAGCCTCTCCCAGCTCCACCACAACAGGATATGGTCCGTGGGCCCACACTGGCCATGGTTGCTTCATAATATTGTCTTCTCCAGCTTTTACCATTTGGTTCGCCTGGTAATATTCATGCACGCTGACTACCATGTGAGAAGCTGGACCCATGTTTCTGGAAAATATATCTCACTGTGGTGTTTTTGACCAAAGTGACAGTGAGTGAGGTTTCTTTCCCTTCTCATCTGTGTCTTATATAACTCTACATACGCAAGTCTGGATAAGTGGGCACGGAGAAGATTAGTAATTAGGTTTCTGTGACTCAACAGATGGTACAGTGCAGATTTTAAGCACAACAGTTTACTATGTAACCACCGCATCTTTCCAAAACAGTAATTTTCAAACATATTTCAACTTTATGCTTTGATGGGAAGGAAGAAAATGTCATAACTCAGTGATAATTTTATAAAGTGTTTTGTTTCTATGCTATGGCTTACTCAACTCAGCCAGAGCAAGATGTCCTTCATCTTAGTCCACAAACTTTATATGACTGTCTTGGCTGACCGCTGGCTTGCCAGTAACGATTTTATATGCGATGAGCTGATAAAATAAACAGACAACCTACTGGAGCGTTACGTAATGAAAGTGTCGATTGTCGGCTGTTCCTCTTTGTGAAAGTTTCACTGCTGGGATTTTACCAGTGAGAGGCTTGCTGTGTTTAGGGATATGAAACATGAAAAGCTTCACTTACATGTGAAAAAGGAAGCTTTCATGAGATTCTGTGTAATCCTGTGAAAAACTAATATGCCCTTTCTACCTCCACAGGAATAAGGGGGTAAATGTCAGCTATGTGCTGCTAATTATATGCACTTGATTAACTGATCACCAGCAAGTGTGAGCACCTCTATAAGTGCAGATGTTTTTGATGTTTACTGGTCTGGAGCTTTAGGTGTGTGTTAACACAATCTCAGAAAATTCACCTCAACTTTGCATTGTGAAAAAGCTCAAGAGCTGCATTTCAGATTCTACGGGCCTCTGTTAGCATGTTAAATGTTAAAGTTCATGACAATAAAATTAGAAAAGAGGAAGCCTCTTCTCTCTAAAAAGAGAATGACAGCACATCTTAGGTTTGCATGTAAACAAACCACAAGACGTCCTTTAGACAGATGAGACCAAAGAAGAGATGTTTAGCCATAATGTACAGCACCACATTTAGCAAAAACCACACACAGCACATCAGCACAAACACCTCATACCAGCTGTCAAACACAGAAATGCAAGGGGTGGTAAAGCTTGTTTTAAATCCAAGGGGCACCTTGCAATCACTGAGTTAATAACAAAGAACTCTAAAGTCAAACCAAGTGGGCTGCTAACATATAACACATAGTTTGAATATGGTCAGGTGTTGTTTTAATTTTTATGGTTTGGGGAGGAGGGAGGGAAGGAAAATAACGAGGGTGGGATTAAGTGGATTGTGTTTTAAATAGATCGCTTTATTGAAGTGATTTTTGTGTGACAACTGACATTTGGATCAAACCGGGTTATGCAGCAGAGCTATGATATCGACAGCAAATCTACAACAGAATGGCTAAAAAAGATAAGTCACTAAGATTAGTGTGCATAACTAATGATAACAGGCCTCAATTAATTGAAGCAACTTTGTAAGAGATGTGAGAGACTGGTGAAGTCATACAGGACACCATTACTTGGTGCTTTGTTTTTCACAGAACTGTGAAAGCTTTTTTGCCACATGTCTGTAGATTTTATTAATATTTACCAAAACAGACATTAACATTCAAAAGCAATATATATGGTAGGACCTACCTTTAAGCATACCTATAATATTATACGTTATTACCTCATGTGCCAAATAAGTAAAATCAGCTGATGGAGCTGTTGGAAAAATCTAACTTTGTTTTTTGTTGGGGTTTTTTTTTTTTTTTTAGTTGTAAAAATCCAAAAATGACAGCCAGTGCAAATGCTTTTAAGCTGGGCATTTTGCCTGTACCTTCATTACAGTAAAAAATCAAAAACAAACTCAGTGGATTCACTGAACCTCTATACTGTAATAAATTTCCCTTTGAAGTTGCAGCACAGTTATGGTAATGCTGCCATAACATTTGACATTCCCACCAACACCCTGAAGCTGGACCCAGGCTGGTCCTGATTAATCACCATGGGAGTTTCAACCATCAAAGTCTAAACACTACAGAGCAGAACTAGCCATTATAATAACTCTAATGATTTGGACTTTCACATTTTCTACTTGCTAAAGGAAAATGACTGTACTGTAGCCTACACATCCAGTTTTTAGTTGTATTTACTAAGACGTGAGCGTCACTGTACAAAATTTCCTGCATTTATACAATGTTTTTACATTTTGTTAGTAGATTATTATTGCTTTTAGTAAATGCTACTTCTAGCACCTATCTGCTGTAGAAACAGCAGTACAGCGTCTACAGTTTGAGTACCTAATGTAACGCTGGGGTTAATGGGTGGCTTGTTGTGTCTGCACTGTGGTATAATTTCTTCCAAGGTTAGTTCTGCTCAGTGTAAACACAGACATAGTTGTTGAACCACAGTAGATGTTTTCACATCAAGCCTTCAGGTGCAACTTGAACCTTGCAGCAACAGCTCGCTGCCGCGCTGGTCACATTTTCAAAACAAATGCTTGCAACAATCCCAAATGCCACTAAAAGGGTTTATGGCACAAATGGCTGGTTTCACGGGCTCCTCGGAGACTGCAGTAAAAGAGGTAAATATAGAAACAACTGGTAGGCTGAAAATAAGGCTTTAAACAGTGAAGCTGTGGTGAAGGGAAAGGGTGATTTGATTAAATGAATGTGCCCTGTTCTTGTTGTTTTCTTTGGTTGGGAATAGAGCAACAACGCTGCGAGAGAGACAAAGAGATAGTTTTGAGACAGGCAGCCGCAGAGCTACAGTCACCTCTTCTGGCAGGGTGGTTAGCGGTTGGACGGCTGTGTCCTGTCTGACCTGTGTGAGGTGGAGATGTGATAATACAAACCTGAAGTTAGAGGTCTGGAGGGAATTTATAGGGTTTTTTATATGCTCTATTTGAGTCGACCAGAGACGTCTGCTGCTTCCTCTGCTTTTAGGATGCACGTTGGAGAGGTGCGTAAGGAGACAGAGCAAGTGACGGGTACAGAAGACGCACACACACCCAGACAGAAAAGCAGGCATACAAAAACTTTCACACTCACACGCACAAACAAAATCCAGCAAGAACCAGTACTGCAACCCTCCTAACCTTTTGTGCGGTGGCTTGTGTGGTTTGGAAAACTCCAGGGTGTGTTGCAGTCCAACGGCAGTAGGAGTGTCAGAAGATGATGTCCTCTCTCCCCACACAGCCTTTCTATTAGCGCTGTATCTGAATACGAGGAGTTCACTGCAGCTGTAAGTTATAGATTCACTGGCCACTTCACTTTGCAACACCTGTTCAGCCAATCACACAGCAGCAACTCAGTGGATTTAGGCATGTAGACATGGTCAAGACGAACTGTTGTTGTCAGATGGGCTGGCCTGAGTGATTTATATCCTGCTGATCTGCTGGGATTTCCCCACATGATCATCTCTAAAGTTTACAGAGAATGGTAAGCAAAGGAGAAAATATCCAGTGAGGGCCAGGTCTATGGGTGAAAATGCATTTTTGATGTCAGAGGAGAATGGCTACTTGTTAGAGCCAAGCACAAGGTCATCTGTGAATGCACATCAAATCGGAAGCAATTGTGTGATGCTGTCATGCCATTATGGGCCAAAATCTCTGAGGAATGTTTCCATCTCCTTCTAGAATATGCTCCATGAAGAATTAAGGCAGTTCTGAAGGTAAAAGTGGGTTAAACCCAGTACTAGTAAGGTGTACCTAATGAAATGGCCAGTGAGTGTATTTGTACTTCACATTATTGCAACAATGTATAACATAAACTGGGAAATGTATTTCCTGAGAGTAAGAATCTCTTTTGTGAGAGTGTCCTGGACCAAGATAAGCACAAAAGTCCTCCAACTGATTTTGTGTGTCAAAATTTCAGACACAATTTTTTCTCCGCATTTAATTTTTATTTAAAATTTTTGTCACCCATAAACAGTCCAAATTTAGACCTGAGATTTTGCACTTAAAGTAAAAAGAAGTAAATCAGCTCACTACAAACTTCACTTCTGAAGGCAAAGGGGGGCCCAACTCTGCACCAGTAGAGCTTGTTAGTTTTTGGTTGTCCTTGACTTGCCAGCCACTTTGTTTTGTAAAGTAAGGAAAGCCATGGAAATGTAAATGCCACCATGCCTCAGTTCAGATTTGAGAAAACGTCTCATTTTTTCCCAGGCAGGCCCTGCCCGCAACAATCAAGAGTTATGTAACTGCTTATCTCCCACAGCCAGGTCTAGACTGACTCACTTACACCCATTCTAAAACAGGTTTGCTACTTCTTGAGGAAATTGACACCATCTATGAAATGATTCTTGGCATCATTTCGTGCCAGGCTGACCCATTTGAGGACATTAGTACACAGAGTACACTCACAGCGAGACTCTCACACAGAGAATTTTCAAATACTGATATCTCTGCCTGTGACTTTGCACACAATGTCAGACTTCCTGTCTCAGAAAGTCTGGTCCAAGCTAAGGAATTGCATTGTAAATGGATGGGATGAATTATTATGGGTTTTGCCCTGCATGAAACCAGGAAATTCCCAAGAAGTGTAGGATTGTAATAAGATCTCCCACTCACTATCTCTCCTGCTCTCTCTCTCTGACCCCTCAATGCCCATGAATGAACATTTGAACATACTGGTTTGAATGCACTGATCTTCTAGTAGGAGGAAGAATTGAAGCAGAGATTATTTTTGAAGTTTAAATGGCATAAATCAAATATTCTTTTTTTTTTGATCAAGGTCTTTTTATTGAACAAAGAATTGCTTCCAACAACAATTATGGCAAAATTAACAAACAGACGGTGAACCACTTTGAACTGAATCACCACATGTTTAAGGCAAATAGATGACGAAGAAACACTATTGATTATCTTATGCCAAGTCTCATCTGTAATCCGTTGGCCAAGATCACTTCCCCATCGTTCCCTAAGTGATTGCAATGTGGACAGCCTAAAATTACTTAACAGCTCATAAACATCACTTATAACCCGCTTAGCATTTGGTTTAAAATCAAAAATATCATCCAAAAGGGATGGTGGTGGACAGGACGGAAAGCAGTCAGTATTAGAAGCAACAAAATTCCTGAGTTGTAGATACTTGAAAAAGTGTGACTGAGGAATCTTGAACTTGTTCACCAGCTGTTCAAATGAGGAAAAGATATTGTCCGTGAAAAGAGCAGTCATTGACGTTATTCCAAGCTTTGTCCATATGTTAAATGCCTCGTCCGTTAAGGATGGGGAGAACATGCAATGTCTATGCGGTGGTGCATTAAGAGAGAGTTCAGTCTGTTTAAAGTGCCGTCTGAGCTGATACCATAACTTCAGTGAGTGGACAACAAGAGGATTCGTGGTGAAGCTGGAGATCGGTCCCGCCAGAGGTAATCTGGCACACAGCAAAGACACCAGGGAGGATTGACTCACCGACAGCCGCTCCAGTGTTACCCATGATGATGATAAATTATCATGGTCTTTTATCCAGTACAATAATGCTCTTATATTAGCTGCCCAGTAATAAAACAGAAAATTTGGGAGTGCTAAGCCTCCTGCGCTCCGCGGTCTTTGTAATACACTCTGTTTCAGCCTAGGTGGTTTTTTGTTCCAAATGAAGGAGGAGATTTGACTATTTAGATTATTAAAAAAAGACTTGGTTAAAAAAATTGGAAGACACTGAAAAAGATATAGAAATTTAGGAAATATAGTCATCTTAATGATATTTAATCTACCACCCAGCGAAAGAGGCAAGGACTCCCACTTTCCAAAATCCTCCTTTAGTTTAGACAATAAAGGAAGATAATTGGTTTTATACAAGTTTTTATGGTTCTGCGTAATCCAAATGCCCAAGTATTTGAAATTGTTATAGCTGAGCTTGAAAGGTGCTAAAATAGACGAAAGTTCCCCGGTTATTGTACCTAAAGGCATTGCCTCACTTTTCCCGAAATTCACCTTATATCCGGAAATTGTCCCGAATTCCTTAAGTACATCTAAAAGTTTAGGGAGGCTATTTGAAGGGTTGGAAATAAACAAGAGCATGTTGTCGGCATAAAGAGAGACTTTATACTCGATATCCCCACGACGTATTCCCTCAACCTCAACACAGTGTCTTAGAGCAATAGCTAGCGGTTCAATTGCGATGGCAAAAAGGAGAGGTGACAAAGGGCACCCCTGTCGTGTGCCACGCTGAAGCTGAAAAAAGGGGGACAGACTATTGTTGGTCCGAATGGCCGCTACAGGGTCACAGTACAATACTTTTATCCAGGATACAAAATTACTCCCGAGGCCAAGCATAAATCAAATATTCTAAATGAATGTATGAAGCTTTTCGCTGAAAAAAAATCACAACAATCAAAACCAAAATGAGGGGAAGTTTAAGCAGACTGAAGAGTGTATGGAGGCCATCGATGTCGATAAATACAACAATAAAACATGAAATCTATAATAAAATCTAACACACAGCTTGTAAGAGCCTAATTCACCTCCTCTGGGGTTGTTCAGTGCAGCTGCTTTTTAACCTCAAAAAACCATAAAAGCTGCTTTGTACCATGCGCTCAGGCCTTCATGCATGCTTGTAGTATAATATCAACATGTCTGTTTCATTCCACAATAACACACTGGACACTGGGGAAACAGTGACTACTAAAGGGAAAAGATTTATGACGACAGATCTAAAAATATAATTCAGTTTGTTTCAAAAGGCTGGTTAGTTTAACATCAGGGTAAACGGCTCCTCTTGTACAATGAGTCATATTTTTTAACCAATCCAAAGGATATTGAAAAGGAGCTTTCTGCACAATAACTGCAAACGATGAGACGACGACTCGACACTGACAAAGAGGGAAAAAAGCACTTCTCACATTTCTCTGACCTACATAATGCCTCCATACATTCCTTCAGCCACATTACATAACGTGTGGAGTGACTCAGAGAGGCCCAGAGGACACACCCAGCTCAGATAGTTCTTCTGCTGAATTAGATTTCATCAGCTGTAATAGAAGTACAACACTCTGTATTGACTCGTGCACATTATATAGGCCTGTTTATAAAACATTAGGGAAATGATTCATATCATTTCTCTCGAGTTTTTCCTTTTCAATTTTCAAAAGCAAAAGGAAAACTTTCTGAGACTTTTAGGGAACATCTTTTTTTGCTTCAAAAAAATTACATAGAAAGATGTGGGTTTAGTCCATATGTGGCTACACAATTTCTATTATTCCTATTTTTATTATTCAAAGTGCACATTAAATAAGTATCATTTGAAATCTTTAAACGTGGCTAACGGTCTGTGTTAGCTAACAGTCTGTAGGGGTCTTTATATGAAGGTCGATGTTTCTGTAAATGTGTAATTAGCACTACTTGTTTAAACTCAGTCATGGGTTTTTATTCTTTGTTGGATTTTTAATATAATTTTGACACGTCTATAAAAGCTGGAAAATAACATCAAATTTCCTACATTTGCTAAACATGGGGGAAAACTGAAGTTTGTTTATAGGATAAGGTATAAAAACGTTAAAAATGAGTGAATGGGCCCAATTACTGATCACTAAGTGTAAGGTTTATACAGGATCTAAATTAACAGTACTGGCAATTACCAGTTTTTCTATGAGGCGTCCAATGTGTCGCCTCAAATTTGGACACAAGATACATTCAGTTTGCTTTCCTAATAAATAACATTACTGGTATTTACATTTCTAAAATATTTAATTCCTAAGATGTTTCTTTTTATGACAGGTGGTTAATACATTTGTTAAGCACCGTAGATGTTTAAGATTTTAGGACATAAGTAAAAAAAAAAAAATGCATAGTGCTTTTTTTTTTTAATAATCAAAAACACTTTTAAAACAACCTCCGCTCACTAATGTGCTTAAGAAACAAACTATAGCATATACTCAAAAACATGATCTGTGTGCCTTACACCATTGTCCAATCTGACACTGCATGTTTTTTCCTAAATGAGACTGTTTTCAGCCGTTTATTCATGCGATTTGTTACACGAACCCATTTCATCAGTAAAACTTCAAAGTTATGTAATTGAGTTTAATCTGTATGAAAGAAGAGTCCAAATGTGTGTGAATTTGGATAAGCTGTACTCATGAGGAGAGTCCCTCTTATCGTTTGCACCAACTGTTGCCTGGGAGCAAGATAGAGAAAGCTAAATGTGCCCATCTAAGCAGCTACTCAATGTTCCTGGTGTATATTTTAAATAACCAATTTAAAGTTAAACACTTCAGAATTCACAAAGTTCCATTTTGCAACAGCTGAAGTGGGAGTGTCGTGTTCTAAAAATAATCAGTACACGTTGTAATTGGCAGGAGGATCATTTATTGACATACGCAACTTGAGTGCAACCATCCTGTTAACAAATCCATCAATTCTCTTTGGAGTGTACTCTGTATCAAAGCAATAAATACGATCGATATAAAATCATGCCAGCATCATATGCTGAAAGGTAAACATTTACAAAATAACAAAAAAACAAAAAAAAAACAAAACATAGCACTCTGATAAATGAGCTGCCAGGTGGAAACTTAAGGCAAGGCGGTCTTCAGCTTGCAGATTGATTATATGATCCTTTTAGCCAATCAGATGATCTGCAATACAGAAAGTACACAAAATCAGTAACAGAAGTTTACATATAAAACAGGTTTTTTTTGCTATATAATTACAGGATTTTAATACTTTTGTTAGAGAGACTTCTGGATGTTATTCAGGATGTCGCCATAGACAAAGTTGAACAGCGCCTCCTTTGACTTGGTTCCGTCCAGCTGCACTGTAAGAGGATACACACACATTTAATCAGTGTGGTCAGCCTTTATGTGACAAAGCACCACACATGGTTACAACATTTACAATAATAAAAAACGGAATCAACTTACCAACATCAACAGCTGATGCCTCCATGATGTTCTTATGTTTCAGGTACATGGGCCAGACGTGGCCGTCAAAAAGGCCAGGTGGGTCTGGTACCAGGTAGTTTCTTGAGCTGCAGAATGACACAAGACCAGTTAAAAAAAAAAGATTAAGCTACAGCTGCATGGATGGCAAACACATGTGAAGAACAACACTAGAGCACTTACCACCTCCTCTTTTTGCATTCTTCATATGGGATGGAAATAAAGTAGCGTTGGTTCAGCACGTCGATCAAAGGTCTGCAACAGGTACAGATGAATTGGTGTCATTTGACTTCGAGAACAAGCACTTAACTCACATGTAGCTAAGCACAGATTCTTACTCGTAGGTGTAAAGCAAGAAGCCTTCCACAATAAGGATGTGAGTCTCCTCATCCTCCTTGCGGTCAGACTTTGGCACGATCTCAGAATCCAGGGTGTTATTAACGCCATGAGACTTCTCAAACTTCACCGGGTTCTCCAGCCACGCATAGATGGTACTCATCATAGCCTCCATGTCCAGAGCAGTGATGACTGAAGAGATGGCAGAGGGGGAGAAGGAAGAAAAAAAAAAAACAGAAGTGTGCAGAAAGTTGCAAAAAAGAAAACAAGTGAGAAACACATGTTCAAACTCCCAGATTTCGTTTACATTGCATGCACGTTAGGAATGAAACACAACATTAAGGTTGAGTCATACACACAAAACACAAACACACACAGACACCCACACACAAAGCCCTTCATAAAAACCCAGGCTTACCATCGTACTGCTTAAAGCCATCTTCACCAACTTCAATCTGATCTTGGGGCTGAAACATACATTGATGAGATGTACCCAGGTACATTCCACTAATGCTACACTCTGCTATATGGAAGGCGCTAGATTTTTTTTTGTTTGTTTGTTTGTTTTTTTTAACAATACACACACTGTGTCAAACTGCTACCCAGAGCAGTCTCTTTGGTGAACTAAATCCAAAATGTAAAGATATGGAGATATGCATGTGGCTCACCTTGAAGAAGTCATCCTGATGTACCACGCAACAGTTGGGCAGGTTCTTGATCAGTCTGTTGGTGAGGGTGGTTTTCCCTCCGTTGGTTACACTACAGGGGAAGAAAAGGAATTAAAATGAATGACGTGTGGTTGATGTAAAATAGGGCATGTGTTGCGGGGTCATTTTAAGGTAGTAGGCAGCCATATTTCCTCGTTAATTACTCATCTAATGCATTTTAACGTGTAATGTCAGGGCTGCCGGGTGCATGGTGTACTCGGCTATATTACATGCTTACAACGTTAGCTATTATTCATAAATTACCACATGGTTAGTTTAATATTTACAGAACCCAATGAGTGGCAATCGAAATGTTATAACGTTACGGTTCGAACAAAAAGCCATACCGGATGTAATGACCGCCGTCCCCACGTGTGACGGCCTTACAAGGCCTACAAGGTTGCTTAGCTTAGCTTAGCTTAGCCATTCATCGTCTAGTACTCACCCGCCAATACCGATGATGTACTTCATGTTTCCGTAAGTAGCCGAGAGGTCAAAACGTCAATAAAACCGGGTCAGGAGCACAGTGATCAGACGAGAAGAAGCTTAAAAAGAGAAGGTTGCAGCAGGAAACGTCAACTACTTGATTCCTCCATGGTACTTGAGTTGAGTGAGTAAGGTAAGAGCGGAGGAGACGGGCTGTCACGCGCACACGGTCTTCCACCAAAGAGGACCTTGGTTCTCTGTCGCTTCTACACATACCGGAGGGAGCCACGCGATTGGCTATTTAAACACTTCGAGTTGGCCGGAGGCGTAAGTACTTCTATTCTCAGCCAATCAGAAGCGGAATAGAAGTAGCGTCAACTTCTTTATTTTAATCTTAATTTAACTGTTTCTGGTCTGCAGTATACGATTAAACTATACTATTTCATCTTAATTTAACCAGCTATATTAATGTTTACATGACGTCACAGCCATCATGAATGCGAGCCGCTAATATTGTCAACTTCGATGGAAAAGGTTCCTACATGAAACTGCTCGGTGAAGCTTGGTGAAGGATTTTTTTTCTCTCAAATCCCTATTTTATGGAAATAGACACTGCCGCTAGGTTTTTCGAATGTATTCTTTTAGTGTTTTGAACTTTACAAGGCAAGTGCCATTTAATTTTAATCACGAGAAGAAACATCTCAAACCAGGAAAGTCTAGTTAGTTACAGAGTTATTACAGGACCCAGGAAAGCATACCTTTTTAATGTTACTGCCCCTTTTACATTTTTTTTTACATAAAGATAATAAAAAAATAATACGTTTTATTTCTAGGTCCATTTCAAAGCCCAAAAGCAGTTTACATTAGTACAGCAATTTAAAAACATATGCACAATGAAATGACAATAAAACCAAAAATTAAAATAACAAAAAACTATTTTAAAATAAGTGGTCATGGTAACAATGAGGTAACAGAAGTGATACATTTTTTTTATCCAGCATAACCTTTTGATGCATCACATGTGCACTAGTTGTAAAGAGTTTTAACTTAGATGAACTTCTGCACAGTACTGTAATATAATATCAGCTACAAGTCATATGAACGCTTTCCACTGAATTCCTGATTTTTATCATGAGCACCATGGCATAATCAATATCATCACCTTTAAGATATGATAGACAGAGTCCTATAGTGCACACTATGCCACTTCACTGAGTTATAGAAGGTGTAAAATCACCATAAAGACAGAAAGCACTTTACAGAAAGTGCCTCATTGGTAGCATTTCACTTATCTAATCAGAGAAGACAGAGGCTCTTTGAGTAACCGGGGCTGACAGACGCGTGACTTTAGGGCAACTGGTGGAAGATGAACTCTCCAATTATTTCCCATTTCCCGCTTTCTTTTACAGATTTTCTTTCATAACCTTGTGGCATATATGTATATATATGTATGTATGTATGTATGTGTGTGTGTGTGTGTGTGTGTGTGTGTGTGTGTGTGTGTGTGTGTGTGTGTGTGTGTGTGTGTAATGTGCAATGTGAGTGTGTCTTTACACACTCACATTGCTGTGGTGTTACTTTGGCCAGTCTGCTGCTGACCTTTTTCTGTTTTGTTTTGAAACTTCCCAACCAACTCCATGACACTGTTTCCTGAGGTTGCACCAAAATATTGCCTGTGTTAGGCCTTACAACCTCAACTATGAAGAGCAAGTGGCCAAGTGTGGAATTCAGTTAGGCTTGTAAGACTTATATTTATAGTTTGACAGAGCTATATTCTGGCAGCTTGTAGTCTGAGAGTTTCATGAATTTCTTGAAGAAGAAGAATCAGCAACAAAGCCTTCATTTTATGGTGTAATTGTGTTCTTCAAGGTCAACAGTCAAATAATCAACACCTCTGATACTGAGACTACATCTGCACCAAAAGTCATAAAAAAATTTCTCTGAGTATTACACAGTATTACTTGACAAAATATAGATAACTAGAATACTGAAGAAGTCACTTCTAGCTGTGTGACTTCTGTGTTACAGTCCTCTCATGTATACAAAAGCAGCCTGTAGTGAAACAAAAGTTCATGTTGCTAGGCAAATGTAGCACAATATAAAAATGCTCCTTTAACCTAAAAATTAGGTAAAATAATAATTGTTAAATTATGCATAAGTTTAGAACCCTAAATATATTTGTTAGTTTTGTATCATTATTGTGCTCTGAAAAACAGCTCTACATGAAAAAGACACTAAGTACATCTTTGGTGCTTCCACAGGAATTAGGTGGACAAGTAGCAGCCAGGTGCTGATAATTAAATGCACTTAATTAACTGATTAGCTGATAAGAAAGTGTGAGCGCCTTTACAGAAACACAAATTCTGGCAAATTCTACATCTCACACTATACAGGCCCTTGGTTTGTATGTTAAATGTTCAAGTTCAATATCTAAATTCACTAAAAATACTTGTTTGGTTTGTTTGGATGGGTTGCCAGGAAAAAGCCGCTTCTCTCTAAAAAGAACACGACACTAGAGCTGGTAAAGTTGCATGACAATGACCCACAAGATTTCTGGAACAATGTCTTTTTGACATATGAGACCAGATTACAGATCTTTGGCTGTAATGCACGGTAGCATATTTGAAAAAAAAAAACAAAAAACAAAAAACAAAACAAGACGCCATATCAGCACAAACACCTCATACCAACTAAACATGGTGGTGGTGTCATTGAGCTGACCACAAACTCAACTGTAGGCCATGTGGGCATCTGTGTGACAACTAAAGGTTGGAAAGAACGGGGTCGTTCAACAGGACTTGAGCTCAAGCACAGCAGTAAATCTACAACAGAATGGCTGAAAATGATAAGTCCAGACTTCAGCTCGACTGAAATACTGTGGCAAGACTTAGGCATGCATAACTAATGGTAATAAACTTCAATGAAGTGGAGCAGTGTTGTATAGAAGAGTGGGCCATAATTCCTCCACAGTGATGTGAAAGGCTGATAAAGTTAAACAGAAAACCATTACTTCAAGTTGTTGCTGTTGAAGCTGGTTCTACAAGCTACTGAGGCATGGTGTATATTTAGGTTTTCAGAGTCCTGTAAAATCTCTCACACATTGCTGTATTGGCAGATTGCTGTATAATGTTGGCTAATTACAATTTACCGTAACCTGACCTGCAAGGCAATTAGCACCTGTATTGGAAACAGGATATTTTTTCCCTAAAACAAAATTGCTATAAAGCCATTACAAAGGACCATGAAGTGGAACTATATTGCATATTCTGCTGTTGGCTCTAATGTGAGAACAAAATGAATGAATCCACCTAATGCATGTTTTTGTGAAGAATTACTTGTTATGCAAGGTAGATTATTAAAAGTCCACATTGTAAAGCCAACAAACCAAACATTTGTGTACTTGGCAGCCTCATATTTGGTCAAATTTTATCCACCGCCTTTGTTTTGTTTCTATTTAGAGGCATTTTTACACATGGCTGTAAAACTGCACTCTTTGTGTCTTTCCTTTCCAATAAAACACAGATGCCATAGCTTGCCAAACACACAGTGCTCTGCTTTCGGGTCAGTTTCGGGAACCAGTTACTCAACAGAAAAACAGGTTTTAGATCATTTTATACAAACAAACCAATTTGTATAAAATGACTCACAATAGGATGCCCTGTTTCCATTTAACGAGAGATTCATAAAAAGGATGTTTGTGTACAGAGAAAGTAGTTTCACAAAGAAAAGCAGTAAGAAGGTGGCACTCTCTGAAGGTCGTTTTCTGTCTAGCATTTAATGACTTATATCTGATTGTTGATTCACTGATTGTCTGGGATCTAAAACGATCATTTCCTCCTTTTTTTTCTTTTCTCCTTTTCAATTCCTATGTGAGCAGTTTATGAGATGACTGGGGTTGCTTATTTTGTCTGCAAAAGTCCTTGTGTTGTATTACACTGACTCCACCGTGTGGCAAAGCAGAGGAAATTCCTCAAAGGATCAAACACCGGAGATACAATCAACACCTGTTGGGACACCTGAGGATCAAAGTGTCTTATCTGGAATCAAGGGGCGGCAGGAGGACGAGGAGTGGGATTAGCTCCTCTTTGCTCACCATCTTTTGCAAGTGGTGGGATTGTGCCTTTCTTAGGATGTACTTCAAGGAATTATTTGCTTTAGCTCTCACTGTGGTTGTATAGGGACTGAATCACCCATAAAGTTTTATAGTTGAATGACAGTTTTATATTATTATATTAAAGCGAAACTCTGAAAACATCATATTTTTGTTTCTGTTATATATAAACGGACAATTCTTTGGTTGAAATGGAGGCTTTTCGGTAAGCAATGAGAACCACAACCTTTAAATCCACCAGATGACAGTCATATGTTTTGGTTGTAATGTGGAGCTCAAGGATATATGTAGCATCTACTTATTTAAAACAAAGCATTTTAAATTCTTATCAACATGACATTCATGCCTTAATTTCACATGATCCCCCATCTGCATCACACAGCCAGGCAAGATAATAGATTTCCTTGATTTCCTGAACTCAGCGTGAATATCATGCAGAAAATTATTTTCAAAGGCAACTTAATTGAGCGTGAGGAGTTCTGGGTGGCAAAGCTTTGACCTCTGAAAATCTGAAATGAAATATTATGTGTGAACAGTGAGAAGAAAGCAGAAACGTCAGTGTACATTCACACACCCCTCAGTATCTTTCAGGTGTATGAGGCATTTGTGTTTGAGACAGTGCAATATTTGGTTTGACTGTGAGTCAGCATCTCGAGTATGGTTGGGATCATGTTGGGAAGTTCAATAACAAAAACTTCACCTAATAAAAACTATGTCCTGTCTAAAGTCTGGTACAGATAGAGTAAACAGCAGCATTAACAGTAAAGAAACATCATGTAAAATATTGTTTTTCCCTTTTAAGCAGCTTTAAGGTTGTCAGTATCATCTTGATCCTCGGCTCCCAGCTTTTCCCCTATTATCTTTTTTTCCAGGTATATCTTTAAACGTAAAACTATCTACAGCAGATGAAAAGTATCCGAGAGTCATGTTATTAAAAAACAGGGGAACAAAATCCACCAAAGACCTGACAGGACCTGCTCCATCTACACTGTTCACTGAAGCATCATCAGAAATATTCACAGTGGAAGGGTGGTAGTCGAGAAACCATTCTCAAGGAAGGAAACAGGGAGAAAAGGCACAGGCATGCCAAGTTACATAAAAACTGTTCTAAAAATCAGTGACAAGAAGTCTTATGGAGTGATGAATCCAAATGTAAGGTTTTTGCTTCAAAATCATCATCAGCAAGTATAGAGGAGGTCAGGAGTGAGGTGAGTGCCTACAGCCTCTGTAAAACACGAGGGTTTGTGGCTTCATTTCAGCAACTGCTGTTCTGCACAGAAAAGTGCTGTGAAATTTTAATCCAGCATGAAATACCATTTGGAAAGTTTCTGGGAACCGCATTTGTTTTAGCATCACAATAATCCCAAACACATTCTCAATGCATTGGAAGCTCACCTAGATAGAAAAACACATAGTGGAAAACTATCAGTCATGGATTGGCCTCCACAGAGCCTGGACCTCAACCTTAGTGTGGGAGAAATTTGACAGAGAACACAACAAAAGGCAAAACATTCAAAGAAGAGCTTTGAATGTCCTTCAAGAAGCCTGAAGAACTATTCCTGAAGACTATTTAAAGAAGGAAGCTGTCTAAGAAAGTTCAGGGTGTGTCAAAGGATAAAGATGGTCATAATAAATATTGACTGTCATGTTCATTAGAACTGTACAAACTCAAAAAATCGCTGCATTTATTTAGCAGTTTTCTAGCAAAATATAAAGACAAGAGCGGTGACTCAAGATTTGTGCATACTTCTTTACTGATAACTGTACTTACTGTTTATAGATAGCAGTGGTTACAGTTTTACATCAGAACTGGTGCAAGTTACGATCAAGTTTGCACATGTACTTTAGGCTGTGGACTTAGTAAAGGGGGGGGGGGGGGGGGGGGGATAACCAATTGCTGTTATATTCATAGAAAAGACTGGAAAAGGCTTCAGGTAGTTCTGTGAGCAAGACGGACAGTGACCAACAGTTCAATGCAAATATTGTTTTAGCTAGCAACTAACAGTTATTATGAGCCTTTTATATTCATAGGAGGTTAACTCTTCTGTCTGGTAGCTAATTGGCTTACAGGCAACATATCAGATAGGCTGATATGTATGCTATCATAACACTGGAAATTGTTTGCTTATATTTGTATTTAACATAAGAGAAGCAAAAGAGTAACTTTAACCCTAAAAATGGTTAGCAGTCGGTGACAAAGCTGGTTTATAAGCCTTTAGAAAGATGTGGGCATGCTGAATAATGTTACCTGCATGTTACTACAAACTGAGCATCACACTAAGAGGCGAGTTACATCAAAGGTTTTGACTGTAACAAAATAACTATCATTTCAGAGCACCGACGCTTCCCCTGGTCAGGTGAACGTGAGGATGACGAAAATGAGTACAAAAATGTTAATGTGTACAGACAGACACTTCAAAACCAGAGGGAGGCAGCAAAGCAATATAAAGGGTGAAAAACTGCAGTGAGCTCCCCAAAGAAGAAGAGCAGGCCTCAGGTAGCTCTGTGAGAAAGATGGACAGTCCCAAGCAGTTAAATGTAAGTATTTTTATTCTAGGCAGCATTGATTATAAGTCTTTTGCCTTCATAGCAGGTTGACTGTTTTCTATTTGGCAACTAACTAAGTGTCATTCAGCTTATCTAGCAGGTGGCTAACAATGAAGCTAGTCATTAGTCACAGGAACTGTTTGTTTGCATTTTTCTTTTTTGACCTAAACAAGGTCAAAAAAGAAAAATGCAAACAAACAGTTTGCATCTCTTAAACAAAGAGATGCAAAGGAGTAAGTTTAACTCTGAAAAAGGCTAGCAGTTGCTGACAAACATAGTCTAAGAGTCATTAAAAGTGATTCAACTGCAATCAGAATTACACATTTTTTCCCCTTGCATTGGACACATTAAATAACACAAATTAAAACTTTATAATTCCACATTGCTGTTTCCAAGTAATTGTATTTCTACTAAGCTTCCTTGCTGTCGTACCTCCAGCAGAAATCAGGACTTGTTATTGGCTGCCCTTCTTCGTGCATCTGATATTTTCGGATTAATGACTTTATTATCTGTTCCAGTTTCACGTGTCTATCCGGAAGGGATCTTCTATTCCTGCTCTGCAAAAATGCAACACTTGCTGTTCTCCAGGAAAATTTCATTGTCCGTTTTGTTCACCTGAAATTTTCAAACCCACAAACCGCCCCAGTCTTAGGATCCACTTGGACAGCCATCAAAGGGAAGCCTTTGAAACTGGAAGTATGTTTCAGAACTTTAAGTTTAAGTTAAACCAACTCATTCCTAATCATGATGTTTACATCTTTTCTGTTTCAGAATACACCTTCCACAGGTGTAGACTCCAGTGCAGAAGTCAGGCGCATTACCACTGTTTGTACTGCAAAGCCACAGTGATAAGAAGGAAAACTTTCCACAGTCATCTGTCATTTTGCAGTGAGCAACAACAGAGGAGGGTCCGGAAATTATCCAAACTACAGGCTGAATTGACACAAAGATTCCAAAATGACAGAGGGAGCCCTTCATATGACATGGTGAGGGTGTGATGGTGTAGTGCTGCACATGCTCTACGTTAAAGCAGATATGCATTATCTCTTAACAATGTTCCTAAATATTTAGTGTGCATGTCTATAGTTTTATTAAATACTTTGTGTGTGGTCTAGTGGAAAAGCTGTAGCCACTTTAGAAAGAGACTCAGTCACTTCCAATTGGTCAGCTTGTCCAAACAAAGCAAACCAGCATTTATTAAAAACATCAGGGGGACATCCAAGAAATTTATAGATGGGGCACAGCTCCCCTTCTCTGAAGGAAAAAGAGATGGCCCAGAATGAGTGGATGTCTCTGATATTCAACATTCATGATAACTGGGGCTGAGGGGGTTGAGAGAATGGGTTTCATTTTAAGATTTTTACAGACCTTTAATTGTAGTAGAGTACCTTTCTATTTATATTAATAAAATCATGCACTGCCAGCCATATATCAGACAAGCAGCAGTCACCTAATACCCATTACCTTCAACCAGCTGCTTCTGTTTCATTGCTAAATTTAAATATGCTAACATCGGTTGAAGGTCCCACTGATTACCACAATCCTTATGGCGAGATGTGAACCCTGCACATATTTAAGCTATTTGCTTAATAGCTCCAAATGTTTCAGTGTGTTCTTTCAACGTTGTTGATGTGGAACCAGTTCTACCAATTGAGCATCAAACCAACAAAAAGGAAAGTCATCCAAGAGATTTTAATTGGTTTAAAAAATGTTTTATCTCTACAGGAGAGGGATGTGAACGGTAACGGCATAACTATCGTCTCAGATTCAGAGGGCCAAGATTCAGAGGGCCAAAACAGCCACAGAGCCAGCGGCGGCCATTCTGTGTCTCACAGTTTCACCAGATCAGGCAAATGTGACACTGGGAGGAAAATGAAGAGGAGTACAGAGATGGACTCCTCTAAATGTCACAAAGGAGTACAGACAGACACTCCAAAACCACAAGACTGCGATGAGTATTACTTTATGACCCTCACGAAAGTGTTTAAGAAGTTGGCTCCTCAGAAAAAGGCAGGGGTCAGGATGAAAATCGAGCATCTTCTTCTCGAAGCTCAATTTACATAGAGAAGAGCATACCGTCTTTTTTATATATATATATATATATATATATATATATATATATATATATATATATATATATATATATATATATATATATATATATATATATATAAATACAGATTTATTTATTTTGATTGCACATGAATTACTTAAAGAAGTGGAAGTGATATGTTTTCTTTTTCACTGTGGACAAAGCCTGGAGTGTTTTGTGTCTTTGTGCCAGGCTACTGCATCTCAAATGCAAACTTACAACATGACATTATTTCAAACATTTCAGTATTTAATATAAATGTGTGCGAATTAGCAGGATAGTTGAATTCAAACACTTTCTTTTTTAGTTTAACAATTAACAGACTTATTTGTTGAGGACAGGTGGCATGCTTGAGTTATACATTCAAACACTGAGCAGCAGCAGAGAGACAAAACCAGATGTTCTGTATGAGGATCTTTATTTGTAATAAATAGGATATATATTTCCATTAAAAAAATCAACTAGACGGCTCCTTTGCTAGATTTTGAGTTGATTGTCATGTGCTTCAGATACGATGTAAGTACAACTTGGTGAGACGTCACAGTAAATGCTTTACGTTCATATATGAAAGAGGAAATCAGACAGCAACTTTGTTGAATGTTATTTTCCTTCTCCCCAGGTTTTCGTTTTATATTCCTGCTGTCTCTCAGCTATAGTAAAAGTGAAAGGAAAAAAAATGTTTAAAAAGTACAGGAATGCTAGTATTTGAGCTCTGAATCCTCGTGTCAAATATAACGAGGGATTTTCTTTTTACTATTCTGTTGGAGTATTTAAAGCTCCATAGCGTAGTGGTTTACATATGGATCCAAGAAGTGAAAAAGCTCTACAAAAACTGCTAAATCAAATGTGCAGTGCTAGCTGATGTGGTGAGCCCTTGTTAATGAAGAAACAGCTGAAAGTAGTTTTATTCTACTTGAATAATTTCAGTGGTAATTATAAGTAAAATCTGTAGTAGCTCACATGGAAAGAAATGTATATGAGTTTAGATTCTTTCTTTTTTTTAAAATGTTGTAGCATTAAAGTTTCTTCTGTTCATCATCTTGTGAACCTGTAGATGTTTTGCAGACTGCAGAAGTGCACTCGTCTACAGTGTTAAGCATCCTGTTGGCTATAATAACAATTTTAAAAAATATTTAAATGTTATGGCCCACCAAGGATGGGTGGAGATCTACACTCTTTCAGTATCTAACTTGTAGCAGTAGACTCCATGCTTGTGCTGCGGAGGTGGGAAACCAAAGCTGCGTACCCCTGGCTCAGACGGACCACAGTTACTTCGAGGTCTGGTGATGGGATAGCGAACGCTTCCATCGGCCAGCCAGCCGGCATCACAGCGGTCAAGCCCCGTGAACTTCCACGCAGAATACAGCTGTCCAACTTTGGCAATCTCTGCTCCGTCCTCCTGACACGCATGCTGAGCTTCAGTCAGGTTCATCTTGTGAGAGGACTGAAGGTAGTAGACTCTCCCTTAGAATAAAACACATTTATTTTGACAGTTAGCTGCACAGACGTGTTTCAGACTGCTATATAGCTGCGATTTATCACCCATAAATGCTAATGTGTATTTGTACTTGAGTTTCTGTAAAATTAATTATGATGAATTATAACATTCAGTTAGGTCATTTATTCATACACTATATGTATAAATAAATGGAGGCTCAAGTAATGAGTCTTAGCACCTTTAAAGAGAGGGATAATGGGAATCTGTGCCACTGTGCTCTTCAGAAATGAGGGTGTGAAACTGCTAAGTAATGGATCTGCTAATCTTTGTCAGTGTGGGCATCTTGACATGTCACAGTAAGGAAAACACAATTACACATCAGGAAATGGCCACTCAATATCACTTTAGCTTCTCTGTGGCCTTGTTGACCTCGCATCACCTTCTGCTTCGCCTCACCTTGGAGCAAAGAGGAGAAACAGAAGACATCGTAGTGATTAGGGTAGAGGTGAAGTCTATCGTAGCGGCGGACACCCGGGGCGAGGCGGGCTCCCCCGCAGGGCTCCCTGGACTGCGTGATCGGATACTGGACTGTCCCATCAGCTAGCCAACCGGCATTGCACCAGTTCATTCCCTCTTTCCAACACTGGAAGAGCTGTGTGATGGTGGCCACTGTCGAGTCCTGCTCCTTACAGGCTTGCTGGGCTCCCAGGAAGCTCAGATGGTAACGACCATGAGGGTGTTGGTAGGGAAACACCACACCTGGGTGGAAGATTCAATCAGACATCAGAATATCTATGTGGACTTCAAAGTGTGTCAAGCTTTCACTGCTATTGTTATTTCAGCTATTGTTACTACTTTGCTTACCAGGTGATACTACCACTGGCTTGTGGGGTTGTTGTTGTTGTTTTGTTGTTTTGTTTTTTTTAAATTCCAGTAAGTAGGTTTGCAATCATCTGCTCTTACTACAAACTACAAAACGGAACACTTTGATCTGCAACAGTGGGAAATCACAGGCTACTGGGTCAGCTGAACCAAACAGATGAGTGGTTAAAGTTAATTGTGTGGTTTTCTATGACAACTCAATTTGGAAAGTAAAATGTTTGTCAGTTGTTTGCAGGGGTTTTTTTTCTTTTCTTTTTTGTCTTTTTTTTGTCTTTTTTTTTTTTAAATTGATTATTTATTTGCAAATGTAAGCAGTCTGCTTTTATAATGGATATCCACACCAGCGGTCCCCAACCCCCGGGCCACAGACCGCTACCGGTCCGTAAGTCGTTTGGTAACGGCCGTAAAAGATGAGGCTCGGATGCGAAATTTCTGGTTTTCAGGGTTTTTATGGCCTGTATTTATATAGCGCTTTTCTAGTCCCTAAGGACCCCAAAGCGCTTTACATATCCAGTCATCCACCCATTCACACACACATTCACATACTGGTGATGGCAGCTACATTGTAGCCACAGCCACCCTGGGGCGCACTGACAGAGGCGAGGCTGCCGGACACTGGCGCCACCGGGCCCTCTGACCACCACCAGTAGGCAACGGGTGAAGTGTCTTGCCCAAGGACACAACGACCGAGACTGTCTGAGCCGGGGCTCGAACCGGTAACCTTCCGATTACAAGGCGAACTCCTAACTCTTGAGCCACGATCGCCCCATTTTTATCGGTTTTTAGCTTGTCAGAGGGTTTTTTTCCGACGTTTTTATCGTTAACTCTGTTTCTCTGGGAATTTTCCCTTGTGTTATGAATAAATCATCTTCTTTTTGGTACTGGTACCGGTTTTATTTTGTTGAATTTCTCCGCGACACCTTAATGACCAGTCCGTGAAAATATTGTCGGACTTAAACTGGTCCGTGGTGCAAAAAAGTTTGGGGACCGCTGATCTAGACTCTACATGTCGCAGCTTTCATTCACGGAAGCAAACAGGATAGCTGAAGGTGTAAATGCAGTACCTTGTAGCTCTAGGTGAACCACTGCGCTTTGGTCCTCCAGTCCATCCACCACAGTGCATCGATAGCGACCTGTATCATTCAGCCAGAGTTTATTCAACACAAGTGCAGCATCTCCTGGGAAATCCTGTCGGAGCTGCACACGACCCCTGCCCGACAGACAGTGCATGTTAATAGTTTAAAGAAAAACATGGTCAAACAGTCAGCGATCAGGTTATCTTATTCAGTTGATCATATCTTTAACCTGAAATCTCCAAAACTTCGGAATCGAGTCCCGAAAGCCACGATCACATCAGTCTCCTGTCCCCCAGCGGCGGGCAGCCAGGACCACTTGACCCGGACCTCCCTTGGTGAGCTCGGCACAGGCTCATACCAAAATCTGCATTGTAGGGTCGCATTACCCCCTCTGACCGAAAGCACTGATTGCTCAGCAGAGTCCACGTAGAGTTTCATACCAATAAAATGAACTGCAGAATAAATACAGATTTAACTTATCATACTAATTTTATATTAAAAGGTTAGGGTCTGAGCAATAATGTGCATACGTTCGTTGTTGCCGCTTTCATTGAGGTAGTCACCGTAGAAGAAGCTGTTTTGGGTTGGGGGGGCAGCCGGGGCCCAGTCTGAGAGAACCAGGTGAGCTATGAACAACAATACAGTCTGGAAGCACCAAATCATCATCATCAGTGTCTGCACTATCCTCAAACCTGCGAAGAGAAAAAATATTAGCTAATTAATCATTAAAGGTCATGAAGCAGGATGGACAAGATCAGAAATGAGTTCAGCAGAGGAGCGGCTCAGACTGAGCAGCTTGGAGACAAGGAGAGGCAAGGCTGAGGTGGTTAGGGCATGTGCAGAGTCGGGATAGTGGATATAGTCGACAAAAGATGTTGAATATGGAGATGACAGGGAGGAGGACAAAAAAGTATTTGTTCTCGAGGGTTTTTAAAAAAAATGAAGACTCTGCTTGCTGTATTGTGAACACTGGATGTTATAATAAAGCAGCAGCAGTAAAGGAAAGCACGATACAATTTTAGCAGGTGTGCCAAATGTAATGACCTCACTGTATATAGTTTGCTGTGTTTATACAGGGAAAATGCGTTTTCACACTGCGGGACTGTCACTTAAAGTGACTTCAGTGTTTAGATGTAACAATAGCCATTAATGTTCGTCACAGTAGTTTTCTCGTTAAAAAAAAATCTGGTAATTCTTTGTTTTTACATTCATCAGGTCCCAATCAGCCCAAATATCAAAGAGAAATTAAAAATGCAGGAGGTTAAAGCTAACAAATTATATCTGACGTACAGTTGTTATAATAATAATAATAATTATTAGATGGCTTTCTTTCCCACTTACCGCGAAATTGTCTGCGTGGTTTTTCCACCTCGTGTGAAAGGTCTGATGTTGGAGAGCTGGAGGCAAAGTGATCAAAAATATTCCCAGGATATTAATACCGCATTTAGCTTCCCCTCGGTCTCTGTCGATGATAAAAAACAGGTGCAGCTATGGGCCAGTTAATAATGATGAAGAATGTCCTGACCTTCTCCCCGAGGAGTGTCGGGTCGTACCGCTGCTCTGATTCTTAAGCACAGTCATCAAGCTGCTGGAAACATCCCCGCGTGTGTCTCTTTGTGCAAGCTGTGCATCTGCGGTTCAAGAAGACCTACAGAAATTACCCCCACCCCCGCAAAGTAAGCGCAGTTACAGTGGTTTATAGCTTTAAAGGAAAGTTAAAGATCATCGTGATTTTGATGGAAATTTAGCCTTTTATGTTACGCATATTATTCTACTATTGGGTAAAGTCTTTGTGGAGGCTCTATAAAAATATTAAGGTCACCACAGTAATACACTTCAACAGGAACGGCACATGGGATCGCTGAGCAGCTGTTTGTGGAGGAAAACTCTTTGAAAGCAGATACTTGTTATGGAGGGCAGCAGCATTTACTAGAAACACTAGAAACACCGTAATCTTTAAAAAGAGCTCCTTTTATGGTGTGGAAAACATGACCTACACAGTCACATACAGCAGACACAAACAGTGAAGAAGTATCATGTGTTAAGGTGTGTTCACACCGAACGCGATAGAGGCAGGCAGAGCGTCAGGCTTACATGTAAAGTCAATGGAAAGGCGCGATGACCCGCGATTGCGGCTCCCGCGAAAATTCGGACGCAGATTTGCGTCGCGAAACGCGAAAACGCCTGAAACGCGCGTGAGTGTAGCGCGTTTCAGGCGTTTGACTCGCGAAAAAAACCACGCGCGTGAGTTTATGTGTTGCATTTTGTGCATACACGCGTTTCGCGTCCCCCGCTCCAGTCGGAAAAATCTGAACTCCAGCGTCAAATCGCGCCGCGACAACCAATCAGGAGCCTGGTGACGTGGCTGTTACCTAGTTCAAAGGGGCAGATCCAGCCAAAGCCCTTTATTCTTCAATAGAAGGAAGGCTAATCAATGCCGTAGCAAACAACCCGGAGCCGTACGACACCAGCTGCTTTCTGGACCGAGACAGGAATATAAAGGACCGAGCTTGGAGGAAGATATGTAAAGAGATCGGGCAACCTGGTAAGTTCATTCATTTTTCTTAAGTTTTCTCTAAAGTTTTCACTGACCCGGGGAAGCCGCACAAAAGCTAGCAAGCCACCGCTATTTTCCCACTGACGTACAAATACCGTTCTGCTTTTAGGCATGTTGTCATTTAAGAATATATTTTATTGTTTATTAATAAACAGCACACAGTGGTCCCGCTGTTCATCCGTCACTGCCTCTTTTTTTAAATTTTCTTTTTCTTTTTATTGCACAGTACAGCATTGCATTCTGCAGCCTGATTGACAAATCTGCTCCGTGTCGTCTCCTGCGCTTGCCAAATTTATCATGTTTGGTTTTGATAACCATCACGTCCAATAGAAAAAACAGCACGAAGACACCCATAACTATGAGCCTCATTCGGAAATAGACACCTGCACCGCGCACGAAAGTGGCAGGCAGATGAAGACAAACGGCGGCATAATAATACTTTTACGTTTTGCAATCTACAAAGGTTTGCACTTTGAGAATCAATTGTGAGAACTGTGACCAATGTTCGTGTGTGTGGAAAAAAGTGTATAAAGTGCGTGGCCAGGGGCTAGTTATTCTGACAACCCCTGCTGCAATAAATGAGGGACCACTGTCTACTCTATGATTATTATATTCAACCTGTTAACATTTAATACTATATTGATAGAACCAACTGATTCTGCAGCAGAGCATCCCCTGTTGCTTCTCCTGGCTCCCCAGTCCCTGAGCTCCTGCTGCTGCACCCACAGGTATGTACAGCAAGCACTGATACCTTTTTAGTCGGTGGGATTCCCTTGTGATCACCTTTACTAAATATCTACAACCAATCTGATTATATCCTGTTTTTGTTTTTTTTCTCAATGTTGAAATTAAAATCTAGTAGCAGCCTTCTCATTTCTTTGTGTTTTGTGCTGTTTTACAGGCCCACAGGGGAGGACGGCTCCGAGGCAGATGAGGGACGGGTCCCAGGACGGTCCATCGGCGGTGGAGCTGGCCACCCTGGTGTCCCTGAAGAGGCCACACCAGTCTCCAATGGAGCATTTCCTCCTCAGCCTTGTTCCTGCTCTGGAGAGCAGCTGGTCCTTTTTATTCCTGTCTCTCTGTAAATACTTATATTTTATATATTTATGTTTAATGTTTTTCTGTTTGAGAATTCTAATATTATTTCAAATACATTTTTATAATGACTAATGTCTCAGTTCTACTACACAGCAAATGTTGGCACACGACTTGACACATGTAGAATTTATTTCATATTATACTAATGACAAAATATACTAATACAGTGGGATGCAGAAGTTTGGGCAACCTTGTTAATAGACATCATTTTCCTTTATAAATCGTTGGTTGTTACAATAAAAAATGTCAGTTAAATATCATACAGGAGACACACAGTGATATTTGAGAAGTGAAAAGAAGTTTACTGGATTTACAGAAAGTGTGCAATAATTGTTTAAACAAAATCAAGCAGGTGCATCAATTTGGGCACCACAAAAAAAGAAATGAAATGAATATTTAGTGTATATCAATGTGTGTGTCTCCTATATGATATATGGGGTGCCTTTGTCTGGACGTGCTTCCCATCCAGAGCTGCACAGCACAGAGGGAAGTTCCAGCGCTCCTGGAATCCCTCTGTGATGGACCGCCAGTCTCCAGGTGAAGGCACAGCCATGAAGTCGTCCACTAGACAGTCCCAGATGGCCGTCGCTGCCTGGGGGGTGATCTGGCTCACCGACTCTGTAACTGAACGCTTGGTGCTGAAGGAGTCCGCGGTGACAAGGAACCTGGACAAAATTGTTCAAAATCAGTATTATGTGTACTGCAGTTACAAAATACATTATTCAAATTCCAAAATACTTTTGTGATGTCAGATTTAAATCACAAAACATGAATCTTACATAAAACCTTTTGTAATTATAAGGATAATTCTAAACGTATATTAGATAATATCTAAAACAGTTGTGTTTTATTTTAACTTTAACATATCATAATTTGATTGGTAGCAACTTTCACAACTACAGTGAGCCAATCACTCATAATTCCTAAACATGTCAATCAGGTAGGAATGAAGTGAGACATTAATAGAAATAAAGAGTTGTGTGTTGACATGTAGCCCTTTCCTTGCTTAAATCATTAATATTTTTGAAAAATTAATCCGTGATAAGACATAGCTTATCAAGATAGAACCATGTAACTAAAGATGAACCAAACTGTTCAGTTTTATCTAACTCTGTTTTAATAAAGGATGCTCAAACTGGCCGAGTGAATGACGGTGATAGCGCTGGAATCGGCCGTCATCCAGGCGCAGCTCCTGGAGCAAGTGGTGAAACTCACCAAACTGCTCACACCTCTGGAGGACCTGATGGACCCAGGTACGGCGAGGATGTCCTTTATGCCGCTACTCTGCTCTCCACAGTAAATAGAGAAGGGAGACTCTCTCTTCAAGCGGTAGCTCGACACCTGCCATCTTGCAAAGATACCGGTCTGGCAAAACTTCCTCCCACATCCCTCCCACATTTCCGGTTCACGCGCGTTAAAATATGATATTTTGGGGCGCGATGGATTTTTCTTGGACACGAGTAGAGGTGCGAATGTACACGCGTCAAGTTAGGGGCGTTTGGGGCTTTTTTCTCGCGCCCATCGCGTTCGGTGTGAACACGCCGTTAGAGATGCTTTGACCTCCACTGCTTTTATTTTACAGAGATGAAAGATGTTGCCAGAGGCCAAACATGCCAGGATTGTGAGCTTATGGGCTAACAAGGTGTAATTACTGGTGTAAAGAGCAAGCTGAAGTCTTCTGCAAGAACTGCATTCAAGCGTTTGCGATAACTGGCAACGAGTCTCTCTTGCTGTGGAGGAGTTTGGCACACTCTTTATTACAGAATTGTTTTATTCAGACATACTGGAGGGTTTTCAAGCATGAGTGGTGTGTTAAGTATCAGATCAAAGTCCAGATTTTAATTATGCCACTTTCAATTTTTTATTTTTTGAACCATTCAGAGATGAACTTGCTGGTGTGTTTTGGAATATCCAAGTGTGCTAGCACTTCAGGAAAGCACCAAAACATCCGCAGACCATCACACTACCACCACCATGTTTCACTGTTGCTATGAAGTTCTTTTTATGAAATGCTGTTAGTTTTACGCAGATGTAACAGACTCAAAACTTCCTAAACGTTCAGCTTTGGTCTTGTCAGTTCACAGAATAGTTTCCCCAAAGTCATCAAGATGTTTTTGGCACATGTAAGACGAGCCATTGTGTTCTCTAGAGTCAGCAGTGGTTTTCTCTTTGAACTCTCCCATGGATGCCATTTTTGCCACGTCTCTTTCTTATTGCTGTATCATGTATTCATTTATTACATAAACAGGCTGTTTGACCTAATTTGGATGTTAGAAAACAGTTTAAGAGTGATTCCTGTACTTTTATACTGCGTGTCACTCACTCAAATTTGACGTCCACGTTTCCACTGTTTGGTAGAGATTCCCATTGGATGTGAGAGTAAAATAAAACTGCTATAAAAGTGGAATCACATTGAAACCTTATAAAAAGGACATAAAATTGTAAACATAATAGTAAGTTAAAGGATGAGTTTTTGTATATCAGTGTTTAAGAAATGATTTCCTGAATTCCTTAGCTTCAATTTCACCATCACCAGGCTGAGCATGAAGACTCACATCATGTTTTGTGTGGTTAGAACAGTTTGTTCTTTGCGAAACAAAGAGGAACGCAGCCAACGCCAGGCTGCTCAAAAACTGCACCTTCTTTTAAGTTTTATCTCCTTTTAAATGCTGAGTTGTACAAAAGAATGCTCACTTTTGTCTTCTTTATCTACGCCTTCATTTTGTACCCTGTGTACATGACTCTGCTAACAAGTCAGCTCATGCTTAAATCAGCTGTGAGCATCTACTCTAACATGGGCACTCTAACAGCTCAAAAATGGATTTTTGTGTCTCAGCTGAAAAGATACACAAAGTGTAGAAAGAGTTTTTTTTTTAAACATTTAATAATGTTAACCAACAGTAAATTAAAAAAGCAATGCAAAACGTTGCTGTTTTCTACATATTTCACATTTTTTGTAAAAAGAATTAGTTGGTCATGAAATTAAATTTAGGAACAAAGCAAAAAGGTGTCAAAATGTGTTTAACCCCGCCCCCCCCCCCCCAAAACAAACAAACAGAAAACCCTACTCATCCGTGGAGTCAAAATGTGAAAGTTATCATTTTCCTGCTCTGGACAAGCGTTCCCGTCCTGTGTGGTTGAAAATGCCATAAATACACTCTGTATTACACCGGGAAAATCTCAGGGCTTGCATTCTTAGACAGACTAAGAGAAGATCTGTGCAAAAAAAAGCTCCTAAAGGACAAATTATCAATCTGTGAGGGATCTGTGAGCAGTTCAATGTTGCAGCATCAAACAAACTTTTAGCAATGTAAACATTAGGGGGGGGGGGTTGCTACAGTCAAAGTGCTACAAGTGTTAAAGTCCAAGCTATTCAGCAAATATGATTCCCATGGAGTAAAAAACAAAGCAAATGATTCTGTTTGCGATCCGTCCTCCGCTGTGGTGCGAGCAGACGGAGCATCTGAGGATGAGGATGGAGTGCTGATAAATGGTTATTGACTAGTTTCTAATCATCGCAGCCCAACAGCTCCATGCGCAGAGTGATGCGCTCGTGCCATTCCCAGGGGATGACTCGGACGTATCGAGCATAGACCGGAGGCTCAAAAACATTCTTCTTATGGGTGTTGTTGTCAGTGTTTCCCTGGAAGAGCTGCAAAAACATGTTAAGGTTACTGTTAAATGAAAACACATTGTTTTGAACACACCTTACTCCCATTTACACGTGTCAGTGACTGTTTTTGTGCATGCGTGGGTGTGTGAGTGTGTGTTTTGTTTGTTAGATTACAATTTTTTTCTGAAGTGGAGGTGAAGTGGAATTTTCTATGATTTTGTGTAGGTTTTTTAATACTGCTCCTGTTTTTCTACCTTACTGAATCAAAATATTGTTTTGTCATATTGTATTTTATTACGTTTTGTTTAATGTTTTGGATGCTGCAACACAGCAATTTCTCAACTTTTGAGATAATAAAGTATATCTTACCTTATTTTTAACGTAGCTTTGACATATATGGAAAAAAAAAAGAGGAAATGGCATTTCAGGTATTCACATACGTCTGACCTTATCATTTCCGGTGTTCTCCTTCACTGTACTCCAGGACTCCCCATCATTGCTGTAAGCAACTTTAAACACTGATACAAACTGCACTACTCCAAAGTCCTTTGCACCCTGTGTGATGATGCCCGTGAGGCGCTTTGTCTTCTCTAGATCAACCTAAGATAAGATAAGATAAGATAAGATAAGCTTTATTAGTCCCACACGTGGGAAATTTGTTTTGTCACAGCAGGAAGTGGACAGTGCAAAAGTTATGAGGCAAAAATTAGAATACAATAAGAATAAATACAGTACACAACTGTACAGAATAGAATAAAATAAAATACTATATACAGTAGAATAAAATAAAATAAATATACAATAAGATAAAAATAGAATACAAATACAAATACTATATACAACTGAGTAAAAATACAACGATGACAGAAAGGATTATTGCACTTAGTATTATTGCATATGTATGGATGTGTGTGCTTGATCAGTTAAAGTCTTTATTATGGAGTCTGACAGCAGTGGGGAGGAAAGACCTGGGAAATCTCTCCGGGGAAGGAGCAGGAAAAAAATGGCATTACCAACTAGTAACTTCAAAGAAAACAAGATTTTTAAAAAAGGTGACTGCTGCGGTTTCCCTCACCTGGATCCACTCTGAGCGGTTGTTGTAAGCAGGAGACCATGCATTAGTCTTCCCCACCTTATCCAGCCGGGCAAACTGAGGGTGCCACGTGAAAGTATCAATGCCCCACGTGCGGTAAGAGCTGGAGGCTGAAAGCTGCCCGTCTGAGATGAACCGAGACTTCATACCAAGAGGCTCTGAGCAACCTGCCGTGTTTGAATAAACTGTGAATCAAAAGGCAGACGGACAGACGGAGGGAGGGGGAAGCCAAAGCAACAGAAAGAGAAAAGAGGGGAAAAATTGAAATCACCCGACAGAAAAGAAGAATCAACTTCACCCAACATTTTAAGAATGACGAACATTCACAAAGCGAGTGACTGATTACAATCACAAATACCCACCAGTGACCGAGTGAAAGGAAAAAAACAGAAGAGCCACACAATGCAGAAGAAAGCATGCAACATAGCACACAGAGCTGTTTTTCTTTAAACCTTTTAGCATTAAGATCAAATAAGACAAAAGCTGAAGATGGACAAAAACACAGCCGGCAGTGTTTTTATTCTTGAGTGCTTGAAATGGCTTCTTTTGTTGTTTCATAATAAGGACTGTACCCACAGAGCTATAGTGGATAACTTCTATGTGGTCAAACTAGGCTAGATGTGGTGCAATTAAATTTCAAAAGTCTGTCATTTCACCTGTCAGCAAGACCACAGTAAGAAGACATCAACACAGTAGCACAAGACACACTAACGATGCTGCGAGGAGTTATGCAGTTTAGGTTAAGGGTTCACAGAGGCTGTGACCTGACTTCGACTTAGCGTACACCACCTGTCCTTTTTCATTATTGTCCTATCTTTTTTATCTAACTGCTTTTGCTCGCTGACCTTGCTGTAAGTGTTACGGCTGTGCTGGAAGTTTATTGTGTTTACCGTGAAGTTCACAGCCCAGCAGCTCCATGCGCAGCGTGCAGGCCCTGCGACAAACCACGGGGATGATGCGGATGTACTGGGCCACGATAGGAACGTCAAAAAGGTTTGTCTTTGTGCGGTCGTTATCTATGTTGCCCACAAAAACCTGCAGCAAACAAACACAGGTGAGCAAACTGAATAAACAAAGTCAACAAGAACACTCAGAGAGCACAACTAACTCCCACCAAAGGGCAAGGGCTATACTAAAACTGTTTTATGATGTTTTTATTACAACATGATGATGTCAGCCTGTAATGGCGTCACGGTGTGTTTTATAGCTCTCTCTATGCCCTTTCATATGATAGATTACTCAATATGGTTTCTTTAAATTCTTTTCAAGATCAACTATGATCTTGTTGATTTTGAAGGTCAAGGTCAAATGCTTAGCTACCCTAGATACCCAGGTCCCCCAAGGGTAGTATATAGTTGTGAAGTTTGAAGACAAAGAGAATAATCCTTATTTGTCCTGCACTGGACTTTGGTGCAACAGGGCGGTCTGGGCTGCCTACCCTTCAGCTTTTTTTTGATTGGCTGCCTCTTACAAACAGAGGGTTCAAACAAGAGGTGGGTGGAGCTTGTCAGTGAGAGCAGATATCATCTGTCATCTCAGGAACACAGCTCTAAATAAACATCAGGGAGAGGCATGAGTTGAAAAAAAAAGTCTGGCTCATTGGGATTACTTCTACACCTCATCTCATTGTTCTAGATTGTTTAACACCTTAATATCGACATCCACCACTGTAAGAGTATCTATGTGTTAGAAAATGAGAAAAAGCTTAACAGGTCCACTTTAAACATAATAGAAAATAACATATGTAGTACAAAGTTGTGTCTACCTTATCCCTCTGCTGGCCATCCACTTTGTAAGTGATGTAGGAGTTTCCATCAAGGCTGCTTGCCACCTTGAAGGCTTTGATGTACTCAGCTGTGCCCAGGCGACTGGCACCCTGAGTGATGATGCCCGTCAGACGCATAATCTTCTGCATATTAATCTGTTGTAACCAAAACGCCATGGGTCAGTGAGCATCTGGACAGGTCATGCACTGCTCAGTCTCGTCAAAAGCATTCACTTCTCTCACCTCGATCCAGGGGTTCTTGTCGTGTGTGGCTGACGTCCAGGCGTTGACGATGCCTTGGTTGTTCAGTCGAGCCAACTCTGGGCCCCAGCGCTGAAGACCCAGAATGCCATAGTGCACAGAGGAAGCAGAAATCTGGGACTCCACGATTGCTCCTCCCTCCATCCCCAGCAGAGAAACACACCCTGGGGTATGAGATGGAGGGATTTTTTGTTACTCTTGCCACGCTTTAGATCTTTTTCTCATGCTTGAGTGAGCCACGCTTACAAGGATATCTCATCAGTTTTTAAGTTCTTTAAAAAATGTTGAGGCAAAGCGAGTAACAACAGGCTGTCAGGCTGTTTGAAATGTGTGTGTCTAATGGTGGTGCACATACGTAGCTGGCACTGCTTTCCAACATACGGTGAGGGGCACTGGCAGGAGTAGTCTCCATCCAGATCTCGGCATTGCCCTCCATTCTTACAAGGCTGTTTTTCACAGTCATTTACATCTGAAAATCAAATTCAGAAATTACAAAACAAATAAATAAAACAACAAAAACAAAAACAAACAAAGAGTGCTTCAGATGCGGTTCACACTTGTCAAACAAGCACAAACATCTGAGGGAAAACTGGTGGAGGACTGAAGCAGGTGAATGACCATAATAATTTCACTGTGTCTCCAGCATTCAGCTGGTGACAAATAATTACTCTTCAATCTTATTGCGTTGACAGAAGTGGCCCTGAGGCATGGCGTCATTGAACAGGTGGGAACAGCGGAAACTTTGAAGTTATATCCATGTCGTGTCACCTGACACACTTACACACCAACTATTCTGGCAACAAGCTAGAACATCTGCTCAACAGCAGTATACACAAACTGAGCTCTTTAAAAAAAAAGAAAAAAAAAAGAAGGTATTTCAAATAATAGTGAAATTTGTCATTAAGTATCATTAATGTTTCTCCTTTGATTGAAGGTCCAGTTTTGATTGAAGGTCCACTGTCTAGGTAATGCTTGGTAATCTCCACAAGGTGGCACACTCATACAACATAAAGACTACAGACAGTTGGGATGATTACACATTTTTCTTCTCTACTGTTTGAAAAAGAACCTATTCATTTTTAAACCAAGCAGTGAGATTGCACACCAAACAATATTCCTTCAGTTTTTAAAAGGCAAAATGTGACTGAAAGTAAGCAGCTAAGAAGACAAAAGGTGCTGTTTTACTAAATGACCAGTATATAGATTGCTTTGTAATAATAGTAGGTTATGTTAAGTCTTTGTGTTTGGTTTGTATTGAAAACCAGTGTGTACCATGTTTATGATGTTTTCCCAAACCCGCAGCCAGAGGAGGTCAGCCCCACTCCCTGCTCCATGAAAAATCCACAAGCAGAAAATCTCAGCCGCATCAATGAATTATATGATCTACACAGCAGAATACACTGTCTTCTGCTTTTTCATCTCTGTGTGAGAAATAGTATGCGCACTGGCTAATACAGGGATATGACATATGATGATACAACATAATATATAGTTTATAATCTGAATATAAATTAACTGTTGTAAAATTGCAATGATACAGTGCTTTTATAAGGTGTTATAGGTGCATAAATGCTACAAATGCGTCATTTTAGCCAGATGGTAGGTGGTTGCTAGGCAATGTGATGGCATAATATTGTATATAGATAAGAAACTTTAGGGTCCTAATGTACCTATGTGTCAATTTTGTTTGCTTAACTCTAACTGTGTAGGAGGAGTTTACGTGCAAACTTTTATAGTGACAGTGATAAAATTGAATACGATTTTTTTTTAAAGGTAAAGTCCAAAAACGTTGTTACGTTATTAAGTTCAGACTTGATGAAAGCTGTGTAACTGACACCTAAGCATCACACATGCCTTATTTCACCCGTTTTAGTAACGCCAAGAAACTTCAGAATGAATGCAGGGCTGACGTAATGCCACATGGGTCTGTTTAATTCCTGTTCCAGTTAATGCTAAGAGGATTGGTCACAACAGCACGGGCACAGCACAGCTAATAACACTGAGAAACAAATGATCTTACCAAGAGGCAGACTGTGAAATAGCCTTTGCTTTTTTTTGCTACTTAAATCTGAAGCCTGAAGATCTGGCTTGTACTGAACATTTTATTTTTGTCAAGTGGAATTCATTTTCACACGCTCTGGCTTCACCTCAGTGACTTCTCAAAGGCTCTTTACCTACTATCACATCACTTGTTTTTTGTGGAGTGTTATTTCTGTGCATTTACTGGACATATTATATAGTGCGGCGTATATTGTCTGCCTGGTTCAAAATGAGAAAATATGGGAGTAGACGACCAGACTGCACCAACACTACAATTGGTGGTCAGAGCATGGGCTTTGGGAGGGTGAGCTGTTCCTCCACAAAAAGAGGAAAAGAGGGGAAAAAAAGCCTCTTCACAAAGTTATGCAAGATTTTGAATCAGAAGGTTTATACATTAAATCTTTTTCATCATTTTTGCTACCAAACTCACAGTTCAGGATGTCAGCCACTGCTCAGAGGTGTCTAGGAATAATATTCACACACACACACACACACACACACACACACACACACACACACACACACACACACACACACACACACACACACACACACAATCCTAAGTTTGGCTCCCTTTTTGTTATTTTCTCATGCATTTGCTCCACTAATAATCCTCATGTTTTAATGCTAATTTTACAAGCAAACTTGTATTGGATTCTGCTATGAGGATATGACTGAATTCACTATTCATTTGACTGGGATAAAATAGATGCAATGTTGACCCTGTGTGAGAAGCATCTGCATGCTAAGAGACTTGGAGTGGTCTTTTACTAATTAGCCAAAGAGAATAACCACAGAAGCCACTGAATGGGCTCCTTTCATGAAGCTGCTGAGCGGACTACACATCCCTTTCATTGCCGAAGATGTGACCGGAAGAAAAAACTCCTTGTGTTAAAACTTCTAGAGAAATCTGCTGCAAGTGGAGCTTGCTACTGTGTTTTTCACATTTTTGGGTAAGCTGTTCTCTAAAAAATACTACTTTGAAAGAAATTAGAATGCAACCCATTCCTAAACGATAAATCTTTTATGTCAACATTAAGTGGCCAGAAATTGTTTTAAAATTCATTGAATAAGGAGTTAAATGTCCTCTGGAGTACAGCAAGTAGTCTTATAGATGCACAAGACAAAAAGGGTTCAGTTCAGGCTTTTGACTCATAGCCAGAAGTAACTTACTGATCTGGCAGTGCACTCCCTTAAAGCCGGGCTGGCACTTGCAGATGTACTCATTGAAAACATCTCCTCGTCTGGTCGGAGCGATGACCTCGCAGGACCCATCGTTCTTGCAGGGGTTGGGACTGCAAGGTCCTGAAGATGGAAAAAGAAAGGTGTTAATTTCGGTAGGTGCTTCGGTGCTTTCCCACCAGAATTTTCCTTTTCAGCTCTACCTGTCTCTGTCAGGTTACAGCTGTCTCCACCAAAGCCATCGGCACAGATGCAGATGAAGGGTTCCTCTCCTACTCCAGTCACGCATGTTGCTCCATTGTAGCAGTGATTTACCTTACAGTAGTCAGCTGAGTGAAAGAGATAAAGGAAAGGCAGTGCAACGATTATTAGTATTTACTATTCACACCGCGGCTGCACATGCATGCATCCACTGCAAAAAGCACACATTTCTATAGTAGATAGTGAAAAAACAACAACAAACAACAAAACAAAAAAACTTGTCATTTAATTGTTTATCTATTAATTAATTACTTGTTGTAGTATGAATGGCCCGGGAGATGTCTTAATCAGCAGGAGAAGCTCCAAACCTCCAAAATATATGCCCTCCTTTACATTATTCAAACCTGCAGAGTGGGCCAAATTGGTGTCTTTGGCAGATAATTCTAGTTCCCGGGCATTATGTTTGATGCCCCAGGTCTAAAAGATGGTATCGCTCAGCACTACCAACTCAATATAGCACTGCATTTCCCAAAGTTCAGTTCTATTGCAGATAATGTATGGTAAATGGTTGGGTACAGCCATCAGGTGTATCTAAAGAGTAACACAGAGATCTTTCCCTGGTGTTGCTGGAGTTTCTGCCCTGATCAGTGCTCCTGCAGTTTTTGCTGGGAGGCACTGAGTCACACATCATGCCTGGATTGTGTGAAATGATGGCTCAGACCTCAGTGGGAGCGGCAGGACAAAAGCTTATGAGTCATACGAGATCTCTCAAAGTTACAAAACCTTTACCTCATTATGTTTGTTTTCTTTTTCCAGTCTATTGACTCAACAGCAGCAGTCACCATTCAAACTGTGAGCAGCTCCAGGTACAACAAACTGCAATTTACTGGCATTTTGTTTGGCAGTGAGGCCAAAACCCTACATGAATTATTCTTGAATACAGCACAATCTATGTTTACGAAACTATTTGCCATGAAAACGGATCAGAAGAATAAACACATAAATAAATAGCCCAAAATACAGTGGAAATGTGACTCAATATAAAGTTTTATGTGGTTAAATTCTCAAAAAGTGTATCCCGAATAAATGCTGGAAAGTGTCTAAGGCTGTGTGAGCTGGAAAACAGCTGGTCCTATGATGTAGCCACTGTCTTTATGAGCCAACCTCTGACAGCAGAATGTGTTTATGTCCAGGATTAGCTGAGTTTTCCAGAAGCATGCGGATCTTTGAATAACAGACTAGGTACACAGCATGACAATACAGCAGCTCAGGGGTGGGACAGGATATGCACCACACCTGACAGACAGGTGGGACTCTGAATGTACACAACCACCATGAGAACAAAATCACATTTGCATGTTGAACTAAATTTAGATGAGTGGACAGCTGCTTCATGATGGCCCCAGACAGGAGCACAGATGGCATTAATTTCCTTTCCATCTGCATCAAATCCTTGTGAGTCCAGGTAGATGTCCACAGAGACAACTAAAGGGACACCTGTAAGTGTGCCTGTGAGAATAATGACATTTCTAGAAACACTGTCCACTGAGAAAGGGGAAAACAACCACGAGAACTGTTCACTACTGCAAGTATCGCTTCTTGTACAATGATCACTGCTCAGAATAGAGCTTAGTAATAACAGAGTATCACGTGTAATAACAGACCGGTCTCACATTTAATCACCTAGTCTACCAGGACAATAATGAGCTCACATTATCATAGGCATACGTCTACATTGACTGCTTTCAGGGGGTAAAAAAGTGCACAAAACTGAATCCTAAATGCTTAAGTAAGAATAGTAAAAATACTTGAGATATTTAGGCTACTGTTGTACATTTGCTGTTTTCTTTTCGCCCTGCATTACGTTGATTTATGTGAAAAGGAAAAACAAAAAGCAATCAAAGTAGGTCACTTCACAGTGAATTGACAATATAATGGGGAAAAGGGAAGCAAATGCCATGGAAAATACAACAAACAGCACCAGAGTCCCCTTAAGGAGAAATGGAGTCTAGTGTTAGAGGCAGAGACCTGTCAACAAAGTAAACTTTTAAGTTCTGCGTTAACGCAATATTCCGCTTTGATTCGTGTCGTTTATTCAAAAGGAAACTTACCTGTAACTGAATGCAGGCAAAGCAGCAGAGCAAATGTTCCTACATACGCTGGGGTTACATTTCCAGGACGTTTCATATTTGTTTTAGCCTTACTTTGTCCCGGGGGGTTGTTTGTCCGGAAAGACGCGCTACCTTTAAAATTTGAATACCAATGCGGCTTTGAAATGCAGTCGGAAATATCGCAATTCCGACTAAAACGCAGATGAAGAGCCGGGTGATAAATGGGAGAGCTGAGATTTTCGCTAATACCCGAGTTAACGACGTGTGACGTTTTCTGGTGGGCGGAGAGAAGTGAGGAGGAAGTCCTCTGATATTCATTCATGGCAGTCTGTTCGCCACTTCTTTCATTATTTTTTACTTCTTGTTGACTTCAAACTTACTTACTCCTACATTTAAACAAAACAACAAAGAACGAAAACAAATGTATTTATGTGCTATGGTGCTGGTCAATTTTTTAAATTGACTTTATGCATTCTAATATGCCTTACCATTAAAGGCATTTTCCACTTTAATTTTGTCTCTTCATCGTGAGTTAACTTTTATCTAAAATTAACTGAAAGTCGTTGAAAGGCATCAGTCAGCTTAATTACCTGTTATTCAACTTCATAGTGCACCCTAAAATATTTGTGCGTTGAATAACTTGTTTTATTGTGAGCATGTGAATGCACCACTACCCCCTCCCCTTGGCCAGATTGACAGGTTAGGCTGAGATTTGAATTAGCCCCAGGGATTATATACTGGAAACGAAAACACCTGTAGCATAGGGTACTGTGCAAAAGTCTTGAGCCACACCTCACTTTTTATTTCCCTTCTAAGGAGCCAGACTTTATTTAAATTCTTCTTTAACACTGGCCTATAAATCATTCAAGTATTTAAAACTCCCTAACTCAAGAGATGAGCCAGTGTTGTGTCTACACACGACATACAACTTAGTAAATAAGCAATTTTAATCGTATCTTTATGTTACTAGCAGCCTGCTTCCTATTTCTTTAGCTGAATCTAACCAAAGATAGCACAATTTGACAGCATTTTTGTACCAAATCAGCAATTACTGAAAAGCTATAAATTACAAAATGTAGTAAACAATCCAAAGAAGAGCTTTGAATGTCCTTAAAGAAGCCTGGTGACGTATTTCTGGAGAGTGTTCAGGCTGTGTTGAAGAACAAAGATGATCATAACATATATAAACTTTCAAGCTGGTTAGAATTGTACATATTCCAGTTTTTGCCTTGTATACTGTATTTCCATGTATCTTTGAAAATGTTTCAATAAACCAGTTGGAAGATATTTCTAATTTTCCCAGAAAAATGTGAAGAAATTAGGGAGGGCCCAAGACTTTTGCACAGTACTGTAAAATTACATGTAAACATGCAGTTGGAACATTTTGCTGACAGGATCTTTTGTTTCCCCCAACATAAAAGAAACGGAGGGATTTAACAAGGGATTTAACAAGTCTAAATTAAATCCTCGTGGGAAAACTCGACTGTTTGGTGGCAGAGCAGTCACACTGCAGAAATCAAACTGATCCAGATCTGATTATTACCAAATATATAATAGCCATTATTTATTTTTAAGTAGTACTTAATACTAAGGGTACTTAAAACTAAAGTGACAAACTACATTAAAGCCAGTGCCTCTTTCGGTTGCCTGCCAAATTAATAGACGCCACAAGGAGATTAAACTCTGTCTCCATCTAGTGGATATCAAGCTGCAATTGCAGTGGGGACATTAATCTTATTAATATTATGAAATTATCTGGACTCATTTAGACTCGTAATCCCAAAGATCCGATCAATAACACAAATATATAACTTTGCATAAGCAAATATAAATAGCATCTTGTAAATGCAGACAATCTATGCTTTATAGTGAATTTTAGAAGAAATTGTGTTAAAGTACGACACATTATGTTATATATATAGCGCAGTACAGGTGTAATTTAAAGCGAAGGCATGGGAGTTGTAGTGATTCAAAGTGATAAATTAAAGCTATTAAAAGTTGTAGACTGGCTGTGTTTAATTGGCAAGCAAAAAATGACCATTCTAGATCTTCCAATCACCTAACATGTCCTCCTGATAATTATCTTTTTCATAGGCTCTTTGACAGGGAATGTTATGTTGTCCTGTCACACTGACCTTCAGCGTATCTATGACGAGGGCTTGACCTGTAAATAGAAGCCTGGTCATTTAGGTCTATCATCCCCCGTGTTTACCTGAAATACAATTAAATGTAATGTGTATAGTTGTATTTCAGCCTAATGTGTTGTTGTGAATTTTACGCTTACGTTATATAGGCTACAGCTTGTCGAATGCTTAAAGCTTCACGATACAAAAAGGTGCAAAGGTGGGCGTGACAGCTGAGGGGATGCTGTAATAACCATCACAGAATAAATGGGAATTAAGTAGTTAAATTATAGAATAACAAATTTCCTGAAAATAAATATTCACGTTGCTAATACTGGTAGAACTAGAGAACGAGTAACCCAAAGTTATCCGCTATCCGCTGACATCATTTAGCTGTCAACAACAGCTAAATGCTAATGTTGCTAATAGACCGAGACATGCGCAGAAGAAACTTTATATAACGGTTTCAGTTCACGTTTTTATCACGTTCGGGAGGGACGGTATTGGCTGTGTGTCAGATACTCTTAGCAGAGATGTATCTCCTCAGAAAATCATATAAAGAGGTCAAATATTGATAGAGATGTCCGAACGCGTATTTAGGCTAATATGTAGGACATATATAAACCACCAGTAGTGTAATGTGGAAAATTACACCGCTGAAGGGGCGTGGAAAGTTATTGGCCTTAAAACGTCATCGCAATTTTATCCAATGGGGGCTTCTTTATGCAAATGACAGATTCTTCTAGGAAGTGGGATCCCATCGCTGCAGTCGCTACTTCAGCTATCTTCGGCTCTGTGAGGGCGAGCTGGACATCAGGCTGTCATGCTTTTATAGACACGTTAAACAAAAGAAAACCTGCGAACATAAATAAGGCCTGCCGCTTTTAAGAAGCAAGCAACTGACCCACAGTTTTCCTGCTGAGGTAAGTACGCTGGAGATGCGACTGTTGCTATGTCCGGTTTGGTCCTCAAGTGATGCTGCAACATTAAATCGATTATTAGCGGTAGAAATGAAGGCCGTTAAAAACATGTATGCGCCGCTGCTTTTTTTTTTTAAGGACTAAAACGATATCAAACTACGGCTAGGAAAGGGGCAAGGCGAAGCGGGGTCTTAATGTGGAGCTACTGCGGCAAATTCTGGTGGGTGGGTAGCTAATTCGTCCAAAAGGCGACACGGTTTTCATTTTCAGGATCGAGAGTATGGGAGGAGGACCGTTGGCCTGCTCTTAGAAAGCTTTTATCGTCCAGAAAAGCCCACGTTTCTCACTGGGTTAGCTACTTGATGGAATCTGTGTGCCCTTGTGGCTGTTAAGGTGCGTCTCAGGATTGTTGTGAGTCGTGACAAAGACCAGAGAGTAAAATTAAAGCTGTTTACACCCCGTCTCTTGGCATTAGTTGTATTAATGTGTCAGATATACTCTTTGGATTGGTTTCCAGTGAAAGACACGGGTATTAGTGGGGTTATTTTTGAAGCTATTTTTACACGCCTTTTGGTGTTAAGTTTGTTTACACGTGATGGCTGTTTAATTGCCTTACTTTTTAATAAGGTCTAATAAGTCTGAGGCCGACTTTTCGTAAGTGTTACATTTAGGTTTTCTGGAGGCAGCGTTATAACTTCCTGTCTGATATTGACAGTCTTGGTTATGGCAACAGGAACATGCTAGAAAATAAGTACAGCCGACAGGTGTCTGAAAGAGCTTAGGACACCAGTCAAAACTAAAATATTTAGATTCATGAAACTTAAAAAAAGAGGATGTGTAATCGTTCAGCAGTTACTTACCATGCAAATTAAGTGGTGTCATTATTCTTACTTAATTTTAGATGAAACTTCTGTTTAAGGAAAAAAGATAACTTTCTGATACTGTACAGTGAAGGTCTTTGTGTGTGTTTTGCTTTATGTGCTTTTCAGGACCACATCACTGTGACTTCACATTTCTTTGGATCTTTTGAAACAAATTTTCATTGGAGGCAAACTTGAACATAAAATGTAAGTATATTAGTTTATTTTAGCTTTCAGTTATGACTGTTTCTGTTTATGTCAGTTTGATGTGGCTGCCTGGTAACATCACACAAACATTTGCGTTGCACATCAGTGATCAGAACTTCCTTTTTTCTTTGCAATAGAAGGCATTGAGCCTCTTCTGTGCCCTTTATAGTTTCTGTTTGTTTACCTATAATTTCACACCTGTGGAGACTTTATTAGCTGTGAACATTAATACATTTAATAAATCTGCTAAAATGTAAATTTGTGCTGGCACATTACATTGGGAGAAATGCTAGTCAGGATTCACCGTGTCTGCTATATGTAATGATTTATTTAAAGCATTGTCAGCACCTCTATCTTCTATGCAGCAAGGCTTCCTATTGGCACAGTTTAAGCTGTAATGTAATTACAGGGAGTGTATTAAATAACCAGGTTTGTCTTATCTGACTCTGCTTTATCTGAGTTCCTTTGAGTTTATATTCCCACAGATGTGTTGCTGCAGGACACCTCGGGAATATTTAATTAATTTATTTCTTTAAAGTCCATTGTTAATCCCTAGAACTGGGGAAAAAAAACATTGACTTGTACAAGCGATGTCTTTTTATATTAAAATTCAGTTTAAAAATGGAGTTCTGCATTTATTGGCTGCTTTTGTTTTCTAGAATAATCATGAGCGCCCACGAATCCGACGTGCACACCATCTCTCCCGAGATGCCAGCAATGTTTGATGGCATGAAGCTGGCGGCGGTGGCCACGGTGCTTTACATCATTGTCCGCTGCTTGAACCTCAAGAGCCCCACAGCACCCCCGGACCTCATCTACCAGGACACTGCTGTCAACCGCTTCCTCCTCAAGTCCTGCTCTCAGTTGACCAAAGAGTGAGTTGCTTTCCTTTCTCTCTGTGCATGTCTCTTTGGAGGTTGCCACGGCAACGGTGCAGCAGCAGTGAAGGTAGCGGTTTGTCTGGCGGCGGTCCCAGCTATCGTCAGTGCTCCTAAGTGTGCCACACGTCTGTACCACAGCCTTCCTGTTGGCTCTTGCATGAATTAAACATGAGTCTGTATTTTTGGGGTTATCTCAAAGGTGCACGGAGTTTGTTGCACTTGCATTATAAATAAAGGCTCATTCACTGCAGGGTAAGAGGATTTGCATTCATGATGATGCTGGTCTCACATTCAGGGTAACTATGATGACCGCTATAATTTGAATGTTTCATCTGAGCTCATAATAACTGACGCAAAGCAGTCGTTCTTGGACCATAACAGAACAAGGCTTTGCTGTGAGCTTTAAACCAGGTTATGCCTCAAACTTCCTGTAATTTTGCTGGAAACACACTCCCTTGAGTGGGAATTGTATACTCAGTTGTGTTTCCTTAGTGAGCATCTCTCCACCTCTTGCTTTGACACTCGACAGGAACTTTCAGCTTTGTAGGGCGAATCTCTCGAAGCACCCTCGAGTGTCAGCTTACATAACGGATGGTTACTGAGCCCTTTGCCTTTCAGCTGCAGGGTCATTGAATCATAAGGCCGCACTGATGCTTACATCTGTGTCTAGTTTGTTATTATTCCCTCCTGAACAGCCGTATGCTCTATGCTTAGAATAGGAAGATGTCTGTCCAAGTGTGTAGTTTAGCAGAGATGTTTTTATCTTCATTTTTGTGAAGTCACGTTTGTAACTCGTGACATCCTGTGTTGTTGCATAATAAATCGATCGCACAGTGGAAAGTATAAGAGGGGTGATGTGAGGTGAACAGCCTTTTTGTTTGGCTGTGTTTGGAGACAGTTGAATAGGGTTTAGGATAACATGCAAAATGACAGAGCGTGCTATTTATTATTTCATTATTTGGCAGTCGCAGTCTGATTTGCTTCAGGTGATTGTCCAGGATATTGCAAAACATTGTAGAGCTTGTTTTCCTATTGGCCAGTATTATACGTGTGTGTGAATGTGTGTGTGTCGCTAGCATCTGACAGTATGTGGTGTATAGAAAAGAAAAAAAAGCCCAATGAACGTAAAGACTGATAGCATGCAGATTAATACAATTACCATAAATGACATGAGTCATTTTGGACTTTGACCAGGACTTCGGGTCTTTGTTTTATCAAGCCACACAGACACATCCAGTTCCTTTTTTCTGTTATCTAATAGCTACAAAGGACAATAGCACAGTCACTGTACATACCCCAAGAAGGTTACACTAGTTATCCCAATTCAAAGAGAGATTTAAGAGCTGTAAGAGCCTGTTACATTTGATATAGAATTATTAAAAAGGATTTCTCAAACTTTATCAGTTAAAAGCAAAGGAAAACTGATAACAGCATTATTTTTTATTTTTTATTGTCTTGATGAACTCAGCTACTCTGGTGTCACGCTTCCTGTCCACATTATAACAGTGAGGTCATCCTCTTCCTGTAGCCATGGATTAAGCCAGCAGAGTACCTTCTAGAACCATGTGGTAAAACTTTAACTACAGTGCACCCTGGAGGCGATCACATTATCACTAAATGGCAATAGTCGGTTTTGTGGTAGATAATTCTCTTATGTAAGACTGTATTTGTTAATTAAGTAATTGTTAGAGCCACTGTAAGAGTTGAGGAAACATAAGGTTAAAGAGCTTGTGCAACTGTTGATGTAACTGAAGCCTCGACTCTCGGCAGTCGCTGACTGTCGTCGTGTTTTGGGCTGTGCTGTACACACAGCTAGTGTCCACACTGCAGCTGTGCTTCAGAGTTATGCTGGTCTTGTTTATCCGATATAGCTCGCTACCGAGTTTTGTCACGAAACTATTCCACACAGCCTTTTATATAGCTGAAGAAGTGAGAGAGTGCCTTGAATGCTCACTAAAGTGTTATTAACAAGCACTCAACCAATATAGTTATCACTGTCGAAACGCTGCGTTTGGAGATCTAGCCTGTCTTTAACTCAAATGTTCCTAAATATCTTCCTGAGTCACTTCAAAATCTTCCATATTGAATAATACTTTTATGTCAGCCAATCCCATTTAAACGGCTGAAGCATTATATGAAAAGCACGGTGTTTTATCTGTTCCTGTCGCCACTGTCGTGATTTTAAACCTAATATTTTACCTATAATATGTGATGAAATAGTTGCAGTGGCAAGTTGAAGACGTTTCTCTGTGTTAGTTCACACTATTTTGCTCTCGGTGTGGAAATGTGATAGTGATTCATGATAATGCCCGGTGTCTCAAAGGAATGTTACATAAGCTAAAGACTCAACTCCTACAGTTAACTCCTACAGAAGTGTCACTGGAATACAAGCGCTGGTTCTGCGAATAACTTTACAAAACATAGCTACACACTAGTGAAACGTTGCTGTCTGTTGGGTCCACGTAGCAATCTTTAAATGTCTTGAAAAGAGATGTGACTTTGTGTGCAAACTCTGTGCTTGAAACTCTGTCATAAACCAGAAATGCAAAAGGCATGTGCTTCAGATAACACTGTGTTGATCTTGTGTCTGAGCATTTGCCCTGCCCTTGTACTGTCCATTAGGCTGAGGGCTCATATTTCGAGACCAAATTTAACAAAGGAATGCAATTTTGTGTTTTCCAGGTACATTCCTCCATTACTGTGGGGTAAGAGTGGTCACCTCCAGACGGCACTGTATGGTAAACTTGGTCGGGTGAGCTCGCCTCACCCTAGTGGAATCAGAAAATATTTGCCCATGCAGGATGGGGCGACTGCGACCTTCGACCTCTTCGAGCCGCTGGGGGATCATCGGACAGGAGGTGATGCATTTGATCAGGATCTGCTTCTTATTAGGGCTGCCACAAACGATTATTTTGATAGTCGACTAGTCACCGATTATTTATGCGATTAGTCGACTAATCAGATCATCATCCACTGGACGTAAAACTACAGCTTATTGCACCAGCAGCATCTGCTCTTATATAACTATCATTAGCTTACAGCTTTAAGCTTTTAAGGTGCTAACTAAAAATAAAGACAAGATGATAGTTTATTCAATTTTAATGAAATTTGCAGATTGTTTCGGTGAAGTTTAATAAACTCCTTGCTATCTAAAATATAACAGGACACCGGAGTATATTCTCCAGCATCTCACACTTCTGATAATCAGCTGTCTGCTTGACGTTTATTCAGCTGTGTAAAAACTATAACTTTAATCTCAGCCAAACCGATTTACTCAGGAACAAATAAAATACAAAAAAAAAAAAAAGCCAAACAACAACATTTTTAATTTATCTAAGTGACTCATATATATTTAACCTGAGTCGCGAAAGACTGCGGTGGGTTTGAAAACAATTTGCCGGGAGTCCGGTGTTCTCACGGCGCTAGTGACCTAGCCCCCGGCTAGCTATCGAGCTAGTGGGTAACAGACGTCTCCGAAAACGTCGGAGCGCTTTTGAAAATATGTGGTGTCCTGATAAACTGAGCCGATATTTGCGGTTTACACAGCTACATTCTCGCCTGAAAATATGTTAAACGTTTATTTTGTGACCCAGAAAGAATAATAAGAGTAATATTAAAACTAACTAGCTACCGCCATTGTTGGAAACTAAGCTGGGCCGCGCTATGAATTCTGGGACACAGCTGCTTCTTCTTCTTCGGGGTTTAACGGCAGCTGGCATCCTTGTACATGCTGTGCTGCCATCTTCTGTTTCAGTCCGTTATTACACTCTTAAATCCTGCTATTATTCCTGCGTCTTTTGCGATCTTACAAAGCTTCAAACGACACGTCGACTATTAAATCAGTCGTCGACGATTTTGATAGTCGACGTAATCGTGACTAGTCGACAAATCGTGGCAGCCCTACTTCTTATTAACCAACATTTTTATGCAGTTGTATAGAACAGGGGCAAGAGAAAGCACATTCATCACAGCTATGGATGAGCACAATATACAGCACTGCCTGAGCTCAGCCATTCTTGGGATGCCAGGGGTGGACAGCTCTCCTAAGATCATTTCACAGCATTGGAGGTGTGGGCTAACTCAAATCTTCAGTGAGGTTTCATTTGTTGAATGCAAGTTTTGTTGAAGTAATCGACCTTGGGTTCTGATATTTTGTCCAGCTCTACTGTGTGAATTTTTACGTGATGCTTTACAAGGGTGAACACTTTTTCTTGCCCCTGTACATTGCGTAGTTGGATCTTTACTGTCATGACAAACATTAAAATCTAATATATTGTAGTTCTTAGTTTCATACTGTAATTCTGTTGCTTTACATTGTAATTCTACTACTGCTACTTCTGTCTAGTCCGTTCATGCCACACCTAATGAGTGTTTGTCAGTCCTGGACGAGGGATCCCTTCTCTGCTGATCTTCTTGAGGTTTCTCCCATTTTGTTGTTCCTGATAAATTTCTTCATTATTCGATTCGAGGGTCAAGAATAGTTAGAGGGTATCACAAGAAACTTTGGCCCCTGGGAGTTTTTATATAGAACATATGGCTAAATAAAACAAGTTTGATGTTTGGAGAATAAAGAAATTCGTTGTCAGTGGTGTCATGTCCAACTTTGGTTATTTGTGCCAGGCCTTGCAAGTCAGCTACTAAAGAGACTTTGCTGCATTATTGTTCTTTTAAATCACGCATAAGATGTGTGTAATTCAGTTGTGGGGGGACCCTTTAAAAGATGCATATGTTTCTCTGAAGGCTTGAGCTTATCCAATCAAATTAACTTCGATCTATTAGTCCTCTCAAAAAGCTTGAGCCTCACATGACATTTTACTCCCGACAAAAGTAGTGTTGCTATTTCCACTGTGTTTGGAAAAGCTATAATTGACAGCCTTATCCTTTATCTTGGATTGGCTGCCGGGCTTTGCCTTGCTCCTTTTGTTATGATGATCTGCTGTTTAGGAGAGTAACACTCTCCTTTCTTTATCTTTGCTTACATTTTTCTCACTTGCAAATATTGCCCTGCTCCATCTGCCTGTTCAACCAGATGACATCACCATGGTGATATGCCCCGGTATCGGTAACCATAGTGAGAAGCACTACATCCGGACCTTTGTGGATTATGCACAGAAGGATGGTTATCGTTGTGCTGTGCTGAATCACCTCGGAGCTCTTCCCAACATCGAGCTTACCTCTCCACGCATGTTCACTTATGGTAAGACCAGTGAGCCAACTCAAAATAGTACCTATTTGGCTTTTGAAAAAATGTGTTTCATATAATTTTTGTCATTGTTGAATGTTTATATTGTAAATGTTCAGTTTCAAATGTTATATACAATTTATGTCTGTGGACCAAAAGTTTTCTACTTGCTGCTTAGGTGGTATCAGTTTGGCACTGATTACATATGGTGTAAGCAAACAAGGCTCATAAGGCCTGCATCTGTTTGTGGATGACAGTGAGGGGCAGCTAATGAGAAGAAAGTGAGGAAAGGGGCTTGAAAAAATGAAATGGGCTGCCTAAAGGCCGTAGTAGAGGACTGTGAATCATGCAGAGCTAGTCTAGTGATGACTCATCCCCCCACCCCTAATAATTTCTGAACCCCTGTTAAACACCAGTCAGTTTTTCATCAGAGGTCTATCTAAGAATGAAAACCATTATTTGCAATGATAAAAAGAATTCAGTCCTGTCAGTAATGCTGTGTCATCGCTTTTGGCTCAGCCTGCTGCTCTCATCCAATTGTCTGTTGTGGTTTAGGCTTAACCTATCCTCTCCAAAATCCATTAAAAGGGGTGAGCACAGTGAAGGTATTAGTTTAAAGCATTTCTGCTGAAAGTGTGCACTTACGAACAGCTTATCCTCTTTTTTTGCCCTGCTTGTACAGCATTATTTCAGGGTAAACGGTAAATTATGGAAAAAGAAGAATGTGAGGCTTTTTTATGGGCATGATGAGACCTGTGCTGTTTAAAAGATCTTAGACACTCAAATCTGATACCCTGAATTAAAGAAATCTTCAGCCAGAAGTGCCGAGTAGAATAAAGTATGTTTCTGTGTTTTGATTATAGCACTATACTGTTTCATTTTACAGGATGCACATGGGAATTTGCATCCATGGTTGGCTACATTAAGCGGGCATACCCTAACACTCAGCTCATTGTTGTGGGCTTCAGTCTGGGTGGAAACATCGTTTGTAAGTTCCTGGGGGAGAACAAGGCTAACCAGGAGCGAGTGCTGTGCTGCGTCAGCGTTTGTCAGGGGTACAGCGCGCTGAGGTGGGTTGCTGTGGTCTCATTTCTTAATTACATGCATTGTTTTGTCAAACCGGCTTTGTAATACTAACACTGATGTGCTCACATTTCTAAATATAAATGAAGCTCAGAATAATTCTACAAAATGAATAGCGCTTGCATAATATAATCACATGTTTATCCATGAGTCTGCAAAGCGGCTCCAGTCAGCTGGTTACCCTTTCTGCTCTTCCTTTTACCATAATTATTGATGGATTGCACCAATTTGGTAAAGTTGCCACTTAAAAAAATTTTTTTTTTCTCCCAAAATGTAAGAAATGAGACACATTTAAAAACCTGTTTGAGGACCTGTCTGATCCCTTCATTCACCTACCACAGTTTACTCTGAATGTCTACAGGACCATTGATAATGTTGGGCATTATCAATGGCTCTTTGCTGAAGTACAGGAGTAGAAGTCCTACCAGCTAATGACTAGTGTCAATTAGTCATTTGTCTTTCAATCAGTTAATAGTTTGATTTTAAAAAACAATAAAACCTTACTTTTTAAAGTAACTAGTAACCAGATAAATGTATTGAAAGTACAATATTTACAAATAGATTATGATGTATATGTCTATTTAGTGCATGCGGGTGTCTGCACTCTGTGTTCTTGTCAGATTCTGTGTTTTTAAATGCAGACAGCATCTCTTGGCAGACTTGACAGGCCGGGTCTATTAAAGTTTCAGTGTGGACAGCAGGGGATGGGTGTGTGTCGAGACTGGCCGTCTGTCAAATTGGCTTTGCAGTTTTTCTTTTTTCTTTTTAAAAATAAAAATAAAAATTTTAATTTAAAATCTGTTTCCAAAATTTAAGCTGGCCCTCCTGTCAGTGTACCTCGAGAGCTGAAGCTGTACAGTAATCAGCCACAACATTAAAAACACCTGCCTAATATTCTGTAGGTTCCCTTTGTGCCGCCCAACAGCTCTGACCTGTCGGGGCATGGACATGGGACCCCTTGGCGTGTCCTGTGGTGTCTGGCACCCGGCATTGGATCCTTTGGGCTTTGCGGGTTCGGGGTAGGCCTTTGTGGATCGGGCTCGTTTGTTAGCATCAGACTGATGCTCAATCGGATTGAGAATTTGGAGGCTGGCTCTGTTTTTTCGGGGTTCCTCGAGCAATTCCTGGGAAGTTTTTGCGATATGGCGGGGTGCATTAACCTGCTGGGGAGGCCACTACCATCGAAGAGTATCGTAGCCTCGAGTGGGTTGTGCTTGGGCTACAACAATGTTTAGGTGGGTGGCACAGTACATATTGTAGTGTCAACCGCATGAATACCAGGACCCAAGGCTTGCAGTGGAATGAGTGATCAATGTTTTTCACTATTGCCTACTGGTTTAATGTTGCGGCTGATCGATGTATGTTCTTCTTACAATAACACACATTTAATATTATGGCCTTATTGTATGAAAAAGCCACAAAAAAAGAAACCTTTTTCGTTTTTGTTTTTTGTAATCAGCAGTTAGCTGCTGAACCTGTTTTTCTTGAGCTCTTGTTTTGAGTCACCTTGTCACTGTCAGTGAGCTGCATATTGATGCCTGACACCATTGCTACTCTCAACCAGTGTGACTCTTTGTGTTAGTGGATTAGTAGACACAGGACATTCAATGTATTGTTTAGATTGCAGACAGTCTGTACAAAGCTAACTTCCTGTGTGTTTGCCTTCCCCTCTCTCTCTCAGGGCCCAGGAAACATTCCTGCAGTGGGATCAGTTCAGGCGCTTTTATAACTTTCTCATGGCCGACAACATGAAGAAAATCATTCTCTCACACAGGTACCACTGTTGCCCAGCTATAAATTTTAGTACATTGTGTGCCTTCTGTTTCCAATCACTGAAAAGTTTAATTGACATGTTTAGTGTTTGGGGAGAAAATTTTATGGTGTTTGCCAAAGACAGTGATTTCATCAGACAACCCAGTCAGTAATCTAACCTCCTAATTTCCCTATAAATGAAATTGTAGATTACCCACAGCCATGGTGGGTTCATTTGAGCAATGATCATTTTCACAGATCTGAGTAGGTTGAACTGCCTGAAATGGTACCTTCCTCTTGCCTCTCTTGCTCTTGCCCTACCTACCTATAACATGCTAAGGTGCCCATAAAATAAATAAAGCCAACTATAAACTACTCAAAACTAAGTAAAAATGTAAAATAAAATTAAAAAAAGCCACTAAATGAGCCACTAGCCTACTAAAAAGAACATCTAAAGTAACTTTCTAAATGCTAATCTGCAAATAAATGAATAGTTCTTACCATTCTTGGTCTTCGTTGTCACTCTGTGTAATAGAGGGAATAGTTGGTACATAGCTGACAGTTATGACTGTGAACTAATTGATTTTTAAAATTACTTGTGTTCATGTTAATGTTTGTATGTTACAGGCACAGTCTGTTTGGAGGACATTCGCTCAAAATGATTGATGCTGATCTAAGTCGGTTGTACACAGCAACATCTCTCATGCAGATTGACGACAACATCATGAGGTGTGTTCTAGTAAACTGCAGCTCTTCCATGTTCTTGATGCTCCTGGTGATACTTTTTGTCAGTGCTTAGAATCTGAAAAATATCAGATATTCTTGTCATTTCTATCAAACCCCTCTAAGGGTTAGGGACTGAATAATAATACCTGATCTTTTTGGGTTTCAACAGAAAATTCCACGGCCACCGGTCTCTCAAAGAGTACTATGAGAAAGAGAGTTGTGTACATTATATTCACAATGTAAGAACTGCTTTTGCATACGACTCACAAATGCCATCTTTCTCTTTTTTGGTCTGTTTGTGTATTTTTTTTGATGGATGGCATTTTGTTCTTAAATTTCCAGGTCAATGTGCCACTGCTGTTAGTGAACTCTGCGGATGATCCTCTGGTTCATGACTCATTGCTCACCATCCCTCGCACGCTAGCAGGTAATTGCCAACATGTTGCATAGCAACAGCAGCTGCACTAAAATATTTTTTTATCACCTTATCAACTAGATGGCAGAGTTGCAGTTAAATGGTCCGTGCAGATCAGGATCAACTTGCTGTCATAGCGTGGCTGCAGTAGCATCAAAAAAATCAAGCTCCTGACCTTAAATAAGAATCCTGCTGTAAAATTACGTGTTGAATAAAAAACAAACAAAAAAACCCCACCTGGACCTTCCTGCTCAAAATAAAAAGAAATTAAAAAATAAAGAAAAGGGTGGGTTCAATTTCTTTGAATATTGCTTCCACTGTAGTATTATGTAACTTTAAATAACTCACTGTAGATTATTAGTAACACCTATATTTTCCACAGTTCTAAAAATGCTGGAAAACAATTCTCCTTCAGGTTGATACAAAAAGCTGTTAATGTCTTAAAGACTGGCCTCAGTTGAATCTCAGTAGTTTTAAAAAAACAAACAAACAAAAACATGTCTGCAGCCTTAAGCAGGCCTATGATGAGCTGGCATCCAACCCCAACCGGGACAGGGTGGGGCACATAGTTTGTGACTAATGTTTTCTGCTGTGTGGCAACGGCTGTAACGCATAAATATAACACAGTGTTCCTCCAGTTGGATAAAGTGGTTCACTGGTCTCCTGCCCCCCCAAAAAACCTTCTGTCCTCCCGTATATGGTGCAGGGTGATTGATAATAAATAAACATAAGCAGGCAAATCTGGCTACACATGACTTAATGTCTATCAAGCATCCATTCTTCTCACTTTGTGCTATTTTTACTCACTGACCACTTTTAACTCTACTGGAAAAGGAATATTGCTTGTGTGTGCGTGCGTGTAAGAGGGAGAGTAGGAGGAGTCCTTACTGGAAGCAAATGGTACTGTATCCTATATGTCTCCAGAGAGCAACACTTACAGAAAAGTGGATTAGCTGTCCCTATGACCTAAAATGTGAGACAGTTGCTCAGACGCTTGACTACCATCAAAAGACTGACAGAAATACACTTGCTGTGCTGGTGCTGGAATTAGCTCGGACTAGAAGTGTTTGATAAGAGCTTTCAGCAGACTGTTAAGTAAGACTGTTCCTGTTCAAGCAAAAATGTTACAGGTGAATTAAAGAACACAAAGAATAGTTGGTGCTTCTTTATTGCAATGATATTTGAATAATATAATTAATCAAAATAAGATCATGAAACTGATGCAACTGTGTTTCAGTAATTACTTGGTAAATGATGCATTTAGGGACTAAGAAAAATCTTTAAACCACAAGCTTGTCTCCGGGCCCCTGTCGCTCAGCTCGTAGTGAGGCGGCAGTTCTCGGTCCTGGGTGAGCACGCAGTTGTCCAAGGGCAACTCAGCAGCTGTCATGAATAGTGCACAGTGTTCAAAGCCCAGTGGGATCTTAGTCACTAGTCTGCTACAGCAGGCTTCCCCACTAACCCAGTTAAGTCCAGGAGACCAAAGAGATCCAGGCCAGTCCTTTTCATGAAACCCCACCATAGTTGTTCACCGCAGCAGCACTATGCTGCAAGCAGAGTGAGTGTGTGGAGATGACCTAGTTTACATTTCAGACTTTATTTATCATCATTATTGTTATTATTATTATTATTTTAATTACACATTTAAAAAAAAAAAAAAAAAAAATATATATATATATATATATATATATATATATATATATATATATATATATATATATATATATATATATATATATATATATATATATATATATATATATATATATATATATATATATATATATATATATATATATATATATATATATATATATATATATATATTTTTTTTTTTTTTTTTTTTAAACTGCAGAATAACCAACCAAAAAAAAAAAAAAAAAAAAAAACAGCAAAGGAAATTGCAGTCCTTCATATTTTATTAGGCAGCACAGATGCAGAGATATTCAGGGTTCGTATATTGCGTGTATTGTGAATGACGTAAAGTCAGTGTGAAAACTACTGTTTTCTGTATGGACAGAGTATAGAAAACAGGTCGTCACATCTCCTAAGGGAAAATGTTAAAGTTTGGCCTGGAGTCCTATCTCGTCAATTATTAATGGTTGCATTATTTTACCATAAGTATGTGGACACAAATGTAATCGTAAGGATCTTGGAAGATTGTCAACATGGCAGTCTTTATTAAGAGAGAGGTATGGAAAATGATGAGTCTTATACTATGAAAATAGATTTTTCCATTCTGGATGACCATTTAAGCAATTAGACAACAAGCAATGAAAAGACGGTGTAACAATCTGTGAGACCTGTCAGTCGAGGCAAACCTGTTTCAACTGTTAAAGTCATTAAAAAATTGCCTCCAGGTTGAAGGAGCAAAGTTGTTTTGTTTTTTTTCTGCCAGCTGTCAGACAAACAAACTGAGTAACATATTGATCGTGTCTAATGGCCAGAAACGTAATCGCACTGTTATCTGCTCGACTGTGCAAACACACCCTTAACAATCCCTTGCAAGCCCATTTCTGGGAATGTGTTGAACATTGTTCTTCCGATGCTGACGATTACAAACTGTGCAGAGTACAGAGGGCTAATTACCGTGTGATTTGTCCTCTTCCAGCAAAGAAGCCGAATGTGATCTTTGCCCTGACACTTCATGGAGGCCACCTGGGCTTCTTTGAGGGTGCAGTCCTCTTCCCCCAGCCTCTCACCTGGATGGACAAAGTGATCGTGGGTTACGCCAATGCCATTTGTCAGTGGGAGAAACAGAAGCCACCATGCCAAAGTGACCACCTGAGTGAGGGCTCCTGCTTAAAGGAGAAAGCATAAACCTCTGTCTCTCTCATTTGTTCATTAACCTTTCACTTTCTCCAACACCACTATCCCCACACTGCACTGAGGAGACACTCTAAACTGATATCTCTTCTCTGCCTTCTCCTCCTGTGCGACTCACCAGTACCAACCCACCTTTCCCGGTCCTCCTTTGTAATCACAATCACCTTACAGTTTGTGAAAAAATGAACTAACTGCCTTCGTGCTCTTTTCCATGTCGAGGACTCGGAGCAGGGACATTTTGGTTCTTTACATCTACACAGTAATGACGCCCGGCTAAGTGATTCTTTTTGGCCGAAAGTGGCAGACGATGAAGTCAAGCTGTCATTTTAAAGGAAAGCAAGAGCACCACTTTAGAGTAGTCGAGTGAGAAACAAGAGCACACAAGAAGCCTCGTATTACATCGAAGAAGAACTGTAAGAAGCTCACTGCTTATCACCGCCAAGGCCATATAGCCTAGTCTGCTGTCTTAACAAACGTTACCGTTTTGTGTGTGTGTGCGTGCGTGCGTGAGTATGTCTGTGTGAGACTGTGTAGGGAAAGACCCAGGATGGTGGTCTTTGTGAGGTTGGTCTGATTTAAATTCTCTGTTCTTAGCCCTTGGCCATTATGTCTGCTCCTCTGGGTGCGTTGCTGTTTGTAGTAAATGTACTGTAGATTATTAAGTATTAAGGTAGGATTGTACACATTGTTTCCAGCTCGTAACATCATCCTGCACATAGTTTTGGCACTCAAAGTTTTTGGTGCTTACCAGACGTGACCAGGGATCGAGCCCCACCCTCAGATGGGATCCATGTACATTCCCACAGTTGCATTCTGTCACTTTGATTCCAGCACTTTACATACTGTACACCACAATATTTTCCCCCTTTCCTCATTTTATTTGTCAAAGTGCAGATATGGAAACTATTAACGGAGGGGCGAGGATGATAACGAAACGTTAGATGAATCAAATGTTCCCCGCGTTGTCTGTCTGTCAGTGTCTTTGAGCCCTCCTTACTCTTTCTGTTGCCTTTGATCAGCTGCAGGTCCAGCCAAGTCTCTGATATTTGTCTCTTACTGCACACACAACAGTCCTACTGCCACTGCGCTGAGGCTAACATTCAACCCACCTGGTTTGGTGCGAACATCTTAGTACAGCTTTTCCATTTTCCAGCAGATGATCATGTGGTTCTTTGAAATGTTGAAAATTTAGCCTTCTGATTGGCGAGCGTGGTGCTACAAAAGGGAAAGTTCAGCAGATGTGAAGCAAATTTTTCATTTGTAATAATCTGAGCTGTGAGGTTTGACGAGTAGGAGGGCTGAAGATACCAAAGCTCAACCGCTATTTATTTTAGTGGCTTGTTCGTATGATTCTGGTGTTTGTTTAACTGTAATTTAGATGGAGAATGCTGCATGCAAGAAAGAAGATGGATTTTAACCGTAGGGAATATTTTTTTATTTCAAAGACTTTGCCGAAAATCTCAGTTCTTGTTTTGTTGACTGCACTGAGAATAAAGGGTGTTGCTGCACAAACTGCTGAAAAAAAGATCGCAAACATCTCTTGTTGAAATCATACTGCAAGACTGGGACCTTTGGACTTTTCAAAACCCGATTTAAATTCAAACCTTGTTGTAAGGGCTCTAAGGAAGCTTCTTCCAAGGCAATATAAAGCCAAGAAATGTGTGATCTAAAACCTGCTTCTGAACACTGTGATGAGACGCTAAGGGTGGTTTGAAATGATTGACTGACAGCAGGGCATTTTATGAGGCTTCCTAGGCCGTGGTTTGTGTGTTGTAATACCTGGTTGATAGTATTTGATAAGTAGAAGTGTTTGAGTACTGGAAGGTTTGCCATATCAGGATATAACAGCACTGAATGTCAATCAATCGAAGCTTGTAAAGTAATAATAAATATCAGATAATAAGAATTGAATATTAAAGCTTATATATGGCGTTCCAAAGTTTGTTCTTAGCTTTAGAAATAGTTGCTTGGTTACCAGTAGTAGTATTTAAAGTGCTGTAATTGTGAATCTGATCTGTTGCTCTTTTTGCTCTTTGGAAATTTTATTATCAGTTATTTTCTGAGGTATAACTGCCTTAAACCTTTCTGAGCAAATACTATGACATCCAGGTATTAATCTCACCAATGCTGGCTTGGCTAATGTGGGGATAAAAGGGAACTCTTATCCAACTTCATCTCCTTTAACTCAGGGCATCTGTCAACACCAAGCACCAGTCTGACACCAGTGAACCCTTTTTTCTTTGTTTTTCGTCTCATTGGAGTCGTTTTTAATGTACTGTAAGATGAAATGAGACACGCTGTGGCAGGTGGTCATCAGCCTGTCTTCTGAGTGGAAACCCTCAGTTTTATAACAGTATTGGAAATGAGGCTGCACTTGATGTGATTGGTGACATAATTGTGTTTGGTGTTTCAGTCGGCCTGCCAACACCCTCTTTCTTTTCACGTCTAGCGGTCGTCAACCAGCATTTGCTCAAACAACAAATCACTGTTGCCATCTGTTGTCAGGGAAACCGAACTACAACTGCCAGTCTTCGTGGCAAACATCCTCTCATCCACCCACAGTCAGATTATAGTAAATGGTTCATCTGTAGTCCACAGCTCTCATTTAAAATTACACGTTTGGGTTTATTCGGGCTCGATTTCGATGACACCAGCAAAAACCCAGTTTCTGCAGTACGAGCCATGTGTTTTGGGTTGTTGCTGTTGTTGTTGTTTTTGTTGTTGTTGTTTTTTGTTTTTTTTAGAAAAATGTTTTTGCCTCTCCACAACTTTGCACAAAAATGCAAGTTTGGATGTATTATTTGGATTTTTTTTTATTCTAGTTAATTATTTTGGGGGTATTTTTTAATTTTATTTTTGTATTGTTCTTATGACTTCTTGTGTTATCTGCTTGTGTAAATGCAGTAGAGTGTGAGTGTTGATAGGTAAACATACAGCAGGTGTATACTGTGTCATATCACCACCTCTGATCCCCAAAAATCCAATATTGTTCACTTTAACAACAAAAATAAAACATCTATGTAAAGATGGTGTATATTAGATTTGAGGGACCAGGGATGGAAAAATAAAGGCAATAACCAAACAGAAGGGATTCTCTTATTATTTAAACACTAATGTGACAATAAATGGTGTCAAAGTATATTAGACCAAAACATGTCATACTCATTGTAATAATTTCTCATGGATCTGGGATCTGAAATGTTATTTTACTGTACTGATAAAAAAATTGTGTTCCTCTGTATTTATCCTAAACTCACTGCTTCAAACATCAAGTTTATGGGCTCATATTTAATTGCTTGGAAACTAAATGACTCAGATATCTTGAGTAAATTTAAAATGTCCAAAAAATTTGGGAAGAAAAACTTGGATTGGAGTAAAATTTGCTTAATATTATTGTTTTGTTTTTTTTCTAGAAAGATTTTTTTAAATGTAGAATCCATAACTGTCAGTACCAGGCAAGTGGATGGGAGCCCACTGTGTGTTAACCTACAATTATCATTATACAGCTTTAATTTTGTGTTTACAGTTTTGCTGAATGAAGGCTAAAGGGTGTGTTGGGACAACTAGAGGGGGGGATGCAGTCACACAACATAATGTACTCTGATACTGAACCCTGGGTGTGTTTGTTGAAGAAATACCAGTGGTGTGCGTGTGAACTAATTATGTGAGGAGACGTGCTTATTGTGTTCCAAAATAAATTATTTTCTCAAAAGAAAAATGGTTTCTTTTTTCTCCTCCAATTAGAGCTTTGTAAATATATTGTAGAACACGCTTTAATATTTAACAATAATTTGTATATCACAGATTGTGCTGAATTGAGCCTTCATGTATTGACTCCTTTTATCTTTATAGCTTTTCTACCTCCCCAGTTATCATGTGTACTACACCACAGGAAAAGTAATCAAAACACAACTAAATCAAACCTTGTTTTGTTTTTTCACCATCTATGCTGTCAATTAGCAAATATGTGGTGTGTTTAAGGACAGAACAGTTGGTGGGAATGCTGCATGCTGTAAGGGCATCTGTGTTTTAAATGCAGTGCAATTTAATAGCTTGCAGTCCAGATTTTAGGTACACATTATGATCAAGTCGTGTGAAAGGTTCTGACAAAATTCAAAACTCAGAAAGATAGGACAACTCTGGAGTTTTGCCAGGCCTAAAAAAGCAGCTTGACCTAGAAATCTGTATGAGGTAACATTGGTCACTGATTCATTTAAGCTACAGCTTGCTGATATTAGCTACTTGCAGATGTATTGATACTAGCGTTTATAATAACCAATGCATAGAAAATATAAGTGAGAAACATCTACCATGAGTATTGAGCTTGCATAGTTTGTCCATCAGAGGGTGGTCTTTAACTTCCTTATTGGCAACAGAGGCCTGGGCAGAGCCACAGCTAAGACCTTCATATACCATGATGACCTGTTTGTCTCTCATGGCTTGGACTTTCTTTTTATGACTGAAACGTGGCTACCCACTGATGATCTAGCTGCTTAGACCGTAGTACAATTAATTACAAAAATCCAACCTGGAGGTCACAAAAGCGTGAATAAGCTTCTCCAGGTCCTCATGTGGAACATAATGCCTAGCCTTAGAGATAAGGCGCAGTTGGTGGAAGCTAGATCTCACTACAGCAGACACTTGCTTATTGAGTTTGAGCGAGCTATCCAGCAATGGCTTAAAAGCAGATTGAAATTTCTCAGCAATATTGTTCGTGTCCAAGTACGCCTGGAGCTGAGAGAGTCTCTCCGGGATCTTGGACACGAATGAAAGCTTAGAGCTCGGTCTGTAGTTTGAAAGGTCATAACAGTCAGAGTTTCTTATGACAATAAACTACGACAAAACTGAGATTATAATTTTCGGTACGCAAGACTCTGTTAGTCTCATAAGAAATGACTTGGGCCCACTATCACCTAATGTACACCCCCATGTAAAAAAGCTTGGTTTCATTTTCAATTCTACCCTTAAGCTGGACAAACAAATAAATTCAGTTGTTCGTGGCAGTTTTTTCCAACTCGGGAGCATTTCCAAACTCAAAAATATCTTTCATCTGAAGGTCTGGAAATCGTTATCCATGCCTTCATATCATCACGTCTTGACTACTGTAACTCTCTCGATTTACACATCTGTCACTCAAGCCTGTTCCGCCTGCAACCAAAATGCATCAGTACCAGAAAGAGAGTATTACTCCGATACTCGCATCTTTACATTGGCTGCGAGTTAAATATGGAGTTGACTCATGGATTTATTATTTGTTTTTAAAGCCCTCCATGGCTTGGCTCCAGATACAATCTCCTTAGCCTGCACCTACCCACTCAAACTCTGCGTTCCTCCAGTCAGATGCTTTTATTGGTTCCACGCTCCCAGTTATAATCTAGAGGTGACAGGGCTTTCTCCATTGCCACTTCAAGACTCTGGAACAGTCTTCCCTCTTTCATAAACTCCTCTTCCTCTTTGGAAGTCATCAAATCAAATTTGAAGACCTACCGATTTCCAAAGGCTTTCGCATCTCTTTGACACCACTTTTATTCTGCTTTAGTTATTCTGGTCTTTTATCTCATTGGATGATGTATGCATGTATATATGTATACACCTATTTTATGTACACGTATGTGTGCTTGTGTGTGAATGTGTACACTTTCGTATATGTATCTGCATATGTGCATGTACATCTATATTTCTACAAACAGGTGTATATAAGAGTCTGCTTTGTGTGTCTATATATACGGATGTCTGACAGTGTTTTTACAATGTTTCTTATCTATTTTAATTCTTTTTTATTTGATTTTATTATCTCTCTGTTCAGCACTTTGGCCGACACTTGATGTCTTTTAAATGCGCTATATAAATAAACTTGACTTGACTTGATAGCTGGACTGGCCATCCAGCTACGCTGCACAGCTGCCTCTTCTTCTCTCACTCTCTCCCCCTCCCTCTCTTGCTGCTACTTCAATCACGAAACTGATCAATGACTTTTCTGTCGCAAGTCCCGTCTCTCTTGTTTGTTTATCGCCCACTTTGCACCAGAAAGAGGAAAACTGCATGTTTAAGCTGTTGTTAGAATTTATTTAATATCACTTTCTAGTATCAGGTGATGTTTGCTGGAGCCACAGACATACAAGCTGCTCATAATGATATCGGTTTGGATGTCTGGTGAGAGGGAAACATGAAGATTTAACCAGGAGATGTCCTTACTGAAACATCAGAGCTGAACAGGTGATGGAGAAACAGGTTTACCTTTTAGGTGACATGAATGAGTTAAAGAGAAGTTATGAACTGTTTCTGAGAGACAAATAACACCAGGATAATTTTTTACATAGCTGACATCTGTGCAGGGGCGGGTCTAGCAAAGTTTTGCCAGGGGGCCAGGTAGGGCATTAACAGGGAAAGGGGGCACAAACAAAGAAATACTTTTCTTTCTTATTCTCATTTAAAATGTCTAGCTTTTGATAAATAATTATCTGAATCTTACAACCAAAGTGGTCATCTGATGTAAAATGTAATCATACATATATACCAACATAACAGTGTACATCACCATCACAACAGCATTTGTTTTCATTCAAAGGCTTTATGGCTTTTCCTATAATTCCTGGTGGGCCGGTCTCTAGTCGGGGCCCGGGCCGATTTTTTGTCCCAGTCCAGCCCTGGGCAGAGCATTAAACAAACAAAAAACAATACAACAAACGTGTGGGAAATCTGTTTATGGTTCATGTGTCTGAAAGAAAAAAATATATCAGCCACTACATCAGAATAACAGATTTTAAAATCACCAAATATAAGGACTGGATATCGGCCTTAAAAAAAATCGCACATCATTCAGTCTCTAATTTAAAACTCCATTATTTTAAATATACTCATTAATTAACCCTGGTATAACCATTTAACCCTAGAGTGGGTTTAGCTGGTTAAAATATAGAACAAATGATAAAAATGGTCATTAATTTAAAAAAAAAAGATGCACAAAAAAGATTTTATTTGACATTTTTCAATCCAGTGCAACCTCCAGAATGCATCTTCTTGGTACATCACGCCTCACATGATATGTTGAAACAAGGCCACTGAGGCAAGCAACTGTTCCTATTTAAGGCACTGCATCAGGAGGCCCTTTATTCTAAAACATGCCTTATTAGTTTTCCCTCTGGATATCAATCTCAAATTCACCCCTCGAGACTTTGCTATGTTGAAATCTGTATCACGGGGTCGTAAGCAAAAGGTTGTTCTGTGTACAGCAGATTGATCTATGAGGCAAAGCACACCAAACACAAATCAGTCTGGTCTTGACCAGCTCTGTCATTCTTCCTCCACTCATACATGTCATACATGAGAGGAATGTCAGTACATGTCAATGTAAAGTAACAAGTGATTACTATCAGTTATTCTCTCCTTCATATATCTAAACAACATCCTTTACCTTTTCCATTTATATAACACAAAACATCCCCTGCTTCTAACCCTACATACGTCTATGTACTGCCTGAATTTTTTTTTTAAAAAAAAAGTAAAAATCTAGCCTTAATACAGACCACATATCTGATCTGATCACACAAAAAGCACTTCAGGTAAAAGGCTCTACTCTTGGGTTTGAAATGGGAGGATTGTTTCTTCAGAGAGCGGTGTCTTCAGAGCCAAAAAGCTTTGTGGCGATGGGCTGGTAGTCGGCCACCGGTGCTTTTCCACCGAAGTCTGAAGGCAGGATGTCTGCATCGAATTCTTTGAGGTAGTTGTCCAATTCATCACCATGAACAAAGACCTGAGGGAAGTTAGAATCAGCATTTAAAGATGTAGCTTAGATTTAAAACCAAAAAAATATAGCTGCTGTCAGTTGTGTCCCTTATCTTTACCCTCTCCAGCAGCTTGCTCTTCATGAAGGGTTTAACCACGTTGTAGGTAGTGGTGAAGTACCAAGGCTGGTGAATAACGTGAACTGCCTTGAAACGGGCTGGGAACGAGTCCTGCAGAAAAACACAAAAGAGCCAAAAACTAGTTTGAGGCTCCACATCAGCTTTCATTCTGAGTCTGTTTGGGCCTGCAGTTGGGGTGGGCGATATAAACGGTATACAGTAGAAATTATATGAATTTGGTCAATGTTAGAGATTTTGACTAGGCGCTCTACCATGATAGCGCATGTTGACGGAGTCACCAAGCTGCGCCTGTTTTGGTTGAAAGCATTGCAGCGGCTGCAAGCAATATCATCTGCAAATTATGCCGGGCGACAGTAATAAGCCAAAAGCTACGCTTCCTCCACTTCCATACCATTGATTTATTAATGCTGAATTCTCTTGCAGCTGCTCTATTCCCATCTGATTATTTCAGTTGTTCTCCTGACTGAAGTTTGGTCCGTTTACAGCATCCTGTCATGCGATTGCATTTGTCCCTAGTCATCGGGAACCCTCGCATTAACTTTTATTGAGTGGAAAAAAGATAGCATTCATCCTCCAGCTTCACTGTGTTTATGCTAACATAGCTGTGTTGCTAGCGATCACATAACACATCATTGTATACCAGCTAGTCCAACTTCAGCAACCCTAAAAAAGTCACTGCTGTTTCGTTTTCTGTCTTCATTTATGTTGGAAGTGATAGCAGAGCTGTACGTTTTAAGTCTTTTAGAAATCTCTCAGTCAAAATATCATGTTTAGGTGGAAACTAGCGAGCTGACTTCCTGCTAACGTCTAACTCTGTTAAATTTAATAAATTCTGTTTTCATGGATGCCTGGATGTTAAACTTAATTGTTACACCTGGTAAAGCAGCAACACTGATCATTTTATTAAAGATGAAAGAATTTAGACAGTTTTTAACTCAGTGATGCCGCTGTGTTCCTTTGACTTTGGGACCTGAAACAGATGGTGTTTTGGACCCAGATTATTCTGGGGATTATTCCGGATTATAAAGCACACTGTCGATTTTTGAGAAAATGAAAGGATTTTAAATGTGCCTTATAGTGCGGAAAATATGGTATACAGAAGAAGAGAATATATCGCGATATATATCGTTACGGCACATGCTTCAAATTAATAATAATAATAATAACTTTATTTATAAAGCGCTTTCAAACAAAGTGCTGTACAGCTATTTGAAACTAAAAAGATGAATAAATAAAAGCAATAAATAGCAGTATAAGTAAAAACACAATACAAGTTAAAAATAGTAAGAATTTAAAAACTAAAAGACATAGAATTAAGATATGTAAGATAGGGTGAACAAATGTGTCTTCAACTTAGTTTTAAAAACCTCCACAGAGCGTGCCTGGCTAATATCTTGAGGGAGGTTGTTCCACAAGAATGGGGCACGAAAAGAAAAAGCACGCTCTCCAACTGTCTTTTTTCTGGCTCTAGGAACCTTTAGAAGGCCTGAGATCGTAGAGCACGGGATCGAACATCAAGGTGTAAAAGGTCGGAGAGGTATGAAGGTGCCAATCCATTTAAAGCCTTGTAGGTGGGCAGCAGGATCTTAAAATCTGCTCGAACCTGACAAGGTAGCCAGTGAAGAGCTCTCAGTACAGGGGTAATGTGCTCAAATTTCCCAGTTCTTGTTAAAATACGAGCAGCTGCATTTTGCACCATCTGTAGACCTCTGAAACTTTTCTTTGGAAGCCCGTTACAATAATCAATACGTGAAGACACAAATGCATGGACAAGAACCTCTGCTGTAAAAAACTTGGGCATGTGGTTCAACATGGTGCTCTCCTTCGAGTCTCATGTAAACTCTGTCTTATCAGTATTTAGGAGCAAGAAATTATCCGATAACGAGCCCCTAATTGCAGATACACAAGATTCTAGTTTAGAGACTTCAGCACAATTTCCAATGGTTAGAGGAACATAAAGCTGCAGGTCATCAGCGTAACAATGAAAAGCTACATTAAAAGAACGTAAAAGAACACCAAGAGGCAGTGATGTTATACTGTGATATGGATTTTAGGCCATTTCGCTCAGCCCTAACCTGCAGCATGTCCACCATCTTCTTGAGCTCAGCTGGCTTGATTCCTGAGGCATGCTGCATTGTGAAGCCTTTGAAGTTCTCAATCAGCACAAATCCATTGATCTGGGTCTCGTCATTCTCGAGCAGCTTCTCTAGGATCACGCAGTATGCCCTCAACACCTATTACACGCAAAAGGACATATATTTCACAGAGTACACTTGGATGACTGAGCTGCAGCTGTGCAGGGCTGCTTTTCGGGTACCTCATCGAAGGTGATCTCCTCCAGGTCCCAGTTGTCGATGTTAAAGAGCAGGACCACGCGGCCATACTTGTCTCTGCTGGGCAGAACCACTGGGTATCCCGCTTCGACTGTGCTGCGGACTGCCTCGGGGGTCAGGTTCTCAAAAAGCTCAGGATACTCCTTCCTGAAGCGTACGTAACCTGGAGAACCACAACCAACAGATCAGCTGCATTCTCATTAGTTATTATTAATCCCCATCTCTCTTTCACGGCGCGTCTTTCCCGTTTTACTCCCATCACCACCAGTCGGTCGTGGTAGATGGCTGCTCGTCCCTGTGCCTGGTTCTGGCGGAGGTTTTATCCTGTTAAAAGGAAGTTTTTCTTTCCCACTGTCACCAAGTGCTTGCTCAAAGGGGATTATTGGATTGTTGGGTTTGTAGGGTCTTTACCTTACAATATAAAGTGCCTTGAGGTGACTGTTGTTGTGATTTGGTGCTATGTAAATAAAACTGAATTGAATTGAATTCTCTCACTGGATACTAATAACTCACAACCCCACAGTGTACACAGCACTGCATATTTCTGATGCACCCACACAATGATAGTCCTGTGTCAGTGGGGCTCCAGTCCATCTAAGCAAGGCACCAATTAACCCACAGTAAATGTGTTTATGAGAGAGAGAGACAGAGAGGGAAAGACAGTCCATCTGGATGTGCATGGATTCCAGTCTCACACGGAACAACTTTTCTATATTGATGAATGTGCAGGTGTTTATTTTTGTTTTTGTGGGGATGGAGTATTCCATCAACAGCAGCACCAAGATTCAGAAATTCTGGTTCCAGAATTATGCCGATGCTTGAGTTAAGGTTACTAGGTTTAAGATCAGCTCAAGGTTTAATGGAATATTACATTATTATATTATTGGAATAATAAATGGGCATCATTTTGACCCAATCTGGTTAGGAAACAGCATTCTGATCATTCGGAGGATTGAAAAAAAGATTAAGAGGTTTTTGTGTGTGCAGGGCAAGTCATAAGGTGTCCTCACTATTGTCGAATTGCTCTTTTTAATCTTAACCCGCTCCCAGAGCAGCAGAAGTTCCCAGCAGAACGCGGCGGACTCACAAGTGAAGCAAACCTGCCGTCCCATTTGGACACACAAAGAACAGCTTTGTCAGCTCACTCAGAAGAATCTCAAAGCTCCCAATTAATGAACACATGCCCCCCTGCCTCAGCGATGGCCTGGGATTCATGCATACGAGGAGCACAAAAGAGGCCTCACCATCAATTACTGAAGCGCTTGGGTGCCAAAATGATGCAAGGAAAAAACTCTCTTTTTTGTCTCTCTACTCAATGAAATAAAGTGCTTCTCATAAAGTTGTATTTAGTAGGTTGGAAATCACCTTTCATGAGCTCGTGGGCCCTGTCGACATCAAACTTGCGAGCTCTGAGGAAGCGCAGGAACAAAGAGTCGGGTTTGTCCCCAAAGCGCTCCAGGATCAGCTTGGCCAGGCCGTCTCCATCGGCTGCCCTCTCTTTCATCAAGGCCCGCAGGTCCTTCAGTGATGATGCCCGTCTCTCATCTGTCTCATTCAGCTCATCCTTCGCCTGGAAGGGTAACATCAGCACGAACCCTGAGTCATCCAAGGACCATATATATGACTCGTGTATTTGCTGCCATTAGAAACTATGCTTACTTTACCTTTTGCACAGTGTGTCCAGGCAGTTTGTGGCACAGCCCAAACACAGGCCCATGATCCTTCACTGTCAAATGCTCCAGCTTTGACCTCATTGCTTGCTCCTCCTCTGACACCATGCGAAAAGTACCAGTCTGCATGACAAAAAATCCACGTTAAAATCCTCCTTTATTGTTTGTGTTTTACCTCATCGTTTCAGGCTTCAGTAGTTTTCAAATAAGAATAAAAGTATGCATTAATTGTGCAAAAAATGGGTCCAAGGACCTCCGGACTCCATACGATGCATGCCAGCGAACGTCTGGTTAATCTGCTTCACATGATCGCAGAAAGGACTTCTAAAGCCATTTCTTAAAAACAGCTTAAGGACCCATCCCAGAGCCAGCATTTACTGGCACAATAACAATACTAAGCAGCATCATGTGCTGACAGTTAGACCTCAAAGCCCTCTAATGCTTTTAGCCCACACTGAACCACTGAACTGAGGCCAGAAACTGACCCAACTGCCGTAAACAGAGATAAAGTGACACTGGAGCACTCTGGACTGTTGCAGAGAAATTGAACTTACAGTAGCCATGGTTGCAGCGTCTCACAGCAGCGACGCTAAAACTGTGGAGGAAGAAGATTTGGCACAAACAGAACGTGACCACATTACACCAAAAAGAAACAATGCAGACGCTCTTTCAATTAATGATGTATGACATAATCTGAGAACTACACAAATACAACATCACCAGGAGGACGCAATAGCATTCAAAATGAAGAGGTGGGTCTTTAATACATTGTATTGCTCATTAAGCAGCTTGACTGAAAGCATTTTTTTAATTGAAAAGTTTATATATATAGATATATATATATATATATATAAACAATTTGCTTAAATATAGTTTCAATTCTGTATAAAGCCAAATAATTGTTATAATTGAGTTAAAGCTCTTTAACCAAGAATCATGACACAGGTGCTGAAGTTTCTCTTCAGTGAGTGTTTTAGGCTCTTTAGAGAGCAAAATTCAAACCTGATTGCAGTGCAGCAAACAATAGAAGAAACTTAGCACAAATGCATAAATCCTTCATTTAAACTATGAAAGACGTATTAATCAAAGTAAAAAACAAGGTTTCTGTCAATTGACATCAAAGCAAAAATATTTTGTTTTTAATGTGATTTTTAGTTACTACACAAAATATGATACATATATCCTCAAAGTGCTCATATGTTATTTGTCTGTGTTTATCTGTCTATCGAATGATTTAGAGCTGAGCAGCCTTACCTCGAGCAGACAGGATCAGAGACCTACAGCGAGTGGCAGAGGAGACAGCAGGGACAGAGAGGACCACGAGGGGAGGAGTTACTGGAAGAAAAAACACTCAAAGTAGGATTAAAATGACACAGTGGATTACGACAGGTGGCTAATCTAGATGATGCAAACTGCGATGCAAAGCGTGAGCTGGGATGGAGTCCCATGGTGCCAAAATGAAACATGCAAGACAAAGAATAGAATTTGTTTTAAATGAAATTAAAAAGTGAAATTTTATTTTTTATTTTAATTGTATGAAAAAAGATTTATTGAACAGGTATATGACTCGGCTTCTTTTCTTTTTTTGCTCTTGATGTACATAGAAATATACAAAAGAGCCATCCATCCGTTTTCTTCTGCTGATCTAAATCAGCGCTGTGGAGGGGCTGGAGCCTGGTCTGGCTTTAGGAATCAAGCTTAGGAACTTCTTGCTGTGAGGTGACCACTGTGCTGCCCTCAAAATCAGAATAAAAGAAACCCTTTCATTGAGAAAACACATGAATTAAACAAAGTGGTGTGTTTTTTGTTTTGCACCTTAGGACCACCGTACCCTGGACCAAACCTTCCACAACAGTTCTTATTAGCACTTATTTCCACATTCTCATGAAATATGCATTTCACTATCACTGATGTAGGAGAAATCCCACCTTTCATGTCACATGTGCTGTTAACCCAGCACATGTGACATGAAAGGAGGAAATGTCATATGAGCGAGAGGACCATTAGCTATTCCTTTATGCACATTCTTTGAAATCCTCCTCAGAGGGGATCACTTGTTTTGGGTCCCACATTATGGATTACTTATCCATGACTGCACAATATCAGACAAACTGGCCTCTCTTTTAGTTCCTCTCACTAATTGCAGGAAGTGAGAATCCATGTTTTGCTTTATTTCTTTTAGAGTTTCTTTTATTGGTTGTTCAGTCTAGCTGACCGTGAGTGACCTTAATACCACTAAGCATTTGTAGTTGCTGTGACATATGTTTGATATGAAATTTGTTATGTTCCCTTTATTATGATTTGTGAGTTCATGAGCACCCCCTAATATTTTATCATCTAACTGCCATTGTCTGGTCAAAACATGCTGGAGGTTCGTGTCAGTTTTTTGTGTACTTATGAAATGGCAGTGCAGTAACTCATTAAAATAGATGTTGAATTGGTTAAAAATGTAATTAGTCTAACTAGGTGATTTGTTAATTGATCATAAGTGTAAGCAGGAGAGAATGCAAACTTTACACGTATATGTATGCGTGTTTATGTGTATTAACGTAGATGTGTGTCTGTTTTAAGTTTGTTTTTCTTTAGTTTAAGCTTTTTAATACTGCCGGCCATTAGTTTCTATTCCCCATTCTTTTTCTCTTCCCTTGTTTTGTCTTTAAGACAGATGACATAAAATCTACGGAACAGAATGTAACGAGAGGCTGAGTACGGACAAGGAGCGAACTACTTGAATTCAACTCCGTTGAATTTTGTTGAAGATCAAGACCAGTTTCCTTAAAAGTGAGCTTTCTGAGCTCTCCCTGCTCGTTCAGTATCAGAGTCAAAGGTTCTTATGACACTCAAGGCAAACATAGATGGCGTAATGTTAGCTTATAACCTGTGCTTGTTGGGTTTTTTTCAGCTGGCTTGTTGTCAGCTTTTCAGAGTGGAGACGGTCGCTCTTCTATGCTGTTGACAATAACAAAATTGAGACAATATCAATTTGACATGCTTTTTATGTATGTGAGCAGAAACATGCTAGTTTCTGCTCACATACATAAAATGTAATTAGCCAGAACCAAGATGTCCAGATGGCGGCAACATAGCGGTTTCCAATAACTGGCCTGCTCTTATGCATTTTTAATGGATTATTACCAAGTTTATGTGAACGCATCAGTTCGTTGGAAGACGTAAATACACACAAATCGATCTATATTTTTTAGTAAAACATTCATTTTTTTTAATCACATAAGGTTGAAGCAATGATCGACTGTATCTTTAATGGCTGGATGAGTCATATGACATTTGTCACCTAAATCTTTTTCCTTTTTTTTAAATGGCAACAATCTTTGAAATGTGGTGTGCATTCAAAAAAACCTTTTCTGTGCAATTATAAAAAAAACAAATCATGTTTTTTTATGTGGTTTGTGACATTGTGCTTCCTAAGACCAAGTTGTGCCATCGCAGCATGAAAAAGGAGAGCATTTTAGGTACTTAGGATGTAATCTGCATGTCGGCGAGACAAAATGGGAGTATTCAATGGCATTACTGTAAGGAGGTTAATGAGGTATGGGTAAACCGTCCACCCCACACTAAAGCTTGATGCTCTGCCGGGTCTCCTTCCTCCACACACTGAGGCCTCTGTGATCTAGAACTGGCAGGCTTACTGTGTCATTGTTCGTCTATCAGAGGCTCTCATTAGTGATTTTCTTTCTGCTTTTTTGAATAAGCTCTTATTGCCTTACAGAGGCAGTCAGGGGTTAACCACTCCTCCATGTATCACATCGGATGTGGCTATGTTTTTTTTTTTGTTGTTCTTGTCTCTGGGTTAGAGTAAAGCTCAAAGATGCGAAGGAATTCCTGTCAGTTATGTCACCCTGCAAGCCAACAAGCAGGACTCTGTGACCACAAATCTAATAAAGAAGAATTTCGAGCTGTTTTACTGTTTCAGTGCACTCTGATCACCTCTGAAGTGCGAAGTATACTGTGCATCCTTTTACAGTGCAGGGTTCTCCTGGCATTCATGTGGATTTTACTTTGTAGACCCTCAAAACCTAGCTGCCACTCCCTGACAGTGCACCACACGACACTGCAAGTAGTAGAGGCACCCATATGGAAAAGATATATATAAATCTTATAAAGTTTGTATCTGTCTTGTGTGAAACTTGTATGAAAAGCATATAAGAGTGAAAACAGATATAAGATCCCTTGAAAAATTATATAATGAAACTTGTATGTTTTGGATACTTACTAAAACAATGTATGAAAGTAATGAGAAAGTGGCCACTTTCATGAGCAAATCACATATAAGTTTTTACTATTTCTTTCCATATGGGCACTGCCAACATTTGGGGGCACAAAGGGGACTTACACTATACTAAGGGGATGCTTTTAACATTGTGGACAACAGAAGTAAAATGTATTCAGTGTATGGGAATTATTAGGGCAAAATCTACAGTGTATTAAAGATTTCAGGGAATGAAGATGATGTACTACAAATTAAATGCTAAAAGTAAAATTATTTATTCAAGATCTTCAGTCAGCCAGCATACAACTTCGATATCACTGTTTTTATTATTTAGACCGTGCCCTTGATCCAACACAGCTGATTCAAATGGCTAAATGATCTCCACAACACGTTTTGTAGTTCTCCAGAGGCCTGGTAATGAACTAAGCATTTGATTCAGGTGTGTTGACTCAGGGTGAGATCTGAAACGAGCAGGACACCGGCCCTCACGGCCTGGAGTTCCCCACCCCGATTTAGACCCTGGCTGTTCCACACTAAATTACTACTTAAAAAGAAAATTAAGTGAGATGACCAGCGTGTTTGCAAATGTTAAAATACCTCCTTGAAATGTCGCCTTCATGCGCCTACACGTAATCACTAAATGGTATTCCTAAAAACTTAGATTTAAGTCTCTTATTTCTGTCTGTTTGGTATGCTGTCCATTTTGGATGAGGCTATAAGACAGAGGATCAACACTCCCACCATGTGGCTCCAGTAATCTGCTGCCAAATGCAATCAAACCCCCAAACACACCACGCAAAATTTTAAAAACCCAATTTGTTAAGTTAAATATTCACATTGGACTTGTTTTTCTTTCACCTGCACCCTTTAGAGGTCACCACAGGACATCATTTGCCCGTAGCCATACCACACCCCTGCAATCATGAACCCTCTCTGTGATCTTCCTCTTTTAAAAATTCTTCCTCTTTTCACATCCCACTCAAAAATGAAGGAATCTCTGTATGTGTGTTAGTTCCATTACTTTAAATATCTTATTTATTTTGCAGTTTTTGGTTTGAAGTCAGGGAATGATGACATTTGGGGTTCATGCATGAGATCATGTGTGAGTGAAAGTAGACGATGAGACAACGAGAAAGCTCCGTTGTAAACAACAACAACAACAACAACAAAGAAAGAACCAGAACTTGCACTCATTTTTTAAAGTTCCTTTTTACTTTGAAAAGGTTAACAAAAAGCAGTCGTGTTTCTCATGAGAAGAATGACCATAAGGCGCAAAATATACATGTAGTTTGCTTATAAAAAGACAGTCAAGGTTTTCAAATGATTTTTATATGTTAGAGTGCAAACTGGGTGATGTTGTGCTAAAGAAAAGGAGTGGCTTTTATTTCTTTGGCTAACCAAAGGTGACATTAAAAAATAAAAATAAAAAAGGCGAGGCATGTGACATGTCATGTCATTATAACACTTTTTTTGATGACAGTGTCCTTTTCATGCCAATCAAATTTATACTTCCTGCTTTTGGCACGTATGTGGAGTCAGAAGATTACACAAGAGATACTTCACTGCTTAAATATAACAGTCAGTACTTGGAGTGTAAGCAGGCTGAAATATGATACTTTATACTAGACCTGCAACCCTTTTTAAAATAGTAGTGATGCATCATCTTTTCAGTAATAAGAAGTAAAATAAGAGTATTAAGAACAATATGTAAGAACTTACTAAAATCACTGGAAAAACAACATTTAGTAAACAAGACCGGGTCAGTGAAAAACCAGTTTACAAACCCCAAATACCCAACTGAGCCAACTGTAAAGAACAACATGCGTGAAACAAAAGTAAAGAAACAATCAGTGCATTTCGGAAAGAAGTAACTGTCAAACTTCTCCGCTGACCTTGCGATTTATAAATATTAAAGCTCTGGAGGCACCAGGCATAGTGATTGAATGAATTAAAAGAGGTCATACTTATAGACTGCCCCTTTGTTGCAGTGGTGATGTGCATATCCTGAAAGTTCAGAGGCAACATTCAGCATGCATTTCAAAATAACATCAGCGATGAATTCAACAAATGCAGCACTGCAGTCAGTAGTTCATCTTTATGGAGGGCCAAAAGTGCCCAAATCAAAAACCAATATACAAATAAATGATATATAAACAAATGTATATCATTTATAAAATGCGACAGAAACACAATCCAGTCACAGGTTTGGACAAACTTTTGACTGGTTTAATTTAATTTGCATCTGTATTTATTTACCTTTGTATTAATAATCTTTTTTTAAATTTAATTTTTACCAGTGATATTTCCGTTTTATTATAAACTAATCATTCATTTTTTTTCATATTTATTTATTGTTATGTTTTATTTTCCCTCTTACACAACAACCCCCAGTACCAATTCTCCCTTGAAAATCCATGTTTAAGCACAAACGCATAAAACACTTAAAAATATGTAATAAATAAATGGCAACACATGATTTAGTTGGGCGGTGGGTTAAATAAAACACAAATATGAAACCATATGGAAGCACTCTTGAAAAAGTACATTAAAATAAAAAAAATTGGTGAATTACCACAAAGTTAAATACAGATGCAAATTAGAACGGAAATATTAGGATGTGTCACATTTTAGAAACAAGTTAGCCTACAATTATTTTTAATACTATTTGATGTATTTTATAGCATTTGTTGACATTGATTCTTCATGTCTTGGTCCTCTGTATTTCAATATGCAATACTGTAAAAGTTAAAACATAAATCAATAAAATGCCAAATGTTGTCACGCTCCTTTGATATGAACGACTCCAGGAGTAGGTGTGACCCTGTGGCAGCAAAGCTACGTCTTCCTTCAAGTTTGTCTCTGTGTACCAAAGTGAAGTGAATCTGTGGGAGCTGTACAACAGATGCAAGGGATATCCTGACGGAAATGTCAGCCGAAAGTAACGAAATGTCAGTTTCAACCCAAAAATGTCAAACCTGCCATGATGGTGAAGCCGAACAGGATGAACATCACCTTAAGGAGCTGATTCCCGGGGGAATTCAGCTCATGCGGGAGAATCTCCAGGAAAGTGATGTAAACAAACGTGCCTGCAGCGAGCCCCTCCAGCACGGCCTGGATCAGAGGTCCGGCTGTCAGCTGAGCCTCCATCACACCGATGCCGATGGCGATGCCTAAAGGAGACATCAAGGCAAACACTACGATGTAAGCGGCAACCCACAGTGGGTGAACTGTGCTCTGGATCAGCTTCACAGACAGGCTGAACACGATGATGCTCTTATGAACAAGAATAGCGATGCAGATCTCCAGTACCTGGAAAAAATAAAGACATTTTGCGTATATTTAGATTTACTTTGTGTTATAAAGCTGTAATTACAATGAAACAAACAACAGCATGTAGATGACTAGCTGTACTAAGGCTGGGGCTAAATTATAGAAGTTTAATGGTAGCAGGAATTCCGTCATTATTAAAAGGAATCTATTCTGTGACATGTTTTAATTATTATGTGTTTAGTTCTAACAAATTCACCAGCTGCCAGAGAAGAAGCCGTTTTATAAAACACAAATTTATGACAGCTACTGCAATGGGCTCCGATAAGTGTTTCAGCTATTTTAATATGGAATTCATTTAGTGAGTGGTACAACAAATGATTTTTTCCTGGGAGTAATTGAGTAATGCAGTCCATTACTTTTAATAAAAGTGTTCTGTGTAGTATGTGTAATAATGACTGTGAGTCACGACTCCAACACTGATCACAGGAAAGAGGGGGAATACCTCAACAAACATGCACAAACATTTGACCCACAGCATGCAATAAATTTGTGTGAATGTAATTTGCTTTTTGCAGCTTAGCAATGGCGGTGACTCTGAAAATGGAGCCAATAACAACCCAGCGAGAATCAATGAGGAACCGAATCGATATATTCTAATCAATTCCCATCCCTAGCAATATTTGTAGAGTAGTGTGCAAAAGTCTTAAGCCATCCTGGGGACTTACTGAAACGTCCAAACATACATACAAATACAACGTATTTATATAATTGTAAGGAGCTAGAACATCAATATGTGGTATAACCAACGTTACTCTTTTGGTTGTGTGTTTTGTTGTTGGTTTTTTTAAGCATAAAGGAGACAGCCTGCTGGGAAATGCTCTTTGGAAATCACCTTGGTGGTGAAAAAAACAATATAATGTCAAACTGTGTTATCTTTGGCAACAAATCACACGTTTATACAACAGACTGCTGGTAACAAAGTGCCTAAAGATACAATTAAAATAGGTTCTTTGATAAGTTTATGCTTGAATGATTCATATGTAGGGATGGGTACCGGTGTCCGGTGCCATGATGGTACCGGTTCTGACATAAACGGTAGTAACCAGACCGAAAAGCAGCGCACATTTCGGTGCTTTATTTCGGTGCTTTCTTTTCCTGAGCTGTGATACACTTCTAGCCAATCATTTTACGTTTCCGAGGATAGTAGGCGGGTCCAGGTACGTACGTTCTTTTAGAGCAGAGCTACAGATTAAAAATGTCCAAGGCGAAGCGGTCAAAAGTCTGGCTGTACTTCACAGCAGAATATGCAAACTCAGCAGCCTGCAACAAGTGCTTTAAGCTGATACTGTGATACTGTCAAAGGAGGTGACACCTCAAATCCGATGAAACACCTGGCAATGCATAGCGTTTTTTTTAAAAAGCCAAGAAATGCGCCGTATGATAGCTTGCTGCGAGACCTCACACCGAGCACATCTACTGCGGGTGGGTTGCCTGTTATGCATCATCCCCCAAAAACATGAAGAGGAGAGTCCTGGCCCCTAGCCCTGCCAGTGTAGCAGAAATGATGACGGATGATGATGCAGCAGCAGCCGTTCTTCTCTGGGTGAGTAGCTTAATGTTGTTCGTGTGTAATTTACGTTGAGTAGGCTAACCACGTTATTACATTAATGCATGTAAGGTGAACTAGCAAACATCATCGTAGTTACATGCGGCTGTCTTCTTGTTTAATGGCAGATACTCCCTTCACCCTGGCCAAAAAGGCTAAAATGACCAAAGAAAAAGAGGGAAACGGCTAAACATGAGAGGTTTTTGGACAAAGTTTGTGTTTTTTCCATTGTTTAAGCACTGCTTCCAGCCAAGAGTGATACCATATATGCCCCATAGCTGCAGAAAAGGCTAACATTGTTATCTTTTTACAAAAAACAGCTGAACATGAGAGGTTTTTGGACCAATTTTGTGTTCTCCATTCTTTAAGCACCGGTTTGAGCACCGTTTGAGCACCGGCACCGTTTCAAAAGTAACGATTTGGCACCGGTATCGGATAAAACCTAAACGATACTCATCCCTATTCATATGTCAGTGTTAAGTGGCTTAACAAAAAATAAACATTGTACTGAAAATGGTCAGGTACAGGGAGTGGACCGAAAATGGGTGAAAAAGCAGCCAATGTCCAAAGAAACAGAAAAAGTGTTAGAAAGCTTGGAGAGCTATTGCTCTAGACCAGAGCAACATATAAGGAAACTGGGGTTTACTCAAGACTTTTGTACAGTACAGTTACATTTTATGTATTGTATATATTGTTCTCAGTTGTAAAGTACAGCTGAACACACACATCAAATTTTCATGTGAATGAAAGATGCTGACTGAAATTCTGCTAAAGCTGCTTGTGCTGTCATTCGATCAGTAGAAATAAATCCGACTCATTTTGCTGCCAAAGTTTTCTGAAGCTCTGAACTGAAACTTGCTCTGCAAACATGACTTCAACTTCACCTGAGCATTAATTTCCCAAATAAATGCTGACACGGGTTTGACACGTAGCAAGAGAGAGGTGCGATTACGAGCCTTTAAAAGTTTGTGTGGATTAAGAAAAAAAAAACAAAACGCGATCACAGTTACCGTCAGGTGATTTGGTCTGTCTTACCTTCGAGTCAGTGCTTTGCAGGCCAATAGCAAGACCCTCAAAAACTGAATGGAGTGAGAGAGACAGGAAGAGCATGAAGGAACGAAAGGAGGAGTGAGCCTGTAAGTCTACATGAACGTGGTGGCCGCTGCTCTCCAGATCACGGGCTGTGGCTAGCCCGTGGCCGTGCCCATGGTCATGCAAAAGGGGAGCACTCTCCTCACGAGCCCCTCTCATCTCCCGGAAGCTCTGGACAATCTTCTCCAGTATGAGGACCATGAAGAAGCCGGCAGCTATGATGAACTCTGGAAGGGGAAAGGGGGTCTTTTTAAGACCAGATACAGAGATTCAACAGTTAATGTGGTCAATGTGGTAAAATCAAGAATTAGTGAATAGATGTTTAACACAGGAAGGAAATAGTAGACAGGATATCTACTGTAGAAGATGAAAATAGATGAAATAGAAAATATCAGCATTAATAGGAGTAATAGTATTTTGAGCTATAACAAACAGCCTTTCAATCTTGCGGTTTCACATGACTGTGGAGCAAATATGTTTGAATTTTGGACCACAAATACTTTGAACAGGTGACAATCTGAAAATCTGAGGTTGTTCATGCAAAAAAATAACATTAATTTGGAATACAGATCAATGCATTGTAAATATATGATATATTATCTTATATTATATTGTTTCCTTTATGAGTTCGTCTAAATCATTATTCCGAGATACCTCCACCTCCCGAGCATCCAGCACTGTGCCAATGTCTGACAGATAATCCGGAATGATGTCGAGCAGACATGCTGCCAGGAAAACCCCACCAGCAAAGCAGCTGATCAAACTGAGAACCATGCGATGAATATCTGCAAAGAGGAAGACAAAACATGCTTTATGTTTCAGCACAAACTTAAACACAGCAGTAAAACCTTGTCCTATATAATGGCTTTTTTATTGGTTTATTTAGCCTTCTATAACCAGGAAACCCAATGGAGATCAAATTTCTTTCACAACAGAGGCCTGGCCAGATGGCAGTCTGTATTACTCCCCTAGCTGTACTAGCTTATATGTTGATTTCTTTTATTAGAACATAACAGATAAAAAGCCCATGCTACTGACTAGTATGCAAAATGTATTGCTGGGAATCTAATAAACTATGACCTGTCACTAAAACATACTGTTTACAAATAAAGAACACTGACAATGATGTCATCATTTTTGAACACAGGAGGGGCCGGGCTCTTGTTAAATCACTACTAGCCTTCAGCTTCATCTGATCGTTCAGTAGAACCTAAACCTAAATCTGAAAGATTAATGGTACATGTCCAACTATAAATCACGGGATTTCCCTCCACCCTTTGAATTGTTGGAACATCATGTGACACGCTCATGAGCAATGATGACTCAAAAGAGGACTCCAGCAGCAATAAGCCAGAATTGATGCTTTCACTTCCTTGTAAGAAAGCCGAACTTAACTCACCTCTATAACACATTTTTTTCAAATTCATATTTTCACTTTTGTGTTCTAGAAATGTGACATCAGAGTTTTAACCTTCACAGCTATCAGGTGACTGAAGCCAGAGGTCAGAGGATGGTTCACTTGATTGGACAGATTAACCCTTTAGACTGACATAAATGACTGCTGTGATATTAGAAATAATAAACCGTCAAAATGTAGACATTAAAATATCTACAGCATTATCTTGCCCTCCACGTGTGAGACCCACCCTGTTTTTCAACACTTGTGCTGCGCATGTTCAGTTTCCAGGACCGGGCTAAAAAAAATCAACTGCAGCACTTAAAACATTTCAGCGAGGTGATATGTGATCATGTGATCCACTGGAAGCTACAACGGTGAAACCATTGAGCTCCTGTAACTGGGCTTTTCTGAAGCTACACTAAACTTCGTTTACATTTCTTGCAAATTAAGGTTTCCGCCTTTATCTGTAAATGGCAGCAAATCCCAAAAGAGGCAGGAATACCTTACAGGAATGAGCAACTTCTCCCGTTTAGCTCGGCATTGGTGACATCGAGACACAACTAACAGAGAACAAGTAATATTAATAATTTGTTCCCCCTTTCCGCCTTTTGAGCTGAGATTGGTGAGATCTCGGTATTTGAAAATCAGATTATAGCAGTCACATATTTTATCCTCTCAAATACAGATACTGCTGCTATTAGCAGCTGCTTATGCCATTCCTTTTTCATATTAGTGTGTACCAACCTGTCCCATTTGTCTCTCTGAACCATTTGATCCGAGCGGGGATAAATCCAAAAAGAAGAGTTAGGAGCAACAACCCGATCAGAGCGCCGATTTTCACCTGGAACAGATACTCCATCGTGTAGTGTCAGTTCAGGACTGAGGTACAAATATTAGGTTAACATCGGCGCAAGACGACGACTCCAGCAAGTTCCAACTAAAGAATCTGACAGACGAGCCGCCGCTGCCGCAGGGTTGTTATTTAGACAAGAGCAGGCTACGAGGACCGTGAAGGGACAAAAGTGGCGTGGCTAAAAACAAATGAGGAAAAAAGCGAATTTTTACTCTTTACTGTTTTATAGTAACAATGCTTCTCTAATAATGATTTTAATGCTGCTACCACAATCTCAACCTCTACTGCTACCACTAACAACAACAACAACATTATTATTGTTGTTGTAGTTATAATAATAATAATAATAATAATAATAATAATAATAATAATAATAATAATAATAATAATAAATCCAAGTCCTGCTTAATAATAAAACCTATGCGGAAAACTATATATACAAAATCCCACTTTAAATATCGTATAATCACTGTGGTTGAATTTTTTTTCTATTACTTTTAATAGATCAAAGCTATTTCTTGTTAAAATTTTAAACTGTGGTTGTGGTGCTAACTGCTAAACGTTAGGGAGAAACAGACCAACTGTGTGGGGTGATGGAGCATATCTTCAACCTAAACCTGAGGCTGGGGAGAGTTCCACAGCTCTGGAAAACCCTTCTGTGTTGTACCAGTGCCAAAGACTCTAAGTCCGAAGGCTCTGACATCCCACCTGATGCAGACCCTGGAGCGGCTGGTCCTAGCTCAGCTTCGGCCTCTGGTGAGCTCATCACTGGACCCACTTCAGTTTGCCTACCAACCTGGCATTGGAGTGGATGATGCTGTCACTCACCTTCCACATCGTTCCGTCTCTCAGCTGGAGACTGCTGGGAGCATTGTGAGAATCATGTTCTTTGATTTCTCCAGCGCCTTCAACACCATTCTTCCCACAGTTCTGAAGGAGAGCTGGAGTACACAGTGGACCATCACCTCACGTCATGGATACTGGGTCTACCTCACCGACCGACCACAGTACATGAGAACTCAGAGCTGTGTGTCACACAGGGTTGTCTCCAGTACAGGGGCCCCACAGGGAATGTTTTTGGCTCCGTTACTCTTCACCATCTACACTGCAGACTTCTCCCACAACTCCCAGTGCTTCTTTCAGAAGTTCTCTGATGACTCTGCAGTATTCGGCCTCATCACTGATGGGGATGACAGGGAGTACAAAGAACTGACCCAAGACTCTGTGGACTGGTGCCAGCAGAACTACCTCCAGATCAACACTAGAAAAACCAAGGAGCTGGTGGTAGACTTCTGCAGGCACAAACATCCTCCACTGCAACCACTGAACATCCAAGGTATGGACATTGAGGCTGTGGATAGCTACAGGTACCTTGTTGTTGAACAATAAACTGGCCGGACTCATAATTCAGATGCAGGCTGTACCTGCTGTGGAGGCTCAGGTCTTTTGGAGTGAAGGGCCCACTCCTGAAGACCTTTTATGACTCTGTGGTGGCCTCAGCCATCTTTTACAGTGTGGTCCGCTGAGGCAGCAGCATCTCTGTTGGGGACAGGAAGAGACTGAACAGGGTGATCCGGAGGGCCAGCTCTGTTCTAGGATGCTCTCTGGACAGAGTGGAGGTGCTGAGTGACAGGAGAATGGTGGCTAAGCTGTCATTTCTGTTGGACAACATCTCCCACCCCATGCAGGAGACCCTGACAGCACTGTGGCATTTTAAACCATGACATTAAATTCTAGAGGAAAAAAAATCATATTACCCTATAAAAGAAATTATATCCTTACCCCATAAAAAACAAATACAATACTTGAATAGCAAAACTATTCTAAACATCGTTTCTGCTTTAAATGTATTTATTCATTTATTTATTTATTTAGTGCGACTTCTAGAAATGGCCAGCAGATGGAACCCCGTGTCCATGGTTCGCAACTCACTTTCAACTACAGGAAGGAGGTTTGGCACTCTAAGAATCCAAATTAGTTGGAGAATTCAGGAACAGCTAGGCTGGTGGAAGAATAACTTCCAAAGAGAAAAATAAAACATTTTGGGGAAAGTTCATCCAACTAGTTGTGTTTTTTGTTTTGTGGTTGTTGTTTTTTTTTGTTTTTTTTTTAGCTAATTTGACACTCACTTGCCACTTTATTGGTATAATATCTGTTCAACTGCTCATTAATGTAATATCTAATCACCAAAACATAGGGCAGCAACTCGGTAAAAACAACTTGCTGAAATTCAAACTGCGTATCAGTATGATGAAAAAAGAGTGAACCTGGCATGACTATTGGTGCTGGTCAGAGTATTTCAGAAACTGCTGATCTAATGGGATTGACAAAGAATGGCCTGAAAAAGAGAAAATATCCAATGAGCAGCAGTTCTCCGGACAAAAATGCAGCCACTAGTTATAGCCAAGGTATGCAGAAGAGCATCTGTGGACACACAACATGTCGAACCTTGAAGCAGATGTGCTACAGCAGCAGAAGACCGCACAGAGTGCCACAGGAAACCAAGGCTGTAATTCATATGGACTCACTAACTGAACAACAGGAGAGTGGAAACGAGTCTGATCTCAGGAGTCTATTTCTGCTGCAATGGATGAACCAATCTGTGTGACACCATCACATCAACATGAACCAAAATCCCAGAGAAATCAGCACCTTGTTGAATCTGTGCCATGAAGAATTAAAGAGGCTCTGAAAGTAAGAGGGTCCAACCCAGTGCTGCTGAAATGTATGTAATAAAGTGGCTGTTGAGAGAATGTGATGTTTTTTTAATAAAAAAAAAAAACAATCAAAAAAAGTTTTTGTCCCGATGATCATTTAAATTAAAGCTAATTTATACAGTTGTTCATAAGTTATCCAGTTTAGTACCCTGTGTTTGAAGACAGCTGATGAGACTTGCTTTTCAGTCAGATCTTTATTTGTCACCTTTATCTGTCATATACATATCTCAAGACAAAATCATATACGTTTGTCAGCAAAGCAAAAACCAACAATAATCCTGAATCCAACTTCAACACACATGTTTTGACTTAACATAAGCTCCACAGCATCTGATACTCCTCTTTCACTGTAACAGCAAAAAAAGAGATAAAAGTTACTGTAGTATAATGTCACAGCCTTTGTATCCTGTAGTGACAGGTAACTTAAACCCGTTTGTCCCACAAAACCGAGCCCTTCGTGAGGCAACAGCAAAACTATAATAAACTTCACAGGGCTCTATATATAAAACACTGCTTGATCACAGACAGACTAAACAATGCAAGCTACATTTAGAAACTCTGTTCTTGAAATGCTAAAAAGAGGGAAACACATGCAAACTGCAGATATACTACAGATTAATACAGATTAATACAAAGGCTAGTATTTGGCTTTTGAGCGCAAGTGATAAAATATCATTTAAAAAAAATAAAATAGGTAAAGTAACTTCTTTAGATAACTTTGTATAGAAGTGCATAGAGTGATACTGGACTGTAAAATGAATACATGTCAGTACATTAAGGCCTTTGGTTGTAAGATTTACAGCCTCTGCTTCACCTAAGCAGACAATGAAGCCACACAGGTTGACGGGATGAACAAGATAAAAGAAACAACTGACAGCCATGTACTGAGGTGTGGCTGCTCAGGCCCATCTTCTGACTGTGTCAGATGAATCTGTGGGTGTTTGAACCGCTTGTCCACCCGTTACATGCTGTGGATCATTAGAGAGTTTAGAGTAAACACACAAGTTCAGCAACCATCGACTTGTTTCAGCTTATAATGTAGTAGTATAGTGGCAACTAGAGAAAAGGTGTGTGTGTATGTTTCTGTATAATTACTTGGTAACTCTGACTGATCCTCGCTTTCTGACCAGCTTATTCAAACACGACTCCCTGCTTCTTCATGGTCAGTGGAGCGAAGTGGAATACATTACATTAACAATATTCACGGCATTCAAGGTTTGAAGCCCAAATTCAACATTTCACACAAACATGTCAGCTTTTTGTCCTTCATCCTCACAATCACATCCAACGAGCGGGAGAGACTAAAGGTAAAGGTAACAACGATGATGTCAGGTCTAAGGTTAGTCTGAGTTTTACACTTAAAATTAGTCTAAAACACATTCAGTAAGGTTTTGGCAATAGTAACAGACAGTACAGTCAGAATACTTATATAATGAAAACACTTTAAATAACTGCAGCACTGAGATGCTGGCAGCTGTACCAGTGCTGAGAAATATATAGACCAGGGTGTGTGTGTGTGTGTGTGTGCAGCTGTAGACCACATATCTATCAGGCACTTAAACTCACAATTTCTACATTTGTAACCAAAATGTAACAAGATAAGAGTTAAACTGCACTCTCGCTGATTTGGTTTAAGGCTCATACACAATTTCCGAATTCAGTCAGCGGTCAGCTATTGGCAGGCACGCCGAGCCAGCCGCTGGAGATTTTGCTGGGCGTCTGGCACCTCCGGCTCTGGACTGACTGAGCGAGCATGCTGAATGGACAAGAGCTGATGGAGAGCTGAGGCTGGTCAGCTAAACAGCAAAGTGAAGTGAGCAAACTTGCTTTGCTAAAAGAAAATATAGTTATTATTTCCTGATCTATGTGTGAGTGTTGCTGCTGGTTAAACACAGCAGGCTAGGTTCAGATGAAAGAAGGAAATAAAAATGCCACCGTCTCAATGCAGTGTATTATAAACCACAGGGAGCAACTCACCAAGCATCATCTTAGCACTAGTGGTTTAATTCCACAGCCACAGAGCTATGTAAATGACAGACTGGAGTCATTTATGACTGCTTTTTTTTAAATATAATGACTCTATTTGTGTTCATCCCAGTTTATTTATTTTTTAATCTATGACATATCTTGTAAAATGCCCTAATATAATTAATTATGGGTTTCAATCCCTGCTATGTAAAACAGGGGTTTGGCTTAGGCTTTGCCTCAAGGCTTCTACAGCAGTAAATCGGGCTGCTGTAGGTGTGTTTGCCATGGTTCACTGCAAAACACCACAAGTGGAAATTCACAATAAAACCCACCCCAGCAGTGTTATATATAATAACTTTCTATCAGCTGTGCCACACCAATAATTACTAATTCGTGGCTTATTAATAGGAAACCTTGAAAATAAGCCCACTCGGTTACCTGATGGTTACAGAGGAATGCCTAACAGAGGGAGGGACTGTGTAATATGTCAGGTGATCCGTGCTGTGTTAGTGTGTGGATTTTAGCCTCCTCAGTGTTTGATGAGGCCCTGCATCATCTCCAGCGGCAGCGGGAAAATGATGGTGGAGTTCTTCTCGGCAGCGATGGTGTTGAGGGTCTGCAGGTAGCGCAGCTGCAGGGCGGACGGAGACTCTGCGATCACCAGGGAGGCCTCCTTGAGCGCCCGCGACGCGTTCATCTCCCCCTCGGCGGCGATCACCTTGGCTCTGGCCTCGCGACTCGCCTCTGCCTCAGCCGCCATGGCTCTCTGGAGCTGGAGGGGCAGCTTCACATCTTTGATCTCCACCCTCTCCACCTTGATTCCCCAGTCATCCGTGGCGTCATCCAGTGACGACTGCATGCTGTGCGCGATCTCCTCGCGGTCGGACAGGATCTCGGCCAGGTTCTTGGTGCCCAGCACGTTCCTCAGGGTGGTCTGGGCCAGCAGGCGCGTGGCTGCATCCGCGTTAGTGATGTTGGCCACAGCCAGGGTGGCATTCTGGACGCGATAGTAGACCACGCCATCAACGCTCACTGTCACCGAGTCTTTGGTCAGAACCTCTTGAGGTGGGATGTCGAAGGTGATGGTGCGCATGTCCACGTTAATGAAGCTGTCGGTGCACGGCACGATGAAGAACAAACCCGGTCCTTTGGCTCCACCACGCAAAATGCGCCCCAGGCGGAAGATAATGGCCCTCTCGTACTCCTTCACGATCTTGATGCACATCCAGATAGATAAGGGCAGGGTGAGCAGCACGAGGAGGAGGGAGAGGCCGACCAGCAGCCAGCCGCAAAACCCGATGTCCGAGTCAGTATTCTCCAAAGTTACCTGACGCTCGCGTCTCCTGGCTTCTTTCAGGGCGGTGTCCTCGTTGTCGCCAGCCATTGTCTGGGCCCAAAATCTGAACTAACTGTTAAGCTGAGGTAAAGATGGCAGTAGTTTACTGGAGCAGCTGCTGCGCACTCCTGAAAAAACACAAACAGAAAAAAACTACACAACGATTACGCAAAGACGCGGGAGACGGAAATGGAGCTGATGATGCCATAATCGTGCGCCGGATGTGTTGCTATTCCCCACACAAGCCGTGAGTGCTGATGTGTTTCAAGAGTCTGGACGGGTTTAATGCAGTAACGAGCAGAGCGGCAGCGGCGGCTCGGAGGTCGATGTCCAAGAAGACGGCAGCGGAGGAGAGCAGCAGCAGCACCGGTCCGGAGAGCGAATGGCGGTGAGGCACACACACATGCGGCAGAGCTGAGTAGTTCACTTCCACATTTCCTCAATGCTGTACCGCAGCTGATGCACCGACTCAGCTGCAGAGAGCATCAGAAGCCTGCGGTTTGTTCTGCGATGGCGTGAAAACAAACTCAACACAAGAATCTAATTTCTGTCACTTTCTCACGTTTGATCTCTCCCACCCCGGCTTCGTTCACGCGTGCTGCTATGCAGTACTGGTGGAAGGGATCGATCCATGTATCGGGAGTGTCGATACCGACGCTGGTATTGGACACTAGCGCGGATACTTTGTTTCTATCCGATTCAGTTCAGCTGTGTTAAATTATTATCATAATTATGGGGGGAAATTAAAGAGAAATACCTCAAATATACACTATGAAAAAATGTCTGAACCTTTTCGTTTTGAGTCCCATGTCTGTTTTATTTTATTTACACCTTATGGCCACATTGATACCACAGAAGCTGCCCTGTCCCTGAAGCCCAAAGTGCTTTAAAGACAGGCACATTTACACTCCAGGTCCCCAAAATACATGAAAAGCTGAAAGGTGTGTTTTGTTGTGTTAACTCATTTTACTAAGTAAAAATCACAGTGATTTGGTGGTCATTAAAATGTGTTCAGAATATGCAAATTGATGATGATTCATGTCATAAATCATGACACACCGCTCTCCCCTACATAAGCTGCCTGTACAGGTTAAAAGAATTGGTATCGGCAGTATGGGAGAAGCGTTTCATACAGACAGGCACCAGCCAGCCAAAAGGTTTGAACGCAGGACCTTCTTGCTGACGCACTGCCCTGCATCAGACAGATACTGAAGGTAGATGAGTTTAAATACCTGGAGTCAGTCATACAAGACAACGGAGAGAGGTGAAGAAGAGAGTAGAGCAGGTGGAGATGAGTATCAGGGATGATCTGTGGCTGAAGAATAGCAGGAGGTAGAGGTGTCTGAGATGGAGATGCTAAGAGTTTCATTGGGAGTGACCAGGATGGGCAAGATTAGAAATGAGTACATCAGAGTTACAGCACAGGTCGAGCAGTTCGGAGACAAAGTTAGAGAAGCAAGGCTGAGATGGTTCGGACATGTATAGAGGATATATTTAATAAAGGATGCTGAAGATGGAGCTGCCGGGCAGGAGGAAAAGAGCAGGAGCACAGAGAAGGTTCATGGATGTAGTGAAGGAGGACGCACAGAGTGTTGGTGTGATAAAGGGGGATGCTAGGGATAGGGTGAGATGGAGGCAGATGAAGAAGAAGAAGGTATTTAAACATCTTTTGATTCGGGCCTGTATTTTTGCAGAGGGAACAATAAACAGAGCAAAGGCAAACTTTTAATGTAATCACATAAAAATGTGCATTAAAATCATATTTTACATTGAAGACAAAATTGATCTTGACAAAGACGTTTACATTTATCTGCTAAAACCTTCACACTTCATTCATTACTGATACTGTACCCCTACACTGATATTTAGTTATTGTGCATCATGTCAGATATCATCAGTTGAAAACATAATGAAAAGGTTTCATGTGAGTGGAAGCTTTAATCTGTGTTCCTTCTGTAGGACGCACTTTTTTAACCTAATTTTGTTTTTGTTTTTATATCATAGTAACGTCGTATTTAATGGACTGAAGAAGTGAATTAACGTTCTGAGTGTATGCTCATGCATTTGTAAATCGTACAACCAGTAGCGGTCTTAGATATGGGCGACATGGGGAGTTGCCCAGGGCGGCATCGTGGTAGGGTCAGCATCATGGCATCCGCAAAAAAACAAGTTGCACATACCCATGCTGCCCCGACATCATAACAGCGCATTTTGGGGATTGCAAAGGCACTGAACGGTTTTCTATCGCCCCTTTGCGAGGAGTAAAGGCGCCCTTTTTGAATAATTAAACGGCGTTTTTTTTTAATGCTATTTCTTAACCAGAGGTGTTCGAAAACTCACAATACTTGGCTGGCCTCTGGCTGGTTGGAAAAGCGTGAAAAATGTGCTTTAAAGTGTTTACATTAATTTTGGGGAAAATGAAGTGTAGTCCAAAATTTGGACTGTTCATATAACGATATATATCGGATGACGATATAAAAACGTCTATCGTTTCATTTTACGCTATCGTTTATTTCGTGGTGTCGCAAAATAAACTGTTTACGGCAATATCTTTTCATTATTTTGATGGTCACTGTAGTGGCTATATTAATTTCTTAAAGTTTTCTCTTTCTCTTATATTTTATATAGCAACACTAGGGATGGACAAGCGCCTGTTTTTATGCGTTGTTGTTAGCAACAACGACGGTAAAACCATCGCATGTCCGCTTGTTTATTTCTACATAAACCTTTCACAATAAAGCTCAAGATCCTGTTGAGACCTTTCAAAATAAACGGAATCACGTGAAAAAGTATGCAGAGTATTGACGGATGAGAAGCAAAAAAAGAGTCGTCAGGTGCTAAAAAATAAACCTTAGACTCAAACGTTAGAACAGGCTTTTCCCTGCAGCACGCCGTGTAAGAAATACAAAGAAAACGGCGAACGTTACAACCTGTCTAAAAGTGTCTAAAATGTCTAAAAATGTGTAGTTTCATGCATCGGTTAAAACACTCTACTCCAGGTAAGCGACGCCTAGCTGGAGACAATTCACCTACCCGAGAGTCACAGAATTTACAGAAAATATTACATTTTTTCGTTATTGGGACGATAGATGTTTTATATTGGGATATGAGATTTTGGTCATATCGCACAGCCCTAGTCCATATGCTTTATGTCCAAATGTAAGTGGGGCCAGTGGAACAACCACTGTGTTACTGTCTTGTGGTGCTTTATCATCACTGGAGAGAAGCTCGAGTCCAGAGGTGACATCTTCGCTAAGATTACCTGCTCATTTTAAGACATTGTTCCCTACCTAGTTGTAGATCTAATAACTCTGAAGACGTACACACATTGGTGCTTTAGATGAGTTGAGTTCTTCTATTTCAGATATTTATGGTAGAAGCTGATAGATCCAGCCAAACACCATACAGTAAGAAAGAAGTATCTGAAAGCTTTTGCGCCTGCCTTAATTAAAATGCTTGGATACGTATGGTAACACTGTCATTGCCCTCTGTGTTTTGCCCATCAGCCCAAAGGTAAAGTTGGCACGAAGGGAAAGAAGCAGATCTACGAGGAGAATGAAGCCACTCTGAAGTTCTACACGAGAGTCATCCTCGGAGCGAATGTAAGAGGCCCTGTGTTGTTGTTGGATGTTTTCAGTCATGTTTTCAGGCCTTTACAGGGTCTCCAGGGTGAGAAATTGATTCGTAGGGGATCAAAGTGTGTTCACACTTCATTTTCTGAGGCTTTGACTATTTGGGACACTCAGATCTAATATCAGTTTAAGTCCTGACTGTAGGATTTGGGTGTTTATATATTGATTTAGGTGCATTTTTTATTTTAAAAAAATGTAATTCATAATTTGTTTGAAATAGTGATCGCAGGTCTCTTGTGCTCCTCTGCAGGCGATATACGCCGCTGTAAATTTCTTGGTTTTCTACAGTTCGTCCACATTTTGGACATGGGTGAGTTTATTTAAAGACCATAATTTAAACTGTGAATGTCCGCAAATAGGATTGAATGTTTCTGGCTTTAAAACTCTTCTACGACTCCTCTGGCAGTTGCTGCTCGTGTTCGCGTTGGCGGTGTACGTCGGGAGTTACCGCTCCATGGCAGCCATGGCCAAGCCGGCGTTTGCTGACGACGGAAGTCTCCTGGACGGAGGGATAGACCTAAACATGGAGCAGGGAATGGCAGAGTAAGTCGTCCCTCCAAGATGTCTCACACCGTCCAGTGAGGTGTGTGAGGCATTTCCAGCTTTTGTTGAAGTGCGGTGGTATATCTGTCCTACTTGTGCATTGTGGAAACTAAACAGAGTTTTTGGTGTTTTTCCACTTAACAACATGCATGAACTCTCACAGCATTTTTTGTCTTTGAAAAAAAAAAATGACACAATTAATATACTGCTCAACAAATGAAAGGAGGCTCATCGTCGCCCCTCTAGTGCACCTGTTGATAATTTCATAAAGACCAAAGCAGCTGAAACCGATTAACATCCTGACCAGATCAATATCCCACAACTTTAACTGACTTGATGCTATAGTCTGATTAAAAAGTGCTCCTTCATCTTTTTGAGCGCTTTATAAAAGTAGTTCAATTTCAAGCAAAGGCTTCACCAGATTTAGATTTGGCTGCTGTCCCGTACAACGCCGTGTTCTCCAGACATCAATAGAGAATCTCTAGTGGTGATGGACCTCTAAATTGTCCATCACAAATCATCAACCTCTGTGTCTGCCCGACCTGACTTTTTTGTGAGGAGGAACCTCATTGCGGATGAAAACATAGGAAGAGTCCAGTGTGCAGGCCTGAAGGTGGCGCCTGAGGTCAGGAGTGTTGCCAGTAACACGCTTGTACTTTAAAAAACCCCAAAAGACATTCATGTGGTTGTACTCCATGTCGAGACTCCAAGATGAGACTGTGAATGTGGCTTTACTGTAACGCCTCGAGGAGCCCAAGGTGAAACATTTGCTGGAAACCACCTGAACCGTGGCACGTGTGCAAAGGTCCAGGCGGCCTGATGAGAGCTCTGTGTCCTTTGCTGTGGTCACATGTTCTTTTTCAGTGATGATTAATTCTGGTTTTAGACACCTGAAGGACGTGATCCTGCTCACAGCCATAGTGCAAGTGCTCAGCACCATCTCCTCTTACTTCTGGTATCTCTGGCTGCTGGTAAGAGCTTTTGTAGTCCCGACTTCTTTTCATTTTGTTTTCCACACACGTCATAATTTAAGTTTGTCCTGTGTGTGTGTGCCAGGCCCCGGCCCGTGCCCTCTACTTGCTGTGGGTAAACTTCCTGGGCCCCTGGTTTATGGCAGAAAGCCCGTCGGCGCCGGAGGAGGTGAACGAGAAGAAGCAGAGAAGACAAGAGCGCAGGCAGATGAGACGATTCTGATGCTGCAGAGCAGGCGAAGCAGTATTTTTATACGCAGAATCTAATCTAGAAGATGGCGAGGAATTCATAAGTTATTCAGGAAGAAATTTAGTTATTAAATTAAACTCAATCCAGATCTGATCTTGTGGAATCTCGTTTTCCGTGTTTGCTTTCTTTCTGCTCTCCTGTGATTGAGTTTTCTCCCGAAGTTATGAAACAAATTATTCCTTATTTAGATAATATTACAGCCCAAATGTAATTTGTCCCCAGGCAGAGATTAGGGGTTTTGCTGTTGCACAATGCTGCTGCGCTGTCCCATGCAGGTTTGAGTTACAGTGAGTCAGATTTCAGTTCCACAGCAAGATGAGTCCAAATTTCTTTGAATCTGTCAGTGCCGCTTTTATTGTGGTGCACGGTTTGTTTTATTTTTCAAAAACTGTGAGCATTCATCGGAGAATCAAGAGACGTTTATGAGTTATTGCTGTCGTCAAATCAACTGAATGCCAGTGAGTTTTAATAAGAAAATTGAAACAATTTTGCAATAAACAAAAGAAATCTTCCTTCAGTGTCTCGAGTTTAAAATTTTATTTATTTGCAGACGTAATGTTTGGCTTAAACGCGACTAAAGGATTGAGAGATGATTATCAGTTTCCTTACGAGACTAAAATTAGGTTTTGGTGTAAATAAACCTGACAGGTGTTTCATGGGTTTAAAATGTAACTCTCAGAGAAATGTCGGATTTTAAAATCAATCCAAGAAGAAGAAAAATGTCATGTTTGGCAAAAGCTGAAGCCAGATGATCCACATAGGACACGGTCATTTGCAATCAAATATTCATGGCCTAGTTTAGACAAAGAGAAACATGAGTAATTGTAATGGTCGGTTATAATAAGGATTATTAAATTCACGAATTCATTTTGTGAAATGCCAGAGGAGGAAAATGGTTTACAGAAACTCTTATATAAAACAACTAACAGTACTATTATCCACATGACATCCATTTATTTCAAACTAACTATGATACAGTTTTTAAGCTTGTTCTCAACTCACATCCACTCACCAGCGAATTCATTAGGTTAATTGGGTTCAACTGCTTGTAAATGAATATATCTCATCAGCTAATCACGTGGCAACAACTCAACATGTGGTCAAGAGGACCTCCTGAAGTTCAAATCAAACATCAGAACGGGCAACAGGGATGATTTTATCTACTAGAGTTTTCCCACACAACCATCTGTGGAGTTTATAGGGAATGTTTGGAAAAAGAGAAAGTATCCAGTAAGCAGCAGTTCTCTGGGTGAAAATGCCTTGATGTTGGAGGTCAGAGGAGAACGACCAGACGGCTTTGAGCTGAGCTGAACTCAGATAGCCACTCATTAAAACCAAGGTATGCAGAAGAGCACCTCCGAACAGTGAACACTGAACCTGGATGCACACAGGCTACAGCAGCAGAAGATCACACTGTCCTAAGAACAGGTAACTGAGCTTACAGTTTCCACACTGTCACCAAAGCTGGACGACAGAAGACTGAAAAAATGTGACCCGAGTCAGCAGCAATTGAGAAATGAGATGCTGTTGGTTTAAAAGCCTGCTCTGCACCATCTAACCGTTGCTAGTAAAGTGAATTTAGTGATTATGTTGAAACTCCAAAGAGCGCAAGTAGGCTGGCAAAGCCCTGATCTGCTTCCAGTGTAATTACAGATTGGCATTGTTGTTCTGTTCATGCTTACCCAACGCAACAAGCTACGACCTGCAGTCGTCGGGTTTGACGGGGAACTGCTGTGATGGTGTGAATCCTTTTATAAGGAAACAGAAGAGAAAAAGCATCTACAAACAAAACAAACCCCCCAAAAATGAATTTAACCAGCTTTATTTATTTTATATAACTTCATGCTTTTCCTAAAAAGTCAGTGTCCCCACAGGCTTTTTAAAAATAACTGCTTTTACTTTGCCTGTGTCCTGTCCTCCTTCATCCCAGCCCTGTGGTCCTGTACTGTCTCTATTATAGGGTTATAAACAAAAGTAACCAAAATTAGAGCAGCACAGCATCCAGTTGTCAAGGCCAATCCCAGATGTGGGCTTTGAGAGGGAGCATGTTGCAGTGTAATTTAGTGCCGGGGCCACTCACACGCACATAACCCCCCCCCCCCCCCCCCCCCCCCAAAGGGGCTTGCATGTGTACTTTGTGTTTTCTGACTGTTGTGCTTTCTATAATAAGATGTACCGAAATTTGATGTTCGTTCTAACCGTGCAGCGAGTTCAGCGAGAAACCTGAGACAGACAGGAAAACGTCTTTTTCTGCAGGCTCAAACTTTCCCCTTTTCTCTATAACATGAAGTCGTCTCGCTTTTTACTGTAAAGTACAACAGTATGGAAAAAAGCACAGTGCTGCATGTGAACATCCCTATCGCAGCTGCTGATTTAAGATGGAAGGGGGGGGGAAGAGTGGGAGAGCGAGGATGTTGTTTACCGTGGCAGTAAAACAGGGTTTATCCTGACAAGATGAAATAAGGGAGTTAAAGCTGCATTCCATAGGCTTCTTGTGTAACTTTGTATGGTATAACCTTTAAAAGGCTTAAACCCATCATAAACTCGGAGAGGAAAGGAAAAAAGCACGAGCTCAACAATCATGAGATTAACAGAAGGATGAGCAGACACAAATGGAGCTTCTTGACTCCTCGCCTTGAGCAGAAGGTGGCCATCACATTGTGGCTCCCTTTGGGCTCACGCCACTAGACGAAACAGGAAATTGGGAGCATTTGGGCAGCAGTCGAGCCTCTGACCTTTGAACTGCGGCTCTTCTCGTCTTTGAAGTCAAGCGAGAGAATCACTTACAAAGCAATTACACGCGATGTTGAGTGTGTTTCCTTGAGCATTCAGCCTCCGCTGTGTAAACAGAATCAGAGCTCTCAGTGTGTTTGGCAGAGCCGTGGGTGTAGTCCAGTCCTGTTTTGACTAAACCGAGCCACACACTACGGACGGCTCGAGGTTTATGGCGCTAATTTTTCACTTAGACCACGATCGCTGCGATTTCTTTTCCTAATAAGAATCATCTTCGAGCATAAAGATGTCACCGGCGAGGCAGCGTTAACGTCTCCCGCTGTGGCCTTAAAAGGCCGTCGAGAATTCCTGCTGCATTTGACTCTGCGTGGGTGTGTCGGTTTGTTTGTGTGCTTGTAATGCTCATGTTGCGGGGACATACATCTGTCTCAGACACTGTTACACACACAAAAACACGTATCATGGTAGTGACTTCGCTTTGGTTTATGCCAAAAAGTTTTATTTACAGCTAAGAAAGGTGTCCTTGTCTTCTAAAGAGAAACATAACTCTGTGTTCTTGAGCATTAGAGTCCCATCAGAGATGACCCCCCCCCCCCCCCCCCCCGATTTCCCTGCCAGCTTGTTTGAAACGGATTCAACAAGTTGCTGGAAACATTTCATGTAAACGTGACGGCATCTGTTGGATTGAGATCAGGTGACTTGGAGGTCAATTGAGTCCAGCTGACTTACTGTGATGTTCATGAAACCAGTTTGAGATGATCTGAGCTTTGTGACATGGAGCGTTATCCAGCAGAAGATGGGTCTCAAAAAGGATGGACGTGGTCAACAACACTGCTCAGATAGACTGTGGTATTTAAACGGTGCTCATTTGGTACCAGGGGGCCCAGAGTGTGCTAAGAACATATCCCCCACACCATTACAACACACGTAGCCTGAACTGTGGATACAAGGCAGGATGAATCTATGCTTTTATGTTGCTTTCACTAAATTCTGACTGAACTGTAGCCTCAGTTTCTTGTTCTTGGCTAATGGGAGTTGCAGCAGGTGTGGTCTTCTGCTGCTGTAGCCCATCTGCTTCGAGGTTCGACATGTTGGGCGTCAGAGATGGTCTGCTGCGTACATTAGTTGTAACAAGTGGTTATTTAAGTTACTGTTAACTTCCAATCATCTCGAAGTACTCATGCTTGTTTCCCTCTCACCTCTGACATCAGCATGGTATTTTTGTCCAGGGAGCTGCCGCGCAGTGGATGTTTTCTCATATTTCAAAGCGCACATTTCAAAATAAGGCCACAAAATGTGACGTTGGACTAACCCACAGACGTACCGAATACATTTCTTTTTATAAGTCCTGGAAATTCCCGATTTTGCTTTCGTTTTGTTTTATTTTTTACTAGATATGAAGAAACCTCTTTATCAAGCCTTCTATTGCTCTGAAACACGGCGTGGCTGAAATTTGAACCTCATCTAATAGCTCGGGGCTACACCTGCTGCTACCATCAACCAACCAAATTACTGGCAGCTAAGCTGTACTGTGGGCAAAGCAGGTGCCAGACTCTGACAAGGAATTCATTGAGTGCAATAAAACAGTAGCCTGCTTTGCAATATTTTTGTTTGATGGTCTGATACTTGGACGCAGGTCAAAAACAATAAAAAAAATTAATAAATTAAATGTGTCACGCTTTTTAATAACATCAGTTTATAGTCTAATTTAATTATCACACATTGCACACAATGAATGCTTTAGAGCATTCAGGTTGTATTTTGCACTCGCTGGCCTTAGCAACCCCATGAAACTTCGTTTGTACGTACATGTATCGGAGGATATGAGAGGATAGGCCTACAAATCAGCATAATAGCAGAAACGTCAAGATTGTGATGAATGTTCTCCTCTGGAGCTAAATTGATCATAAATAATTCACCGTACAATAAACTACACGCAGAGTTTGTCAAAACTTGTACACGCTGTTAAAAAAAATGCTCGCCAAATTATGTTTTGTGACACCGTGTATTACCTGGATGCGTGTTGTAGCAAATGTCCTCGTGGCTTGACAAGCTGATAATAAAACAGCACAAATATAAAAAGCAATTTAAGCAGTTTGAAAAAAAAAATGTTCTGTAATATGTAAAAATCTATTAATGTAACCATAAAAAAATCTGAAATTCGAAGCACCAACTTGGTCTGTTTGTGAGTTTCATTACATTGTTCAGCTTTTTTGGAAAAAATATGCTAATTCACAGTTTGCTTTACTGTGAACACCTTTGTTTATAAAGATTTACAACCTAGCAGTAACCTCCCAGGCTACAAAATGATGCCAAAGGAAAAGTGCCAAAGATTTTAATTTCTTGAGGTCCTCTCCAAAAGGGAGACTCCTGTATTAAAATGCCCAAGCGCCTTGTCTATGTCTATATAAGCAGACAACAGAAAAGTGATAAAAGAGGCAGATGGAGATTAATGCTAGATGCATTAAAGGTCCCCAGACAGATCATCTAATCATCTGTGGCTAAAAACAAACAAAACAAAACAAAATTAGCAGCAACTATAGACTGTATGCAGAAGACGGGCATAACTACTGTGAGCTCGTGTCAGGTCTCCACAGAGACTGTCCACAATTTCCCTTTTATAAAAATTCTACAGTGTTTCTTCTTCTTCTTCTTAGAATTTAAATATTAAGCCCTATAGTTTGCATTATTAGTAGCATGGCTAGTGGGTGCCATGACGTGTAGCTGTAGCTACTAGCTTACCGCTAGGCTTCATCTCAGGAAGTATGAGTTTTACCTATTGCTAATGCAGTGCATTTTTAAGAATTTTAATACAATATTATGAAGAATTATATGGCATGCTATTATTATTAGTGCTGTCAGCATCAATCTCGTTAAAATGATCTTAACACCATAACCACATTAACACGTCGACGCATTAGCGCCATGCAGCCCCACGCACAGGGCAATCCGTGTTAACTCGCTAACGGAGATTTTCTGCGTTAATGCGGTTATGGCGTTAATAAATATATATATATATATATATATATATATATATATATATATATATATATATGTATATATATATATGTATGTATATATATATATATATATATATATATATATGTATGTATATATATATATATATATATATATGTATATATATATATATATATATATATGTATGTTCTTCCTCTACACCCCCCCCCCCCCCCCCCCCCAATTTTTGCACATGTCGAGGAGCGTGTCAGGCTACATTTCACTGTGTGTTATACTTGTATAACTATGCATGTGACAAATAAAGAACCTTGAACCTTTACTTGTTTATTAATCATAATTATTACATAAAAAGAACTTTATGGAAAGTGAAAATAAAGTTGAGCTAAAATAAAGCTGCATAAAAACTATATTTTAAAATTGACTTCACTGGCGACAAAAACGTAGGAAACATATTTTAAATACATTAATTACTGTAATTACAATTACAATTCATCACTGTAAGTCAAAGTTTCTCATCTCGTCCATATCTTCCTGAGATCACCGGACCTGCAGCCACAGCTTCAGGTTCACACTGCTCCGCCTCAGTGTGCAGCATCACCTCCTCAGCTCTGCCCAGGCCTGAAACCTGACCAGTTTGGTTGTTCTGCTTTGGATTTCAGTCTTTATTTACTCAGATGAAATCTCCACACTTTGGATTGCCTGCTAAGTTCAGCTACGGTTCCTCTGCTGCTCAGAACAGTCAGACAGTTCTCCATGCATTCAGTGACACCCTCCCGTCTCTGCCCCTGTGCTCGCAACATCAAATCTCTGACTCGATCTCTGATTTGTTTTTCCTTTTTATCGTGCACAAACACCACAATTCACTATTTAATTAATAAGCTAATTTTAGGAAAAATCATGAAATATGAGATAATGTTGTGTCATTTTAACAGAGGTAATGATTTTTTAAATGCTATGGGATCAGGGACAGCCATGATGTTAACGTTGAGACAACCTAGAGCGTGACATTTCATACCCATCTTCAATTTACAGTCTATGTTTATTATTATTTATTAAATTGTTTGATTTGTTTGATTTGCTGCCAGCCTGGTGGACTTTTTCTAAGGCACCAGCCAAAAGCCATGATGATTAGAATCTGGATGTTAATATCTGTTGCATCTGCTCTCCATCGCTCCTTGCCTCTTTTATCTTTCTGTTGCTTCTCTCTGATAAATTTATAAAAAGGCACCCTGCAGCCTTTGATCCAGTGATGTGACCTTGTAAATAGATGTTTTCAAGTACTTGAACAACATGACCTCAGCGAGGATCACTTGCTGATTTTAAGTCGCGATAACAACACAGCAGTTCTCCGAGCCCCATTTATTATTTTGTTTGGTTGTTTCTCAGAAATAAATAAATACACAACCCTCTGTGAGCAATCATGGATTAGCTGTGGCAGTGGCGCCACTGTCTGAACGCCTCACACTGAACCAGGATCAGTAAGAGACAGTCTCCATCACACTGGGCTCCCTTCCTTTTCCTTTGTTTTCATTCAGTTTCCTTCCACGTTTTCTTAGATACTATTCTCCCCAATGCAAGTCTAAACAAACGACAATACTGTGAAAGTAAACAAATGTACAAATGTGATATTCTTCAACCTTTGGCCTCACTAAACCCCAGGACCAGATTCAGGCTCATCATTTTGGTACTTACATCATAGGTTAAGGAGAATGTCATGCTCGATTTTGTTTGTGATGGTTTTAATTTTGCATATGTTTACACAACTAAAGAGAGGTTGCTGATTCAGAAGAAGCAAGATGGCAGGGAAAGGTCTGTGTCAGCGCAAACCCTGTTTGGGAAAACATACGCGCTTTCATGCATTCTTAAGGTTACAATGTAATGTTTGGCTTTTTCTGCATGGATTAGAAATCAAAGTAAAGATACGCATCAAGGAAAGAAACAAAGAAGAGCATGATATGCAACACGGGTTCTGAGGAAATACATACTTAACTGGATGATGAGGAAGGATATTGTACACTTTAAGTGTAATAGGATATTAAATCAAGGGTAATTTATGCTGAACAGTTTCCATTGAGATTGATCCAGAGATAAAATTTAAAAAATCCTGATGGTCTTAGCGTGTCATTGCAATGTTCGGTGAGAGCTCAGACTCTTAAGACTTCATGTTTCATGTAATCCTGGTTTATTAAGTTAAAATGATCAAATCCTATGAATTGTTTCTTTGACCACACAGCTGGTGCTGGAGTATTTTTGTGTTTTTTGTTTTGTTTTGTTTGGCTGTTTGAGGTTTGAGGCTAGCATTGTGATGCTGATCGCCTTTTTCCACCATTTCATACCGATCCATCCCCGCCCACCTCATGCTATTAGACATATAATGGAAGTCTAGATTAATGGTTAATTTCCAGGAAACTCCTGTGTTCTGTCATAAAGTGCTTTCCATTAATTAGGGACTCTGTTTCTCAGAATGGAGGGGGAGTGGAGACGAGTGATTAATGAGCTAACTAGTGCAGTCAGCAGCTCGTCCAGCCCCAGTGGGGAGCCTGAGAGTCGGACCAGCGAGGACAGAGGAAGAAAAATAAATATGTGGCTGCTGGAAGAAGAAAGAAAGGCAGAAAAAGGTGCATGGAAATGCATGGAAGGGGTAACCCGGTTTAGTTTCAAAGGGATGGCTGTAGTGTTTGAGCTGAACTGTGTGAGTTTAGGATGAGGCTTGATTATGATCCTCCCTGGTGCCAGGAGTCTAGCACATGGGGATGAGTGTGTGCTGAGTAGCTGAGTAGAGAAATGCTCTGTTTATTTAACTGACATAGTGATAACAAGCACACACACACATGATTTTTGTGTTTTCAGGGTTTGGGATATTCAAATGTTCAGTGTTAGTCAGTTAGAAAAAAATGGTCACACTGCTAAATAAAAGGGTCCCTACAATCCCCTTTTTTTCTGATCTGGCTAAGCCTAGCCAGATCAGAAAACATGAAATTGTTCATTAGTGAGTTTTTAATAGGCTGATTTTACTTTTTACTTTTTATGGTACTTTTTATTTTTTAAGATAAAAAATGTACGTCGACATCAGGAGGTGATGATTCCAAACATTCACACAAGGTTCTCGTTACAATTATGACGGGAAAAGTTAAAGGTTTAGCAAATCTTTGGTGCTAACACTTGGAGCACTAAAAGTACAGATGTACAACCAAAAGCAAACAACCGTTGATGTCTTGTGTAAAATCCTCTGTTCAAGTTAGTTAACAGGTCAAATCAGTAGTTTTTTGTGCAAGCTGTTATTAGGACGTACAGTGTAGATAAGTCTAGTAAGTACTAGCAGTTAAGTGACATCTTCCTGCAACACGGCGAACACCAAGGTTGTTATAGTTAAAACTAAAATAAAAAGTAAAACTTAAAAAAAATTTAAAAATGTTTTCGTTTTTTGACTTTTGAAAAACAAGAAGTTAAACTTGCTGATTTGATGAACGTGCAAAACTACATAAAATTCAAAAAGATAATAATAAAGTAAATCTCAATTTCAGTATTTGTTAGTTAGTTAGTTTTTTAAATGCTATTACAGCTTCCTCGATGAAGCTTTGATGGGTATTTTTATTGAGACTCTACAGGGCGACTGTAGACTGTGAGTCAACATGCACGCCCACTCTGGAAAATACCTGAAACTAAACTGAAGTAAAAACAAAAGGTCAAAATGAAACAAAGAAACAAAACCTAATTACAAAATGCAAAACTAAATAACAGGTATGCATTTCAATGAAATCTGCCTAAAGTGTGCAGGTTCCTACTTTTACTTTTGATGTAATGCTACTTTTGACAACAATGTCTAGGAAATAAGGGCAGCCAGTTCTCAGGACAGTAAACCTTAATCCTCCACTGAGAGGGCCCCACTCTGAGTCTGCATAGGTTTACTGCTGGTGCCAAAAATCAAGATGTTTGAAGGCAGAAGATCAAAAGAAGGAATTGTGTTCCCAATAGCACCACAATCAATTTCATAGATTTAACATGGTGAAATGCAAGGCTTTTATGGATGTCTATGTCTTCCCATCGAATCAACTGTAAATTACAACAGTATTGCAAGCAGACTGGAATAAAAACACAACAGCGCTGACTGCATATCCATGGTGGTGCCAATTATCACATGTCAGGAAGTATAATCCCAACATTAAACCCCAGTCACACAGGCCTAGAGACTGGTTGGTGAACCCTGGCAACCACAGGTCAATAAGGAAATACGCCAATCAAATGAAAATGTGAATTTCAATCTTTTAATGGTTCCTGGAGGTCACACGGATTGTATGCCACCTTTACGTCGCCGAGTCGCCTTTGTGACTGGAGCTTTAGCTGGCTAAAATCTCTGGAATCATTGGACGTACTGATTCTGTAAAATAATCTTAATTGCTTTAATAGGACAACATCACAAACAGCAACTGGGAACCACTGTCAGTGGACAGTGCTGCTATGATGCAGTAATGGGGATGCACATGAGACTTGAAATCCAGAGTTAGTGATACCTCCACTTTGCCGCAGACTCTCTTGGCCCTTAAAAGTTGAAACTATCCTCCAAGTCATTTCATTTTTGTAAGTGTGAATTTGCTAAGACTACTTTAGCCTCCGGTATTGAGTAAGAAACAGCGGCGCCAGCAGAGCGACGGCAGACAACTCGAGTCATCAAATGACATGAAGTGGGCCTCATTCCCATCACTGCTTTTCCTCCCACATAACGTGGGTGTGAAATCATGTCCAACAGCGTGTGCAGCAGAGTGGTATTCATGTAAATCTTTGCACGAAAGCAAATCATCTTTTAAATGCTGAAATATTCCTTGAAGTCAGGATCGCTGATCCTGGCAGGTAAATCCTGTAAACGCTGGCCGTGTTGCTAACCCTTGGCAGTGTTTACATATGCAGAGTTTCCTATGGGCATCTGATTAAGAGGGCAGCCTGGCCTGAGTCCAGAGGTCTGGCTCGACATTATCTCCAGCACCCCTGACTGTTATTATAAGGGGGCCTCCTAGTCTCTCCGCTGCTAGCCTGTAAATGGCTGGGAGTGGACAGCCACAGTGTGTGTGTGTGTGTTTGCAGAGTAAACTGCCGCCTTGGTGGGGCAACATACTGTCTGCCATATCTCTGGTCTAGAGTAGAGCCATTAGGGGAGCGATGAAGCTGATGACATGTTGTTCCTGTGACAGGCCGCCTGGCCCCAGACTCCACTCTGCTGCCGCTGGAGCTGAGGGAGCCTGCGGGTCTGCCGCTGGACAGACACAGAGACGCAGGGACGGCGTTTATTTTGGGAGGTGGTTTGGTGCCGGACACCCTGTCTGCTCTCCCACCAACCTTAACACACCACCACCCTCCTCTTCCCACGCTCTCAACGCAAATCACCGCCAACACACACACACCGGTGCACTTTTGCCAAAAATGATGACGGTGCTACTGACACATATTCTTTTGGAGGATCAGTTTGCACAAAGCAGTAAGAATAACAATAATAATAAAACAAGAAAAATGTTTGATAAAAAAAATCAAATGCATAATAATAAAGGAAAAAAGAGATTTGTATGTAATTAATAATCTTCATTAACTGAATAAAATAGATCATTCTTATAAAAGCCATCTTCCAGTGAGCTTTTGTCTTCTAATTTGTTTTTCCTTGCAGGTTCAACAGTACCACATTTACTGAGTCGGGTATTGTAATTGAGCTTTGTTGTGATAACATGACAAAATTAATATAACTCCAAAAAGAGCACTATTTTGGGGTCAGCTTCTGTTGTTTAAATGTGCTGTAGGCTATAAATAAAATATACACATACATCAACACAACAAGGTTTAAAAATCAGGCATGTTTGAGGTATATATATATATATATATATATATATATATATATATATATATATATATATATATATATATATATATATATATATATATATATATATAATTTATTAAAGAATTCAGTAAGCTACACAGTGAACTTAGAAGATAGAAACAATAGAAACAAAATCTTGCTCCTATTACACTAGTGTCAGTCTGAAACCAATATCAGAAATATATTATATATCCACATTTTTTATATTATATATCCAAATATCGATGCTATCGATACTTTGGATCGTTCAGCACTGTTTGAGTTCATTTGGGATTTCCATTACAGCTTTTTGTCTTCTAATATGCAAAATACCAAAAACCTGACCCCAAAGTTTTTCTGCTGCCTCTGATGTTTTATTAAACCCTTCTGAGCATTTGCAGGAATACATTTTACATTTATTCATGTGTTTAACTCAGCGGCTGCAGCAACGCTCGTCTGAATTTTTTTCTATTTTTCTGTTGGTTTGTTGGAGTCTGTGATAAATTTAGATAATAATAATAATAATTTATGGCTGTTGTTTTCCATGGCTGCTGTGACTCCAGTGACCTGTAAAACATTAAACTCAGGACAAAGCTCTTCCAAATCACTTCCTTCTTCCCTTTTTGCATATTTGCTTGTGATTGACTTACACAGGGGGACACATTTTGAACAGATGCCCAGTAAACCTCGCTGTAGCCACTCACAGACACTGCATCCTCTTCTTTGTCAACTCTCTCCTGCTGCCATTGCAACTTGACTCTCACTTCCTCTCATATAGACAGTAGGCACTGATCTTGGACTAGCACACATTACTGGACAAGCCATGAATAGACAGGGTTAATGCTTCTGTTATGAGGTGTGGACTTCCCCCCACCACATTGTAAGGAGTTGCTAAAATACCAGTTAGGAGTCACAGAGACCAGCACTGGACTAGTGCTATGCCACTGGGGGATGCCCTAGTCCCTTGCTTACACTCCAGGTGTTTATCCTGACCATCAAAAGGAATGTGGGCTTCACATTTCAACATGTGAAGGAGAGGAGCTAGGAACTGAACTGTGTGATTAATGGAGAACCTGCTGTATCAGTATCCCCTGTAAAACAATTAAAGAGTACATTCAGCATTAACTGAAGAATTATGTTGTACCACACCTAAACAATAAATGAATAAATAAATACAAACACACAGTCATCTATATGTTACTAATAATGTATTAATATTAGCTAATACTTACTCTTGTTAACCCTATTTCTCTTGCTTGGTCTCTGCTCAGGACTGAGCAGAGGAGAGCAGGATGTTGCGTCTTTAAGAGTTAAGAAACTTGAAACCGTGTTTGCGCAACAATCATTGCGGCTCCCAGCCGCCAAAGTGTCTAGACTGGCACATGATGGCGGGAATCAACCAATGGCTCCAGAGCTTTCCTCTGGGGCCCCGAGAGAGAGAGAGAAAGAGAGAGAGTCAACACCAAACGAAAACCAAGGCGCTGTGACTTTGGTTTCAAAATAAAAGCGTAAAAGTTCCGGAAAATTGTATCTTTTAGAATCAGAATCAGAGAGACTTTTAATCCCAGTAGGAAATTGAGTTGAAGATATATACAACAAACGTCAAACACTCATATAAAAGGAAGTGTAGAAACAGAGATATTAACAGATAAATATTAAGATAAGTATAGAGATATAGGTGTAGATATAAATGTAAATATACATATAAATATAAAAGGACACAAATATTTGTGCACATATATGTCCAGAAATGTGTCTACACATTTCTGGACCCCCCCCCCCCAACTTTCTCGTTTTAACTGCTGTATGTTTTATTTTGAAAAGTTACCATTGGATAATCCAGGTTTTATTCCGTTTGACTTGACTGAAGCTTGTGTCCCTGTGTGTTTGCGGGAGCGTGTGTGCACGTGTGAACGCGTGTGTTTGTGTGTGTGCGTCCGAAAAGTTCCTGCAGGGGAGTGGAGAGTGGAGTAATTCCAGCTCTCTTTAAAACAACTTCTCAGCACGGATTCCGTCCTGGAGTTTGGCACCGGAGTGTCCGATCATCTCTGCTTTGTCCCGGGACACTGACGCGGAGTTCCTGCATCCCACACAGCGACAGAAACCGAGATTTTAGTGTTGCAAGGATTTATTTTTCGAAGCCAAGGAACCACGAAGGGATCGAAGAGGCTCTAGTCTGGAAAGTCTGGAAAAGTTCTGAGTTTCTGATTGTGATGGTCTTTCTGTTCATGTAAGCTGATCCTGGCCCTTTGGGCGGTCTGACTATGTTCTGTGAATTGTGTGTGGGACCTTCAGAGTGTCGGGGAGTTAACGGCTTTGTGAGAGGGCAGGCGAAAGAAGTGGCTTAATTGAGTTGGCGACAGCAGGTCACTGAGCAGTGACTGCATGTAGCCTTCTCCCTCATCAGATGTTCGGTGATGTTTAACGCGATGCGTGATTGATCATTACCTTCTAATGCTGCGAGGAAGCCTGGAAACGGTGACCACCGGCTGCGCACGCTGTGCGCACCGTGCACAAACTCACGGTCTTGTGCGTCGAGTGTAAATCGATGTGGCATCTCCCGAGAAGCGGACGGGACCGACGGGACTCATCCGAAACTGTTTAGGTTATCGTATGTTCAAGTCGAGACGCCCAGGTCTTGTACGGCGACTCTGGAGAAGCCGTGTGGTCACCGAGAGCGACGGGCGGGATGGAAGCAGACGAGGTGAAGGAGAGCGGAACGGTGAGTGGGGCAGACACTCGGGTAAGCTCCACAGACACGAGCAGCGGTCGATGACACACACCGACACGGCTCCGGGACTCACGGGGGAGGCTGGAGACCTGACAGAGGGCGCGGAGAGAGAGGACGAGGAACAGCCCGACGATGACCGGGGTGCCATGTGCGTCCCGGAGCACAGAGGCTCCCGGCGAGGACAGGAGAGCGACAGCAGGACGGTGACGTGTTGTTTGTTTGGGGAATGGGATTTCAGACCTCGGAGCTCTTACTGGGCCGCGAGAAAAGACGGAGCTGGCCCCTGTCAGTGCGCACCGAGGCGTGGGGTTCTGGAGGAGGACCTTGCGAGCACCGCTCACGCTTTTTTGAAGAGACTCAAGGAGAGGTCTCTGGACGCCTTGGTGAAGGCTGTGGAGACCAAAGGAGGGATACCCGGCGAGTGCGTTATGGTGCCGAATACTGAGCTGCGGCTCGGTGCTCATCACATCTCTCCATACTATCTCCTTTGTAAGCTGTTCCGCTGGGGCGACCTGCCGCTCTCAGCGCGACTCAAATCGCTGTGCCACTGCCAGAGCTTCGGTGCGGTGGACAGCGCAAAGGTGTGCTGCAATCCTCATCACTACAGCCGCTTATGCGGGCCAGGTAAGGACACTGACACCGGAAGATAGGGGTTGTGGAATCAGAGAACATCGATCAAACTCATTAATCAGACATCATCCCTTAGAAAAGACCATTATAAATGCCTTAAACACCGAAATATCCACCAATATTCCAACCTCGAGATTGAGTTATCTGAAACCATCACACACACCTTCACGAGGGCCCCTGGTCTCCCCCCAGAATCCCCTCCAAGCTGATAGGCCTTGCAGAAAGTTAGTCTCATGCAAATAAAAAAAAGTGTATTTAATGCTATATAAAGATTGATGACCTGTATAACTACAGTATAACGAATAGCATAATATAATGGGGAATTCCAACAAATATGTATCGCTCGCCTGAGGCCTGCAGCTGAAGAAGAAAGTCAGTATTGTTAAAGTGTCGAGCATTTCTTTTCCTGCAGTTATTACAGATGAACTCATCATGCATTTGCAGGCGTCTAACTGGCTGCACTTCCAGCTGACAGTGCGAGTCTGTTTTTTCTTCGTGTTTTATCGTCTGTCTTACAGGTTTATGGTCTATTCATAACTCTTTTTTTTTTTTTTTAACTTTGGGCAACCATTACTTTGGTCCTTCTGCACATTCCAATTACGTTACACGCTTATTTCAATTTTCGCAAAAACTCTGGCGCTTCTCACATCATCCAAATGGAGGTCGCACTCAAGTTGCACTTAGGCTCTTTTTCCTCTGACAAGGAGGTCCTCCTCTTGTTATTTAGGTTAAGGAGTGCCGATAATATACAGTTTGCATAGTGCTGGCGCCAGACTGACTCGCTGGGTATCTGACTGACTGAGGACTCCGGCAATTACTGGCTCTGCTCTTAAAGGGGCCGCAGCCACAAACTTGTGTCCACTTTGGAGTGAAGGATTTATTCCAGCAGCAGCAGAATTATGGAGCTTTCAAAGCCGCTTTAACACAAAAGTCATAATGAGAGCTTGTATGAAAGAACGGAAAGATAATGAAGAAGTAACAGGGGGTAAAAACGAAGCAAAGGCTTTTAAAAGTGCATCAGATAAAGACGCAAATATATTGTCTAGGGTGAAATACTTAACTGGGGGTCTGATGCAATGTGACTCGTGTTGATTAAGCATATTTATTTAAAAAGCTCCAAAGGAATTCCAAGATATGAGCTGTGCAAATATTCCCCACGCTTTAAGTTTTTTCCTTGATCTAGGGTAGAAGGTATGTCGATACAAAGTGAAATTACAGACACACACAGCCTTATGAACATATTTTCCCATGAAAAATAACACAGTGTAAAGTTGATCTGCAGTGCTGCATTCAGGTCTTGCATGTGTTACCATTTGATATAACAACAGGTATGTTTAAAGACTTCCCTGAGGAGAAAATACTTTTTATGTGAGTGTAGGCTCTAGATTTTTTTCTTTTTAGGGGGGGGGGGTGTTAAGCAAAATGTCTTCAATTTTGAACTGACAGACAGAGTTCGACATGTTACATTCTTGTGTGCCTCCTTGCATAATTGTGCATCTCGTAAAACCTCGTGGACTTCATGCATCTTTACGATATGATTAATAAAACAGTAATGAACTAACCGTGCATACTGTGCGTGGCAGTCTTCATTGAACCTTTAGTTTAACCTCATGTTTTTTGGCTGTTTTTACAGAATCGCCTCCACCTCCATACTCTCTGTCCCGTTCAGATGAACACAAGCCACTGGGTGAGTTTGGAAAAAAAATGGCCACCACAAAACAAAGTAGGAAAGGAGTTCATTATATCTTTCATCTGAAAATACAGACTTTATTTGATATAAGACACTTGTGCTGAAAGAGACACATGATGGTGTTGTGTTATGATAAAACAGTCCCCTGTTTCATTGATCTGACAATTATGCTTTCAGATTAACGGATTGATTAATCATTTTGTGCACTGTCAAAGAAAGTCCAAGGTGTCCTATCGACAGTCTAACAATCAGCGAAGCTTGAGCTTTAATGACGAGAAGATTTTTATTGTTTGATAAAGGATTCAAGGAGTGCTTGATTACCAAAATCATAGTTGGGGGAAAAAAATTAACCTGGATCTCACACTTCTCCTGTATGCCTTTGCTTTTTCTTACATTTCCCAGACTCATCTCTGTCTTACACTGAAACTGCGCCACCCCTCTTCTCCAATCCGCCTCTCAATATGCCAAGAGACTACACAGGTGAGTAACTTGCATAATAACTGCTGGCTTTTTTGCTTTTCCTGCAGTGCATGGTGAAGAAAGCTGATTCTGAAGAAAGGAAAAGTTCTCACAATGAAGTTTGGAAGCACAAATGGGGAAAAAGTTTTTGAGACAGGCATCCCGTCTGAATGTTTACATAAAAGCCAAATTATATTTGCTGGTGGTGTTATGTTGTGCTTTTCCCCTGTTTTCAAAGGCCGCAAAGGCAACAGAAAACTCCGCTGCATAAAGCTTCTATTGTCAGAGAGGCATGGAGGGCTCGGTGGGGGTCTGGGGTCTCGCTATCTAGATGCCACAGCAGTGTAGGCTTTCTGTCTCTCTTTCCCCCGTCTATGCTTTCTGCACAGCAAAATATTTCACTGCGACGAAGCTGCAATAAGATCCCTGTGCATACTCTCAATCCCCTTTTGCCTCTCTAACCACCCATCCCCCTCTTTCCCTCTTTCTTCCCTCAAATCCCTTCATTCCTCTCTGCAATTGAGCAGTGGAAAGAGGCTGGCACTTTGGGGGCGGGGGAGCCGAGCGGCTCTGATGAGGCGGCGATGTAGAGCTCTGTGTGTGTGTGCGGACGCGCGTGTGTGTATGCGGTAAAGGGGGAGAAGGGGCTCAGGGCTGCTTTGGACAGGAAACAGCCCCCTCTAGATGATGAAACTGGAGCTTTATTTGTTTACGTGCTGGGGTCGGGTGGAGAGGTCCTCACAGTGTTAGAAGAAACCCACAAACCTACTCGATCAAGCCTCCCCGAGCTCGCTTGTGGACGGTGTTGAAAGGTGAATGGGCAACCTATGAAGTCTGCGTAGTGTAGCCATGGTATCGTTGACCTTTATGAGGAGTCACTGAGGATTTTCTTTTTGGAGGAGGGGGTTGTTGTGCCCAGAAGTTAACTGGAGACCTTTAGTTAAAGTTGATGTTGGAAGCAGAAGCAGTATATTGAGTTGTTATGCGCGTTTTCCAGGGGCAGAGCCTTAGCCAGCTTTTTTAGCAATACTGAGGTCGGCAGTCCTCCCAAAGCACACGTCACCCCTCTCAGAAGAGTTTGAGCTGAAATGCGAGCAAGAAGATGCTTTAATTGCAAATAATATAAACTGTCCACCTGCATTCACCCTACAAATCAGTTTTCTGTTGAACACCATCATGAATGTGTAAGATTGCTTTTTGGATAGTTTTGGAGAAGTCATCCACAGTTGTTTATCAATGACTAACAGTCACTGCACACTTTCTGAATTCAAACAATTTATCTGATTTGTGAAAGTGTACTTATTTTAGCAGACTGTGTCCCAAATCATCCACACTCGGTCAGAAGTCCATCAAATGTCAAGTTTTTGACTTTCTGAGTAATGAGTGAGGGGGAACCATCTATTGTTTGCCTGTCTATATGAATGGAAGTGTATCAGCTTCCTTACAACATGTGGTGTGTCGAGTGTATAGACAAGTTAGCTTGTGTGTGTGTGTGTGTGTGTGTGTGTGTGTGGTCTCTGATCCCCTGCCCCCCACCCCAGCACTCTGGAGCCGAGAACCAGAGCGGAGGCCAAGAGGCATGAGTAGGAGTGAGACTTGGGTAAACAGAGGCAGCCAAGAAATCTGCATGTAGCTTTTGTTGTTAGCTCTGACAGGTTAGAGGACTCCTGTTTTGAGCTACAAGCTGGGTGAATAACAGGAAGTGAGCTGAACGCGAAGCCTACTTAAACATGTATCAGAATGAGCGTAGCTGTCACAACCTCCCCCCGAAAAAACCCCTTGATGTTGGTAAGATCTTTCAAGAGTGCAAATTAATCTCTTTTATTGTGCAGGTAATCCTTTGGCATATCATCTAAAGCTTGCAGTGTTTTTTTTAGGACAAAAACAAGCATTGGACATGTGCTTTGGCACTTTAGCATCTTTTTTCATTCCTTTAAAAACCAGCTGTGTACTCACAGCTTTAAAAAAAAGTGCAACAGCAGGGTGTGGTCCATACATACCTTTGCCCTGGCCTCTTTTATCATTCAATCAGTTAACGTTCCCTTTAAACCACAACAAACAGATCTGCCTTGAAAAAGAGTGTTTCTGCTGGAGGTTTAGTAGACTTATATCTGCTGGGATCGTCCCCCTGTGACTCCAACGAAATGTGCCGTTCAGCTGCTTGTGTGTGTTGTGTGTGTATGACAGGGAGAGAGACAGGGAGGAATTTCTGTCTGACTCGGTGATAAGATCGTCTCAAAATACTCGCATAGGGGTTCTATCAGGGCAAACACACACACACGCTTTCACCAATCACGCGATTTGTTGGAGGGGATTTTTCCTCTTTGTACCTTTAAAATCGATGTATAACTGAACAGGCCTGCTGAGTACTGTACTTGAAGGTGTGTGCTGGCTTTTCTCTGATTCTTCTGACTGTAAGTTTTTCTCTTGTAGCTTGGAATGAAATTTGCTTTTTCACGCACGGACAGTGTTGTGGCTGTCAGTTTGGAAACGTAATGAAATTTGTGGATGAGACTAATAAATGGCTTCCACTTAGCATAGCCAATGGGTCAAACTAAAAAACAAAGAGGTCTTATTAGCCTGAGCTGACATTAAAAGTTAAGGTGGTAGTGTAACCGGTCTGTTCCTGCATTGTGTCTGACACTGAAAGACCTCCAAGTAAAAAACGTGCCCACTTCAGCTCCTATAACCAAATATAAATAGGACGAGAGTTAGCTCAACCCACGCCAACTAACAAGCTAGCAAGGCTTATCTGTTCATGCTAGCATTAGCATTGCCTATACACATACGCCGCACACACGTACCACATATTCACAGCATCTAAAAAAGACAGGCGTAATTATGACAATAATGAACCAAAAACACACAATCAGAAACATCAGGGTGGATAAAAATATAATTAGTGTTGGAAAAGAAATGAAACTGACCTCTCCCACAGGGGAATCGAAGAAAAGGGGAAAAGCCCAAAGGGGTACCCCAAATTTATAGGGTTGCACCAAAGAAGAAGAAAAGGATAAGAATAATGAAGATAACTACAGGCTTGGAAGTCCTAAAAGTCAGATATACCAGGAACAGTTTGGGGTTTCGAACACATTTTATGTAATTATAACAATATGTAATTTATGACCCGATTACATTCGCACATTTGTGTCAGCTGTACAGGTTAGCTTCTACAAGCTGTAGCTGTGTTCTAAAGTTTGATATGGAGGAATTTAGTATTGACAGCATCTGCACAGAAATGTTAGAGCCTTTTCTGATTTCAGGGAAAAAATATTGTTTGATTTCTAACAATAATAGACTTGGTACCTGATGGTTACCTGCTTTGGCATAGTTGGCTGGACAGATTCATGGTTTCTTAGAGCAGTGCTCATTGGTTTCATAGGCAAGATGAGCGGCCAATCAAAAACAGCTATCAAAATTTAAACGTATAACTTATTTGAATTACTGTAGCAGTTAAAAAAACAATTTTTTTTGAAAGGTCTCGATAACAGAGGGCTGATTGTACATTATTGTCGTAATCTTCGCTGTTGTATGTGAGAACCCTGGGCAATGAGTTCTGTTTGTGGTTTGTTTAAAAGTGCTGATTTCACAATGCATCCATCCTTTTCTTGTAAAACTGGAAAACAATAAATCTATCTGAGGGGGGAAGCAGTTAAACGTATACTCCCAAACTAATGTAGTACATCTAGAAACAAAGACCTACACTTGATGGTGTTGCAAATTAGTTGGAACACATTTGTTGTCTGGCTTTAGTTTAAAAACAAAAATAAAATGTGCTCCTGCACTGTATGTAAGTCTTTTGTAAACTCTAATGTAGTAACGCTGTACAAAGAGTTTCATTTTTCTCGCCAAAGGTAAATGCATCTGATTAAATTTAATTCATGGTGTAATATAATTGTATAACTATGATAATCCCAACACTAGTTGCAGATTTCCATACATCGAATAACAACTTGCAAACCTGCTTTTTAAATACTGAGAAAGGCAATAAATAGAGAGCTGAGTGTAGCTTCTCCGGCGTCAATCAGCAGTCAGGACGTGCCATTTACTGGATAAAAACAGAGCTAAGTGACATTCCCATCCAAACACGAATCAGATGACATCAAGACAGTTTCTGGCCATCATGTTAAAACTCGCAGCGTAACAACATGCTAACTGTTACCATGTTGACTCTAGCACATAAACTCTAGCATTTGGTGTTAGCAGCTAATTCTGATGCACTAAAGTCATGCAGAATTGCAGAATGAGGTTTCATATTATTAATAAGCGGTCCCCTGTCATCACACCATCACATAGCCAAAAAAAGTAAGGATTTTATAGGTGTAGCTCATTTGGAAAACCTTTATTAGTAAGTTAAAATACAAACAAATGTATTTTTCCTCCCCACTGTCGCCAAGTGCTTGGTCAGAGGAGACTGTTTGATTGTTGGGTTTTTCTCTGTCTTATTGTAGTCTTTACCCTACAATATGACGTACCTTAAGGAGACTGTTGGTGTGATTTTGTGCTATATAGATACAATTGAATTGAAATTAACTGAATTTGCGATTATCTCAATTCTCATAATTTTATTTAGGCTGACTGTTGTCGACTCTTTCTTTAGTTTATTTCGTGCTGCTTCACGCGCATGTTTAAACACTGCGTGCAGATGCATCTTGCTCACATTTTCAGCACGTAACATAAAATGTATCATAAAATGTAAATACTTACATTCAGCCTTGGGATAAATGTTATATTTTTGGCATAGATGTTGTGTTTCAGCTGCTTTCTTGTCCTCCTGGTGTGTAATGAGTATAACAAGCTCGTTTTACTAGCATTTCAGTGAGCACTGTGTATGTTACTCACCACATTGTCAAGTGTGCCATATGCAGATTCATGTACATTTGACGCAACTGAGAGTGTAGCTAAACAGTGCCAAGAGTTTGTGATTTCTTTGCCATCTTTCACCATATGACATTCTTGTGCATGTCAAACATTTGCTCGTCTTCTTGTCATTAGCCCCTTGGCTTTTGAACATGTGGAAACAAGTAAGGCAATGATACTTAGAGGACATTAGTATGGCCTGGATGAAATGAGGTAAGACAAGAGGACTGGTCCCTTTTTGCCCTCAGTAATCATATTTTGGGGGCTTGTTTGGTTAAGCAGAGCGAGGTATCAGCCAAACATCCTGTCTCAAAGCCCTGTCTGCACTCACAGCAGCATTAACCCCATGAATTGGCCCTTTGACTGATGTGGCACGGCCTAGGAATGTTGGGAAATTGGGAAGGTGAGGGGGAGCGGGGTCTCCGAGTAAAAGGAGTAGGTGGGGGATAAGGGGAGGAGGGGGTCTGACTCTTGGGAGTGACATGTGATACATGTTTGAACATATCGCCGTTAATACTTAAGAAACGTGGAGTGGAACTGACATTCTTGGAAGTTTGGAAGCAGGCAGCTTTAAGAGTTTTGACAGTGCTCCCATGCTACGTTTAGCTCAGAAGGTTTTGGGGAATTCGCCCACCAAAGCGATGCTGCTCTCAAGTAAAGGCTTTACTCTCAGAAGTAGAATATTAAATTAGATACCTAGATTAAACAAAACAAAAAATGTTATCACTTTCAGATGCTTGATGAATTGTTCAAAGACACAAAATAAACACCTGCATTCTGCCGTGTCCGGTGAGAATCCCTCTGCCGCCGCCTGAATGGGTCCTCCCGGTGACCTGAATCTCCAGTCTGTTTGCTGGCACGCGTACAGCACTTGCTCCTATGCCTGACTGAGACACATTAGACTATGGAATTCAACATCAAGTGCCGGCCCATTAACCATTTGCCATTTCCTCAAATATTTTCCACTGCGCCTCTTTTTCACTACAAGCAGCCGCATGGGTGAGGACGCAGCACACAACTCGCTCAGTTTATTGTGTTTGTGACCTTTTTTTTTCTTTTTTTTTAACACATTTTGGACTGAATGCCATGTTATTACAGCCCTGCTCCCAGAGAAAATACAGCAGTGAAGGGAATATCTGGAAGAGCTGACAAGTTCTGGATGTGGCATTTCTCTCAGTTGGAGAGCACCATTATTAAACTTTTCGTGGTTTTTATTTTGCAGTTTAATTCTGCAGTGCTCTTCCCATAACTTTGACCTTTTGTGGCTTAAACCAAAGCACAGACCAGGTTAACATCTGAAAGAAAAGTAACAAATAAGAGTAAAGTTAGATTTCAGATTTTTCAGGATAGCAAACAAATCTTAAAAAGCAACAGAAAAAAAAAATATATATATCAAATCAAATCACTTTTTATTGTCACATCACATGTGCAGGTACATTGGTACAGCACATGCGAGTGAAATTCTTGTATATATATATATATATATATATATATATATGTTTAAACGCCGCGTGCAGATGCATCTCGCAGACATTTCTAAATGAAGCAAAGTGAATCAGCAGGCTTCCAAGTTCATACACTAAGAAGACGTTACATATTTGTAGCCATCCTGGTGATTAAGCAAAGGTTGTTGTTTCATTGTTCACAAAAACCTTTTCTCCTCGCTTTCATTATCTCTTCTGCTCTTGCTCCCTTCCTGCCCTTACTGAAGATCCATCTCTGCTGTTGCTTCTCCACAGTTCTTCTGCTTGCTTTTTGCTCTCGTAGTCTTGCTCTCCTCTCTTTCAGCCCATGTTGTCAGGCAATCACAATTTAAAATAAGGTTTAAATTACAGGACTGGCTGTGGCTTTCCGTTGTTCCCTCAGAGTTTTTGCCAACTCGCAATTTGGCTTTTAATGGAATCCTGCCATGCTGCTGAACCTAAAGATTCTTTGCAGATGTCGACAGACTCTGACTCTATGAAATGTAAGAAACTGTCGGCAGCACCGTGAGCTCCAAAGGCAACCCTGAGCTAAGACGCACGTTAATTAATATTTGTAGGTATTTTCAGGACTTGTAGCCGCCTGTTCACCCCGCTTTGGAAATCACTTTTGACAGCATTTGTCATCATTTGATTTTGATGACCGAATGACGAGAAATAGTAAATGTGCTCTTGCACATGTCGCCCTCCGCTAAACGACTGCAGGCCCTCGTGTCACCTCGCTTTCAGTCCACACTCCCGCGTGCACGTCTGAGCTGGAGTTTCACATTCTGATAATTCTCCCAAATTACATTTTAGTGGAATTCCATAACTAATTCTTCATAGTGGAACAAATGGATCTATTCCACCAATAAACGCGTGTAATTATGTTGTGAGGAGTGAAGGCCATATAGTCGGACCACGTGAGGCTCAATGAGAGACTTGTCAACTTGACCCCTGTGACTGGCTGAGGGGAGGGTGGGTGGGGGGGAGGAAGTGTTGAGGAAGAGGGCCTGTCCAGGAATGTGTTGGGAGGGGAGAGTTGTCAACTACCGAGCTCTGAAGCAGCCCTGCGTCTGCTTTTCGTGCCTCCGTTCAGACGTTAATCATCTTTCTTTGAGTCATTTGTGCACTTTAAACTATGCATTGTCTTAAGCAAGCCAGATTTAAGACTCTAAGTCTTTAGTGGTGATGACACCTGCGTATGTATCTCTGGTGGCTCTGTAGGTGCACGCACAGTTGCATGTATAGGAGAAGCACAATGGGAATAAAAAGGTAAAAACTGACCACAGATGAGATCATCTTGCAAAGCCAACTGTGTGTAAGCCATTTACTTTCACAATTTTTTTTTTTATGGCCAAGGTGATGGCATAAACGCGACAGTGGAGTTGTCCAGGATGCGAGTTGTATGCAAAACCTGAGACATTCCTTGGCTCGAGTTGTTTGGCACTTTGAAGTAGCAGCAGAAATGCAGGAAGCTCGTTACTTTCGCTCTTCCTTTCTAAACCGCCTCCGAGCACTTCTCCCTAGGAATTTTACAGGGACACACTGTAACTTTACTTCAGCTCAGTCGGGTCGGTCCAAAGGACGTCTCCAGCTGGCGAGGCCAGGTTTGTGTCTCTTGTGCCGTTAAACACGAGACATCTCCAGTCACACACCGCTCCATCACACAGATCCACTTCACAATGGAAAAAAAAAGAGGGAGAAGGAATGAGTGTGTGTGTGCAGGAATGCGTGTTTGTGCGCGTGTGTGAGCAAGAGCCCCACTGTGTTCGACTGTAAAGGCCACGTCTGGCGATAAGGCAGCCCGCTGATGGTAGAGATAGTCGAGACGCCAGCTTAAATGTGGCTTGCTGGATTGAAGTTTTTTCCCTGTAATGATAGTTGTCTCAAACAACATAGAATCTACCATTTGTAGGCAGGGAGGGGTGTCTCTCTCTCTTTCTCCCTCTCACTTTTTCTCTGTTTTTCCCCCACCTTATTTGATTTTATTTCTACTCTTTTAGGATCTTTGGCATTAAGTTGAATCAAAACAAAGCATTTTAAAGGCAACCGACGATGGTCAGTAGATAAATTCTATCCTCCCTTCTCGTCCCTCTGTCCCCCTCACACTCCCTCCTCATCCCTGCCCGCCCCCTTCCCAACCCACCCACTTCTTTCAGCACAGTGGAAGAGTCTAATAACTGGAGGGGAATCTAATCCTTGGCACTGGATGAAAGACGAGGGTCTCCCTCCCTCCCTCTCTTTCTCACAGTCTCTTTCTCTCTCTTCATTTTTTCCTTGGATGCTGGTTATGCTTGGCAGGTTCTCGCTCCCTCTCGTTCCCCCGCTCCCTCTTTCAGTCTACCCAGTCTCCCTTTTCCTCTGTCTCTCTCTTTTTTACTCCTCTGCTTCCCGTCTTTTCCTGCACAGCTTTATTCCTCTCTTCTCTCCAGGTTACAGTTTGGAGGAGGAAGCCTCCACTGTTCAGACTGGAGTAAGAGAAAACAAAGCAGGAAGTTTGGAGGAAGTTAAAGTAGCTTTACAGCTATAGACATGTAAACAGCCAGCTTATTAGCGTGTTTGCTTCACATATGCAAGACCCAAAATATGTTCATAACCAATTAAGCTTTTATGCATCATTTTGTCTGCTGAGGGAGCGTCACATCATATTCCCAACATTGTTACAGGAGGGAAAACAGAGAGATGCGGAAATGTGAGATAAAAGATGAGTGCTGGCGTCCTCGTTTGAAGTCCAGGTTTAACAATCTGTGAGCATCCGGCAGGAAACTGACTGTCTGACCTCTGAACTTTGATTGCCACTGCCTTTTACTTTGTTTGTGCAGTAAAGTTGCAGCTTGTTGTCGTGTATATTCCCACCTTTGTTCAACCCCTAAAGTTCAGTGGGCGTCTCGGTGAGATTGGCACTAAGAGACAGCGATTTTGAAATGAAATAACAAAAGCTACTTATCTAATTGGTAAACAGGGCTGTTAAATAGAGGTTGGCTTAAATGCTTGCAGGACTTTGTAATTGCTGCCAGCCCACGTACAGATGCGGGCATGCATGCACACCAACAAAGTCCCACAGACACACACACACACAGCTTTTTGACTTCCTCCAGTTGAATATAAACATGCTGATAACCTCCAGCTTCAACCCCTCTTTAAAAATTCCATTGAAGAAGTCAGTTGCCCTCCTCCTCCTCCCTCCCTCCTTCATCGTTCTCACACAAGCTGGTTACACCTTTACTTGGATGATAGCCAGGCCGAGCGTGATGACACCGAGGACTCTGCCAGAAACATTAAACATGCCTCGCTGTCAAAATGCTGGTGGAAATTTTGATCTAGTGTTTTGAACTTTACAGCAGGTCAGTCATTCTTAAATTTAATAAAGTCTGCACAAGCACACTTCAGGCGTGCATGAGACCATAAATAAAGAGAGCAGGAGGAGATCTAAATTCTTATGAGTGCTCATGTCTTCTAGCTGCTGCCTCTTATGTTTCTATTTCCAATATACTATCCAGCTATGAATACTGAGGGTGTCTGAAACGTAAAAAAGCCAGCCTTTAAAACCATATTATTTGCCCCATCATTCATCATATGATTGAAATTAAAGTGTGCCGTGCCTTTTGAAAGAAAACCTTAAAAGTTCCAGTTTGTTTTAAGTCTTCTTTGGGAATTAAGTTGATCGTGAGCTCATAAAGTCTCCCTGTGTTTCCCCAGACATGTTTGCGTTGCCTTATTACAGGGAAGAGCATGGCTTGTAAAAGTGTGTGTTTGTGTGTGCGTGAGCGAGCCACGAAGAGATAGAGTGGGAGAAAGAGAGAGATCCTAGCTAGCCGTGCAGCCCGCTCTCTTATTGGAGAGCTGTAAAAACTGCAGTCCGCAGGAGTTGCCAGCCTGGAATTCACTAATGACACACGTGGGCCTCAGATGAGAAGTGCAATTTTGTGTGTGTGTGTTACAGTCATACTGTTTGGATCAGAGGGCTCAATTTGTGTGCGTACGTGGGCATGTGTGAGGCCCTGTCTCATCATTTTCTGTGTGTGTTTGTGCTCGTGTGCAACCACTCACATCTCTTCTACATTTACCAACCCTTCTTCTCTGAAACCCCTGAAATGAAAATGGCCGGGGCATAAACACAAAAAAGATCTCGGCCCTCGTTTCACTTTCTTCTTTTAAAGCAACCCGCCATTGGGAGAAAGGCTGCCGCCATTTTGGCCCCTGGTAAATGAAGTCGAGGGTTTTTTCGCTGGAATATGAAAGGAATGGGGCCACAGGCACATGGGTCTTTAAATCTTCTGTGTCAATAGAGTCTCTGGAGCAAAATAATGGCATCACTCTGTGTGGGAGTTAATGTGAGCTGATAGCATGAGGGCTGGGGGGTCAAGGGTTCATGGGCTTGCGCTAGGTTGACAGAGAGCTGAATGCTTTCCACCCCAGACACCCCGCTCTAAAACCTCCTCTTTAACTCCGGGCCTGAAAGAGGCTTGCAGAGGGTGACAGTGAGGAGATGTCAGTGGAGTTAACAGTTTTAACCCCCTTTTCAAAATACCGCAACAGGCGACTAACTAAAGGGAAGAGCATGCATCCATGCAGCTGAATGGGTATAAAAATGATGTGAATCATTTACAGCATCGAGTATTGGGACATTTTGTTTATCATTTATCAGGGGAGGGAGACCGTGGTCAACACTCATGTCCATGTGTTCTTTTTTTTAATTGTTACAAAAGAGGAAACAATCCAAGAGATGCATTTAGGACATCCAGAGAATGCTAATTTTACATGAAAGACAAAATAACAGCATTCAAGGAAGCACAAGGAATTTGAGATGGTCCCCTCTATCATCACGGTCCTTCCTCTAGAGCTCAGTCAAAGCAAATAAATGTTCTATAGTACTGAGATGTGGTAACTTAGGTAAGCCCCTTTTAACCGTATGCTGTAACCATTCACGCCATTCAGCAATTGCGGGCTGCATTGACCCGAAGTGTGGTAACATTTCTCGGGAAGTTGCATCGTGAGTTACAATGTAGATTTCCAGAAGAAGTCCAGTCTAATGAACTGTGGGTGCATTTTCACACATCAAACTGTGCTAAAATAAAGCCTTTCTCCACTTCCTAGAAAGTGATTTCCTGCTTTCAAAACAGGCATGTTTTCTGTGGCCGCGTGAAACCTGCTGTAGTTGTGTTAGTCTGATATATTTTGAGTGAAGAGGTTGTACTTAAACAAGATTTTAACACACAAGGTTCACACAAATTGACGACCATCAACTTAAAAAGTGAAGTAGATCGACTGATAGCTACTTCCCATTATTCCTTTTATTGATGAGTCAGAACAGATTTCAGGGATAGCAATATAAAGATCCATTTATGATGTTCTGATGTTGTTTACTTGTGCTCAGCAGCTAAAATGTCTTTTATATCATCTCACACTGATAGAAAAATTAAATACACTTTACTGCTACGACCATTACCTCATTCACTTCCTTTCCTTTCCTCTTCAGACACTGGTACCTCCATCGGCTCGGTGACCTCTGGCGGACATCGCTCTCACTGGTGTAGTGTTGCTTACTGGGAGCAGCGCACACGCGTGGGTCGCCTTTATCCAGCCTACGAGCCCTCACTCAGCATCTTCTATGACCTACCTCAGGGCACTGGCCTCTGTCTTAGCCAACTCCAAGCCAACGCCTACCATAGCCGGCGTGACGACCCAGGGAGCCACAGCTTGTTAGGTCATCACGGACATCACAGGCACGGAGGGAGCAGCAGCAGCAGTGTGCAGCAGATACGCAGTAAAATTGGTTTCGGCATCGTTCTGAGTCGCGAGCCGGACGGAGTTTGGGTGTACAATCGCAGCCAGCACCCGGTGTTTGTTCACTCGCCCACTCTGGACCCGCCCAGTGCTCGAAGGCTAAACGTGAAGAGGGTGATGCCGGGCTTTTCTCTCAAGGTGTTCGATTATGAGTGCTCCAGCTGGATGGCAGAGCACAGCGTAAAGCCCGAGAGCCAGGAGGGGCCCTGGGACCCCCACAGTGTTCGCATCAGTTTTGCAAAAGGATGGGGGCCCTGCTACTCCAGACAGTTCATCACTTCCTGCCCCTGCTGGCTGGAGGTGCTGCTCAATAACCACAGATAGCACGCACACACACGCTCATAGACTCACAGGAAGCGTCCTGGTCCAGTATCCTAATTGTAATCTACCTAGATTTAATATAAAATTTATATATTATATAAAATATATTATACTTGTAAATATTTGAGTCATTTTTACAATGCAATTATTTATGTATAGTGTAATGTGTACATGAACAAAATAAAAAGGAACAAGAATATGCACTTTTGCCTCTATATATACATTACAGATTCTCAGCGTCGTTTCGCAAACATAAATATGAAACTCTCATGATTTAGCAATTCCATTGAAAAGTATGCCACACACACATTGTCAATAAAGTCTTTGTATGAAGTGAATGTTTCCGTCATGTTCTTGAGTGCTTGTACCTGAGCTTTGGCTGGCTTGCTTGACTTGTATGCACATGCAGGTTTATAACATTGTCATTAATAGGATCCATTAAAGGTGAGTAACTCATTCCTGAGAAAGGTTGTTAATGTTTGAACTCAACAACCAAACAAGCACGCCTCTTCCTTCAGTGCAATCGACTTTACATAAAAGATGCACAGAGCCACTGAAACACCATCGACTGGTAAGTAAAATTCTGTCTTGAAGCCTCTGAGCTTGTTAGTCATTGTCATTTCCATCTTGGTGTTTTGAATTGAGGTCTGATGAAGGAGCTGTGGACCTGACCTTCATACTGAAGACACGCCACACTCATACGATGTGAACTGTTAACTACAAGGTAGCCCAACCTAATGCACACCCTGCTTTGGCATGAGGTCATTATCCCATAGACTTCAATACCATCAGACTTCTCTGCGGAGCCATGGTAGTCCTCCACCCCCTGTTGAATATTAGAAACAATTGACATTTAAGAGACTTCCACATCAGCTTCTGTCTTCACGCGATGGTAAGTAACTCATCAAAAGGTCTTGCCCTCAAAACCACAGGTCTGCTTCCTGCATACATTTGAAGTGATGCTAAAAACTCAGCAAGCTAACAATGGAGAAACATTCCAGGTTTGTAGTTTCTTGTTTTCATGGAGGAAGCTGAACACATACAATGTAATCATACTAATAATGTAAGTATGCACAAACACAATAGAGAAGTCCGCTGAGAAGAAAAAGGGGACTATTAATAAATGTATAAGCATACCAGATAAACCTTATATAAGTTTTCGTTTTTTGGAGGCAACGATTTTGCATAGTTTTTTTTTTTAAGTTCTGGGAACTAATTCGATTTTACAGTGGCAGATATTTCGTCTGTTTTTTTGTTTGTTTTTAACCAGAGCAGAACAGATAGTTCACACTCCCAAAAAGTTGATTCTTTGATCAGTGTTGCTGATCAATGGTCATGAAAATTTGCATATTAATGATCAAGAAACTGATCTCACAACACGTTGTTCGCCAGTGGGCTAGTTTCAGTCATTCTGTAAATGTACTGTTTATAGGATTGGGGAAACCTGCAGTCAGCTGAGACTGAAGAAGTCACTTGGATGAGTGACGAAACGTTTCTCCCCCTGAAAGCGTTACATCCAGATCAACTTTTGGGATTTCCTTACCTGGATGATTGAGCATGCATCAAGACAGATACGTACCCACTCCAATGATTGGTGATTTGTACTGTATGTCTGATCTTTTAGCTGCCGTGGTTTAAAACTCCATTCAGCAGTCAGCAGATATTATATTTTGTCCAGATTATAAATGTCTTGAAAACTTGACTTATCTTAGCATGGTGTGCAGTGTGTCCTTAAAAACTTACAGAAACTGGACAAGTGTAGGACAAAAGAAGAAGTGGCCTAAAAACAGCAGATGAACAGTAACTGTTGTGTCCAACCAGGGAAAAATCCAGCAAAAACTTGACACAGGACCTCATAGAAATGAATACAAATCTAAAATGACTGGTTCATTTCATCACCAATATGTACAAAGGAGGTCAGGAGAGAGGTACAACAGTGAGCGTCTACAGCCATCTGAAAAACACTGTGGAGCCTCTGTCATTTCATTTGAAAGTTGATGGAATCATGAAGGGACCCCAAACGCACCGCCAATGCAGTAAAAGTGAACCTGGATAGAAAAACACACAGAGGAACACTATGAGTCATGGACTGGCCTCCCCAGAGCTGGACCTCAAGATTATTGAAGCAGTGTGGGATCATCTTGACAGAGAACAGAACAAAAGGCAGAAACATCCAAAGAAGAGCTTTGAATGTCCTTCAAGAAACACGAGAACTGTTCCTGAATAAATGTTACTTATACACTGTATTTCCAGTTATGTTGGCAAATGTTTTAATAAATTGCCCATTTTCCTTTAAAAATGTAAAGAAATGAGCAGTGGCTCAAGACTTTGGCAGAGCAATGTAAATACAGTTGCTTTTTGGTAGTATGGAAAATCCACCAAACCTTTATTCAAGTAACTCTAGGCTCTAGTTGCTGTAGATCATACAGAGACATGTGAACCAACTCCATTTGCTAAAGAGATGGTAAATGATCTAAAAAGCTGGTGGATCAATGTACCTCGGCTCATTGTAACCATACTGAAATGCTTGTTTTGTTATGTCTCCAACACCGACACGAGGATATCAGATCGTGCGTCTCCATGCGTACATACAGTCCCATTACACATACGCAACATGTTCTTTAAAAATGCGTTCAGACTGTGTAAATCATATCCAAGTTTCAGCTATCTTCTCGCTTTGAAAGCACCAGCAGCAATGGAAAACAGTGAAAGGCGTCACAGTGCCAGTGGTAAGAAAATAAAGTGCATAACTGAGAGATTACACAACAAACCACAGCAGGGCACTCAGGCCCCAACCGACTCTGGTAGGCGAAAGTTTTGTGTTTATAGCGTAACGGCATCCTGTTTGAGACTTCCAACAACACAATTATTTATGGAAACTCATATCTGAGAAAAGGTCAAAGAGCTGGAGAAGTGAGATGAAAAAGTAACGTATACGTCAGAAGGGTGTTAAAAAACGATAACCTTTCCCGAGTTTCGGTCGAAGAAGCAGAAGCAGCAGCGGGACATCGCTCGGCTCAGGCAGTCAGGCATTTTTGTTTTGACCCTGAACCTCTTCAGGCTGCTTGCTGAAACCTGTAATTAACTTTAGCCTGAAAAGTAAAGAGGGGTTGATTACAAAGTTGCAACACTCCTGAGGAAAAAGAAGAAGAAGAAGCACCGCACCACTTAAAAACTTCTCCAGTGTTGGAAGTTTGAAATAGATATCTTAGCACAAAAACACAGTAACAGTATCTTAGTTTTAAACTTTTATTTGTTTAACTGAATAAAGGCTTTGTAAAAGTTTTGGGCATTCCCATACACCCCTCCTAAAAAAAATTCCAATGTATATTTCAGTCAAGGCTCCTCTCTGCTTTTCCAGGCAAAGTGTGGGATTTGTGGTTTGGATACAATGGAAGGATTCAGTGCAGGGGTTGGGGTGGGAGAGTTGCTGCTGGCAGGACTAGTCCAGAAACCTACCATGTTTCTCTTCCACCTCTTTTTTGGTTTTCCCATCTGAAAACAGCCAGGCACAGCCTCCTGTTCTAATTGTTTTCCTTTGTCCCGATTCAGAGTCATGAAGACAATGAAAGGATCCTATGCACAGCGAGCAGCGGAGGATGGTATTTTCTTTTTTCTTTTGGCCCTTGACTTCGGGGCTGCGGTGGCTGCTGACCTCACTGTGAACTGAAGGAAAACGGGCTAATTCTGCCCCTGGCTCTTGAGCTCCACCCCTTCACTGTATAATTATCCCTGTACGAACTGTCATGTTATAATTATGTTAATGAATACATCAGGGATGTGTAATTAATGGAAGGCGTTCTCTGTTTTTGCTACAAACAAGATAAGTGACAAATGGATGCATATAAGTTTGAGCTCCTTAACTGCAAACACCGTCTACCTTTTAGCTTTGAGTCTCATGTAGGTAATGTTTCATTTATTAAGGGTCACAAAAAAACATGTTTTAAACAGAAGTAGAAGCTCACCTCACCACTCTTCAGCTATGTTGGTAACATCTTCAGGCACTTATTTGGGCATTTATTTTAAAGCCCTAAAGCGAGATCCACGGTCATCAGGACATAAAATATGCAGGTGCAGAATCATCAGAGAAATCTGATTAAAAAGATGCTCAAACATTTGTTGACTTTGTTCCAAAACCCAGCCAGTTATCCTCTTCTGCTTATCCATTGGGCAAGTACCAGCCTATCACAGAGCAATAGACAGCTACTCAGGCTCAAACTCCCACCAATTGATCTAAGTCCCTAAGTGGGTGGAAGCCAGATTACCTATAGAAAAAACCCACACAAACATGGGTAGAACATATAAACTCCAGACAGATAAGCAGATTTAAACCCAGGGCTTTCCTGCTGTGGGGCAACAGTGCTAACGCCCATGCCACCATGCTGCCCTCATGCTGGACCTCTAAAAGCATTTGTTTTTTCCAGTCTATTATAGTTTGCTCGTGTGCAGAGTGCTACTCCATTCATGTTGCCAACATGATCAGTGCTCTTGCTTACTTCACTAGAGCACCAAACAAATGCCGTGCTAAATTCACTTAATGACACAGTGGATGCAATTAATCCAAGAAAAATGATACCTACTCTCACCTACCTCTCCAGTGCAGTAATGCTCATCATCAAAACTACTAACCTGTGCAGTGCCAGTGCAGCAGCATGACTGGGCTCACAGGCTTCCTAGCTCGATTATTGTAAAGGTGTTATTTTTTTCTTTTGGCACCAGGGTTGGGACTGCCGCGATCTTGCTATCTTGCTCAAGTGTCATGTTTCTTTCTTCTAATATCTCTGATATCGCTGTGAGTTATTCAATACTTGCAGCTTGTTAGAGCTCAGCGGTCAGTTGCTCTGAACTGTGAGTCAGTATCAGTTTTGTTGGTGTAATATTGAATGGTAACTATTTTAACAGCAGTTTAATCAAAAAGGTTAACAACACGATCTGATAATCTATCGCAGCACACTTTGATCTTATGTCAGCTGGACAAAGACAAAGAAGAGCAACATCCACTGTTTGTCTTAGTTTCTCTACATGATAAAGAAATGCTGCTGTAGTAAATTTCTTTTTTTAAACTGTATGAAGTAAATGTATAAAATTACAGAAATGTGTAATTTAATTACTTTGGTGTATTGTGGATGGCCATGGGGGAGGTCTTTATCAGTAGGACAAGCTGTAAGACTTAAAAGTCCAAAATGTATGTCCTACTTCACATTTTCTAATTTCACATGCGTTGTACTCGCATCAGGGCTCCCAGTTTAGCCAGGACATCGGAATAGTAAATAATGGATACAGGGGTGGGTGGAAAACTTTGTTCTGTCTGTATCCATGTATCTCGTTTAGGAGTTGAGATACATTTTCGATTGTGGCTCAAGAGTTGGGAGTTCGCCTTGTAATCGGAAGGTTGCCGGTTTGAGCCCCGGCTTGGACAGTCTCGGTCGTTGTGTCCTTGGGCAAGACACTTCACCCGTTGCCTACTGATGGTGGTCAGAGGGCCCGGTGGCACCAGTGTCCGGTAGCCTCGCCTCTGTCAGTGCGCCCCAGGGCAGCTATGGCTACAATATAGCTGCCATCACCAGTGTGTGAATGGGTGGGTGACTGGATGTGTAAAGCGCTTTGGGGTCCTTAGGGACTAGTAAAGCGCTATACAAATACAGGCCATTGTCAGGGTCCTGGGTCTCCTGACCCAGCGTTTTAGTTCATTGTGATTTTTGTATTATTGTACTTGGTGTGAGTTTCTAGTTTCGATCCCTTGCCCTTCATGTTTCTCTGTGTCCCCTCTGTTCTGTGTAAGTCTGTGTCTGCATGTTTGAGTTCCCCTCTGTGTCTCTCGGTTCTTAGAGTCCTCTGCCTTATGGTTTATGTCTCTGTTTTTCTTAGTTGCTGTCTCCACTGTGTCAAGTTCGCGTCTCTGTGTGATCCTTCCTGTTTTACTTTGTAGGTCCGTGTCTTATGTGAATGTGTCCTGCTTTGCTTGTCTCGTCAGTTCTAATTTCCCCCAGCTGTGCCCTCCTTCTGTGTCTCATTCTCCTCGTTACTTCCCAGTGTATTTAGTCCCTGTGTTTCTCTGAGTCAGTGTTGCGTCGTACCCTCAACAAGCTGTGTGTGTTTTGCCTCCGTGTTACCAGTGTTTTGTTTCCAGCTCTAGCTCCAGTTCAGTATTTCTGCTTCAGTGTTTTAGTCCACCAGCGTTTTTGTTTGTCTTTTGGTGAGTTTAGTTAGTAAGAGGTTTTCCAGCAATAAAGCTGCGCTTTAAGTTGAACTTCTGTGTCTGAGTCCTGCATTTTGGATCCACCACTCCTGCTTGCCCGCCTGCCACACAGCCAACCATGATAGAACGACGCAACCATCAAATGGATCCGGCGGACTCACGGTCTCAGTATCTCGCGCAGTTGTGGAATTACTGCCGGGAAGTAATCCACGCTGAGGACACCCCCAAGAGACTCCTTCAGGTGGTCTTTTTTGACAACTTTTTGTCTTCCACCCTCTGCACAGCTGGTTTTTTGGACATTAACAGATTAAAACAACTAATAACAGCTCTGAGAGCCAGGATATGCTTCGAACTGTTTGGCATGGGCGGTCCAGGCACGGTAGAGTCAGCTACCCTCCTGGAAGCCCTCGCTGCCTGGTATTCTCAGCATCAGCATCTGTTCCCATCAAGCTTTATCACTAAATCATTCCATCCTCCCTTAAGAGAGGGACTGCATCCTCGTTGCCTTCACCCCAGTACACCAGCGTCACCTGTGTCTCCAGCAGCTCAGCTCCCAGTGTCACCTGCCCCGCAGCCTCCCTCAGCTCAGTTAGCTGCCCCGCAGCCTCCCCCAGTAGCTCCAGTGCCGCCTGTAGCGCAGGCCCCAGTAGCTCCAGTGCCGCCTGTAGCGCAGGCCCCAGTAGCTCCAGTGCCGCCTGTAGCGCAGGCCCCAGTAGCTCCAGTGCCGCCTGTAGCGCAGGCCCCAGTAGCTCCAGTGCCGCCTGTAGCGCAGGCCCCAGTAGCTCCAGTGCCGCCTGTAGCGCAGGCCCCAGTAGCTCCAGTGCCCCCGCTACCCGTAACTCTGGCTCCAGTAATAGTGGTCTCACACACTCACTCCATGCAGGGAGAAAGTATAATTTTACCTCAAGGTGCTTTTTGTAGTTCAGCCGCCTTTGGCACAGTTTGCCGCTCCAGGGCTTCCCCAGAGGCTAGGTCCCAGTCCTCAGCTGATTCTGGACCCCTGGAGTTTAAGCAGCCACCCGAGGGACCGCTCCGGCCTTCGTCTCTTGTCTCCGCTGGAGGGTCCGAGGGACCGCTCCGGCCTTCGTTTCCTGTTTCCGCTGGAGGGTCCGAGGGACCGCTCCGGCCTTTGTCTCCTGTTTCAGCTGGGGGGCCCGAGGAGCCCGTCCAGCAGCCTTCCTCGTCAGCTGGTGGTTCCGGAGAACCACACCGGCCTCATGCCTCGTCGGCTGGAGGGTCCGAGGGGCCCGTTCAGCCTCCCGTCTCCGCTGGAGGGTCCGAGGGGCCCGTTCAGCCTCCCGTCTCCGCTGGAGGGCCCGAGGAGCCTGTCCAGCCGCCACCTGCGGCCGCTTCGGCGTCGCCTGGTCCAGCTTCATCCGAGTCTTCGTCCTCGTCTGGTCCGGCTTCATCCGAGTCTTCGTCTTCGTCCTCGTCTGGTCCGGCTTCATCCGAGTCTTCGTCCTCGCCTGGTCCGGCTTCAGCCTGTGCTTCGCCTGGTCCAGCTTCATCCGAGTCTTCGTCCTCGCCTGGTCCGGCTTCAGCCTGTGCTTCGCCAGGCCCAGCCTCATCAGAGCCTTCGGCCTCGCCAGGCCCAGCCTCATCAGAGCCTTCGGCCTCGCCAGGCCCAGCCTCATCAGAGCCTTCGGCCTCGCCAGGCCCAGCCTCATCAGAGCCTTCGGCCTCGCCAGGCCCAGCCTCATCAGAGCCTTCGGCCTCGCCAGGCCCAGCCTCATCAGAGCCTTCGGCCTCGCCAGGCCCAGCCTCATCAGAGCCTTCGGCCTCGCCTGGCCCAGCCTCCGTGTCTTCAGCCTCGCCTGGCCCAGCCTCCGCCTGTGCTTCGCCTGGTCCGTCTGTTCCTGCCTTGTCATCGCCTGGTCCGGCCCTGTCATCGCCTGGTCCTGCCTCGTCTGGTCCTGTGCCCACCGGGCCTCAGCCAGTACGCTTGACACTGGAGCGCCGCCGCTGCCTTCCGCGCGGCCGGCCCCCTGAACTGCTCCGTCTCCTTCATCGCCGCCGCTGCCTTCCGCGCGGCCGGCCCCCTGAACTGTTTGGACTCCTGTGCTGTCGGCCCCCGGGCCGGCCCCCTGAACTTATCTGTTTTGGACTCCATTTGCTTCGGTGTTTTTGTTTCGTGCCCTCCTTCCTGGGCCCCCGCCGCCCGCCCTGGTCGGGTTGTTTCCTGTTTTGGGCGGTTTTTGTTTTTTTTGTTTTTTTTCATTTTCTTGTGTTGGGCTGTCGGGAGCCAGCCCTTGGGGGGAGGGTACTGTCAGGGTCCTGGGTCTCCTGACCCAGCGTTTTAGTTCATTGTGATTTTTGTTTTATTGTACTTGGTGTGAGTTTCTATGGTTTCTAGTTTCGATCCCTTGCCCTTCATGTTTCTCTGTGTCCCCTCTGTTCTGTGTAAGTCTGTGTCTGCATGTTTGAGTTCCCCTCTGTGTCTCTCGGTTCTTAGAGTCCTCTGCCTTATGGTTTATGTCTCTGTTTTTCTTAGTTGCTGTCTCCACTGTGTCAAGTTCGCATCTCTGTGTGATCCTTCCTGTTTTACTTTGTAGGTCCGTGTCTTATGTGAATGTGTCCTGCTTTGCTTGTCTCGTCAGTTCTAATTTCCCCCAGCTGTGCTCTCCTTCTGTGTCTCATTCTCCTCGTTACTTCCCAGTGTATTTAGTCCCTGTGTTTCTCTGAGTCAGTGTTGCGTCGTACCCTCAACAAGCTGTGTGTGTTTTGCCTCCGTGTTACCAGTGTTTTGTTTCCAGCTCTAGTTCCAGTTCAGTATTTCTGCTTCAGTGTTTTAGTCCACCAGCGTTTTTGTTTGTCTTTTGGTGAGTTTAGTTAGTAACAGGTTTTACAGCAATAAAGCTGCGCTTTAAGTTGAACTTCTGTGTCTGAGTCCTGCATTTTGGATCCACCACTCCTGCTTGCCCGCCTGCCACACAGCCAACCATGACACCATTTACCATTTTACAAGGCATTTTTACCTTCACACTGCTGAATCCCTCTCAAATACTGTTGCTAATATCAGTTAAAAGATGGAGTTATACAATATACAACATCCATCTTGTATATTGTGTGGAAAATACAAACATGTGCTGCTTTAAATGCAGTATTGTGTTGATTAAAATTTCTCACACAAATCTGAACAAATGTGCACAGAAAGTGTTGAAAGGGCTAAACAATGTCAGTGTGTGGCGTTGTTTTTAAAGCGCTTCGGGTCCTATTAGGCTCCAATGATTGCAGACAACACTGTAAAATCGGATCTTTTCACCTTCTGACCCTTAAAGAAAAGCAACATATCAGATGTCTGTGGGTTGCTACACCTCCCAGCTTTTCAGGTTTTATGCAGGTCACTGTTTGAAATCCAATGACGCATTTCACTGAAAATGAAACACATATTCCAGAAAAAAATAGCAGACATTAACACAATTGTGTGTTGTTTGTGGGGGGGTTTTCTATCTTTGTTATCAAATCTCCCCCACAGATTTATCATGTGATGCTTTGAAAGGAGTCCTGAGGCTGGGAACTACCAGCTTACACAGGAAGCTACAATATCGCCTTGACCAGTGTAGCAGGAAAATGCGATGGAATTAAAGATGATTTCATATACTGTATCAGCTACTGGTAGAAGATAAGTCAGTCACAGGGCCCAGTCTAATTCAACACTTTACCCAAAGAAATTTGGATTTTCAAATCATATGTGTACTAGAAATGTATCTAATTACATATTTGATTGCATGCATACATATTTAAAAATTATATTAAGTACTAAAACTGAGAAATATCATTGTTTTTCCTGCTCTGTTAGAATTTGATACCAGATATATAAAAAAATTTTGCATGAAAAAACAAAGTTGTATCGGGAAACCAAAAATTAAACTAGTTCTTAGACTAGACAAATATTAGACAAGTAAAAAAAAAACACTAGTTTTGACATTTTCAACAAATTCAGCTAATGCAACAATGATGGGCATAAAAAGAGCATCACAGTAAGGCTGAGTTTCACTGTTGAGGTTTGAACCACTCTGTGGAAAACTGTCCTGTGGTGTGATCAATCAAAATTTGGTACTAGCACCACTGAAAATATCAGTATTGTTAAATCTACATAAATATGTCAGTATACTTTTAAAACCAAAGGCTCCAAATGATCCGAGTACAAAAATCTAAAAAAATATCCGGAGCCAAAAGCTCAAACCTCAGAATCCATAATCTTCACTCTCCATCGCGTCATCATCACCTTGACAGTGTTTTGTCACTTTGCTATTGAGTGGGCCCGTGGATCAATATCTCAGCTGTTAGAGAGCCCTCTTGTGTGTGAAACCGCAGACAGCTCAGACAGCCTCCCTCTCACCCTACTGCAGCTGAATAGACTCCACCCACCGCCCCACCCCCCGCAATCTTAAATTAGCTTGCTGGTTAGGAACATGGATGGATGACTGAACAAAGGCTAATGAAAAAGATCAGTTTAGTTAGAGCACAGGTGTTACTGGAATTCAAGCTCCATTAGTTTTATTAGACCTGCGGCCATAGTCCATCCATGTGCACCACTGCTTTCTTTTTTAATTGTTTATGATCACCAGCCAAAATGCTGGAGGTTTATATTAGAGAGTGAATAATATACTGGTCAAATTTACTCTCCAACCATGCTGCCCATATTGCACTTTTTACACCTTTAATTAAACTGTCGCAGAGTTTAATTAAATTTATTAGGGAATTATTGTTTCCTCTTTTTTGCTCTTAAGTACAATTTACACTAAAGACACATTTCTTCGTTTTTTCCTGATACTTTGTATCATACACTCCTTGTATTCGTGACAAATGAACAAACCCAGTCTCAAAGTCAAACACACACATACACTTATGTCACTTATATTTAGTGTGTGACGTCTCTGTCAGCAAATTACAAACTGAAGGGAACATGACTCATTTTTGCTATTAGAAATAAAACAACAGTTGTGTTGGAGCTTTGTTTTACATCAGTAATAAATGAAAATGAGCAATAACTGTCACTTTTAGGAGTTATAAGGAAATGTCTTTGTTTTCACTGTAAACCACATCCAGCTCGCAGTAAAACTATTGTCTATACAAAACTCCGCACCGCACTCATCTCTCGCTCACCCTTTCAATGAATGACTGAGGTGCTGTTTATTTTCCAGTTCGTCTTTGTTTTGTTACCTTAAGCACCGTGTCTGTCAGCCATAGTGTAATTATATGGAGACCGGGGGGAGTGGAGACAGCCTTCTCTTTCAGCTGCTGTGAGCCGCGACCAGTTCGGCCTGAAGCTGCTCGCCTTTTGAACAACAGCCAAGAGATACTCCAACTCGGGTTTAACCCCTTAGATCACCCGAACAGGTTTTTGGTTTTTATCAGTTCACCTGTGTCTCAGAAAATAGTTCTGACCAATCGGCAAACGTAGAAAGTGACGTTTTTTACCCTTTAAAACGGTTGTGATCCACAGGTTGGTTTATTAACCACTGCCAGGTACTGAAAAACACAGAGAGGGGAGATTCTCGTTTGTTTTTACAAGACTCATTTATCATTCATTAGGTCTAATCCAGACTGAGGCAGCACCTGTAGGTGTAGAAGTAAAGAAGTTAAGGATTTTCTGCACCAACACAGCCACCGAGTGTGATGTGAAAATTTATGTTAAGCATCAAACTTTTAAAAAATCTTGGCTTCTCAGTGATCTCAATTGCTGACTTTAATCTTTGCTGCCTATTTAGTATTATGGTGTTTGCCCTACCGGCATCAAGGGGCAGCCCACCTCCTCTTCCTGTTGAAAATGACTAGCTAGTCCCTATTTTATCTACATTGTTTTGTTTATTTACTTTTTTATTTGACCTAATGCAGCATTTCCACCTCAGTGTCAGAGTGTTCAATGCACTTTGCTGTCATTCACAGACGTACATCTCCTGTGCTCTATCTCCATGTGTGTGTGCGTTTTACAGGTGACTAGAAGCAGAGCAGAGCAGCCGGGAGAAGATGAGATTACCTGAGCTGGCTGCAAGTCGTTATGTTACTCTAAGTGCCACAAAATGCGCTGATAGCAGGGAGGTTAGTCTTGGCCAGATGTTACAGCTGCATCCCCCTGACGAGCACCTGAGACCCTGGAACTCCTTCTGGCTGTACAAGTAGAAGCAAATGTTAATAAAAAAAGCCGTTCACACTCAATATGGAATGACATAAAAAAAATGCATACAGGGAAAAAACGGCATCATTCTCACCTGTTCACCTGACTAGAGGCCTGTTAGCCAACTGTATATCATCCCCCACTTTCTTCGTTTTTAAGTTTTTCTCTTCAGCTGTTTCTTAACAAAACGCACTGTGGACATAAATGCAAACATACCAATATTGGATTTTTCCACTTTACAAGCTATGCACAACCCAATTATAGACCTATTTGTCAAATGCCAAAGTGGCAATAAAGCTAAGTGGCTTCTAAAGCAGGACCCAATAAAGACAAGTTCAAAATTCAAAAGGTTTATTGAGCTGAGGCAAACAGACACAGCCACGGAAACTATTGGGGACAATTTGGATCACAGGGACTGGAGCCACTAGTGGAGAGGAGAGGTTGGTCACCCCTGGTTAATTCACGAGAGTTGCACAAAATATATGTGACTGCTTACTTGCTCGGTCTGGGAAGGATACTTGGGGGGCACTGGTCTGTTTTATGCTGGTTGTACAGTTGTAGCAGGGTGAGCAGCTCGGTGGGGACACTCTTCAGCCACACGGGGAACACTAGGAAGCAATATGTGCTTAACCCAGCCTAGACTAGAGATTGGGGAAAAAACCAAATCCATGGCACTATTAGTGTTCATAAAAGCTGAATGCATATGATGTCTTATTCTTACATGTTGCATAAATCTGCCAGACATCAAATAACAACTAGATCGGGGCTAGCTTGCTTCTTTCCTCCATCTTTTTGAAAGGCATGTATCTGAAAACAATGAAAAAGCACACAACATATGGTTGTCAAATAGTGGTTCAATAGTGGTTAGTGAAAATATCATGGCTGGTTATGCTGGAGTAGAGCCACACCACCCGGACGATAGCTACAGCACGAGACCACACCATCAAATATCAAAACCAGTCCTGTTTTCAATTTCTTATTGTTCACAGATAAAAGATTCCACTTACAAAACTTGCATTTATCCAAAATACCAGTGCCCCCCCCCCCCCCCCCCCCACACACACACACACACACACACAAATAAATTAAAAAAACAATCACTGCGCAACCACTGTACGACTTGACTTTTCTTCTTTAAGAGGTTTAAATGTTTTCCATATTGCGGTATTCTAAATGGATGCAGGAAATGCTGTCACTCCACTCTGCTTTCCAAACTTCCACAGTGAGGTTTTGGCTCTGGTAGATGCCAGTGTGGTAGATTTCAGAACCGACCGACCCTGCTCAGGTTTCGTTTCGCTGGGGGAAGTCTCATTTCTCTGTTGTGCACACTGTGTTTTGCCTTTGTTAGCGATTGAGCTGATTTTAAATCCTGTACAAATGTGTTTGCGTGACTTTTCTAAACAGAAAATTTCTGAACAGACCCAAAAGGCATCATTTAAGCACAGCTGACCGTGCCCGTTTTTTCTCCTCCTGTACCATAAAGTGTCTAGATCATAGCAGATGCCCTGATGTGCTGTGCAAGCACAACGGAAAGCACATATAAATGCTGTGACATAGTGAGAAGCATGTGAAAATGTAGATGTAGATAAATTTCAGTATGCATAGCAGCATGTTTAATGCTGACCTAGTCTTGTCAGGAGTTGTTGGGGTTTTTTTTAAATTTGCATGAACAGCATTTAAAACTGACAGCAATTAGCTTGAAGAATGAGCCTGTCGCTACACGCTTGTCAGTGAACATTCATAAAGCCGCAGTTTATCTACTCCTCAGAAGTTTGTGCATTTCTGAAAAACTAATAAATGTCACAAAATGTGAATAAAATGTATTAAATATAAAATTCTTCCAATACACATTGAGAAACTGAACTGTTACTATTCAATGGCTCTGCAGCCATGCTAGCAGCTCTGCTGTTCTCGTTGTTGTTGTTGGATTTAAAAGCTAAACGATCATGCATGCTACTTTATCAATATTTATCATGTCGAGGATATTATGATACCAAGGCAGTGCATAATCAGGAAGGTAAATGAGGGAAGATGAGAAAACAGATTAAAGGTTAAGGAAATACAGTTTATCTTTATCAGGACATTTAAAAGTAGTCTGAATTGAATCACAGATTTCTACTTGCGACCATTAATTGTTGAACATTATTTTAGCCCTTCATCTAATGCAATACATTAAAGTCTCGCCCATAGTGCTGGACCAACCAGCGCACTGTTATTCCCATCCTACAGCTACACCCCAGATGTGAAAAAGAACGTTGGCGCCCTGCCCTCAGCTCGTACTCCGACACCCGGCCTCTGGCAGAGTCGGCTGCCTGTTGCTTCTGGTCTTTTGGGGCTCTAGACATGCGATGGTAGACCGTGGTAGATCAGGACATGTGTCCTCGGGTCTTCAGCTCTTTTGGGGGTCCGTGAACTGGCCGGGCCTCCTGGACTTTGCTCTGTCAGCCTTTGGGCCCCAGGGGCCGTTATTGCAGTTTCCCACCCTCATTGTTTGTCTCACGCTCACCACACACACACACACACACACACACACACACACACACACACACACACACACACACACACACACACACGTTTGTGTATCTATTTTTTCCCCTTTCAGGTGCTGTTTGTCTTTGTTGCAGATGCAGCAGTTGATGACCCGTTCCACTTTATTTGTGCTTTGACCTTTTAGTCTTATCGATTCACCTATTTTTTCTCCTTTTTTCCTTCTCTTTTCTCTGCCTCTCAGCTTTGGCATTGTTACATGATACATATATAAAAATAAAAATGAAAACAAATTATGACGATCAGTTAATCAAGTGCATTCGACTAGCAGGATCTAGCTGCTTACTGACCCTCTTTATTCCTTTGGAAGCAGTAAGAGTGGACTTAGTTATTTTACACATTTAATGACGTCCCCTTTAAAGTCCTGTCCAGAGCTTTCAGATTTCTATACATTGTGCAGTTTAAAAATGGAAGTAAATCCCAATTTAGAGATTTTCTTTTTACATTTTCTTCCTTTTGTCTTCCCATTCACCTTTTAAATAAAAGCATTTAAAGAACTCATTAATTATACACTGAAAATAATAATATAATGGACCTGCCCATAGGCCTTTCATCCTTCTCAGTATAATTATTATGTTTAATGCTCTAACTGGCTGCATTCGTGACATCTGCAATCTGTGGTAACGGCTTCATTTGTGAGCAAGACTAAACTGAACCTGAACACAAGAAAGTGCAGGGCTGCATCAGACAGCCCCAAACGGCTGGAGACATTAAACGTGACTCTTTCATCTCTTTTCCTTTCTTCTTTTCTTTCAAAGACATTATCCCTCATATCAAAGCATGTTACTGAACTGCAGCAGCCATCTAAAGCCACAAAGCCTCGTTGTCCGACCCCATTTGAGCCAGTCAGAGGTATAACATCCATTTTTCTTCTCTCACCCTTTGTCTCAAGGAAGGTGTTAAAAACAAAAATAAAAAGGTGGAATTGAGAGAGCCCCTGCAGCTCTAAGGGTAACATGTTGGAAACTGAAGGAATCATTTTCAACCCATCGAACTGACAAGAGAAGATAACTCCTCTACTGTCAATCAAACCGAGGTGGAGGTGAGAAAACTATGTTGGCCTGTCAGGGTGCTAGTGTTACAAGTACTAGCCTGAGCCCTAAAGGCAACACAACCATCGCTACTGATGTTCTTGAGATAACTGAAGGAGTTGTCAACACATGCCCTGCAGTGCTACGTTCAAATCTGATTTCTCCCTCTCTGTCTGTGTTTCTTTGTGCTATTACATTTTCATCTATAATGTGCTGGAAAGTCCTGAAAATCAAGACATCTTCAAAACCTAAGGAGAACTTTTTTTTTCTTTTTAACTAAAACTCAAACCACAGAAATGTTGGCACCAGGGTTTGCATTGCATTGCACCTAAAAAACAATGGAATACTGTGCATATTGCAGATATTACATGCCAGTTATCCTTGCATCTACAGTGCAATTCTGACTTTACTAGAACAATTATTTTTCAGAGGCCTTTAAAATCACGCCTAAAATTCAAGCATGACCCATTTCACCCTTTAAAACACCCTGACACAGGCACACTGTAATCAGTTTAGTTATTTGGTTTCCTGTCTCTGAGGCAGATCTTCAGAGCAGTAAGGAAATCCATCATACTCATGACATCCAGTAGAGCAAGGACATTTGACAAGAGTTTGAAAAGTAATTTTAAAACATCTGTGATTTTAATTAAAAGTAAAATGTGAATATCACCCGCGGCTGTGGGATGTGGCTGTGGCTCAACAGCATGGTGAGAGTTGAAGCTGGAGGGTTCAGGGTGGAGGGCAATACCAGAAGAAGCTGGGCTGGTAAAGCTGGGGAGTATTTTATAATCCGGTTGTTCAGTCTGACGTCACTAGCCGTGTCTGGGCCTAAACTCCGCTGCAGGTCCATATATCAAACGATCACTATGGCATTACTGAGAGTTGAAAAACTGTCTAAAGTCTTTCATCTTTAATAAAATGATCTGTGTTCTGCTCTACCAGGTGTAACAATTGAGTTTAACATCCAGGCATCCATGAAAACGGAATTTATGACATTTAACGGAGTTAGAAGTTAGCATGAAGTTAGCTCGCTAGCTTCTATCTAAATACAATATAGCATGTCCTGACTGCTGGGTTTTGGAAACAAATTAAAACGTACAGCTCTGTTATCACTTCCAGCATAAATGAAGACAGAAAACTAAACAGCAGTGATGTTTGTAGGGTTACTGAAGTTGGGCTAGCTGGTATATAATGATGTGCTACGTGACCACTAGCAACACAGCTATGTTAGCATAATATAAACAAGCTAACTTTTTTTCCACTCGATAAAAGTTACCGTGAGTGTTCTCGGTGGTCAGGAACAAATGTAATCGCATGGCAGGATGCTGTAAAAGGACCAAACTTCAGCCAGGAGAACAACTGAGATAATCCATCCACAATACGAGGTTAGTCATTCATATACTGCTGCATGGGCTGGGCTGTAGTTACATCCTAAGGTTTTAAAAACTGACCTTAAATAAATGATTAGCGGTAATAAAAGCCGGGGGAGGTCAACAGTGATCACTGACTGTTTTAGGAGCTTTTTGAGATCAAATAGAAGAAAATACATAACATTAAACATGTTAACAACACAAAAGCCATATTAAACGCAGACTACTTTAGACCCGGAAGTAGGATTCGTCGCGTCATCACTGAACAACCGGATTCTCCTTCTCTTGCAGTACTGCGCCGGGACCAGGAGGAGGCAGTATAAGGAACAGCCACCAACGCTGCAGGGGCCATGCTGGGTAACCACTGAGAAGTTGCAGCATATACAGGGAGTGCAGAATTATTAGGCAAATGAGTATTTTGTCCACATCATCCTCTTCATGCATGTTGTCTTACTCCAAGCTGTATAGGCTCGAAAGCCTACTACCAATTAAGCATATTAGGTGATGTGCATCTCTGTAATGAGAAGGGGTGTGGTCTAATGACATCAACACCCTATATCAGGTGTGTATAATTATTAGGCAACTTCCTTTCCTTTGGCAAAATGGGTCAAAAGAAGGACTTGACAGGCTCAGAAAAGTCAAAAATAGTGAGATATCTTGCAGAGGGATGCAGCAGTCTCAAAATTGCAAAGCTTCTGAAGCGTGATCATTGAACAATCAAGCGTTTCATTCAAAATAGTCAACAGGGTCGCAAGAAGCGTGTGGAAAAACCAAGGCGCAAAATAACTGCCCATGAACTGAGAAAAGTCAAGCGTGCAGCTGCCAAGATGCCACTTGCCACCAGTTTGGCCATATTTCAGAGCTGCAACATCACTGGAGTGCCCAAAAGCACAAGGTGTGCAATACTCAGAGACATGGCCAAGGTAAGAAAGGCTGAAAGACGACCACCACTGAACAAGACACACAAGCTGAAACGTCAAGACTGGGCCAAGAAATATCTCAAGACTGGTTTTTCTAAGGTTTTATGGACTGATGAAATGAGAGTGAGTCTTGATGGGCCCGTGGCTGGATTGGTAAAGGGCAGAGAGCTCCAGTCCGACTCAGACGCCAGCAAGGTGGAGGTGGAGTACTGGTTTGGGCTGGTATCATCAAAGATGAGCTTGTGGGGCCTTTTCGGGTTGAGGATGGAGTCAAGCTCAACTCCCAGTCCTACTGCCAGTTTCTGGAAGACACCTTCTTCAAGCAGTGGTACAGGAAGAAGTCTGCATCCTTCAAGAAAAACATGATTTTCATGCAGGACAATGCTCCATCACATGCGTCCAAGTACTCCACAGCGTGGCTGGCAAGAAAGGGTATAAAAGAAGAAAAACTAATGACATGGCCACCTTGTTCACCTGATCTGAACCCCATTGAGAACCTGTGGTCCATCATCAAATGTGAGATTTACAAGGAGGGAAAACAGTACACCTCTCTGAACAGTGTCTGGGAGGCTGTGGTTGCTGCTGCACGCAATGTTGATGGTGAACAGATCAAAACACTGACAGAATCCATGGATGGCAGGCTTTTGAGTGTCCTTGCAAAGAAAGGTGGCTATATTGGTCGCTGATTTGTTTTTGTTTTGTTTTTGAATGTCAGAAATGTATATTTGTGAATGTGGAGATGTTATATTGGTTTCACTGGTAAAAATAAATAATTGAAATGGGTATATATTTGTTTTTTTGTTAAGTTGCCTAATAATTATGCACAGTAATAGTCACCTGCACACAGATATCCCCCTAAAATAGCTAAAACTACAAACAAACTACAAACTACTTCCAAAAACATTCAGCTTTGATATCAATGAGTTTTTTGGGTTCATTGAGAACCTGGTTGTTGTTCAATAATAAAATTATTCCTCAAAAATACAACTTGCCTAATAATTCTGCACTCCCTGTAGTGAGAAAATAACAAAAGAAACATGCAAACAACGCTGCTACAGCCCACAGAAGGCATTTATACTAGTGTATCCACTGGAAATAGATTTTTATAAAAGGAGCAAAAGAAATGAATTTTTAAAAAAATTTAATTCTTGTTAAACTTTATAATGTCTCTATTTAGAAATAGTTTCACTTGTTGTATAAACTAAACACAATCCAACCTTTAATAGTGTTGTTAGTAATACTTATGTTTACCTCTACTGTTTCATATCAAAATGCTGTCTAAGAAATGTTGATTCATGTAAATAGACACTGTTAGTGAGTTTTTATCTTTGTTCAGCAGGCACTTGCTGCTCACTGTGCAACTGGCGAGTTTTTGCTGCCACCATGTGGCACGAGTGTAATAAGGCATGTAATGTTTCCGTCTCAACAGCAGACCTGTGTGGTACACAAAAACAAAACAAAACATTGTTTAAGTGTATATCCATTTTCAACCTCTTACAGAATTTCCCAGATAAACCTTAACCCACAGCTGAGATTATAATTAAATTAACAGCTAAAACCTTGATATGAACATAACAATTAGTAATATGTCACCACCTTCCCCATTAGGCATATAACAGCCCTGCACACTGGGCTTACATCATACTTTAATCAAGATATCATTATTATTTAATCACATTCGCTCAACAGTGTCACACAAATATGACACATACTTGAAGTGACCTGTTCAGCATTTCATAAATCATTTTTTTTTTAAAAACAAATCAAAATATAACAAAACATATTAAACATGAATATGTACCAGTTAGCATAACTTATATTTGGTTTTAATGAGAGTTAGGCATGCTCAATTGCTCAATACTGGCATGTTAAATAAAAAAATAAAGAAAAATAAATATGTTTCAGTTAACCAGTATAATGAATCAGAAACGGAACGGTGATTCTGATAACAGGCCTCGCTCAGAGCTTGTTCACAGTCTGATCTTGCTGTGTTTGGTTGGTCAGAGCAATATACTGGAGCCACTAATCTCAGAGAATGTCTGACTTATGAAATGTATGATTTAATAAAAGGAAGTTGCAAAAAATAAATATAAATAATTAATTGGTGTTTGACAAACACAGAGTGCTAAGAGTGCACTCACACTGAGGCATGTCAGCAGCCACAGATCTGAGTATTCCAACCAAATCGACAGCCTTTGTGAATAAAGAGAAAAAGGTACAATTGCACTACCAGCGGCTATTTTCCTTTATTACAATCATATAGACCTAACAATTTATCTTTCTGACAATGTAGGTTGCTTACTCAACCAAATCAAATATTATATATCTCATAAAGTAATTAAAGCTCATTAATCCTGAAAAATCTTAATCTTTTTTCTTCTCCTAAAGACGAACAACATACTTTATGTCTAAAGTCCTCCTACTCTGTGGGATTTTATGAGCATGTCTGCTGCACATCATACGCTGCAAACAGAAAAGTGGATGAGACTGAGAGTAAAATTCCAATGTGACTCATAATTGCACATTATGTCAAATATACCAGCCTGCTATTTGCATTTACGGGGCAACTAAAACCCTCAGAGAACATATGCATAGAAGAGCAAGCATTTCTTAGTGGCTGATATCAATTCTCACTCGCCTGAGCCCCATTCACACACTCATGACAATATGCAAACCACTGTATTGCTGCAGTTGAGCAATGCGAGAGGTATGAGCACTCTGGTTGTTGGAGTTGTTATCAGACTATATAAATCATGGACACAAACAAAAGAGATCTGCCTCATAAGGGTTCTGCATGGAAAAAAGAGGACACTAAATTGATTTCACAGCTCATCGCAATTTATTCCAACTTTTTTTCCTCTTTCCTGCTCGTAAACAAACGGTCACCTAGGCAACCGGAGCCTCGGACATCCGCATGGGACCGGCTGGCAGCTGCATAGCGATGTGCGAGGACCAAATAGCTTCCAGTGTGTACGCAGCTTAATGGTAAGTAGTGTCGAATCACGTCAACATAAGAGAGATTAAAGCTGGAACATTTGAAGAGCATTTCAACCCAACCCAGATATTGTACCTACCGTTAGCGGAGTTGTTTACCTTCTGTGCGCATGCGCTAGGAACACGTGTACGTCATAAGGTGGAAAGAGCAAAGCATTTCGTATGACGTCAAAAATTCGCAAGATTAACTTAGCAGCAAGAAGTCTCGATAGGACAGCATTAACTGCAACGAATCCCGTTTATCTGACTTTACTGATTATTCTGATTATTTGGTGAAAGTAAGTACCAAATCTTTAAAATATGATTTCCCAAAGAAGGCAACAAGGTCTGTAAGATTTTGTTGCACAATATATGTTCTATATTTGTATTTAAAAAAACAATTCTTTCCATATTTGTCTTTCACAGCTATGCTGAAAAGAAGCAGTCGGTTACAGTCTAATGGCTATTATAATAGCACCGGCAAACCAGTCATCTCCTATAAGGAGAGACTGTATAGGTAAGTGTTTGTATGCATATTTTTTTGCTGTCAAACGTGTGTATACACCCATGTCATGTATGCTTTCATTAAACAGTCAGCAGTTCTCAAGCAGACTTTTGTTCTCATTTGGTTTTATTTCATTCAGAGTTTTCAAAAGGCGTCGATTTCATTTCCGAAACGGCGAAGAACGTCACTTTGAACATGACTTGGAGCATAAAATTTGCACAAGTGACGCAGAGCCTGGATGTGGCTCAACAAAAAGAAAGACATTTCTCCTCATCTTTCTGGTCTTCTCTTTTGGTAAATGATCCCTTTCCACAAACCATTACATCCTCTCCAGTAGCAATATGTGATTTTCTTTTGAATTAACGTCTTATCACATGATTTCTCTTCATCCACCAGGTCTACTCTTCAGTCTGGCAGTTTTCACCGGCATCCCCTCTGTCATCATGACAAAGGTATGGCGTACTTATGCAGTTTAGAAGAACAATAAAAGGAAAACAATCCTGAACAGAAAGTAATATTGTAAAGGTGTTTACATTAAACATAAACAAATTCTTTTTGCAATTATAGATATTCACTACAAGCTCCAAGCAGGCTTGGAAACAACTCGAGGAGCTTCAAAGTGAACTGGCCAGTCTGAAAGAGAAAATAGACTTTCTAGTTCCGGTGGCAGACAGGATGCCAAACTTTGCCCTGGAGTCACTCGGTAAGTCAGAAACTCAAACTGTCAGTTAGGTCCAAAGAAAATATGTTGTTGTTTTGGAATTTCTTTCTCACTGTTTTTTATCTATAGGAGCTAGAATAATTTACGATAAGACGTCAGAAAGCTATCCCCCTGATAAACCGGTGCTACGAATCTTTGGTTTCACGTTGATTTGTCCCAACCAGCGACCATACAGAAGCCCAAGAATCCTTCTTGAGGTAAAAAAAACGTATTCCACAAAGCAAAATATGTCATGATATAACAGCCCGACTGCTTTGCCCTTTACTCAACTCTATTTTCCTTTTGGTTCCCCTCTTTAGGGCCGGGCACCAATGCTTCCAGGTCAGTGCTGGGCATTTGGTGGTAGCCAGGGACAGATTTCAATTGGCCTGGCCCAATACATCACGATCAGCCACGTGTCACTGGGGCACATACCACAGATGCTATCTCCATATCTGACCGTGTCAAGTGCGCCCAGGAAGTTTTCAGTATTTGTAAGTCACAGATTCCTCAGTACCACACGATTGAACTTCTGCATACATTACAGTGTGTTATAGAAAAACTTGATATGCATCTCTTTGTGTCTCAGGGAAATCAACATGCTGAGGATCCAGTCATTTATCTGGGTACCTTTCAATATGACCCAAAGGGAGGGCCGCTTCAAACATTTAAGATAGCCGTGAGGCCACTGTGTCATTGTTCACATGCACATACACTTTTTTTTTACCAACTTTTTAGAAAATAATAATTGTAGATTATCCCCTATATCCTCTTGTAGTAATGATAATATCTCTGATTTTACCATCTTGTCACCTTTTTAACAGTCACATTGGTTTTGTTCAACTAACTGTTATTTATCTTTCTTGTCTCACAGGAATCTAACATCAGTGTGGTGAAGTACGTGACACTACGGATTCATGACAACTGGGGCAACTCCCAGTACTCGTGTATCTACAGTTTTAGAGTTCATGGCAAACTAGCATGGCATGAACACTAAAACTGTGGAGACATGCAGGACTGTGGTGGAGTTAAGTATAAATGGAAAAAGAGAGAAACATCCGTCCTCCACGTAACTCTAGTTAACAGTTTGTAGTCTGATGCGCCTCACACCCAGCCGGTCGTCATATTGTTGGGGTTTTCTCTCTTTCCTTTTTCTTTTTTAATTAAATATTTTTCATTTCATTTCATTTCATTTCATTTATTTAATTTAATTTATTAAAACATTGCTTTAAAAAAAAATCATGTGTGTCCTTTGAAAGTTCTTAAATGACTGTGTATATTATGATACAAAATTACTAATTACAAAACACCTCGAACAATCTGTTTAGATTTCACGTACTGAACAGTAAGACAGATGAAAAGCACTAGAGCCACACGGTTTTCCCCTTAATAAAATTCAAGTCTATGTTGAATGTGCTCTGATATGACAGACTTATACTGTGAAATAGGATTTAAGGATTAATGAGGAGACTTGAGGTTTGAATGGGTTTTCAGGTGTACAAAGGTGGCTTACTACTTACCCTGGGTACCACTGTTACCATCATAACTTTTGCTGCAGATTTATTCTAAACAATAAGAATTTATAGATGTATATATCACTAAAAACTGATATTTGATATGTATATCCACATAATTATGGATTATTATCATATATATATATAATATTATGCAAAAAGACAGACTGTATTTTAAAAGAAAATACGTGAAGAAACACATTATATTAGATTTTTATTTCAAATATGACAAAATGCTGATTTTACAGCAGTAAAATTATTCTATCTCTGCACTTTAAACATTTAATAGCCTTTCTTCCTTGCACAGAGTGGATAGTCAAACAAACTGACTAATCATAAATACATTTTATACAAAGTTATATTTATGTTATGAAGCTGCCAGTTTTAAATAATCTGAGGCCACGCCTTCTCAATTCAGACTGGCCTATAAAAGAGCTTCAACCGAGGCAGGGAAAATAAGATGGCCACCACAGAGGCAACCTGCGAACACTTTGCTGCATTAGTGCTTCTCAACAATTTATTACTTTATTTTTTTGTTTTTATTACTTTTTTATTATAGCACTAGGAATAAACAATAAGATAAGGATTCTGGATCTGGATCAGCACCATGATGCAAACTTGTGGTCAGAGTATTGACTGTGTTCTGGAGCAGGCATAAAATGTCACTGTGCATGTGTGCGTGCATCTCCACCACCACTATAACAAAGGTATGGCAAACAGACCCACTTTCTAATAAAATATATATATGTTCATAAAATTATTGACAATATAAGCATTTAAGCACAACTGGATCTAAAAAAGCACTTATCCCAGTGTTCCAAGTTGATGAAAATCACCCAACAGGAAAGCAGCTGGGCATTCAGAAATATGATGTTAATCAAATCCTTCTGAATTAACCATCTAACACGGCAAAAATGAGCAGATGAAAAGCCAAAAATTCCAGCAGGCGGTGCTGGACCAAGGCCAGGAAGATCGTGAAGGACCTCAGCCATCCCAACAACGGACTGTTCTCTCTGTTGAGGTCAGGAAAGCGATTCCGCTCCCTGAAGACCAACACAGAGAGACTGAGGAGGAGCTTCTTCCCGCAGGCGATACGGTCTCTCAATCACACCACCACACAGTACTGACCCACACATATGGTTCTTACACACACACTGGACTTTCTGGACTTTGTTTTCACTTCATCACTTAAATCAAGACACAAATGTGGATTGCACAACACTGGACATTATATTTCTTCATTTCCATTTAATACTTGTACAGCTGTTGTTATTGTATATATATATATTTATATTTCTTCACACATTCTTATATACTTCTATACTGTGTATTGTGTATTTTGTTGTACAGTTATTTTATTTTCAACTTTAACTTATATATTTTATCTTATTCTTTCCCAGTTAAATTTACCCTTCATTCTAATTTGTGTTGTACAGTTATTTCATTTTTAACTTAAATTTTTATATTTTATTTTATTTTATTTTATTCCTTCCTAGTTAAATTTACCCTTTTTAATTTTCATATTTATTTCCTATCTTATTCATAGCCTTTTCTTTTTTTCTTTAGGTCACGAGCAGTTGTGTAAGCATTTCACTGCATATCGTACTGTGTATGACTGTGTACGTGACAAATAAAATTTGAATTTGAATTTGAAATCTATTCACAGGTTCACAATTTGGGCTGCGGTTCCCCCTGATTGTGCAACGGTGTTAACCATCAGCAAAACCACATATAAACCGCTCTGTGTTTAAGAATTGCAACGCTTATGCTATTCTTCTGATTTAGGATTATTTGGATGATGAGTTGGCGACACAGTTCTTATCTTCCTGCATTTCTCCAAAAACACACAAAACTGCCAAGGTTGAAGCTGGCACATGTACTCATACACACACACACCCTCAAACACTCAGACATTACAACAGCTATGTCTACTATTCAAACTGCTTTTCTCATACTGATCAAACATATTTTGATTTATATCCTTGTGAATAAAAATTTTTCACTATTTGGAAATAGAGAAAAGCTCTATTTTAGCACTCTGATGATTTTTACTCACATAAGGCTGAATATTGAGACCTTTTACTGTCTCTTAGCTGTGATGTGGATGGGCGGGGACTTCAATCTCTTTCTACGCCTCTGTCAGTGCGCCCCAGGGCAGCTGTGGCTACAATGTAGCTTGCCATCACCAGTGTATGTGTGAATAGGTGGATGACGAAATGTAGTGTAAAGTGCTTTGGGGTCCATAGGGACTAAGCAAAGCGCTATACAAATACAGGCCATTTACCATTTACGCCAGGTCACATGACAAAATTAAACAGCTTGTGATGGACAGAGTTACCATAACAGACAAGACATAGAAAAACGTAATTTGTGCCAGTATAATTTTATTTTATGAGAAACAAATTAAAAATGTGACCAAGATACTAACATTAAACTAAAAACTGATCAGAACAGCTTTGGCTGAGCTCTTTACATTTATGTATGGGCTTTTTTTGTTAGGATGCCTGGGTCGTTGACCCAGGGTTTTTTAGTTTATTATGTTATTTATAATTTCTAGTCTTTGGGTTTTTGTTAGAGTTATGTCTTATGGTTTGTCTCTGTGTAATCCTTAGTTGCTGTCTCCCCTGTCCGCTATATCCCCGTGTCCAGTCAGTGTCTGTGTCTGCCCTGGTCCCACGTCTCTGTTCCCTCTGTTGTAGTGCCTGCATGTGAGTCTGTGTCTTTGTTCAGTCTGTGTTATGTGTTTCCTGTTTTACTTTGAAGGTCTCTGTCTTATCTCAGTGTGTTCACTTTACGCTTCCTTGTCTTGTCAGTTCTGATTTGCCGCAGCTGTGTTTCCCTCCTGTTGTCCATTCCCTGATTGTTCCCTCTATGTATTTAAGCCCTGTGTTTCAGTTTGTCATTGTTGTGATCTACCTTTATCTTGCTGTGTGTTTTGGCTGCATAGGTGTATTTTGTAGTCTTAGTTTTTGTTACCCTTTTGAGTTCAGCATTAAAGCTGTTTTGAGTTACTTTCTGTCTCCGGAGTCTGCACTTTGGGTCCTTCTCCTGCCTGCACACAGCCGCCACATAACATTTTTGCTGTCATCATGTAGCTGAAGTGAAATAAGACATGTAATGTTTCAGCCTCAACAGCAGACCTGTGTGGTATAAACAAACAATTATTAAACATATTTTAAGAGGCCTGAAACACAGCTGGGGGGGTTGGTGAGGCCAAACGTCATAACGAGGTACTTAAAGTGTCCCAGGTGAGTGTTGAAAGCAGTTTTCCATTTATCCCCTTCTCGAAGGCAGACCAGATGATAGGCATTGTGGAGGTCGAGTTTAGAAAAGATTGTGGCACCTGCTGTAGCTCAAAGGCGTATGCTATCAGCTAGCACTTATTCTTAACAGTTTTTAATTTAACCCCCGAAAATCAATGCAGGAGCGCAGGGTTTTATCCTTCTTATCAACAAAGAAGAATCCCGCCCCGAGGGGAGATGTGGATTGCCGAATAATGCCTGCTGCAAGTGAGTCCATTATATAGTGCTCCATAGCCCCGTGCTCAGGCTTTGAGAAACTGTACAAGCAACTGTTTGGAAAGGAAGCGCTAGGGAGAAGACCTATACAAAAGTAATAGGGATGGTGAGGCGGGAGCGGCAAGGCCCGATCCTTACTAAACGCTTGGGAGAGAACATGGTATTCAGTGTGAACCGCAGAGAGGTCAGTGATAACCTCTGCTGGGTTAGTGGCTACAATGTTAGGTACAGCCAACCTTAAACACTGCTTGTAGCACCTAACACTCCACCCTTGCTGCTTTAGGGGCATTTAGTACTTACTTTCGCCAAATAATAAAAAATAATCAATCAAATAAATACAGAAAAACATGGATTTGTTGTAGTCAGTGCTCCTGCTGCTACTTACAGCTGACCGAACTTTGCACTGACATCATAGCCCAGAAGTCTTTGATACATCAAAGGCAAACGTATGATGTACACGTATTTCAAGCGCATGTGCGCAGGAGGTAAACAAATGCATCAGGTGTGAACAGATGACTGCGTTCGCTAACTGAAGGTACAGTATCTGGGTTGGGTTGAAATGCTCTTCAGATGTTCCAGCTTTAATCTCTTTGATGTGATTCGATACTAATTACCATTAAGCTTCATACACACTGGAAGCTATTTGCTCCTCACACATCCTTATGTAGCTGCCAGCTGGTCCCTTGCAGAATCCCAAGGCTCCAGTTCACTAGTTGACCCTCTCTTTACAAGCAGGTCACATGTCAATATTCTTCCCTGTTCTTGGCAGACTCTTCAGTCAGTCTGTTGAATGTTTTTGCCTGCTCAGTGTAGTGGGGAATGCAACTGCTTGACACTGAAATGTTCCTGCTTCCATTCTTGCTGGAGGCACAAAAGTATCCAGTCAAGCATGTAGACTGACTCCAGTTTTACAAGTAAGCACCCAAAAAAAGCTGCTATACTATTAATCTTATTTATCTTAAATTGGTTAAACATCCATCTCGAGGAAAATTTTAGTTTAATGTCTTCTTTTTTGCATGTTTTTCGGTAATGCAGAACCCTTATTAAGCAGACCTCTTTTGTTCGTGTCCATGACTTATACGTTACACATTTTTAAAGGCTTATGAAGTCTGATAACAACTCCAACAACCAGAGTGCTCCTTCCTCTCGCATTGCTCAGCTGCAGCAATACAGTGTTAGCCCAGGGACATTCTTTGCATATTGTCATGGGGTGTGTGAATGGGGCTTAGGCGATTGAGAAATGATATCAGCCACAAAGAAAAGCAATGGTCTGTGACCAAATGCTTGCTCTTCTATGCATATGTTCTCTGAGATTGAGGGCTTTAGTTGCCATATAAATGCAAATAGCAGGCTGGTATATTTGACATAATGTGCAATTATGAGTCAAATTGGGATTTTACTCAGTCTCATCCACTTTTCTGTTTGCTGATGTGCATACTGGAGCATACTAAAATCCCACAGAGTAGCAGGACTTTAGACATAAAGATGGCTGATCGTCTTTAGGAGGAGAAAGAAAGATTAAGACCCTATGTCCAGGATTAATGAGCTTTAATTATTTTATGAGATAAAATACTGACGATGTGTGCTGCTGGTAAAGTTTCTGGGCTGCCTTTCCTCATAAAAGCCATCCCTCAAGATTCTCTCCATATAAAGCAATGCAATATCAGGGACTATAACATCTAGTCCTTTTACTGAATCATGAGATATATAATATTCTGTTTGGTTGAGTAAGTAGCCTACATTGTCAGAAAGATGATTTATTAGGTATATATGATTGTAATAACGGAAAATAACCTCTGGGTGGTGCAATTTCACCTTTTTCCACCCTCTGGTTAGAATACTCAGATCCTACTCTGTGTCAGGGATGAGTTGATGCCCGAAGTGGGGAACTTTAAGTAAGAGGGGAGCGGGAGATCGACAGACCGATTGGTGCTATGGCTGCAGTGACACGAATCCTGTACCAGTCCGTCATGGTAAAGAGAGCGCGAAGCTCTTAATTTAGCGGTCGGTCTGTGTCCCGGCCGTCACAAATGGCCATGAGCTCTGGGTAGTGACGGAAAGAACAAGATCAGGGATACAAGCGGCGGAAATGAGCTTTCTGCGAAGGATGACTGGCCACTTTCTTAGAGATAGGGTGATGTCCCACTGGGAGGAGGCCCCTAGGCAGACCCAGGAGAGATTATATCTCTCGGCTGGCCTGGGAACGCCTTGGTGTTGCTCCAGACAAGCCCGAGAAGGGAACTAGGGAGAGAAGTGGTCTGGCCTTCTCTGCTTAGGCTATTGCCCCCTGCGACCTGGTCCTATATAAGCTGAGGAAAATGATTGGATGGAATTCGATGGTTTGATTTTGTCAGACCCTTAAAAGGCCAACCCTGGGTTTAAGTCCAAGAGCAGTGGTGCTGACTGAAGGAGTCATGGTTACTGAAATTAATTCTTGGATCTTTCTTTGTGCCCCCATTAATTTACACAGACTCACCAACATTGGACAGCAGGAGACTAGAAAAATGTTATCTGATGTGATGAGTCTCGATTTCTGTTCACTTGTTACTGCATCTCAGTTCAGTAGGGAGCTTTGAGTTGTGGTGGAGTGACAGGTTCACTTCCAACCCACAAATCTGTAGCAACTCTGTCATGCTGTCAATATGAAGAAAAATGTCTGAGGAAATGTTGTTGAATCTGTGCCACTAGCGTTCAAATGGTCGTTGAATGTAAGTCCCAAAGTCTGTAAAAACAGAATTTTTTCCTGGCAAAGCCAGTTAGTTTGATCATTTACTGCATTGTATTTTCCCATTTTGGCGCTACACTCTTGGTCTCCTGGTACCTTATTTCTGGTTTGTGGTGTCCGCATATGATGTCCACATATACCTCACTGAGGTGTCACTGTTGAGTAAAGTTGAAAAAAAAAAAGACTTGGTTGAAGCAACAGCTGTTCAAGTGTTAATTATTAAGATTGCTGTGCTAAGGGCTCAACAGTTGCTTTACACTGGAGTAAATTTAGAGTCATTAGTGAAAGGAGCTGATGATAGGAGGACCAGAATCATGCTGTTATACTATATGCAGCAGTCATTTTAGACACATAGATCATTGAAAGCTGTTTAAACAATGGGAATTCGCTGACTGAGTCACTTCAAATCACCTCATGAGTCACAGAGTTAAGTTCATTTAATGTGAATAAACAAGTTCAATAAAGTGAATGATGACTGAAAAATTGTTCGCTTTACTCTGAGAAACATAAAATGCCATTTACTTCCTGTTATTATATCAGTTTAATGACCTACTTTTACATTTGCTACAAAGTACCTACTGCCTATTCTTTTTTAAACTACTTTATAGTAAGTACTACCTATTTACTATTACTTATAGGTGAAAAGTTCCTGCAGGAAACTGACTAAATGGAGAATATCATGTTCCCTTCATCCCTTTTGAAGTTTTCTGAACCCTCAAAATACAGAGGTGTGGACTCGAGTCACATGACTTGGACTCGAGTCAGACTCGAGTCATTAATTTTATGACTTTAGACTTGACTTGAAAAAATGTTCTAAGACTTGTGACTTGACTTGGACTTTTACACCAATGACTTGGGACTTGAATTGGACTTGAACCGGTTTACTTGAAAAGACTTGATATTTTACCCCAAATATAAAATTTAACATGCATATTATATAGAGATTGAAAATGTGACGTCATTCACGGGTAGAACCGCAAAGGATTCTGGGAACTCGTGGCAAGAGGTACTAGCGCACGCAGGCTTTCAATTGAAATCAGTTACACAGGGATAAAAAGAAACACAAAAATGTCAAGAAGCCGTTGTATTATTAACTGCAATAGCCGGTCGCATGACAGCCACGGGAAGCCGACGGGTAAAGAGATCGGTTGTTATCGGATTACGTCGTTGAAGAGAAATTGTTCAGCCATGTTTCCGAAGTAACAAAGAGGCGACTGGATTGCAGCCATTCAAAGATCAAATATAACGTCCCAGAACACTCCAGCTCACAGGTTAGTCTGCTCCAAGCATTTCCACAAAGGTCAGTCTGCTGTTGTAGTTAATGCGTCATTTTCATAACATAATTGGTGATATAGGTTACAAGCAAGTCTGGCGCTGAACAGAAATTGTCGCGCTATGCTCCTTTGTTTATTGTGTATAAATAGTGAATTGTCCTGACACAATATTGTGTTTCGCTTCTGTTATTATGGTACATTGACAAAAACATATACTTTTATTCACAGGGTAAAACAGTTGTTTTGTATCACTAATTGCCCAGTGCGATTACAGCATACAATATTATTGTCACTGCTACATTTCTGTGATGCTACCAGAAATTATTTCCACTACTAATTAATTACCATTGAGCTCAAAGGTCCTATTAATAAACGGTTAAGGAATGTGTATTTATGACGACGATTTGTGAGACTGGTAAACTTATGATACGTACGATGGTCTTTACTTTCTACACGGTGCATTTCAAGGTCCTGCACCCATCCGTCGGTAAACTGTACCTGGGCTTGTTGCAGTGACCTGAAGTTACTAAACTTCACGAGTGTATGCATTCACTCCAAGAAGCGTATAATTATAAATATGCATATAAATATGCTACGATGAGATAGCTGACTTCATCTAACTAGCAAATGTTTTCCAGGCTACGTTGGTGATGCAGTTTTTTTTAATGTGTATGATATTTTTGTCATGCGATTTAAAAGCCGGTCCTACAAGCGCATCCAAGAACAACATGCAGCTTATCTCAGAACTGTTGGTGAAAACTATTCTTGGAGCTAGGTTTAATTGAGCTGCATTTTATAGAGGTGCAATTTCACAATTTGTGTATATTTTCTAAGTTCACTATTTTGTCATGTGTTGAGAAAAACACAGATTTAAAAATTACATGGTCTAATATTTACATTTAGCATATAACTGCAACATGCTTTTTTCGTTTTTTTTTTAAAGACTCGAAAGGACTTGAAATTCAAAATTTCAGACTTGTGACTTTACTTGGACTTTTACACCAGTGACTTGAGACTCGACTCTGACTTGCCTGACATTACTTGAGACTTGACTTGAGACTTGAGGATAAAGACTTGAGACTTACTTGAGACTTGCAAAACAATGACTTGGTCCCACCTCTGTCAAAATACACATCTGGTAATATAATCATCATGTTTCTTTTGAAACAGTATAGTTATCTGAGAAAAATGAGTTTAAGGATAACTGAGCTTTATACGTTGTAAAGGAGTATGAAAATAAGTCAGAATTCTAGATTAATCTGATTTTGCTCAAAGTAATACTTTTAGACTTAATTAAGAGAACTGATTAGTTCCTTCATTGAATATCAAGTATATGTGTTACACTGTGGGTATGTCAATATGATGAGAAATCGGTTGTAAAGCTTATTTTATCTGACTTTCTGTCATCAAATATGTCTACGTTCAGTGGATTATTCTTCCAATTATATTTGGCCACATACTCTGCTACTTATCAAGTTTAGCACATCCCGAATTACAAGTGAAAGTACTCTAATAAGGCTGTTAGAGGATACCTAATGACTCCGTGTGTCATATGGCACAGTATTCAGTACTCTTTGCCTCCAAACAGTGTCTCAAACTGAGTGACCTTAACTCAATATCCTGTCTGCTATCAATGAGATTATGCAGGCATGCTAACAAAAGGAAATTTGCTCTCACAGGGATTGACCAACAGCCATTTATAGTGACTCATGACTCAGAGGTAAGTCATGGCAGCGCTGCCTCAGACGACACTGTACAAGCTTGCATTTTATAATAAGTCATAGTAGGAACAACGGGTTATCACCAGGGCTATCGTTTTTTACGGTGAGTCATAGCTCAAGTGGAGATAAACTTTTCACTGCAGATACAAAGACTAGGTTTACCACAGCTATATAAGGAAAGAGAAAAGACCCACCTGGACTGTGAGTCATGTGTGTTTATGTAGTACCAGGGAGAAGTCGTATGAGCAGAGTCACACAGTGCTGATGAGCAACAAACATGAGTCTGTGGTACTAGTCAGGACACTCACACGGACCCATTTCCCTGCAGGGTCATCCTGTCAATCCTACTTGAAAAACTAAAAGGAAATATTTATTACTGAGTTCCTATCCTTTGTTTTTCTGGGAATATCTAACAAATAGTTTAAAATTAAATATACTGAACTTTTATTTTGAGAAAAACAACAGCAGCTACTATTGGGCAGTAAAGTTCATAATTCAGCGGGTGTAGGGGGTAATATAAGCAGTTATTACCATTTTACATTTGCGCTGAGAGGAAATCTATCTCAGGAAGCTTGGCTTTATGGGAAATGTTCTTTGCTTCTGCTTTATTTTGCCAATTTGAGTCATCGTGCCATCAGACAGTGAAGTTTTATTCCTATTGCCCATTTCAAACAAATAACATGCATTCAAAATGCTGTGGCTGGCAAAAAGAGACATTACAATGACTTTAATTTATTAATTTGATTTTTTAAATTCATAGCAGCAATATTGGGTTGTTCTGGGGTTTATTTGTCATCTAATGTAAACATTCTGTATAATAAAAAACTGCTTCTCTAGCAATGCAAAAATAAAGAAAGGCAACACAATCTCATAGGTTTTGGATGTTATGTGGAGCATGTTGCCTCATTAGAAGGTCCTGGGTTTGAATCCACGTTCTGGCCGTTACCTTTCTGTGTGGGGGTTGCATATTCTTTCCAGGTACTCGAGCGTCCTCACACAGTCCATAGACATGCAGTTAGTGTGAGCAAGTTAATTAGTGATTCTAAATCACCCGTAGGCGTGAATGGGAGCGTGAATGGTTGTCTCTCTTTGTGTAAGCCCTGCAACAGACTGGCAACCTAGCCAGGGTGTACCCTGCCTCATGCCTTATGGTAGCTGGGATAGGCTCCAGCCCTCCCGTGAGCCTAAATTGGATAAACAGAAGAGAATAGGCAAGCAGTCTTGTTGAACATATTGAGTAATAACTTACAGTACAAGATGTTTAAAAAAAAGACAGTCATTGTCGCAACAAATGTCCCTAGAGCTACTTGGCAGTTTCTCTAATTTAAGGAGATGAGATCAGACGTTAGGATTGCAGAAGTGTCGTTATAAAAAGGTGTCACTACAAAGCGTGCTCACTAAAAAAGTCCTACGACCAAGTTTAAAGTTTAACATGACTTTATTTGGAGGAAAAGTGGGTCTGCACACAATGGACGGATCAGCATACATTCAAAATTGTGTCCAGATTTTATTTAGGAGTATATGAGGAGAACCATAGTAAATGACCCCCCGTCCCCCCAAAAAACAAAACCCGCATGTTTTTGAATTATCAACTCAAGACTAAATTCTGACCCCTTAGCCCAACTAAAATACTATTGCCGGACCTGAAGACAGCTGCTCTATTAAGGCATTGCAGAAATAGTGAATTGAAACAGCTCTGCAAAAATGAACCTTCCTCATTTAATCATCATCAGTGTGCAATTCTCATAAGCAGCTACAGGAAATGGAGGTTGTTGCCGCTTTCTATGAGTTATATTGGCGAGAGTTCACTTGTGTGATTGTTTATTAACCTGCATTGTGTGTTAGTTCAGTCAGATTGAACGCTGCAAATATTTTAAAAAGAATGTACTCTCAAGTTTTTCTTGCAATTGTGTGATTCTAGTAACTGCAAACAACCAATAAGGGCATGCTTATGAAGACTGACTATGAAGATTTAGCCGAGTGACTGGTAATTAGACTGAGATGAAAAATAGCTGCCTTCCTGTTATTCATAGCAGAGTGACTTGCGCAACAGCACAAAGTTTCAAAAGATCTGTCACAAGGGATTTGGACCGAACACCATTTCCTGTGTTTGAGTAGATGAGCTGGTAAAAAGAGTGACGTCACACACAAAATAAGTGCCGGAACAAAACAATCTGTATACCAATGTGGAAACAGAGTCACTTTTGATGGGTCTGCATACAAAAGTGAAAGCACAAGCAGGCACAACGAACTGTCATTTATAGAGTAGTGAAGTGAGAAAGGAAGGGCCTACTGCATGTGGAAGGGTGTGTGTGGGTTTGCCTGTGTGTGCGTGATAGTTATGGTGTTGATTGGTACACCATGTGCTCGCTCTACCATCCCTGGAGGAGCTGTCATAAGCTGTTGAACGATTGATGGCTCTCTCAGAGGGAAAACACAGTGTCCTGTTATTGCCAAGAGGATCAGTGTTAACACTTTTATATGGCACCCCTGAGCTCTGTTCACTCATGAACTGGTATATGTCAAACACGCACAAACAAACACATGCAGGCAGTCACGCCAACTTTGTATATGTTAGTGATTCTCAGGGGGAGAAGCTGGTGTGACGGATCAGGAGAAGGAATTTAAAAAAAAAGAAGTCAAAGAATATTGCACCATTTTTAAAACTAAAATTAAAAAATTGTTCCTTTTTCATTTTTAATAACAGAAAAAAAGGTTTTTGGAAGATTATATACGTTTTTTTTCTCTCTAGCAGGGCATGCCAAAAAAACTTTGAGAGTCTGTGGTGAAACAATGGTGAATGGTAGATTTTGCGCATTTAGTTTGAGAAAGATGTGTATAATCTTCATGGCCAGGTAAAATATTGTCTTTTAAAATTATTTATTTCGTTTTTAACACCTAAAAATGTGTAATCTTCTGACATAATAATTGTGGATTTTATTGTAAAATCATACACAGGGTTGTTATAAAGTGATCTCCTTTGACAAACTATGAACAGTAAAATATGTAACATTTGGAGCAATCACTCTATTTCATGGTCTGGTTTTACTAGTTTTATTAGTAATCCATTGCGTTCGAGCTGCAACACTTCTGTGAGGGGTTTTTAAGCAGGATTTGTGACATTTACCTACATTTTTTTGTGTATTTTTGTTGCTTTTCAAACATCTGTAGCAACTGTCAAATACAAAATTTTATATGTGATTATCCAAAACCAGGACCTTCTGAAAAAACTCTAAACAGTATATGTTACAAAAATCTGCAGAACATAACCAACAGAAAAAGATCTGTGTTTATTGTGTCCAATATATAACTTTTAAATTGATTTTTTTAATTTACTGAAATAAAAGTGTGCGATAATTTTAGATGTAGTTGGGGTTGGTACACATGAGCGATGAATTAAACTTTCTAGGGGATGCTGACTGTATTTAAGCAGTTATTTACATCTAAGTTCAAATGATAATCTTCAGCATCTGTCTTTTTAAAACTGGCTAATAACTGGTCATCTGCTTCCTTATCACATCCATCCAGACTCCCACAGTTTGAATGCCTCTCCACTGGGACATTATGACGTCAAAGACCCACCCACACCCACACACACACACTGGACCAAGTCCCCTGAGGTTGCTGCCAGCACAATGTCATTATCATCCATCGGACTGCAGTGGCCACTGCCCATTGAGTCTCGCTGACGTTCCTTTTGTGCTCAGTAATTCTTCTCACAGAAGCCCACAACTCCACCCCCAACCCCCACCCGTACACCCGTCCTCCCGCCTGTCTACTGCGGCCCATCTGTAATCCCATCCCCCCGCCCCGCACCCCCATATCCGCTCCGTCTCGGCCTGCACTTCTCCAAAACAAACCAGCTGTCTTGGCCGGTCGTGTCCCTGGGGGCGTAAACAGGTGTCGAGAGGGCCGCGGGGCCTCAGCGTGTGACACACGGCCACACGCTCCTCCAGCCTTCTCCTCCAACCTGCCAACCCACCACAGAGCGAGAGAGTGGTGTGTTTTACACTTTTGTGGACTTGATTGTTACTACAGACAAGGAGCTGTTGATATCTGGGACTGCACATAAAACCTAATCTCTACAGGTCAAAGCAGCTGCTCACACTAAGTGCTTGTGATAGTTTCCTCACATTCATTGATCTGAGAAGTCCTTTGTTTATTTTTTAGAAAATCTTTGCTCAAGGGTGAGAATTCATTTAACAAAGATATCATGTATGAAGAAACCTTGACATGCCTGTAGCAGATATAAAAATACACACTGCTGTGCAACCAAAATAGATGAAAGGAGACGGGTATGTCCTGCTGAGCTTAAAGCCAGCTGTATTTTTAGCACAAACTTCACACTGTGCATAGGAGTGGAGGAGGGGGCTTGCTGGCTGAATGCAGGTCAATGCGCCTGTACACACATACCAAAATGGTAACAGCAGGTCAATGCCACTATAGTTGTATAATTCTGAACAGTCAGTGGAGGCAGTGAGCAAATATTGGCACCTCACTACCATCACTATCCTCATATATGCGTCCACTGTGGGCCATTTGAATTCCAGCTGTGTAAGTTCTTCTTCTGTGTGACTATAGAAAATTTGTAAACTAAATCCAAGCAAGTGCACCGGCTTCTTTGTGCAGAGCGTTCACATTTTACGACTCTTTCAAGTGCCTGCTAATAAGATACCCGACTTTGGAAACTGTGCTTGAAAGCAGTAAAGTCTTTCTTTTGAAGCTGCAGGAACAAAGGCAGCTTCACACCCTAAACAGTCCCGCTATCACTCTCTCTGCGGTGAGCTCAGCGGCACTGCACGGCCCATTGTACATCTGCCACTTGACTCCTTGACACTGAAACAGGGAGTGTGTGTGAAAGGTGGTGTGGTGGAGGTGTTTAGGCCTACATGTGCATGTGTCAAGCTGTACTTGTGCTTTAGTGGAGCTGAGCCAAGCTGCAAAGCCAAACTGCCACCTCGTTGATTCCTGTGTTCACATGTAAAACAAGCTGAGGCAAGTTAGTGGCTCATCTCTTGCATTCATGTACGACTCCTATCACCTTCCATCTTTACAGCAGCTCCAGAGTTATTCACCCATCTGGAGACAAAACAAGCCAGTAGCAATTACTGGAAACCCTTTGCGCTAGAGATGCTGAATGTCAAACCTCAAGCCTTTATTCAACAAAAACATAGGCACGGCTGTATTCTTATGCAACCTTGGTTATGTGGCTGACAGCCAGGCAATTAAGCATATGTGGATTTCTAAAAGTAAAATGGAAAAAGAAGCATAGAGTATGTTTTCCAGCTGAAGTTGGAAACCTACACTTATTTTTAAAAAGAACAGCTCTTTTGATTATAATTATGTCTCACAGTCCAAACTGAAACACAACAGAGCCAACGTTTTTTTATTTTATTTAGACAGCTCCACTGTCCTATACAGCCTACTGAAACAAAAGAAAAACAGAAGGAAAACAAGGACCTAATTTCATCAGAAATTTTGAAGTGAAGTCACATGCAAAAGAACAAAAACTGCCCAGTGTTACATAACTAAATCAAGTGATCTGTTGTGACTGCTTATTTAGACACAGCCACGTAGAGGTTTATCAGCAATAACAGGGAAAAGGATGGAGATTGCGCAATATCAGCGAAACACATTTGGCCAGCTGCTCACACTGGCCTTTCATGGGTCTGCTGTGCAGTCTAAAGTCTGAATTGAGACTCTCAGCAGCAGCTCATGCATTTGCATTTGATGCAGACTCTTAGCAGACTTCAGTCGGAGGCTCCAGCACCCGCGGATGACTCTGAACTTAACCAAAAACTTTGCTCGTGGAAGGCTAGAGCATTCAGAGACGTAAAAAACCTATCACGACGCTTTCGTTTCTGCCTTAGAGCTAGCGACGCAGTTTTGGGTGTGAGTCAAGTGAGGTGTGTTTAGACTAGCTCTGGCCTGAAAGAGTGCAGACGGAACTAGGTTTTCTGGCGGAGTAGCACTAAATCCACAGCGCAACAGACTACCGGTGCACAGTTCACCGCTGAGCTCGAGACAGACGGAGCGAGTCCGCTAAAAGTGGTCGGTGCGACTCCGAGATGTGTTTTGTGTGACATTAAAAACAACAACAACAACAACAACAGCAGCAGTTTGTCTTTACTCCCGTCGTCTCCACTACTCGGAGCGCTTTAGGGACAATTGTTCCTCCGTGTTTTTTCCAAACTGACGGACTTCTCGACACTGGACTGACTTCAGCTGAACTCAAAAGATGTCAATTTTGCCTTTCACTCCCCCCATTGTCAAACGACTTTTGGGCTGGAAGAAGGGAGAGCAGAACGGCCAGGAGGAGAAGTGGTGTGAAAAAGCGGTGAAGAGCCTGGTGAAGAAGCTGAAGAAGACGGGACAACTGGACGAACTGGAGAAAGCCATCACCACCCAGAATATCAACACGAAATGCATCACTATACCGCGGTAAGGAGAGTTTGAGCGTTGACCGTGAAATCAGCATCCTAGCTAGCTGTACACTTAGTAGCTTCCCCGGGGGGTTATTACTTCATCTGATTTCATTACAGCTTTGTTACAGAAAACTCAAAAAGGTTTCTTCCCTGGTTTCTGTCATCCTCGGCGCCTTGCACATGTATGGCATCATTGCTCGACTTGAGAAGTTGACATTTCCACTTCCTTTCTGGCGTCAATATTTCAAACTGTTGATTTCCTTTACGTGTTTATTGTGCAGCAACATGGTGGCTAAGGTGCTGCTTAACGAGCTAGCGTTGGACCATGAGCAGAGCTAGCAGATCATGTCTGAAACATCTCGGTGGCGAGCTGCTGGGGCATCATGCTGTCATCGTGTGCACACTTCACTTTAAGCGAGCAGCCTTCAGCACTTTCTTATTATCACATCAGCATTCAGCTGAGGGTGTTTTGCTGAGAATAAAAAGGGTACAGTCCATGCATTAACTAGCCAGCAGAGCACATGCAGTGCAAAAGCATTAATGGAGTCCAAGTTATATAACTTGGCCTTAATCTGGGACGCTTTCTAGCGTTCTTAGTGCGTAGGCGAGCCCGTGGAGCTGGCTTCTTCTTGCTCTCAGTCTGCACAGCCATTTGTCCATCAACACATTATTTAGAACAAATAACCAACAGTGGCATTTGTCAGTAAATCACAGCTGGTAGCTTCTGTGAGTCACTTCTCTCCTGAGCAGTCATTCTCCTCCCTCGATGAGAGGCTGTGCTTGTAAAAGCCTCTGAGGTGCACAATGTAAACACAAATCATGGATTTTACCCCTGCCACTCTTTAAAATGTATGTGTGGTATTACTGCAGTGTTGATTTTTCAAGTAACTCTCAGTTGCCGGTTGTTTTAGTACACCTTAATCCACCCAATGAGCAGAGATTAACTGATTCGTCAACTTGAAAGTTCTTGTCCGTTACATGGATAATCAATTTGAGTCATTTTGCATACTCACATGTGTCAGCTTACGTGATGTGGTTTTTAAGGGGCATCCCTTTAAGATAAGATACTTGGCATATAATTAACACCCGTGTCAGTAATAAAAAGCTTTGTCAGTATCTACAGATGGAGAATGCCTCCAGTCTGTTGTGCAGAAGAAGCGAGTAGTCTGCAGCCTCCAAAATAGCTATAAAGAGCCTGTTACACGTCCCTATAACAGTTCTAAAAACTGAACATGATACATTTTGCTTTGGAGATGTCATATCAAATTGAATTAGTTTTAACCAGGTCCAACTGCAGCGAAAGAAAATGGATGGATGGACAGGTGGAACTTGTATTAAAAGTACAGTGTGTGCTCACATGTATTTTACTTCTTCTGCTTTCTCCACTTTTACAACTAAACTCTCCAGACCTTTGCTTGCATCTGCAAAATCTCACTAGTGTTTGTGGGCTATTCAGATTTAATAGCATACTGTCAGATGAAAATTGAGCCTCAGTGGGGCACTCCCACATTCTTCATTGCCACAAGTGTGCATATCACGGCTTGTACAGGCCTGGGCCAGCGTTTAGAATTAAGCCTACCCAGAAAGTTAAATAATGTTTGTCATGATCCAGGTTTCATATTTCCCACCACTAATGCAGAAGGGAAGAGGTGGAGTGCATTAAGATGACCCCAGATCAGAGCTGGCTGTCAGTGTTGGCTAACAGAGTCCCTGGAGAGCTGCTGTTTCTATTAATTCCCCCACGTTTTGGCTTGCTGACAGCAGCTGCTTGCATGTTCAGGCCTGTCCACAGGGAGGTCAGCTTCTATCTCTCTGACACATGAACTCCCTGTTCAAGCTCATTGCTACCCGTCTTAATGGTGGTTTGCAGTGATGCTGAGTCGAAGGAAGCGGGCTCTGTGTATATTGATTGAATCAATAGTTGTATATGGTGGGGGAATAGCAGGAAAATTATATCACATCTCAGTGGTGTACATTGAGATAGAGTTATGGGGAAAGAAAGGATCAGATCTCAGCGGGCCAAGTGACAGAATATTATATTGAAATCTCAAGGCTATTTTTTTTTCCTGTCGTGTCAAGCACACTTATTTCTTTTTGTGTATGTGAGTTTGGTCTGTCAGATGAATCTTCGAATCAGCTGGGGAGCTTTGGGAAAGACTAGTTGTTTTTGAATGGCTGCAATCTGCTAGATAACACTAGCACACAATTACAGGACTATCTGTGGAAACTGTATAACAGCTTGGTGAGTTTGGTGGTTAAGTTATTTTTGGGTTGGAGGTCATTGACGTGGTCAGTGGGGCTGCATGTAGGTGTAGGTGTGCCTTTATCTTATGAAAAAAACATTAGTCATGTTCCCAGTTGAGGTCAAAACAAAGTATTGCAGGCTTTGACTGTTACTCAGAGAGTGCCATTGCTCTACTTGCCTTTTAGTGGTTTTTGACAATGAGCAGCTTTACTCATTTAAGACGTAAGTAAAAGTTTAAACCTCTGTCCAAGTTCAAGCCTGACTCATTCAGCAACGAGCAGCTGTGGTACTGACCTACCCTCTTCTTTTCTCCATTGGCCCTATTAAAGTCCTGTCTTCCTGTGAGCTGTAAACTTGGGTTAGCCGAAAACACTAGTGTGTAAAGTGCGTCAAGCCACTATGAGTTTCTAATGCATGAGGGAAGGATGTGTAGTGTGACAGCCTGCTGTGTGAGTGTGACAAGATGACTAACAGATGTGTGTCCTGTTGTTTACCAAGACCTGTATCTATAAACAGGAGCCAAGTTGTGTTTCCGTTATACCAGGATAAACTGGGAGCAGAGTTAAATATAGTTACAAAGTCAGTATTGGGAGGAGGTCAGGTTGGTTGGATAGGTCAACAAAACCTCAGGCTTTGAGACCAAACATGTACGTATGCTTCCTGTTTCCTAAGCGTAGTAAATGTCGTTTTTCTTTTTTCTTTTCCTGAGTTATGGCCATGATTGTTTCCTAACGTCAACCAAGATTACGTAGGCTTTTTAGCCTTAAGGAAGTAGTTACTTTACCCAGACCACATTTTTAAAGCAAACTATTACATTTCACATTTTAACCTAAATCCCTGACCTTTTGCCAACCCTAACCAGGTCACGTTTTTTTCTCTCAAACTCCAACCATAGTGGTGTCCATTCTTGAGTGGTTTTCTGTTCAGAGAAGTGACTTGTTTTGTAACTGTTTTGGGAGACACTACCACATTTCACCCCCCCCCCCCCCCCCCCAAATGAAAAAACTTTGTCAACCATTGCCACACAGTCAAACTTAGTGTAAACATTTAAACTTAAAGTTTTTGAGGTTGAATTTTAGGTGCAGGTAATTGGGAGGCAGTGGTTGAGCAAGTCAAACAGTTGCAAACAGTGTAACAAAAAATGCCATATTGATTAAAAACAATATAATCTCTTCCTGTACCTCCTTTAGAGATATATATTTATAGAAGGTATAAAAAAGGACATTGCTACCATAAGGTCACCTATTGGTTGCTTTAAACCCTTTTTGAAGCCTTTTGAGTGTTTCCTTCATTGCTATCTTGGTTGCAAAAAAAAAACAAAACAAAACAGATGTGATGAGGACAGGGGGTCTAACTATGGTACTACACACTCACAGGCTACTTTGCATAAATCATGGTGAAGTATAGAAAACTCTGTTCTTGTCATCTATGACTGGGAATCCATTCATAAACTAGAGAACACCAATGTATATAATTCCATACCCTAAACTAGCTGTTACTTTGAAATTTATTATTACTACAGCGTCCTTTTTTTTTAATTTGTTTAATTTGTGTTTTTTATGGATTGCATAGATTAGTCTACAAGCAAACAGTTGACCTTCACCACACACCATTTTTGCTGTTGTGAATAGGAGGATCTCTGAGACAGACCTTAGAGATGGACTGTCTTCTGTAAATACTAATGTGTGACTGTCAGTTAGGGCAACCACTAATAACTGTTGCCGTGTTGATCAATCTCTTAATGTTTTGGTTACTCAAGTAATTAAGATGATTTTTAAAATGATAGAAATAACAAAGATACACTTTGTTTGTGCAGTCCGAGTTGACACTTTCAGATAGGTTTTGTTTAGAAGCGTATAGCATATAGATTATAATAAAATAAATGAAATTAAGACAAAAAGTGTTGGTTTTTGGGAAGCTGGAATCAGATATCGGCTTGAAGTTTTTTGAAATGACCAATTATACAAGTTGTCATTGGAGGAATCAGTAGTTCCTGTAAGTACAGTATAATGTGTGAACTAATCACAAACAAAACTTGTAGAAGATACTGTGCTGCTTTTGACCTGATTGTACTTTGTGTATGATAGTTGTTGTGACAATAGGTAGACAACATCACACTAACTCAATCTGTTGTCTAGTTGTTTGTGCCAAATGTTTAATAATTATGACACAATCATGCACCTGTGCATATAGGGTCTGTCATGTGTGAACAGAGGTAACTTTTCAATGACAAAACTTAATGGGAGTTAAATATTCCTTAGAAAGACACACTCATCAAAGTTGCGTCTTCTGTGTGTGTGCTTAAAAATATATATTTGGGGTTAATGAGTTCCAACAGTTGCACACTGGCATCAAAAAGACATTGAGACATTTTCCATTATCTTAATATCATGTGTGATACGTGTACTGTGGACAGTGAGTTTTATATTCACAGAGCCTGGGGAAGTGGATTCCTCACCTTTTATCTTAATTTTCTCTGACTTTGTGCAAGGGGTGGTGAGAGGGTTTGTCTTATGTACACACATCTCTCCTGGCACTAAGGTTACAGTCTGATTCACACTGCATGTTGGGGCAGGAGGGAGTGTAGGATCTTCAAGTTCAGATGTAAAAGATGGGATAAAATGAGAAAGACAGGGACTGGACCAAGAGTGAGAAGGACTGCATCCACACTGCTGTTTCTTTATACATCACTGTTGAAAGTACTTCAACAATACAGTTCTTGATTAAGGAAATTCATTTTGTTGACTTTTGTCAGACCATCATGTTTTCCACCTTATCAGTGTGCAGCAGTTATGTAAAGATGGCTTTGTGATCCACATCAGCAGAATTTAATCCTGAAATGTAGACTGAAAACAAACAGATTTACTTTTGCTGTATACTTGGTGTCTTTTTATATTTGCTACTTTTGGTTAATAGTCCTTCCGGTTAGTCAATAGAATTAAAGCAGTATTTATTTTTTGCCTCATTATAAAAGCTGTGGACACTTGCACTGAAAGAGAGATGTAGAGGGAAAAAAAGTGCAGAAGAGAAGTATGGAATTCCCAGTGTTGCAAGGAAGTTGTTGTTATAATGGGGAAAATGTGCTTTAATGAGGGAAGATGAGACATTAATGGGTGACCAAAAACACAGTTGACAAATGAGAAAAGTATAAAAGTAGAAGGTAACAGAAAGTCAAGGGTTGAGATGAAAGACACTGAGGAAGCAGTCTCTTTGGCAAGCTGCAGCGTCTTGAATTCTCAGGCTTATCAGAGGGAGACAGTGGTTAGTGGGATTCTCACACACACACACACACACAAAAAAAATATACCGGCTAATAGATGAAATAGAACTGGTTTGTTTACCTTCTAGACAGCATTTGAACATCAAAAGAGATGTCTGCATGTGTCTGGATGACAGACTAGACTTCATTAAATGCACACTGACACACACTGCCAAACTCATACAGTGTGCACCTCGGCCCTGTCATGTCATTGTGCTGTTGTCATATTCAGAGTTAATTTTGTCTCATTCAAATCATCTGGTGATTTTGTAAGCGTAGGCCAGTGTCACTACAGAGGAGCAAGCATGTTGATGATCAGTCCGATGTGTCTGAGGTGGGAGCACAAAAGTGAAAACATAATGAGCCTTCGTGGTTTGGGATCTTGTCTGTTAGAGAGAGATGTGGTGCAGTTTTAAAGTGAAACAACAACAGAGCTGGTATTTGCTCATTCTTGTGCTAATTATATGAGCAGAGCAGGTAAAACTACTCTAGAAGCGTGCTAAAAGCACTTTATGGACGTGTCTTAAACAACTTTACTGCTGCACACTTTGCAAAGATGATATGGAGCTGCCAGACACCTGAGCAGAACCAGGGAGATCTTTTCATGAAATTAGCAGTCAGTATGTTGCTTCATAATAAAAGTTTGAGTGCACAGCTACCTTCCAGAATACAAAGCACGCCAGGCTACAGAATTGTGCAGTACATTTTTCCCTCCTACAAACAACCTGTCCAGAGTTCTTTGGGACTGGATTAAGTAAGACAGCTAAAATAACTAAAGCTGAATGGACTTGAGCCTCTTATGAAGGTTCTGGTTGTTCTATTCTGCACTTTAGTGTGATTGCCTGCTCAATGAAATCGCAGCACAGGGGAAACCCTAACTAAAGGGCATGAGTGTGAAAGCACCCACAGAGGTTTGTGCCTGCTAAACTTTTGTTTTGGTAGTTCCGTTCTGATTCCTCTCGTTCTCAAATAATAATTTTGTAATTTTCTGTTTATTTAACTACTTATATTCTCACATAATCAAATCAACTGTGTGGTTTGTATAATTTCAGAACTGTAAGAAGTTCATCTTTTTTTATGCAATTAAAAATCCAACCCCGCCTCAAGGAAATCAAACTTTTTAGAAAGTTATGAGAATGAAGAACACCAAGTTTTCAAGGTAGGAAGCTGAAAGCTAAAATGACAAATGAATGTAAAACATTAGATTGATATTGTAGGTGTGATTTAACAAAATGCGTCATCACTTTGTTAAATGAGCACACACACTTTGTCATTCACTTTCATGTCAAGTATCACACCTGGGTCACCCGAGACAGTGTTGTTCAACAGGACTCTGTTCAAGACGGGTCACAGAGAGTTTATGTGTGTTGTCTGTCTGTGTGTGGTTGGCGTCTCTAATGACAGTGACAAGTCTGCTTCTTCAGGATTGGGTTCAGGATTCCTGTCATTGTTTGATTTACTTGACTGAAAGGGATTGCTGCTGTGAGTCATGACTGAAGTCTGTTTGTAGACAGTAGTAACTGTGTTGTTGTGCTTACTTTGTTTGGACCTTAAAAACAAAAGAGTTTAGTGTCCTCGCTACTGTTGGACAGTAATTTCTTAGTTAAGTCACATGGTGATGTCATCCTAATATTGTTGCATTTTTGTTGAGGGTATCATTGGTTGTACAAACAATAACAGAATTTATTTAAGATCCTGATCAATTATAAGTCTAGTGTATATGCCATGCCTGAAGCTTGGTGTTCATCGTGCTTCTGTTTTCTGTTCCTTCAAAGGAAATAAACAGAATACTGACTGTAGAATTCAGGCTACTTAACCATACGTTAATAGATATAAATATATTTATGCCATTGTACATGACTCTGTGTGCGTGTGTGCATGTAGTTAGTCAGCTTAGAGGAATGCTCTTTCAGACTGCTGGGGCCTTGAGGAGGGTGTGGGCTGCTGTTTGGTTTGTGGCTTGCACCACGGGTGGAAGGGTTAGAGACACAGCTCTGCCTCGACTTGGCCCTAGCCTGTCTCACTATCTGCGGGGGAGTGCACATGCAGAAACACACACACACACACAGACGTGTTCTCCAGACAACAAATGCGCCTTTGTGCTCCACTGGCCACTGCCACCACCACTGCTGCCGCTGCTGCTGCTTCAGGTGCTAGGGTAAAGCTGGGTATGTGGGGGAAGGTCAGCTGATTGGAAGGAGTAGGGGTTTTTAAGCAGGGAGAGGAAGTACAGGTGAAAGTCATAAAATACAGAAATTACGCAATGACTTTTCAAGGAGGTTGTGTGATAAGTGTTTCTTACTGAAGTTGCCATAGTCGTTCAGGACTTGCTGAAAACACAAGAAACAGGAAAGAAACATGAGTCTTTCTTGGCCACAGGGCCACAATTTGTAAGGTTTGATAGGCTGAAACATTTTATCACGATAAGCGGTGACTGTGAGGTCTTCTTACACTTTACTGTCAATGACACCTGAAATAGTGACACGAGAAACTTTGGGCAGAAACATGATAAGAAATGCTTTAGATATTGTATCGTGTGTCTAGATGGATATATTATGCTATAATTGTACCAAGTGTTGGGAAATGATTATATGTCTTGATGCATTCTCAATCATCCAGGAAAGTAAATCTCCAAAAGTTGGTTCTGTTCATCTGTAGCGTTTTGTGGGAGAAATGTTTCGTCACTCATCCAAGTGACTTCTTCAGTCTCAGCTGACTGCAGTTTTCCCCAATCTTATAAACAGTACATTTGCATAATGACTGAAACCAGTCCACTGAAGGAACAATGGGCTGGGAGGTCAGTTCCTTAATCTTAATTATGCAAATTCTCATGACCATTGATCAACAACCACTGACCAAAACCCACTGATCAATGGCCATGAGTACCATTCACAGAGAGTTGGGGAATGGCTGCAATCACAGCATTGTGAGATGGCGAAAGATGTACCCTTAGGGCCCCTCCTCGATTCAGAGATGGACTTTCCCTTTTCACATAAATGGCCTCCTTGACTCCGCGCTCAAACCAGCGTTCCTCCCTGTCCAAGATGTGTACATCCTCATCCTTGAAATAGTGTCCACTGGCCTGTAGGTGTAAATAGACTGCAGAGTCCTGGCCTGACGAGGTAGCTCTTCTGTGTGGGTGAAGAATTTGTCTGACAGACAGCTCACCCAAACAGAGACAAAACATCCTTGCTAAAGGGAATTTTGCTGTCACACTGAGACAAATCCCGCTAGTGGAGCTGATCACAGCCACAGAAACAGCAATTTGCAACAACAATATTGCAGAAGTGGAAGCAGAGCAACTATGGAAAGTTTCGGCCTGTCTCAGCAATGCAAAGCCCCCAGCATCCAACATCACCATGGAGGAGAGGAAGGCACTCACATCACTTAGTGATGACAACAACATTATCATCCTTCCGGCAGACAAGGGTAGGTGCACAGTATTGCTAAACCAGAAAGACTATCATGAGAAAATTTTGTCACTACTCAGTGATGAAAATACTTATGAGCCCCTGAAACGAGACCCAGGAAGTGGCTACAGGAAGAGGGTGATAGACTATCTGAAGCAGTTGGAACAAGACAAGGCTATTGACCGGACCTCATACCACAGGCTATCCGGTTGTTCAGTCTGACGTCACTAGCCGTGTCTGGGTCTAAACTCCGCTGCAGGTCCATATATCAAACGATCACTATGGCATTACTGAGAGTCGAAAAACTGTCTAAAGTCTTTCATCTTTAATAAAATGATCAGCGTTCTATCTAAATACAATATAGCATGTCCTGACTGCGGGGTTTTGGAAACAAATTAAAACGTACAGCTCTGTTATCACTTCCAGCATAAATGAAGACAGAAAACTAAACAGCAGTGACGTTTGTAGGGTTACTGAAGTTGGGCTAGCTGGTATATAATGATGTGCTACGTGACTGCTAGCGACACAGCATAATGTTAGCATAATATAAACAAGCTAACTTTTTTTCCATTCGATAAAAGTTACTGTGAGTGTTCTCGGTGGTCAGGAACAAATGTAATCGCATGGCAGGATGCTTTAAAAGGACCAAACTTCAGCCAGGAGAACAACTGAGATAATCCATCCACAATACGAGGTTAGTCATTCATATACTGCTGCATGGGCTGGGCTGTAGTTACATCCCAAGGTTTTAAAAACTGAGCTTAAATAAATGATTAGCGGTAATAAAAGCCGAGGGAGGTCAACAGTGATCACTGACTGTTTTAGGAGCTTTTTGAGATTAAATAGAAGAAAATACATAACATTAAACATGTTAACAACACAAAAGCCATATTAAACCAGACTACTTTAGACCCGGAAGTAAGATTCGTCGCGTCATCACTGAACAACCGGATACCCAGGGGAGTCCACACCAAGTCTGTATGGTTTACTGAAAATACATAAACAGGGTGCACCTTTAAGACCGACTGTCTGCATGATCGACTCTGTCACCTATAACATCTCCAAGTTTCTGCCTTCCATCCTCAACCCGCTGGTGGGCAGCTCTGAACACCAAATCCAGAACAACCTGGATTTTGTTGAGAAGGTGAGAGATGTCATCATGGAGGCAGATGAAACCATGGTCTTGTACGACGTTACATCTCTCTTCACTTGCATCACAGTCACGGAAGCGTTGGAGGTAGTCTGTAAGAGATTACAGGATGACACCAACCTCAGCAACAGGACCACTCTCAGCATCGACCAAGTGTGTTTGCTTTTGGAACTGTGTCTTCATTTCACCTACTTCACATACAAGGGTCAGTTCTACAGGCAGAAACATGAGTGTGCCATGGGCTCCCCAGTTTCACCCATTGTGGCCAATTTGTACATGGAAGAAGTGGGAAAGAGGGCTTTGCTATCCTACCCTGGAACACCACCAAGCCATTGGTTCAGATATGTGGATGACACCTGGGTGAAAATCAAATCTACGCATCAAATTCACCAGGGAGGATATGAAAAGTGGCAGGTTAGCCTTCTTAGACTGTGAGATTTCCATCAGTAATGGGGGACATCTAAAAGCTGATGTGTACCGTAAACCTACACATACGGATCGGTATCTAAGGTTTGACTCTCATCATCCACTGGCGTACAAACTGGGTGTCATTACGACGCTACAATACAGAGCGAACACCATCCCCACTGACACAGCGGCCAGGGAGGCAGAAGAACACCACATCAAGAAGGCCCTGAGTAAATGTGGTTATCCCAGCTGGACTTTTGTCAAAGCTGGAAAGGCACCTAAAGAAAGCTCCAGCCGATCCAGGAGAGAAGGACAACCGCTGCCCAAGCGAAAACCTGTAGTGATCCTGTATGTATCAGGAGTATCAGAGCAGTTGAGACGCATTTTTTCTAAAAGTCTCTGTGGCTTTTAAACCCCCAAAACACGCTGCGCCAAAAACTGGTCCACCCCAAGGATCGGATCCCCCGACACAAACTGAGTAACATAGTGTACGCTGTTAAGTGCCAAGAGGATTGCCAGGATTTATACATCGGGGAAACCAAACAACCTCTGGCGAAGCGGATGGCACAACACAGAAGAGCTACCTCGTCAGGCCAGGACTCTGCAGTCTGTTTACATCTACAGGCCAGCGGACACTCTTTCAAGGATGAGGATGTACACATCTTGGACAGGGAGGAACGCTGGTTTGAGCACGGAGTCAAGGAGGCCATTTACGTGAAAAGGGAAAGACCATCTCTGAATCGAGGAGGGGGCCTAAGGGTACATCTTTCGCCATCTTACAATGAATTCTAATCGAAAGCCTAATAAAGAATAAGCAGTCAGGATAACAGACAAATATCCAGCATCTTTTAAACAATTCTGACATGTATGAATTCGAGCACACAGGTTTCTAACTTTGGCGAGGAAAGCATCCAGGGTTCACGGCACACACATGCACCGTAATGACCTTAATTTATCTTAGTTACCCAGTTCTGAGCTTTAATTATATCATCATTTGGATTTTTGCCACTGAAGAATCAACAAGTTAAGGTCAGTTGTGAAATTTGTGAATTTTTTTTATAGTGGAAATTTCTCTTTGAGGGATATCAGGCTGACACAGCATGGGGGTATGTTTTTAAGAATAAACATTAATTTTTCATGAGAGGTAAACCAGCCTACACTCTGCCCTTCCCTACGAAAAAATGCAACTAGACTGTAGAGAGAAATTTATTGATGACTTGCATCTGGAATATTCTCTGTAATTCATCATCATGCTTCAGAAAGAGAGAGACATACTGCTCTGCTCATTGACTGTTTGCAGTAAAACTAATGGCTCCCAGTCCTCCATTGTCTCCCCAGATTTTTGGAGTCCAGACTCTGTTATTTGTCGTCTAGCCCTGCCAGTCGTTTGTCTGCTGGTTTTGTATTTCACTTTAGGCCCTCCTTCACTGGTCCCAGCACACTTCAGCCCTATGATATCACCTATGGGCCAGACACCCCCTCCTTTCCTCCTTCCTCCACCTTTGTTAGAAATAGAGAAGTCTGATGGCTTTTCCAGAGAGAGTGGGAGGTTGGTGTGTGTCTTTGTGTGTTTTTCCGCCCGAGCCTCATCACTGCTGGACTGCTGCAAGTCCATATATGTTTAGACATCAGTGATTAAATGTATGTAAACTAAAGCATTTGGATGAAGACAAACTCAACTCAAGAAAAAGGTCATTTACAGCAATTTCTGATTGTTCACTTAATTGTTTAGGCTATAAAATGTCTTGTTTTGTAGCTCAAACCACTTTGCAAAACATGAAAGTTACCAGACTTTACAACCCATGAATGTTCAGAGACTTAGCTTGAAACTGAAATAACTGGTCAGCTATGAAATTAGTTAGCTAACACATTTCTATTTGTTGACTAAAAAATTATTATTTCAGCTGTACTAAGTACACTATTTAATTCAATTCAATTTTATTTATATAGCGCCAAATCACAACATAAGTCGCCTCAAGGCGCTTCATAGATGCAGAGAAAAACCCAACAATCATATGACCCCCTATGAGCAAGCACTTTGGCAACAGTGGGAAGGAAAAACTCCCTTTTAACAGGAAGAAACCTCCGGCAGAACCAGGCTCAGGGAGGGGCGGCCATCTGCTGCGACCGGTTGGGGTGAGAGAAGGAAGACAGGATAAAAGACATGCTGTGGAAGGGAGACAGAGGTTAATAACAGATTTAGTCTTGATTTAAAAAAAACAAAAAAAACCATGGTGAAATCTGTTTCTGTAGTTTTTTTTTTTTTAAATTTGCAGCTGACAGTTGTTTTAGCAAACCAGAATAGATTAACCAACCACAGAAAGTATTATGTGGCAAGTAGGGTCAGATGATATCAGGATATGTAAAGTAAAATAAGGAAAACTTTTTGCAGAAGTGTTGCAATACCTCTAATGTCGACACAGTTCACATGGTTGCATATATTGTGTTTATCTGGATGATTAGAGCATATCCACTACTGGAGAGATTGGGACTTAATTATCCCAGTCCAAATTTGAAATATCTTCCATGTGAACACTGGAGGTTGTTGCATTATTGCTGATGTGGAGATGGTGGCAGAGAAACTGGGCATCTCAGTTATACATGAACTTCTCTTCCAAACTCTACAGTGATCCAGAATCGCTGCTTTTCTTACTTTATAATATTGCCTGCCCCGGTCATGTTGTGAGCTGTATTTTTAGCAGTTGGCATAAGTTTTTCAGGACATTAGTAACCACACTCTCAAGGAATACCATTGTGCACATGTGGGCTTGTAGTTCAAACAAGTATATTAGTGAACTAGCAATATGTCTGTGAAGGTTCTCAGTCATCCAGGTCATCGTAGTCAAAGGAGCTTGCAAAGAAAAGCGTCTGGACTTCTTTAAGTTACTTGAAGATGTTTCACCTCTCATCCGAGAAGCTTCTTCAGTTCTAAGGTCAAATGGTGGAGAGTCCCAGATATAAACCTAGTGGGAGTATCCCCCCACAGAGGGACAAAGGACCCCCTGATGATCATCTAATCGTCTGAGCCAAGGTGTGAAACTGGGTGTGGGTCCCAATCAGCCAGAGTTTCGGGTGAACTAGCAATTTAGAAATTTGTTATTCTGGATGATCCTTCGTGGATTATTTAATTTTCTTTCAGTTATCTAAAAGATAATGCTGCATTCTCCCTCGTATCGGCTGGCATTGGCCAAGGAAGACAAAGAGACTTTACAAAGAGGTTGGTTGCAGAGACAGTCCAGATTGTAACCAACTTTATTTTCCCAGTTGTGTTATGTTGTTGACTCTGTGTGATTCTGCAGTTTCAGATCCTTAAACTGTTGGGATAGTGAAGGATTAATCTGTGATGACGCTTGCACAGAAACAGCTACTACAGGGAAAAGCAAATTAAACAATTTTTCGCTTCATCACAGGGCTAACAAAAAATTATTTAAAGGTCACAGACTGCTGAGTTAGTCGTGTCTAACCGAAGGTAGAATTGGTGAATGATTTGTCTCTTTACATGTTGTTGTTGTTGTTGTTGGAAGGCACCAGCCTCTGCTAAATGTCACCAGATTGTAGCCCTGTTGGTCGGGGTTCAACAGACTGGCCACAGACTTTATGAAAGGCACAAAGGCCATATCAGCCCAATAGCCCCTCACCCCCACCGCCCTCATCCCGCACTCAGCACTGCAATGGAGGCTGTGAGATCAGGATAGTGGGACAGACGGAGGAGAAGGAAAGGGGGGGTTTAGGGGTTCAGTCACAGACACTCTGAGCTACCCTGAGCTGTTGAGATGGTCTGGCAGACCTGTTGTGCAGCTGCAGCCCTCCTTTCTTTATCCATCACCCACTTTGTCCTCTACCCTTGCATGCTTTTAAAGGACAGACTGTGACTGATCCTGATCTTTGTGATGTGTTTGCAGGCACCTTAAAATGGTGAAAATATTCTACTTTTAAAGTTAAACATGCAAGTTTAGTTACATAGTTAATAACCAGCATTGGATGAGAACAATTTTTTCTCCAAGGCCTTCAGTTTCTAACTGTATGTGCTGGCATCTTCTTAGCGAGGTAAGGCTTTCAGTAAGAGAGTAAAAAAAGTCCATGTTAAGCCCACAAGGAAGGCGTGTGTGTGTTCAACACTTCTCGGACTGTTGCCAGCCTGGACACACACACACAGTGTATATGTTTGTGTCTCTGAGCGTAACTGGGTATGCCTCAGGGTGTTTGTTTTGCCCCCTCCCCCTTCCCCAGCTTAGTGAAGCTCAATCTGCTCTGTCTGAGTCAGCCAAAAGCGCACATATTCAAAATTTATGTATGTACTAACCTTCACAGCCACTAACATCTGCTTATATTTTTTTTTTATTTCACTACTTTTGCTACACTGGCAAATACTAAATTAATGCATACTTCAAATGTAAAGTTACCTTAATTATTTTATATCCCTTCTGTTCTTACATTTCTCTATACGTGTGTCCATCTGTGGAGCTCTACCATTCACGCAAACATACATGCTGGATGGATGTAAAGCTCATGTTCAGTCTCAGCTTTGGATCATGAGCCAAAATGATGTTGACACATTTACCCCTCTGGCAAAAATCTATACCTATTTATCCCTTTATTTTTAGACATCAGTTCCGGTCTATATTCTGAGATCAACATCAGCTTGCATGAAAAAACACAAATATTGCCCCAGATTTCATGGGGCAATATTTGGGGCAGGCGAACTGTAGGCAAAGGAAGAATACATATGGATCTGAATCACTTTATTTTAAATTTTGTGCTCCAGGATTGGCCTTGCTGAAGGAAATGCTCCCCCTCTGAAGTTAACTTTCAGCTGAATTTAGTTTTCTTTTTAGATAATTGAATTATTACACAGCCAATGTTTTTTTTTTTTGTTTTTTTTTTTGTTTTTGTTTTTTTTTAAAGAACCAAAAATCCATTATAATTTTTTCATTGTACTTCCTTCAATAGAAACCTGATTTGAGGATTTTCTTGATTATGTTATGTAACAGCAAAATATACACCCACTGGTTTTATTTGATTTTTTAAAAAGAGTTATCTAATACTTAATGTAGTTGATAGATTTAAGAAATCTTAGCCATTTTTAACAAAATTTTATTTAAAATTTAAGGTCAAATTAACCTGTAGAGCTAGAACTTGATAACCAGGCCAATCAATCATGGCTTTTCAGGGGTAGGCAACTCCAGGCCTCAAGTGCCGGAGTCCTGCAGGTTTTAGATGTGTCCTTGATCAAACACAGCTGATTCAAATGGCTAAATTACCTCCTCAACATGTCTTGAAGTTCTCCAGGGGGCTGGTAATGAACTAATCATTTGATTCAGGTGTGTTGACACAGGGTGAGATCTAAAACCTGCAGGACACCGGCACTCGAGGCCTGGCGTTGCCTACCCCTGGTTTATAGCATTATGGTATTGGATATACTGTAAAAATAGAATTATGTTGTGATATATTGTTAAATGTGACTCCCCTAGCTTTGGATGCATTCACTGTCAATAATGCTATTCATTCATTTTAAGTGCCCATGTTCACTTTTTCAATTCACATTTTGGTTTTGTAGATAAAATCAGTCAGTGCTGATTTGATTAGTTTCTGATCCTGTAGAGAGAAGCTGAAGAGTGAAAAATGTCCTGTATAAAGTCTTGAAGGCCCCACCCATGGACTTCAGATCTTCAGTTTGGAACACACACGCAGAGGTCAGCCCAGCTGGGAATTTGGGGTCATGATTATTCTCCCCTCAGCTACCTCCTGCCTCATGTCTGGAGTATTTTGAGGTCCAGATCATTTTTTTTTTTCTTCAATATCTGAGGTTGGCTGTTTAAATAGAGCTACTACTGCCACTAAACAACAAACTGAGGCTTGATGGTTTCACAGGAGTGGTTTTTGCTGTCAGAGCAGGGTTTCTCATTTGTCTCATTCAGTGGGCCATCGTAAATCTCTGAAGTGAGTCACTCTCATTGAGCAGGATATAATGTGTCTTGACTTGTCTCATACGCAATACTGTCTATTGCTGATAGCGTTGGTTTACGTTTAAATCATACAAACACCTTTGTAGGAGAGTTAGTTGACCTTGCCTGTCAGCAGTGCAGAGTAATGATCTAATGCTTGTTTACCCTCAGTTGTTCATCTGCTAAAGAAGAGTTTGCTGATCCTATTCGCTGACCTTTGTTCAAGTAAAATTCAACCTGGATCCCTTGTTTATTGTTAATAATTTATATAAAAACTGTGGAATGTGAGCTTTTTGTTCCGGGTTTAGAAGAAGCGAAAGGGTTGAGAACCACAGAGTTGAGCTCAGTAGCTATCGTGGACTAAATGATTCATCACAGTTTGAAGTACACTGACTGTGATTTGGTGCTCTCCCACATGTATAACCTATCTGACTTACTCTTCATGCAGAAACTGGGTGATAAACTCTCTGGTGTAGTAATAGAGATAGTGAGAGCTGTGCCCATATAAGTAATTCACTGATTAATTTGGTAATTAAACAGCAGATCAGGTGACAAAGAAATTACTTTCTTTTATGTGGAAATTGATGTTAGACATAGATATAATCATTTATGATGTAATGGACTATAATGATGTGGTGAGTGTGGTGTTTGGCTGAGGTGCAGCTCTGCATAGACTGTTTGTGGCAAAGAGAAAAAACACTGGGGAGTTTATTTCTTAATTTACAGCCTGTAACAGCAAGAGGGCATCAAGTCTCAGTTAATGTTGTTGATGGGTAGCAAAGATTGATGCAAACTAACGTGATTAGTGGATATACACTATCAGTCAAAAGTCTGGACACGCCTTCTCATTTAATGTTTTTTTTATTTCTTTTTATTAGTTTCTACATTATAGATGCGTACTAAAGACACCAAATGTATTAAGCAAGATATATGGAATTATGTAGCAAAGAAAAAATTGATTAACTCTAAAAATGCCGTATATTTTATATCTTCAAAGTAGCAGCCCTTTGCTTTGTTGACAGTGCTGCAAACCTTTGGCGGACTCTCAATGACCTTCATGATGTAGTCACCTGAAATGGGTTTTCACTTCACAGGTGTGCCTTGTCAGGGTTTATTTGTGGAATTTCTTGCCTTCTTAATGGAGTTGGGAACATCAGTTGTGTGTTGTGCAGAAGTCAGGTTGGTAAACAGCTGACAGCCCTATTTGACAAGTGCAAGAATCCCTGTTATGGCCAGAACCAATCAGCCATTTCAGGTGACTACCTCATGAAGCTCATCGAGAGAATGCCAAGAGTGTGCAAAGCAGTAATCAAAGCTTTTGACTGGCAGTGTAGGTGGGCAGAAACTTGACAAGTGAAACAGCATCAACTCACAACTACTGCCAGATATGGTTTAGTATTACTCTTTTAAATCTCTTGCTTCATTTTTCTTTGAGGTGTATTTGTATGTATTTGTAAAACAGCTGGCAGCAGTAGTAGGTTCATACATTTCAGTTACTAACTAAACAGTTGTAGCTTCTGTATTAGGAAAAAAAATTCCCCAGTGCTTGAGTATGCTTGAGTAGGAGGTCAACTTAGACCAGGATGGACTTGGCACAAACTTTGATCTGCATCTGATTTCAGTTCTTGGTTGGGAGGTGTTGAGGCTCCTGTCAACAAATCGTGCATTTTTAAATGAGAGGTCTCGGGCCTAGGTGGGAGATAATTGTCCTGGTTATCCAGGCTGATTTGCCCTGTGTCTTATTGAGCAGAGGAGAGTTCAATATGAATCTCTTTCTCCGGCCTCTGTGAATGTAAGTTGTGATTACACATTTCTAGTACATATGTGCCCACTCCAGGTCAGGGATGAGTTACTACTACAGATGGAGGAGTTGGGGTATCTTAGGGTCTTGTTCACAAAAGAGGGGAGAGTGGTGCTTGAGACTGACAGAAAGATTGGAGCGATGCTGTATCAGTTTCGTTATGGTGAAGAGAAAGATGAGCATAAAAATGAACCTGTTGATTTACTGGTCAGTCTATGCCTCAACTGTGGTCACAAGCTCTTAGTAACTGAAAGAACAAGGTCGTGGATCCAAGCTTCAGAAATGGGTGTCCTTTAAAGGTGGCAGGGCTCTCCCTTAGTGACCCATTGAAGAGCTCGGTCATTCGGCTCAGCGTAAAACAGCTGCTCCTCCACATTAAAAGAACCCAGTTGAGGTGGTATGGGCCTCTGGTAGGATGCCTCCTACTGGTGGTCAGTGCTGGGAGAAAAGTTATTTAGTGGCACATGTAACAACCACAAGATCATCATCTCAACACAAATCAGCAATTGCACTGTCTATAGCAGTAGGAAAATCTATGTTACACGTCTAAATAAAACTGGTTAGTTTATACAACATTGTATCATCCAGTCTTTTAACTTCAGGGTGCTAAATCAGGATGACGTAGAGCCATAAAAAAGTGTTATTCCTACACCAAAAGCCATGCGCACTTTAAATATAGAGTAGAAGCCAGTGTTAAAAGTTATATTAAGGGTGTTTTCACAGCTATAGTTTGTTTACTCTGGTTTTAATCAGTTGATGAGTTTGTGAACTTGTAGCTTTTCCTTATGATTTGGTTTGTTTTCACACAAGAAAATTCCAAGTGGACTCCAAGCAAACCAAAATGTGTCACTACAGACCGCCTGAAAATGTTCGGCATGCTTATTGGCCAGATGTGAGCACTAGTGTTTTTTCACAAAAGACATAGCATGCCAGCTCATAGTTTAATTCTAAGTTTTTCATTATGTCTCTCAGTAATGACTAAAAGCCTGCTTGACATTTTCTTCTTGTCCTGACTTTTATTACTTCACTCCTTTTTTCTTTCTGGTTTATAAACTGTTGCTTTTGTAACTGTTTATAAACCGTGTCCATGGACTCACAATGTCCATGTCACTGAGACATTGTTCAGCACATATATACTATAAATCAAATAACTTCAACTGACTATTAGTTAATGCCTGCCTATACATAGGTGATGTCACTTGTAATTACTGCAGTATAAAGTCATATACCCTTTTCCTGGTTGAAGTTATTACTGTGGCTGATATATTATTATACATTATAACGATTAGTTATGTCTATAACTTCTGTTCCCTGAAGGAGAGGAACGAGGTACAACACATAAGTATGGGATATCACGCCCTCGCGTGTCCTGGCTGAAGAAACCTTTATTCACGCCTTTACGGCAGATGACGTGTGATGACACGCGCAAGGCCCCGCCCGCACATATAGCCGCTGCCATCACCGTCATCCCTCAGTTCGATAGCCGCTCTTCACCGAGCCAACTGCTCAGTGGGGCCACCCTGTGTTGTACCTCGTTCCTCTCCTTCAGGGAACAGAAGTTATAGACATAACTAATCGTTCCCTTTCAGTCGATTCACTCGGTACAACACATAAGTATGGGACCTATATACACGCCCCGCAGAGCAGCCACCGAACCGGAACGGGACCACCACATCCTTAGTGAGTGGTAGACCCAGCAGAAAGGACAGCATGAGCCACCGAAGGGGCTGTAACGTCCAACCGATAAAACCGCACAAAAGTGTGCGGCGACGCCCAATTAGCCGCTGCACAAATATCAGCCACAGGCACCCCTCTAAAAAGAGCCCATGAGGTCGCCATCCCCCTGGTGGAATGAGCTCCCACCCCGTGGGGCAACGCAAAACCACCGGTGCTGTATGCCAGCGAGATAGCTTCTACAATCCAGTGGGACAGCCTCTGTCTGGACAGAGCTCTACCTCTATTCGGATTAGCGAAGCAGACAAACAACTGGTCACACAAACGCACATCCCGAGTGCGCTCAATGTAGGTGCGTAGCGCACGCACCGGACAAAGAGAATGCACCCCCCTCTGCTCCTCAGATTCAAAAGGAGGGGAGCAAAAGCTCAGCAACTCAAACTCCATTGAACTATAAGATGCAGGCATGACCTTGGGAAGATAGGCGGCATTCGGACGCAATACGACCCTGCGGCCATCAGGAGAAAACTGTGTGCAGGCAGGATGCACAGACAGCGCATGAAGGTCCCCCACTCGCTTCGCCGAGGCCAAAGCGAGAAGTAATGCGGTCTTATACGAAAGAAGTTTCATATCTACCGACTCAACGGGTTCAAACGGAGGGCCACAAAGGGCCTCCAGCACCAAAGACAAGTCCCAAGCCGGGACACTGGACTTAAGCACGGGCCTCAGCCGGCGAACCCCTTTCAGAAAACGCACGGCGAGGGGATGCGCACCTGGTGTCACCCCGTCAAAACCGATATGACAAGCAGATATAGCCGCTAAATAAACCTTGATCGTCGAAAACGAAAGGCCTTTATCCAACAGCTCCTGCAGGAATGTCAAAACATCCACAATAGAGCACTGAAATGGGAGAGTGTGGCGGTCCTGGCACCATCGCTCGAAGGCTCGCCATTTGTAAGCGTACAAGCCTCTAGTAGACGAGGCCCTGGCGCTCTGAATCGTCGCTACCACACTAGGTGGCAGACCCTTAGCAACCAAGTTTAACCTCTCAGCAGGTAAGCATGAAGGTGCCACAGATCCGGGCGCGGATGAAACACTTCCCCCCCCGCCTGAGAGAGGAGATCCCTGCGGAGAGGAAGCTGCCAAGGACTTGCTGCAAGCAGGCTGATTATTTCTGCATACCACAACTTCGCGGGCCACCAAGGGGCCACCAGGATCAGAGAGAGGGAATGCCGACGCACCCTCTCCAGAATTGGAGATATCATTTCCACTGGGGGAAATGCATACAGGAGCACGTCTGGCCATTGGTGCGCTAGCGCGTCCAAGCCCAAGGGTGCATCGTGGTCAATTATGGAGAAGTACAGGGGGCAGTGAGCATTCACCCTGGAAGCAAAAAGATCTATTTGCGCCTCGCCAAATAGATCCCAAATCTGAGCCACTATTGAAGGGTGTAACCTCCATTCTCTCACCAGAGGACCCCCCCTGGAGAGAAGGTCCGGCCCCAGGTTCAGGTGGCCCGGGACATGGGTGGCTCTTAGAGTCAGAAAATGAACACTGCACCATAACAGCAGAGAGCGAGACAGCTGCAACAGGGGAAGAGAGCGTGTTCCTCCCTGCCTGTTTATATAAGACACCACTGTTGAATTGTCCGTCCTGACTAAGACATGCTGGCCCTGCAGGACTGGACGGAAACGCTTTAGAGCTAAGAACACTGCTAACAGCTCTAAGTGGTTGATGTGCAGCTGGCGCTGAGCCGCGGACCAGATCCCTCTCACTGACGCACCCTCGCACAGCGCTCCCCACCCACTTAGGGAAGCATCTGTGGACACCACCTTGCGAAACAACACCCTCCCAATCCGAGAGCCCTGGTGCAGTAGCCCGGGCTCCCTCCAAGGACGGAGAGCTAGCATGCAAGACGCAGTTACCGGCAGCCTCCTCCGGAGGTGACGCGAAGCACACAAACGGTGAGAGAGAGTCCAGCGTTGAAACGCTCTCATTTTCAACAGCCCAAGCGGCACTACGGCGATCATAGATGCCATCATGCCCAACAAGCGCAATATCGTCTGGAAACGCAGTCTGCGTCCCAGCTGAAATTGAGCGAGGCAGCGATGAAACGCGGCCACTCTGTGCTCTGACAACCGTGCGCGGCTGGAAAGAGAGCATATTTCCAGACCGAGAAAAGCGATCTGTTGACCTGGGATTAGCGAGCTCTTCTGAAAGTTCACAGAGAACCCCAGTGTCTGAATGTGTGACAGAACCCGCGACAGCTGCGTCTCCGCCTGTTCTCTGGAGCAAGCCACGAGAGCCCAGTCGTCCAGGTAGGCCAAGATGCGGATGCCCCTCTTCCTGAGGGGCGCTAGCGCTGCCTCGGCACATTTCGTAAAGGTGCGGGGAGCGAGCGACAGCCCGAACGGCAGCACTAGGTATTCGTAGGCTACGCCCTCGAATGCAAACCTCAGAAACTGCCTGTGTTTCGGGTGTATAGCGACATGAAAATAAGCATCTGTTAGATCGATTGTCGCAAACCAATCTCCCGGGCCGACTGCACTCAGGAGCTGTCTGAGTGTTAGCATCTTGAACCTGTACGTTCGCAGGTACGTGTTCAAGACTCGCAGGTCGAGGATGGGACGAAGCCCTCCCCCTTTCTTCGGAATGACAAAATAACGGCTGTACCAACCTTTGTCCGTCTCCGAAGCGGGGACCACCCGTATTGCTCTCTTCTGTAATAGCGCCTGTATTTCCTCTCTGAGTACCAAGGCTGCCTCGGGGTTGACAATCGTGTTCACGACTCTTTGGAAACGAGGCGGCTTGACCCGGAACTGCAACCGGTAACCCATGGCAACGGTTTGCAGCACCCACGGAGAGGGGGCGCAAGCGCGCCACTGAGGGAAGTGAGCAGCCAGCCGGCTGGCCTGCAGCACTGACGGCGGGGCGCCGTCGCCCCCCAGTGTGTCTGCAGGGGACTGCATCCCCTGCCTGACCTGGCTCATTTCGCCTGCAGGTTGAGCATTTGAGATTGTTTGAGAGTAAACAACACTCTTTATTGATTGCAACATGGGAACATGTACATTTATACATTTTGTTGGGTGCACCTTTTCCGGGGCATAACAATGAAAAACAGCGGGAACACTCGATGTGGTCGCTTGAACATTCAACACATCTGAACCGTGTGCAGGGGTTATGTGCTTGGGAGACCGCGATAGGGAAGTGCAGCGCCTTCTGGGGCTGACAACCTGAACAGAACTTAAGCGGCACCTCTTGTGCGGCAACAGAGGGGTAAGAGCAGCGTCTCCCTGCTGCCGGATCCCTTCCCCACTCGCAATCACAGCTAGGAGGGCTGAGGCTTCTTCCTCCTGGGCGTCGGGTCCCGTCGGGGGCCCGGGGGAGGGCCTTTGCCCCAGGCCGACTGGCGTGGAGCTCGGGCCGGAGTACGTGCTCTCGCCGGCGGCCCTCCCACTCCAGCAGTGGGCGCCGGTCTCTTGCCAGCTGTCAGAGGAGCGGCGGGCCTGTGAGAGCTAGCAGTGGGCTTGGGCTGGGGCTGGCGTCTGGGGATGATGTCGCGCAGAGCTTCCGTCTGCTTCTTCCTCAGATCGAATCTAGCCTGAATGGCTTCAAGTGAATGTCCGAATAACCCAGCCGCAGACACTGGTGCGTCCAGATACACAGCTCTGTCTCTATCAGGGACGTCGGAGAGGGTCAGCCACAGGTGCCTCTGCGCCACCACTGTCGAAGCCATCCCTCTGCCCAGGGAGAGCGCTGCACAGCGAGACGCACGGAGGATGTAATCCGTGGTGACTCTAACCTCGTTAAGAAGAGGTGACAGCGGGCTGTCCTCCGGAACCAGCGATCCAAGCTCCGCCAGGCACATTGCCTGGTACGTCTGGAGCATGGTGACGGAGCTCATGGCTCGAGCGGTGCCGGCCTGAGCCCGATAAATCTTCTCCAGCTGCGAGGCCGAGAATCTGCAGTGCTTGGACGGCAGAGTTGCGGGGCCACCGACACCATGGTTATGGGACGGGGCCAGATAAGCAGCCAGAGACGGCTCCATAGGGGGTGGGTTAGCTAAACCAGCTCCCTCGGCGCCGTCCAATTCCATGTACTGTCCATAGCCGGGCACAGTGACGCGGGTAGACAGAGGTTTGTCCCATGACGCTGTTAGCTCGCAGAGAAAGTCTGGGAACATGGGGAGGCAGTTTTTGGCCGTTGCGGGCTCCGGTGGAAGGAAAAAACCCGCAAACCGCGACGGCTTCCGAGCTGGTGGAGGAGAGGGCCAGTCCACCTGCAGCTTCTCAGCGGCACGGCGAAACAGGGAGAAAAGAGAGGTGTCATCGTGGCCGACCGGCGCAGCAGCGGCGGCATATTGGGTCGACAATGAGCTCTCCTGCTCATCCTCCGACAAACCATGGATGTCCAGGCCGATGTCCAGCACGTCATCGTCTTCCTGGGGAGCGCTGGCGGGCTTCAACCCAGGCTGAAGCCCGTCAGCGCTCCTGCATGGTTCCGGTCCGTCATCGGCTAACCCGTCAACGTATTCCATGTGGTCAGCCCAGCTAATCGCGGGGACATCGACCTGAAAATTTTCGTCTTCGGACTCGGACGAAGCCGGGGCTCCAGACTCGGAAAGAAGAGGGTCATGCCGTGCGACAGCCGAGCGTCCCAGCACTCTTTCCACAAACGTCACCCGTCTTTCCAGGGTCGAGCGTCGGAGCTGGCGACAAAACGCACAAGCTTCGGGCTCCGTCAACGCTCTCCTAGCGTGGACGATCCCCAGGCAGACAGGGCAGGCATCGTGCTGGTCGCTGTCGTGCAAAGAGAAACCACATCCCTGAGGACAGGGGCGAACAGAAGATTTCTGCTTTGCTCGCTTCGGTTTGGAGTCCATTCCCAAAACGCAAAGCGAAACGCTGCACAAGAAAAACTTGAAAATAGCGCTCCGCGGGCAGCCTACGCACCAGCTGGGCGGTGGAGGCTAACACCAACAGGGGCAGTTAAGCTAGGTTCAAGTTGGCAGACAACGGAGCTAACTAGCAGTAGCTAGCTAGCCCAACTCAGCAGAGGTGTTCTCAGCGAGGTGAAGAGCGTAAGAACTGAGGGATGACGGTGATGGCAGCGGCTATATGTGCGGGCGGGGCCTTGCGCGTGTCATCACACGTCATCTGCCGTAAAGGCGTGAATAAAGGTTTCTTCAGCCAGGACACGCGAGGGCGTGATATCCCATACTTATGTGTTGTACCGAGTGAATCGACTGAAAGGGAACTATTTTCTTATTTAAAAAAACCCAAACAAAACTGAATGGAAACGGGGACAGTAAGTAGGGCACCAAATGACCAGTAGATTTTGTATGTCTGTCTGAGCCCACACAGTCCCACCCACCCAGTAGCAGACATACCAGTGACATCACATCAGCCCTCTCTCACGATTCAACACATCCACAGTGAAAAATGTCACATTCACGTGCCTACATGTGAATGTGGTTTCCTTGTAGATGCACTTTCCATGCATTTCCTTCATGTCATCATCACTGTTGGTTAATTTACAGTGATTCACTATTTCAGCATAAGCTCTGTGTAACATTAAGTTTTTCCCAAGTTGTTTATTGAATGAGGGTGCGTGGTTAAGTTGTTTAATAGAGGTCTAACAGCAGTCTAAGTGACTTCTTGATGCGTGGCTTTATGCAGTATGGTAAAAGGAAGCAGCCACAATAAGTCATGACAATAAATGCCAACACAGGAAAACTGCAAAAGAAAAGAGATACTGTGTTTGCAAGCAGACCCCCATAGAATCAAGATTATGCAAAATCTGGCTTAACATTACTATAGATTGCTATATAGCTTTGATAAACAGGTTCTTTCAGCTGCTCTCTTGTTCAGGGGTTGCTCCAGCACACTTGAATTGGCAGATCTTTACACCGGATGCTTTTCTGGTCACAATCCTGCCGGGGATAGATTCCTCCAAAAAGGGGATCTTTTACATGTTGGGTGTTAAACAGTGCACTGTGGAGTCACCCACTATAGATCTTGTTGACTAAATGAAAACTGGTATATTCAGAAAGCAATATTGAACAAATGGTTTTCTATTCAATTTGCATAGTAACCCAGAGATCTTTGTTTGCTGTTTAAATTGCCAGGTCTTTGTAATTTTCTATGTTTAATTCTCAACACTTTTTAAAAATAAAGTTTTAGAAGTTATTTGATCAGACATTTGCTTCGTTTCATAGCTCTCGACTTCTGCATGGGAAACAATAAAAGCTTCTGTCGTTGCTTTCCCAGTTCCAGTATGATACCAGTATCTTGGTTTTGGGTATCTGCCAATACACACCACATCACACCATACACCATTCACTTGCCCGATGTGCCGTGGTTGACCTAGATGAGGCTCAACTGAGCTTTCCGCAGTTGGGCGTGGCCTTGTTTTTATTTAGAGAGTCATATTTGTCCTTCTAAAGAGCTTTATCTTAAGCCTTTGACCCTTACTCTGTGTGAGAGAGTGAGTGGGTGGGACACAGAAAATGAGGGGACGTATGTGACTGCTGCCTCTTGCGTAAGATGTTGTGCAGGGTTTTTTAGTTTTGTTTTGGAGGTTTTTTTGTTTGTTTGTTTTTTTCCCCTCTGTCAAGGGTTATTGTGCTCCAAGATTACAGCCTTTAACCTTATTATGACAGTCCACAATGTCAAACTGTCGCTCATTACTATCTGCCGGCCTAAATCATCATCCTGCCAGAAGCATGCCAGATGAGTGCAGATGTTATACAACACAATGAAATTCCTTTTAAACATACTGTAATGTCATTGCCGATTGTTTATTATTAGACATGACCTCATATCGCCTCTGCACTAACAGCTGGGACCCTCGTCATGGGGAAGTAGTTGCATAGCACAGTAGTGAGCACCAAATCCAGCATTTGATAACATTTAGAGGACAGAGCAGCGTACAGTGAATTTTTGCTTGAAAACCAGTTTAAAAAAAAGAAGAAATATATTTTAGTTGTTCAGGACTGTCAAGGCAAAGACTGTATACCCATAATTTGGATATCATCAAGTACCAAAAATACTGTAACAATTAATCAAAAGGAGCGGTGTCACACAATTACTACTTGATGACAACAATGGATGAGAATATTTAATTTTAGGTTCATGAATTTGTTTTTATAAACAAAAGGTCACAGCAGGGGAAGGGACAGGTGGATCAAACCGTAACCAGCCTCAGAGTGGTAGTACCGACATAGCCCTTTCAGAAAAATGACATCAGAGCCAGATGCTATCAAGAAACAAATTCAGCAGTTCTTCTTTTTAGTAACTATTCTATTTTCTGTTTTCAGTTGGAGGTTTCAGATATTTTTCTGCTGGCAAGTATAAGGTCGTGCCCAGGCACACTTCCCTCTCATTTTAGTCACAACACACACTCTGACACGCAGCAGAAAACAATATAAGCCTACACAAAAAGAAAAAAAAAAAGCGGTGGATAACTGGAAAGTCAAACCAAATGTCTCAAACTTATGCTTCTTCCTCTTCGTGTATTTACAGATCTTTGGATGGCCGTCTTCAAGTTTCCCACAGAAAAGGTCTGCCCCACGTCATCTACTGCCGTCTGTGGCGCTGGCCCGACCTGCAGTCCCACCACGAGCTGCGGGCGGTGGAGCTGTGCGAGTACGCCTTCCACACGAAGAAGGATGAAGTGTGTGTCAACCCATACCACTATCAGAGAGTAGAGACACCAGGTACGACAGCTCGGACAAACAGAGTTCTTTCTTTGTTCACTGTTGTGTTGTTTGAAGAAAATAGTTACGTACATTTCCAGTGTGTTCTAATGGGTCTTGGTTAGTGGAATAGGTTTTGTTTTTTTGTTTTGTTTTTTTCTCCCACTGGATGTTTTTATAGGTTTATTTGTATCCACAGGGTTTGTGAAACACCTTTCCTCTTATCAGCTGATCAACGGTTTATTAATTTCTGTTCCAATAAATATTTACTTTATCCATACATGAAATCAGTCATTGCTTTATTACTATATTCTGAGAAAAATACTTTCTGTGTGTTTGTGTCTGTTATGCAGTACTCCCACCAGTGCTGGTCCCCAGACACACAGAAATCCCCACTGAGTTCCCACCTCTGGATGACTACAGCCATTCAATCCCTGAAAACACCAACTTCCCTGCTGGCATCGAGCCCCAGAGCAACTATATACCAGGTACCAGCGTGCCTCCTAGCATGACTCACACAAAGTACCTCCTTATGGTTTATGCTTTGTGAGAACTAGTTTGTAAGGTGGGCTGTTTATGCTGTACTGAAGAGTTTGGTGAAAACTGACTGTAACAGAGAAGGAGTAGTAGTAAAGTACTTAAAATATGAGGATGATGGTGCACGCTTGTGGGTTGTTTGTCACAAAAAAGGCGGAAGTACAGCTCTTGGAAGAGACCTACCTAGTTTGTGATTGCAAAGGTAGGTGTGTGTGTGTGTGTGTGTGTGTGTGTGTGTGTGTGTGTGTGTGTGTGTGTGTGTGTGTGTGTGTGTGTGTGTGTGTGTAATTAAACTAGTTTTACTATAATTTTCCTTTTGAATCTTGAGTTGGATGAAAAGCTTTTACAACATCGTCCCAGGACAGGACCATCAAACATAGGACGTGGGGTCAGAATTGGCCTGACAAAGACTCCAATCTGGTCCTATGGAAAGCTTGGAATATGTGAAGAAGGGCACAAACATTGGACTTCCTAACTGCATTTTCATACTTTTTACACTTTTTCATACTGTTTAGGGCCTCCCCTTCTCTTTATATGGAGAGATCGGGCAGCTGCATGACTGGCCCACATAAGGTCAAAGCGTGCTTCATGTGGGCCACAATGTACAATAAGTTTGGTGTTTCTGTTTCAAGATTAAGCTTTTAACATTATAAATAAACATACAGCCACATTTATAATGTGGCTGTATGTTTATTGTCAACCGGTAGCTGTTGAAGTGTTATTGATCCTTTTGATTTACTTTTCTTTTGACTTTTCTGTTCAAAAGTCGAGTTCTGATGTATTGTGAGAGAATTGAGAAAATGGCCTTTTGACTATGAATTTAGGAAGGGATTTACTTACATAAGCTGTTTTTCAACAGGTTAACGATTATTAAATTTTAAACACTTTCACTCATTCACTCACCGACTAGAACCTTCTCACTATTTAGGAAGTTCTGTGTAGGTGATTGTACGGTCACTTTTTGCGTCGTTAATTATGTTGTACTTCAGAATAATTAAAGCACAGCAGGCCAACTGTAATAATAGTAGTAACACATACTGGATTTAATCAAATTATTAAATACAAGTACTTTTGGGCTACTCTCATTCCTCATCTCTATCTGTTATTTTTCCCTCAGTGCAGCTACAATGCTTGGTTAGTGATCAGGGGCCACCAACATTTCAGTATGAGTGAGTGTTTGTGTCTTTGCTTGTCTCAGAAACACCTCCACCAGGCTACCTCAGTGAGGATGGAGAAACCAGTGATCACCAGATGACTCATAGCATGGACACAAGCTCCCCAAATCTGTCACCTAACCCAGTTTCACCCACACACAATAACTTGGGTAAGAAATGCGTGTGTCTGTTTGTGTACTTTTCTGTTTGTCTGCCTTGATTTGCAAACAAATGTTTCAGCAGCGTATCTCCCCAGTGGGAATTCTCTGTTTGGTTTAACTCATTTCTGTAAGAGGAAACCAGATGATGAAAGAAGCCTTTGTGTTCCCCGCTCACCATGTGAACTTTTGAACAGGTCAAGACACCACGCAGCCCACACTAACATCAATAACAATATCCTAGGTTTATTCTATCAAGACGGAAAAGCGCCAGGAGGCTTGGCTGGAACGCAGTTGGTGAAATAATAAAGCAACAACAGTTTCATTTGGCAGTGCTGTCCGGTTGTGTTCTGGACTTCAAAGCAAAGGACAGAATGTTTCTCAGCTGGTAGAGGGGGACAAAAAGGAGCAAATTACCAGAAACAGTTGAATTTACTGAAGAGTACCATGGACAAGTCCAACTGGGCTGCAGAATCCTTCAAGTGAGGGTTGAGTTTCCACATTTTGTCTGGTTAAAGCTTCTGGGAAACAGTGTATGGGTTTGACATTTTGTGACGCAGGCTCTCTCCGTGTTTTTGTTGGTTTTCTCTTTTTTTTTTCCTCTGTCTGCAGCCTCTCAGCCCTTTTCTCCATATATTTGCCTCTTCTTTGTTATCACTGCTCTTAATGTATGTTTTCTTTACCATCTGAATAATTTTCTGTCTATTAATTCTGTGATTTCTGTCTTACTATTCTACTACTTTGACTTTGAGAATACATTCAAACATTGCATTAGTTTAATTGTTCTGCACTGTATTAGCAACAGTATTGAACTCAGTTCTTTCCTTTTTGGGGTCCTCCTCTGTCTCAGACCTCCAGCCAGTGACGTATTGTGAGCCGGCCTTCTGGTGCTCTATTTCTTACTATGAGCTGAATCAGCGAGTCGGGGAGACCTTCCACGCCTCGCAGCCCTCGCTGACAGTGGACGGCTTTACGGACCCGTCCAACTCAGAGAGATTCTGCCTGGGTCTTCTGTCCAATGTCAACCGCAACGCAGCTGTGGAGCTGACACGCAGACACATTGGTAGGCCTTATGACTCCATTTGGATAATATCTCCTTTGCCTTCTCAGAACACTTTTATTCACTTGATTTCTTGAAAGACTATTGGCTTATTAACAAACATGATTACGTATTGCTTTAGACCTGTTATTCAACATTGTACTTTTAATTATTGTTGTTGCTGACTTGTTTCGGCTCTCTGCCTCTCACTCTTTACCTCAAGGTCGTGGCGTAAGACTGTATTACATTGGTGGAGAAGTGTTTGCAGAATGTCTCAGTGACAGTGCAATCTTTGTCCAGAGCCCCAACTGTAATCAACGTTATGGTTGGCATCCTGCTACAGTCTGCAAGATCCCTCCAGGTATGTGTCCAGCTAACACTGGGAGCATCGAGAGACATACAGGACAGGGAAAGGGAGTAAGACAAATGAGTAGGACGGAAGACAGTGCAATAGAGAAAGACCAAAGTTTACTTTTCACAGAATTGGCAGTTCGATCCCCAAAACTTGTGTGTGTGTGTGTGTGTGTGTGTGTGTGTGTGTGTGTGTGTGTGTGTGTGTGTGTGTGTGTGTAAATGGTTGAATGTAAAGTAATTTGGGATTGAAGTGCTATATGATTCCATTCAGTTTTCCAAAGAGAGGCAGAGGCCAATATACACAAAAACAAATTGATTGATGATTCAGAAATGATTCCCTGAGGCTCAATCATCAAATGAGGCTACAACACATCGCGTACCTCATCACCAGCCAGCCTGTCAATGTCTCCTTTGGCTAAACTGTGGTCGGGTTAAAAATAAGGTTTTTTTCCTTTCCTCACTGGTCTCTTTATTTTTACCACATAATTGGTTTGGATTGTTAAAAGCTTTCCCCAAGCACATCTGTAAATGTTAACAGTTTGTTGTCTGAAACAAGATGTTTATACAATCATTGCAGCATTTAGTTGAGTCAGTGACGCATTCAAGTACACATTCCTTTAATTTGGCTGTTTTCATCCAAGTCACTGCAATCTGATTCGGTAGGACCACGAAAGATATTTCTCCACTTTTAACACAAGTCTGTGTGGAAAGCCATCAGATTAATAATGTTAGTTTGACTACTCTCATGTAAGATAAATTTAAATTGTTTGTTTTGTAGAAGCTAGAGATCAGCTTCATCTTGATTTTTTTTTTCTAGCACCTCTAATTGATCTATTGTTTGTTGTTCTCATCAGGATGTAACCTAAAGATCTTCAACAACCAGGAGTTTGCTGCACTGCTCGCACAGTCAGTAAACCAGGGCTTCGAGGCTGTGTACCAGCTCACCAGGATGTGCACCATCCGCATGAGCTTTGTGAAGGGCTGGGGAGCCGAGTACAGGTAAGCTGCAGCTCTGAGTTAATGCTAGCCACTTTCTCGTCTCCTGTTTCTGCAACAGTGTAGCAGTGTAAAATCCATACGAGGTCTGCATGTAAACGAAGACAATAGACACAAACAGACTGTGAATTACATCCCACAATCCACCCGCCCCCGCTCGCTGGCATGTGCACACACTGGTGAATCCGGTCAATGATGTCACAGAGCTCTCGTCTATAGAAACGGGCCCCAGTTGGCAAACCAGACTATTTTTAAGCAAACACACATGTGGTGTGTCAAAAAGAGATGTCAGACTTTCCCTCTTCCATTCCCTCCCCTTTTTCCACACAGTCTGACTCACTGATAGTAAGAAAGGAAGAGATGGAATTAAAGGCAAGCAGATGATTGGCTGAAAGTTGGCCGTGCTCAGGCGGTTTCCACAAGGGAGAAACCTTTGAGCTGGGAGTGACTGCTCAGCAGTCCTGTCCAGACCAAATGCTCACATGTGGAGACACTTAAACACAGGATTCAGGTTACTGGAGTAGCCAGGCCCTCCTTCTCTACCTCCACCTTCACCTCACTCTCACTGCCTGTTTCCATTGTTGGCTGTGTCTGTTTAACTCTTTAGTCCCTTGTGTCTGTTCACTTCTCTCTGCTGTGAGAAAAGCAGTAAAGGAAAAAATGTTATGGCCCCTTTTTTGTCTTTAGTGAGAAAAAAAAACTAAAGAAAAAGCTTAAGAAACTGCATCATTTTGTAGTTTTAGGTTTTTTTTTGCAGTTGCTGCAAGTCTTCCAAATGATTTCTTTATTTGAACTGTACAAATTCAAGAAGTATGTGTCATTGATTAGAACTACAAATACATATCTTAAGAGGTCAAAATCAATAGTTGCCGTTGTTGGTTTTTCAGTCAGTAGAATTTTTGCATTCTATCTTTAGTGACACAGTGTGTTAAAGTGTAACTCAAAGAAGCTGTGAAAGTTGTCTGTCTTACATCAACACTGTAATGAAAGCAGAGCAATGTGACTTTGTAAGTTTGCCCACACTCTTTAACAGCTGTGTCTGTTTACCTCACATCCCTTTGTGCCTCTTTGGTCTCTCCCAGGCGACAGACAGTGACCAGCACCCCCTGCTGGATCGAGCTGCACTTGAACGGGCCCCTGCAGTGGCTGGACAAGGTGCTCACACAAATGGGCTCCCCGAGTCTCCGCTGCTCCAGCGTCTCTTAGGGAGACCATTCACCTGCTCATTTCCTGTCAATGACTAGAAACACACAAACTGCACACGGACGAGAACGGCTACACAAGTACTGAAAGATGACGAACCCCCTCATTCAGCCACTGTTACTTTGTTCTTCCTCCCCACCAGCTGTCAGTAGCACTTTTTATTTACTTGTCTGTTTTGAAAGGGGCCGAGTGCATTAAAACAGTTAAATGTTAGAAGGATCTCTAAATTTGACGTCTGTAATTATCCTTTGTTACCTAAAGGACTGAAGTTATTGCTACACGAGCTTCTTCCTGTCTGGTCGTGTTTGTTTAAACATTAGTCTCATAGTTTTTACCTGTTTTGTACAGATGTTAAAGAAAACGGCTGATCCAAAAAAACATTTTAAAAAAAGATTTAATTTTTAACCATTACTTTTGAATTTGTAATGCATGTGTATGTGCATGTTAAATGCATTTTACATGATTTTGTTTCTGTTTTTGGGCATTTAATACTTTATGAAAATGTGACCCAGTCAGATGGCTTGAAAAAGAATTGTATAGTGGGAATAGTCAACCAACATTTATAAAAAATACAGCGTGAAGGAATGGGAATATATTTCTGTCTGGGTGAATAACAGGATGTTTTAGCTTCACAGTCAAACTTCAAACGGAAACAAAGGAAAGCAAAGCTTCAGTCAAACTTGCTGCCATTCAGGTGGTTCTTAATCAAGTGCTGATTTGAACTACTACCTGAATCACAGTTACATATCTCACATGTGGGATCATTCAGGGTGGTGCACTTTTATAAAATGTTGATTCTCCGGTAAAGTGTTGTTGCAGCAGCTGAGGTGGTGCTTTATCAGTGAAATGTATTCTGCACTCATTTCTGGAAGCTTTGCCAATTTATATTGTAGTGTGTCACACATGCAGACTTGAAAACATCTCACATACTGTACATTTCTGCATTGTTAAAGGGGACCGGTTATGCTTATTTCTGCTTCCAGGTTTTTATTGTTGAGCTCAGTGGTCAAAATAATCCTCATTTTTGTCACTCTGATCCTGCATCCAGCAGCTCTGGTTATGCTTTGTCAGGAGCAGACTGTTACCTCCTCTACTCTCGAGGTCACCTTTCTTCTGATTGGCTGACCTTTGCAAACTGAAGGTTTGAATAGGAGGCGCTTAAGAGCTTTCTGCTTGAGATTACCTATTGTGTGCTATTACAGGATCTGAAGTAATGGCCATGTTTAATAACAGCATGCAGCACTGTAAAGGTACGTGTGTATAACAAAAATATAAAAGGTCCCCTTTGAACTGCAGATTGAACAGACTTGTTTATGTATCTGCAGAACGCTTTGAAGTGCAAGAGGAGCAAAGGGATGCCTTTGCTTTCGCTGATATTCTCAGCCATACATAATATTGGTCTTAAAATTAGCCATGCTGACTTTGTGCACTCAGGACTGTAAAAGAACAAAAAAAAAAAACAATAATATACAGAAACCAATGAAAAGAGGAGATGTATGACCTTTGAGACTTTTTAGTCTATTTTGCTATCAATTAGGTTTGTAACATGATACAGTGGAAAATAACTGCTGGCAGGTCTGGGGGGGGGGGGGGGGGTAGTAGCCCTTTAAATATATATATATTTTTTCTTAATAATCTGTGAGGATAAGACAGTTTAAGTACAAAGCACAGCTTTTAACAAAGGGACTTGTTGAGATAAATAAGAGGCATGTAAATACCAATAGCTTCTCAAAATTCCCTTTTTCTTTTTTTTTGTCTTTTCTTTTTAGGCCTGTACATATAGTATATACGTGTGTTTTAATAATGTGGCCATTAGCCTTTATAATGTTGATCGTTTTGGAAACAGAAGAAGAAAAAAAGATCAAAAACTGAAGAAAAACAAATGTTGGGAAAAGCGATGGCAGAAATAGAAAGACAGTCAAAGCTTTAGTCCCGTTTCCTTTCAGCCACCCACTGTGATGGAAGTGGAACCATTTCCTTCTTGTTCTCTAACACTAGACAAAGACTCAGTGGGTGAGCATGAAAAATATTTTAAATCTTTGTACTGTGCTTATTTACATTGTCCAGGCTCTTGATGTTAACAGCAGCCCAGTGGTGCTAGTCTTTAACATTTTAGGGACTGAAGAGTAAACAACAAAGGCCCGAGAGTTTACCATCAACGCTGGTAGATTTTGATCTCTTTGGAATGATGATGACTTTTAAACCTGCAAACTTTAGTGGGATGGTTTCAGAAACAGTAGCATCTACCAATCTGAGACGAGCCAGCTCTTTGTAGAGCTTCTAGTGTCCTCGAATGCAGTAGTCCTGATTCTGATGGGCTCATAGTCATTGTATTTACCTGGTAGGGATTATTTTTAAAGCAAATTTGTCATTTTTATACATTCTGCTTGTGTTTAGTTTAGTTTTGTTTGTTTTTTTATCCCCTTTGTTTAAATCTCACCCTGTAATCGCTATTATTAGTTGTGATTTCTGCTTCTGTGCTCTGAATTGGTCTTTTTAGATGTCTTGTACAAAACCCTTTTATTTTTCTCTGCTTATGAAGAGTTGATGTGATGCTTTATATTTCTGTGTATTATTGTTGTTTCGAAAATAAAATATATATCTTGTGGTGATACGTGAGCCTATGTGCTAAGTACGAAAGAAACTGAGGCTGGGTGGAACTAATCTTACATGACAAACTGCATCTTTATTTCTTGACTGTGCATAATTATTCAAACATCGGAACAAATCAACATTATGAATCACAGTTAGCTGAGTTTTGTAGTTAAACGAGATTTGCTCGCATGAAATGTACTTAAAGCCCTTTATTAACATTTCCTTCAGTGTGGGGAATTCCTTGTCTGCGGTGGATAATTTCATACTGTCTTCAGAAGCAGACAGAGACGGTAATTACAGGCCCACAGCAGCCCTCTCTTGTTTCTTTACTTACTGCTACGTTACGAGCTAATTCAAACCATAAACATTTGTGCCGTCACAGAGGCGCGGCGCGGCTTTGAACATGAAGGCAGGCTTTGTTGTTGATGCCCTCAAGGGGAAAAGGGCCGGAACAAGCTGCTTGTCGCTGCAGAGACCTTGCTGCTGTGGTGACGAATAGTTTGTGTGAAAGGACCAAAGCTGGCTCACAAAAGTCTGCTGTATGTGCATGCATTTGAAAGGCAGTCAGCGCAGCAGTGAGGCTTCATTATTAATTGTTTCTTCGCGATTGTATAAGAGGAGACAGACAAAGAGCTGAGTGGATGTCTGTCTCCACCATAACCTTCTACCTGAGCAGGAGAGCAAAGTATGTGATACAAAATGAATTTGTGCAGACAATTAAGCCCTCTGTTAAACATCCTGTTTCACATTTATCTGAACTATACCTGAAGGCAGATAATTATAAACTAGTTTCAGGTCAAACCACATGAAAAACTTGAATGGATTAATATAGAAACTAGAGAGTGCTGCTTGTGTCTGAGCACTGATAATCACTTTTCGTCATGATCTGATTCTGGAACAAGTCATTTAAAAAGAAATGAATATGTGTGAGCGTAACTTAGAAAGCTTTTTTGTTTGTTTTTAATAGTAAATTTGCTGATTGTACAGAACATACAGTTGAATGGAAAAACATTGAAAGGACATTCAAGAGACGATATAAAAATCAAAGGTATGTACAATAGAGGCAGTATTGCAAATATAGTAAGACATGGGCATATAATATAGATATAAATAGAGCAGTTTGTGACATGTACATGGACAGTGGTGCGAATGCTTGTAGCAAAATGCCAAAAACAGTCGGCAGCATTAAAAGATTTGAATGTACTGGGTCCTTGTGTGGAACCAGCTAACACAGAGTTGTGGTAGTGTGTTATAGGAGCAAGCCATCAACACAAGATCCATGGAGGCTGGGGTTTTCCACACCAGGCAAGACCTCAGGTGCAGGCTGTGTAAAGATGCCCCTGAGACAATCCAGCACGTAACAGCAGGGTGTAAGATGCTAGCAGACAGGACATAGAATGAACATCATGACCAAGTATACTTGAACATCTGTGCAGAGTATGGCCGGGAAGGTGAAAATGTGACTACCAAGCTGGGCGAGTGGCTCCAGCAGATCCCAGGAACAACATCCGAGATCTCTGTCCAGAGGAGCGCAGTCCTAGGAATAGCAAAGATACTGCGCAGGACCCTCAAGCTCCCAGGCCACTGGTAGAGCACCTGACAGGGAAATTTACATTTTTTTAATGTGTAAAAAAAATAAAGTCTTCACAGGGCTTGCTAACCAAGCACCTCAATAAAAATAAAAACCCTGAAGATCTGTCAAGTCTGCTGGTGTAAACATTCAGATGTGTTACCACAGTTATCCCAGGAGTGAAGAGTGAATATCCAAACAAATTCACCCCAAGGTCAGACCATGTTCAGCGAAACTACAATACCCAAGAGCTGCATCTCAGACTCTACAGGGCTGTGTTAAAAGGTTAAAGTTAATGGAATTAAAACTACTGCTTCTTTGAGTCTCGTGGTAGCACGGTTTCAGTTTACAAAAGAGCATCTGAACAAACCACAAAGAAATGTTACCTGTAGCCACCAAGGTTGTGGTGGGACGTTAAGAGAGCTGTGCCCACAAACCTGAATGAGCGACGCTGCAAAGAAGAGCGGGCCAAAATGAGTTTATATGATTTCATCACACACACAGAAGAAGTGCACCCGCAATGAAATGAGTACCCTAACAGATATAATAAGCGGTCACAGACTGGAATATTTTAAGACGTACTCTCGGGTCGGTAATAATAAACAGTTTTAGCTCAACACTGCCACCTATTGCTCGCACAGAATAATAGCAGGCCAGATACATTGTTCTATTGATTTATTTCAATCTTTTCGCCTTTATTTTCCATCAAAGAGGTGGAGTGTGCACAAAAACATCACACGCAATGTAGAAATAATATTTTTGTCTCGATTTATATAAAACTGATCAGGAGATTTTGCACTTAACTATTAAACCTTTGAACTTAAAACAGCTGGACGCAGTCTGCTCGCGGGGCACGGCAAACCACGTGACTTTATCAGGCGGGAAAACAAAGGGCACTTACTTTGCATGTGATAAAATTAAGACTTATGCTGTGAGACAGCACACACAACATATTCAGGTGTAGATTAGTGCCACACTGAGGTAATTTCATTCAGATGTTGTTAGGGAAATGGATCGTTTGGGGCTGCCTGCTTACAGCTAACAATGATTAAATGAAGATGAATACGTTCAGCAGAGAGAAAGGGCTCGGTACATCGCCCAGCACAGCAGAAATGAGGTGTCCCAGTGATTTAGGGCGCAAAGATGGGAACAGATGAGTGGCATCAGCTCCGTCTCTGTGTGAAGGTCACCGTGACGCAGGTTTCGACAGTGTGAATGTTTGTTGGTAAACAAATCCATCTTGACAAAGGTCACCATTTGTTTCCTACTCTCCTTTTTTATTACTATTATCAGGGTTCGTACGTGTGCTTGAAATCCTTGAAAAATGCTTGAATTTTAGTGTTGCCTTTTGAAGGTTTGAAAAGTGCTTGGATTTCAGATGTTGTGCTTCAAAGTGCTTGAAAGTGTAACTGTATTTCATTCACCACAAATAACTATCTGATTGAATAGTTTTCTTATCAGATAGAGAAATAAAATGAGTCGCAAAATGTAGAGGCAAAATTTGTATAGGTATGAGTGGCTAACATACCTGTAGGGTGCTGTTTTAATGAGTGTTTGATGGAAAACAACAATGGCGGAGTTTGCGCTCTCCAGTCGCATGATAGGTGAGTCCTAGTAAATAATTTTCCAGTACGTGTACGTTACACATGCTATTTTTAAAAAATTATGATTATTTTGATAGCTATCAAACTCGCTGGAGAAATGACTGAAATGCACTGAGTGTGATGCAGTATGGCAGCGCTATTATGGAATATGCTGTGAACTTAGCTAACATTACTTAGCAGTGATATCAGTTACTTTGCTCAAGTGAAAGCTTTAAACATTAGCCTGATACATAACTAGCTAACTTAAGGCTTTCTGATTAACCCTCTGGGGTCAACGGACCCAGAGTCTCCATTTCAACTTGGGTGAAACGTGCGGACTTCAAACTATACACCAGTGTTTAAATTGTGTTGATAGGCCACCTAAAACCAGTGATTTTTGTTTTTAATAAAACAGTGGTGTTTACTCCGGGAAGAAACTGTTAAAACGGCATTTTCTAAGGAGAGCGCTAGCAAACACGCTTGAGTGAAAAACAACAGTTGTCACTACCCGATCCGTACCGGAAACCCGATCGGTACCCCGCATGCGCGAAAGGTTTCTACTTCCGGTCGTAGTGTTTTACGATAGTTACAGGTCAGAGTATCTGTTAAGATGTTAAGAATAACAAGTATATCTTAAAATGTTTGCAATAATGAAGCATTTCAGTACAATGTAGACAAAAATAAAAAGATAGTTACGGATCAGGACTCCCCGATCCTTACTGCGCATGTGTAAAGTCTGACCGTACAAATCCAAGAGCACCTGGCTGCAGCCACTGTGGAGCTTGCTCCACTACAGGTCACTGTGTTACATTCTTCTCTTGGCAATGTTTGCTTTTCCTCTCATAAGTCTATAAATACCAAAATAAGATCTCTCTTTCAGGATGCAATGGTCTCTGTTCCATCAGCCATATTTTATTGGGCCAATTTTGTAACAGATATTGAATGGAAAAAAGTTTGGACTTTACCACAAAGGTTTTTCTTGACAAACAAAATTAAAGAGATTTCTTTTAAGTTGATTCATAAGTTTTACCCTACCAAACAATATTTGTCCAAATTTATGGCTGAAATAAATGTAAATTGTACTTTCTGTCAAGAGCAACCTGAAACAGTTTCTCATCTGTTTTGGTCATGTAAATTTACGTGTAAATTCTGGAAGGATTTCCACAAGTTTATTACTGACTTTGTTCTCCCTAATCTTCAACTGTACTATAAGGATGTTATCTTTGGCTATTATAATTTTAAAGACAAGGACAATGATGCTTTCTTTTTTATAAATTTGGTTTTATTTTTGGCAAAATTTCATATACACAAAAGCAAAGTCCTCGGCAGAAAGCCTGAACTTCTTGTATTAAAAATGCAACTTGCACAATATATAAGGACAATCTCCTCATCAAAAAACACGAAGGCTCTCAAGACTGTTAACATCTGTAACCGATTGAAACTGCTAACTTGATTTTGGCTCTTGCAAACTTTTGTTTATTTATGTTCCCCTTAATTTATTTTATTTTTTGTACTCACTTTTGTCTCACTGTCTTTGTCACTCTTTCTGTTCCTCATTGTACTACCACAATGTTATCTTTTATGTGATCCCTGTTTTACCTGACTGTATGTCTATAATGTGATAAATAAAGTTTAAAAAAAAAAAAAGAAAAAAAAAAGACCCTTCTCTACAAATCGGGTCTACCCGATCCGTACTGCGCATGTGCAGATGTTTTCTTCTTCTGTTCGTTTAATGGCAGTGTACTCCCCAGTGTACGAGGATACCGCCACCTGCTGACCGAGCGAATAAACCCTATTATAAACTGAATTAGCGTCATTACAAACGTGTGTTAAATTTGATTTAGCGATAGTCGAGTGTGTTTATGCTTGTCTGTGAGGAGAGGATTGTTGGAATAGTGATGATGATGTGCGCTATCACTGTCAATTGTCAGTAAACACTTCATCTGGCTGATGAATCTACACCTGAGATATTACAAAGTCTGCATTATTAACTCTGTAATTAGGCGCCATTCTTCTTATTTTACGGCGCTGTTGCTCAATCTGGGGACGCTCTCTGTTGAGGAGAAAAGCATGAATTTCTTTGTATACGGATTATCCATTGTTTAAATGTCCCGGGCAGTCGAAAAGGAGGCAGAGCTGTTGAGAAATGCTAGGAGCTAACTGGGCGCTAACCGCATCATTCAAATATATTGAATGTCACAAAGAGAGGAAGTGACGTAAGATTTGCGCATGCGGGGTACCGATCGGGTTTCCGGTACGGATCGGGTAGTGACAACAGTCATTGGTGAAAAAAGAAAAAAAACACTCCTTCCCTATTGGTGGAAAAATGTACCATGTCGACCAATCAAAAAAATGATATGGCAACATGTGGCATTTGGTTGTTTGGGAAGAGAGGGACGTTTTAGGAGTGACCGGCGAGAGAGAGAGAGAGAGGGGGTTTTGATATATGAGAAATTTGTGAGGTTTACCGTGTTTGGAGTCTCAAGTTAGTGTGTTGTCTTGTGTAGTTAGTGTGTAGTGTAGTCATTGTTTTGTTTTGTTTTGTGTGTCAGTTCTACTAGTGAATGTGACAGTTGCTGCAAAAAAGCCACCAAAGGCAGATTGCAGTGTAAACGCTGAGTGACACACCTGCTGTCAGACCTGCAGGTTTATCCCTGTGCTGTTCTCATCTGTGTTAGAGTGGACACAAACAATTTTTTGGAGTTGCATCAATAATTTGTGTGCCTTCTTATTTGATGCAGAACACCTGATTGTTCTGTAAATAGTTTTAAATGGTTATGTAAAAAACGTCTGAGCATTTTTAGGTAAATAGTACCATATAACTTTGTTGTTTGCAAAGCTTGTGCATATTTTTAAAAATGTACAATTTCTATTTGCATTTCAAGTTATGAAAATGATTCGTTAAACATGCCTGTGGTTTTTACAGTCAAAAATATCACTTTCTACTCGTATTTTAAATTTTGTCTGAATTTAGATAAATTGTGCTGATACAGTATGTCAAAATGAGAAAATAACAGATTGGCAAGATAAACAGTTTTTAAAGGTGAAATATAGAGGCCAAATCAAAAGTAGTCAAAAACGGCCAATTATACCCTGGACCCCAGCTTTTTGGAGTATTTGAAATAATGGTAATATGAGTGATCCATATGGTCACAAAGAATAGCCACTTGTTTCTGTGCTACCAAAGTTCCCCGGCTTTCATTCAAAATGTGTTTATCTTCAGCATCTGCACATTAAACTACTTAAAACTCATAAATGTCTTCAAGCTCACACTGAGGCCTGTGGGGCACTATCAGCCGCTCAAACGGTACACACATTTATATGTGTATTTGTATATGAATATTTCATACTTTAAGGCTGCCTGTTTATTTAAGGGAGATGAACAAAATACATTGGAATTGTACATAATAATATCACAGATGATGAATTCAATAGATTTTAAGTAGATGCTTGTGCATTCTTAAAGTCTTATATGTTGAATTGAACTATGTGATCTATTCAAAGCCTCCCAGTCAGTGCTGTTCTCCATGCCTGTCTGACTGTACATGATGTTATTAGCACAAACACTTTAAAGGTGATTTACTTCAACAATAATACAGACAGCAATGTAGTTAGCAATAAAACAGTTTTATTGGGAATTAACTTAAAAAACAAACAAACATCTGTCTCCTATTTTTTGTCACACAGGAAAAAAGCATCAATTTCTGAGGAGAAGACTTATTTATTTCTTTTTTGGGGGGGTAGTTCGTTTTTCTATTTCTTAACAAAAGGCGAACAAAGGTGTTTAAGTTCACCTAGGATGATTTGTTTTAATTTTCACATGGTCTTACTGAGGTGATGCGAATTGAAACATGCATTCTTTTTTTGGGGGGGGGGGGGCATGTGCTGGAAAAGCTTGAAAGGGGACCTTGAAAGTGCCTAAAAGTGCTTGAATTTGACCCTGAAAAAGGCGTATGAACCCTGTATTATTATTTTTTAATCTTTCATCTAGGGCTGCACGATTAATCGTTAGAAAATCGCGATCTCGATTCATACTTATGTGCGATCTCATTTCCAAATGACAACGATTAAAAAAAAAAAAAGAAAAAAAAAAGACGATGACGACGATTGTACCGCATTTTGATCCGGGACGTAATCTGCATGAAAACAAGCGCTCACTCTTCCTGCTCAACAAATGACAAGGGCGGAGCCTTATACCACGTGATACAGAAGCTGTGCCGTGTGATGCTTAAATTAGCAGGGAAAAAACAACGGACAGCACGTCAGGGATGAGGAGAAAGTGACGGGAGAATCCGTCCCGGTCAACCACCCAACGGGAACCTTATACAGCGCTTCCCTATACCCGTCGAACTCCCGCAGGCACAAAGAAATTACGGAGGCTATCACTTATCACCTGACCAAAGATATGACTCCCATCAACACTGTGCAAAACGAGGGATTTAGGAAAATGATCAACACCCTAGACAAACGCTACACAGTGCCGTCCCGCAACTATTTTTCTATTGTTGCACTACCTGCTCTATACACGCAGTGTGAGCAACGGTGGAGACGGAATTTCAAGCAGTACAACATTTTGCGGCAACAACAAAACGTGAGACATTTGTTGTTTTTATGTTTATTTATTGTTTTTATGTTCAGTCTCAACTGTTACGAAGTTGATGTGGAGTTAATAAGTGCAATAAATATTTATACTGGAAAAGAAAATCGTGAGAGAATCGTGATCTCAATTCTAAGCCAAAAAATCGTGATTCTCATTTTATGCAAAATCGTGCAGCCCTACTTTCATCCCCTTCACTGTCATGTACTCACTCTCTCCCATCTCTGGCTCCTGCCCGACTTCTTTCCACACGTTCATTGTCTGCCTCTCTCTGTAAAGAAAAGCGCAGACCGCGCTATTATCAGCGCTCAGACGCCTCCAACCTGATTGCACTTCCATGGGTGGCTACGCTACAGCTGTCTCTGGACAGCAGCAGGTACCCAGAACTGCATGCCAGCAGAGATGGGCACCCATTTCTCCAACTGGCTGCTGTTGGCCCTCTGCCTGCTCGTCACCCTGCGTGCAAAGCTAGCCAGCACTCATCCCCCGCTCCCCCGTCAGCTGTGCCACCCTATGCAGGAGAGGAAACTGTCACACTCCCTCAACTGAGTAGACGGTTCATTCAAAAGCACCTGGCCAACACTTATGTTCAGTGAAGAAAAAAACATGCATATAAAATGTTCAGATGCAAGCTAGCTGTGAGAGAATGTTTGGTGTAGAAGGAAACGAGCGAAAAAAGTTTAATTTTGTGCCTCGAAGCAATTTTCTGCTCCTTGGCACTACTTGCTTTTTCTGCCAATATGCTTCAGTTTGTCTCCCGAAGCCAAACTTTGCACTTAAGAGCACAAATATCTGTTTTTCTGTCTCGTGCGGGGAAGTTTCTTTGTTAAACCCTTTGTTATAATTAATAAAAAGTCAATGTTACACAGCGGAAAAGCGCAGGGGAGAGAGTGGGGAAGAAAAGTGGCGGAAAAGGAGGCGGTGAGGGAAACATATTTACTGACATCCATGGGCTGTCACCGCTCTGATTAATGGTGGCTGGAATCCCTGCCTGGTGAAAAGGTGTTGTTGGGGTGTAGAGAAAGCCCGGGCTCTGACCCAGAACTAATAGCATTCGACTTGAACAAGCTGTCCAACCTGAGAGAGTGAGTTTCTGCTGCTGCCAGTGTGCGCTGCAAAGAAGCTGAAATAACAAAAGTCAGAAATGTGGAGGGGGTAGACACTGCATCTAAGTTTACACTGCAGCCTTTGAACTTGGAACAGCTGGCCTCAATGGCGCGTGCCTGGCCTCACTTTGGTCCTAACTTAATACATGAGGAATAGTTCCTCAAGTTTTGAGCAACAAATAAAAATTTGGGATACTTGGGAATTAATCATTAGACACCATCTGAGGCTGAAAGAAAAGGTGGTTTAAATGCAATAACATGTAAACGTGTAAAGCCTGATTCTGAGAACCAGTATACAAGATTAGTTGAGAACTATACTTTTTATTGCACGGCAAAAATACATTAAGTTCACAGTTTCACAGATAGGCTGTATTGAGACATGGTGCTTAAATGTTGATTCACGTTGATTCACATCAAGTCAATTCTTTTATTATTTATTTAGCCCCAAATCACAACAACAATGGCCTTAATGAGCTTTATACACTAAGATAAAGACCATACAATAATACAGAGAAAGTCCCACGCAATCAGAGGACACCTATGAGCAAGCAATTGGTGACTGTGGGAAGGAAAAACTCTCTTTTGAAAGGAAGAAACCTTCAGCAGGACTAGGCTCAGGGAGGGGGAGTCATCAGCCAGAACTGCTTGGGGGTGAGGGGACAGGACAAAAGACATCGTGGAAGAAATGAAAAAAGTGAGTTTTAACTTTTCCAGTTATGTGATTAGACATCCAATTTTGGTTAAGCCACGACTTTGACTTTGGCCACGAGGGCTCTTTTGTATGCTGTTGACATGAAAGTAGAATGTGGGTTGTCTTGCTTAAATAAGCGAGGCTTTATTTAAGCAAGGTTACATCATCTGCATACATGGTTCAGACCTGTGCCATCCATCCTAAATGGATCATACTAATATCTGGGCTTTTTTGTTTGTTTGTTTTGCATTGTCGATTTTTAACTTATATTTTGGATGCGTTTTCCAGCATTACAGTAACTCCCACTACAGAATTGTATCTGATTTTAATGCAGTGCTCCCTGAAGGGTCACAGCGATTCATTAGTCGTGGTTTTTTTGGCCTTGAAATTTCTCTTCTTTTGATTCTTTTAATGCTGTTATGTACCGTATATAATGAAATCCTCTAACTCTCAGCTCTTTCATGTTGAGACATATTATTCTTAATTTGCTAAACAATTTGCCCTCACAATCTTCAGACTGACAAACCCCCTCCCCGTGACAGTCTTTTTGCTTGAGAAGATTCCCTACCAATTGAAATGACGTGAAAGTAGCAGCTGTGTCCTGGTTGAATTCTCTAAATGCTGAGAAATTGTGCTTCATTGCTTCCTTTCTTATGTCCTTAAGATCCCGATGAATGGGTCATCCTTTAAGAAAGAAAAGGAGATAATTAAGTTTGCCAGACTAACAAATACTGTACTTGTATTCTCTTAGTTACAAAGGCTACAATGTATTTTCCTGCAGTTGCAGTCCTGAATTCTCTTTCCTTGACCTCAGCGAGTAACATACAATGTGGAGTGTTTAGGAAAAGACAGAGAATGCAATCATTGTTTGTTTGTTTTGTTTTGTTTTTTTTGGGGGGGGGGGGGGGCTATTTAAATTCAATCTCAGCCTTGCAGGGATATTATTTTACAGTTAGATCGATGTGTTTTGAACAATGACAGCACCACAGAGTATTTTAAGTCAAACAATCTGCATGGGATTTTAGTACCTTCAGCTTTTATTTGAGGATCTTCTGTTCTTTTTCATCCTTAGATTTACTATGTTGAATCACTGCCATGTTTGCATTTCTACTTGTGTGCTGTGTGAAATTGAACTGTTCATGTTGGTCTTGGAGTTTCTTTTGCTGAGAAGCAGGAACAGAAGACTTGAGAACCAAATCAGAGTCTGTGCACGGGCTCTAAGAGCTGCGGAAATGAGAAAAACGGCAGCTGAGCTATTATATAAGGAAAATAAGTGAGCTGGTTACAGTTACAATCAATTTATGTTTGTTTAGTCCTATATTACTATCAAACTGATCCATCACCATTGTTGAAGTCTGATTTGAACGTTAGATTACAGTGTAAGGTAACGCAGTACTATATGAGGCATGACTGTGGCCAGATCTTTGACCCCAAACCCAGAACCAGTGCAGACCGCTCCTGATTTTTTCCACAAAGAAGTATTTCACACAAAGGTAACTTAACAAAGGGCATTAACAGAGCTCTGGGAGAATGCATGGGTCGTGGAGAATTGTCGACAAAGATGAGAAGCGACTGGTCCAGATTGCTTGATTTTACAGAAGCAGATGTCCAGGAGCGGTTTGGGTCCACAGGGTTATGACTGGAGTAGTGAGTATTCAGTGAGGGTCCAGATTATGAGGTTGTGGGAACAGGTGAGCATTCAGCAGCAGGTCCACTTCCACAGCCAACGAGGAGATGGAAGTGGAAGAAGAAGGAATGTTAAATTACATAATACACAAATCCTAAACAGTCAATGTGATATTTTTGTCAATCCCTTTAATTAAAACCAAAATCTGCACTTCGGTTACATGTTGATTGTTTGACCTGTCATTAAACCCGTTGCCTGTTAATCTAACCAGCTGTTGTGAGGTGTCTCACCATGATTAGGGTTTAAGGACTTGATATGGGTTAGTGTCATGAAATTTAAATTGAGCTTATAGTATTTTTTTAAAGATATTTTTGAAATTTTTACAGTAATATGAGGTAATGGGGTTGCATTTACTGTTTTTAGGAAACAGGGGAGTATTTCAGTCAGTACTATTATGTGGGGTATGATGCCACTGCCACCCCTACAGTGTAATGTTTTTGAACAAAGCACTGGGACTGTTCCATTTCTGCATTTTGTCTGAAGGCATTAAGTGAGGATTAGGACTTGGGAAGTGAAAGTAGCCGTAGCTACCTCCCTGTTCTCCTCTTAAAAAATGCCACATAAAAAGGGTCTTCGCTTCAAATAATCTGCAGCATACTTGCCAGGAACATCATCCTGCCGAGGCTGTTTCTTTGCTGAGGGTAACAGCAAGCCCAACAGCTGGGACATAATGAAGCTTTCAGGCACTTGTTCTCCCATCGTGTAGCACCAGCCCCTGTCTGCTTCCACCAGATGTTCCCTGCTTTCCTTCCAAAAGGCTCTGCTGCCAAAATGGGTACGGAAACCAGCTAACTCCACAGTCAGTTCATGATTGTAGGGTGATAGTTGGGTTAATTGCTTGTTTCGTGTCTACTGGGCGATGCCCTGCCACTTTGTTGTCATCTTGTATGTAGCTGGGAAAATTAGTTTGATGGTAACCCGAGCTGCTGTTGTCGGGCTCTTTGGTCCGGAGTCAGCTGGGAGCAGATAAACCCGATGCTATTGACTTACTTTCGGGGGAGCTGCCATTATGAATGACTATTGTCTGAGTTTTGATGGAGGACGTGTCACTGTGTGTCCTAAAAAGCACACAGTCCTCTTTGCCACCAAATCAAATGAAGATGTTAGGGGGACATGGGTGTGACTGAGCACTGATCAGATGCTGCTCACCTCCTCGGAAAACTCGGGAATATCTCTTCACCAACCGCACAGTTGTATGCTCAGGAATCTACCTGCAATGAAAAAGAGGCCTCTGAAACCTTATTAGAGGTTCAAACAAGTTTATATCTGCACGTGTTTGGACATTAGCAAGCTCTATATGCAAACAACCAAATTTCAGGTTGAAGAATTGGTCGAAATGTATGGCTAGTTTCAACTCAATGCCTTCTGAAGTAACAAAAACACAATTCTGTTCCCTTTTGTGCCTGGGTGTGCCGTTCTGCAGTGCATTTCCTGTTAATTGCTTCGTCTGATGTAACCCTTGCCAGTGGAATCATGTTGCAGGCTCACAGAATTAATTGAGACTAGATGTTACATATGTAATTAAATGAACTCGTATCATTTATGCTTCGCTCGGTTCCTGTTAAACCGGTAGCACTCGAACCTCGCTTTTCTTTGGGGCAAATGAAGAAATCTCTATGGGCCATCCTGTCACTGATCAATGCACATTTAGATGTTTAACATCTGGCAAGCCACTGGAAAGTGGCTTCTATGGCAACACTGCGTTGCCATCATCCTCCCATCATTAGCTTTCACCATTGCCCCAGGGTTCATAATGTCGTTAGAGATGCAGAAAAGTGGCGTTACATGGCGTTTCCCAGCTCCTTTTATTGAAGAAGCCTGCTATGCAGCCTGCTTGTCCTATTCCATGGACACCACAGGGAAATAAGACATGACGAGAGCGCACAGACGCGAGGTTTAAAATTTCCTGCATCAAATCTATTTTTTGGGGTGGGGGTGGTGGATTTGGCAAACAAACGGGGTCACACAAGCTCGTGGAAAAAGCTTTTACTGCAATGCTGTAATTTCTGAGGGTGCTTATGGAAAGTGGACTATAAAGGATTTGATGTTGTTGACCCTGTTGGCGCGTGCAAAGATCAGTTCTGTAGATTTTCGGTCCCTCTTTTACACCCAGAGCCTCGGTCCTCTACATTTCCTACTATCTGCCCATCGCTGCACTAGTTTTAATCGAATGTGCAGTCAAAATGATCAGCCACAACGACTGAAATTATGTAGTTGTAATTACAAACAGATGGGAGGCTTTATTTGCACTTAAGGCGGTGGTGTGCATGGGAAATGCAGTGTGAACAAGAATAATTAAGAAGTTAAAGTCCTGTTTTTGTTTTTTTTGTGGGGGTTTTTCCCCAAGTTGTGTTTAAATATCAACACTACGATGTACATTTGTTTTAAATTAACAGTATATTAATGCTTGACCTGGAGCAGCCCTCACCTTCAAGCCTTTACTGAGAAGATATAGATTTTTATTCTATTTATATATTTATTTTCTGAGACTTCAGTGTGTTTATTTGTTTTGGAGGAAAGCAGTGTGTTAAAGTTGTGGTGCCCCATGCAGGAGATGCTTCCTGATACCTGAGGACTCACTGGGGAGGAGAAAGCAACTCATCAATCGAGTCACATATCACTTTCTGCTTTGTGGCCTCTTTGTGGCGCATATAAAACACTGTCACACAATGGGCACTGCTAACATTTAATATAACGACAAGTTAGACAAATGCATGCTCATTTTGCTCCTTTATGTGGAACTCTCAGGGTTGGCCTTATCTTATGCGGTGTAAAGAACACTGCAAACTCTAGAGGCTGCTAGTGGACTTCAGACTGCATTCAACCTATTAATGAGAGCAATTATCAATTAACTTAAAACGGGCCATTTTTAATCGTTAATTTGGATTATGTGCACACATGTTTTGTGGAGCCATATGGAGCACTTCGTATTTTCTAAACATTCGGATATCTTAATTATGCAGCTTTGTTTCGGAGTGCTTTAGAGTAGCTGCTTCATTGCTCAGACTCCAACTGTTTGCAGTTCACTTGCTGTCTGTGTACAACAGAGGTCACCAGAGGCTGCTCCTGCACGTGAAACCGGCACATCTGCTACGTCTTGAGCTGTGAACCGAAGTTCCCAAAATGTGTCGCAGTTGTGTTTGTTTGTTGTGTAGTGTGTGGGGTTTTTTCCCCCTTCAGCTACCATTCTGATTCAGCAAACCTGCAAGCGCAAGACTGCTTTATTTACGATGCTTGATTTTTATGTATGACAGTTTTGCTGAGAAGAAGAAGAAGAAGAGGAAGAAGGGAAAATGTTCCTCCTCCCCGTCACCCCCGTGTTTCCCCTTATTGATTTTGGAGCTTGGTTGATGTGACTCCGCGCCAGAAGTGTCACTTAGATGAATCACTGTTAGCCCAAGCTGGCACAGCTCAGCACTGGTGACAGAAGGAAGAATTCCACGTGGATCAAATAAATACAGATGTGAAGTAATTAGATGTATTCCCAAGAAGACCATCGCGGGGATGTTAAAGATGGTAGGGATCAGCATTCCCACCATGGTAGCTTTTATCAGTTTAAACAGGAGCAGGAACTAACTGGGTCACAGCCCAGGAGCTGACTTTTATGTTGGAGGGTTTAGCAATAGAGGTGGGCGGATCCATCCTATTATCGATACTAATGCTGCTATTGGTACTGAATCGATAATAATAACGCGATAGGATCAATACTGTTTTTATCCTCTAATTTCAATCTTTAGCCCAATGAACTGTGTTAAAATAATTATTGAAAATGACAAAATATACCCCGAGATCATAATTTAGAGTAGCACAGCACTGGTTAGCAATGAACGGGCTTTCAAATTTGTCATATTAAGCAAACATTATGTTAACAAATCAAAAAGTTTGTTATGGAAAAAGTATAAAAGCATAACTACAGCTCACGAATTAGTATTGTATTGCTAAACCTGGCTTTATATTGAGTTTTTTTCACTGATGGCTACATTTAACCTTGATTCAAATAATATGAGACAGACTCTTATATTTAATTATTTTTTTTTAACAGAGTCATCCTGCAGGGCCTGACAGAAAGGAACAAAACACATTAAAACGCGTCAAACTCTAGGAAATGTCATTGTAAAGAGAAAGATATGGACCTGTACCCAGCCTACGTATGGCATTTCTATAAAGTCAAACAAAGGCCGTAATCAATTAGATTCCAAGAATGAAGCAAAGTACAGTATCCTGATGGCCCTGAACAGATTGGATTTAGAGGAAAAATGCTATTGCTTTGGTGCGCTGTAATATTGTGAACGGGGCACCGCATCTGGGGTCGGGTGGGGGCCCTCCACCAATTTATGTAAAACACACTTTGATCTTCAACCTAAAAACACATTTGAGAAAATCGCTGCTTTTAGTGCAGCATCTCATAACAAAGGCGGTGTACATTTGCCACATAATACTGCCATTACAATTAATGCCACATCCCTGTGAAATTGAACCCCACTTTTTTTTCTTTTTTTATTCCTCCTCTCGCAATTATAGGCCCCTTCAGGAGGGGACGTATTTATGTCCGGCAGTTAGCAATGCATTGATTTAATACGTTTCTAATCAGGACATGCAGCTCCGGGGCCTAAAATGTTAATTTTTCCTGCTGCTTACAAAGTAGCCTTTGATTTTCTGTCATGCCAGTAATTACAGCATTTTGCCACTAGACAGGGGGAGAGCTTTGTCTCGTCTAATTATGAGGTAATCATTGCTGTAGTGCCAGCATGTTGTTCTCACCTTTTTTTTTTTTTTTGTTAATACTATTTTGATTTTATTTTTACAGCTTCCAGCTATTACCTTCCCTTCACTGTGACACAGTTAAGACTGTGTGTGTGTGTGTGTGTGTGTGTGTGTGTGTGTGAGTGAGTGAGAGAGTGTATATCTGGAGTGTAGTAGCCTAGTGACTGTAATTGTTGTGGTATGGGTGCTGTTAATTACTGGAGTAAACGGTTGAATCACGGCCAGGGCCCTTTGTGGCTGCAGAGTGGCGGGCAGCAGAGGAGAGAGACAGAGGGCTGGAAAATTGTTTTTACCATCTGGGGACCGAGGGATAGAGAAGGGGAAGCAGAAAGGAGGAAAGTGGGAACAGCAGCAGACAGAAAGGCCCAATTGGTGGCCAGAGCCTAAGGGTCTGGGGGTCCATATGGAAGGCAACACTTTGCCTTGCACTTTATTGCACACCTTGCTGTTTTAATCAATGGCAAGCCTGTTCACAGAGCCTAAAGCTGCAGTGGTTGTTTCTCATTGTCATAGCACTGCTTCCACTTTTCCTGCTCCACTACGCCCCAGCACGCCTTACCAAATCTCCGAGGAGCTGTGCGGCAGCACTTTCCAGGTCTCTCTCTCTCTCCAGAAGTGAGAAATGTTTGCACTTTGTGTGAGGTTAAAGCTCCTCTTTGGTAATGATGATTTGATACGCTTTAGGCTCCTGCCTGTGCAGCTCTAATTTCCCAGCAAAGCGGGATAAGAACGGAGACGCCCGCTGCGCTTGGAGTCGTTTCTTAAAATGGACGACACCATTCCATCTGAATTCCATTTGAGTGCTGAACATAATGGGATTAGGCTACAAAAGGCGGCGAGACAGTGGGATATGTGCTAATAACGCCATAAAAGTGCCAGTCAGCATGGGCTGGCTCCCTTGAAACCCCACACCGGTTGGAGGCAGTTTAAGCACGTGGTGAGGGATAAAGGCCTGCGTGGGGGGTTGAGTGTTTTATTTTATTACAGAACTCTTGCAGGAACATCAATATTGTATTAAATTAGTTCACTTTTGTGAAAAAAAAAACAAAACCCCAGCACACACAGAAAACAGGTGAAAGGTGTTTCTCTAAAGTAGACCCAGTGTGTTACCAGGAGCATCTGATATTGTATAATTACTGTAAAGGACATTCAAATGCAGATTCCCTCTGTTTGAGCTGAGCAACTCCACACTTCAGCATATATCCCTGCATAATACTGGAGTCTAGAAAACCTCAGCTGGTCAGTAAACTGGTCGGGTTAGATTTCTTTTTTTCAAATATAATGTCGCGTTACTGTAATATAATCACTTAAATCAGGTAATGAGTAAAGTAACAGATTACTATTAAAAAGAGAAATTAGATAACTGACAGGACTTAGTGCTGCTGAATCTTTGATTTTATTTTATTTTTTGCTGTGTTTTACTTGCATCTATTTGTGAGTGTAAACAAAAAAAAATGTTATTTTATTTTATATGCTGGAATATGCAGAAAATAGGTTTAAATGTTAAACAATTTCTTCAATCAAAGACTGTTGCACATAATTTAATTTTTGCTTGATGTAATGTGCATACAGTTAAAAGATTAAAACTAATAAAACAAGTTTTTAAAAAGAGACTTTTTCATTTGATTATTTGATTTTATATGATGGATTATGCAGAAAAAATACAATATTGATTTGTAACTATTCAGCTTGTGTATCATGTTGTTAAAAAGTAACTAAGTAATAAAGTAACTAATTACTTTTGAAAATAAGTAATCAGTAAAGTAACTGGAGAAGTAATCATTAATTAGTAACTAATTACTGTTTTCAAGTAACTTGACCAACACTGGTTGTCAGTTTATTTTGTTTTAACGTTGTAAACTCATGAAAGGGAATCACACTAATGACTCCAAACTTTTGAAAATGGCAGCAAAAACATGTAGAGCCTGGATCCTGTTCAGCTGTCAACACGTTTCCTCTGCAGCAACAAAAGAGACTGCAACAAGGGGAGGTGTTTGTGGCAAAAACACCTATTCAACTTTCCAAAACTGCGTTGGTGGGAGATGCATTAACAACATTTTAGCTTAAAACTGATTCCATTGGTGTGGGTAACTGAGACCCTGTTTACATGTAGATGATGAGGTCACAAGTTGAAAGTTAAGTTAAGAAACTGGCAGCCTTTTACTTTAAGACAGGGATGCCAAACACATGGCCTGGGGGCCAGAATCGGCCCGGCAAAGACTCCAATCCAACCCAGTGCACCACTTTGGAAAATGTGAAGGAGGGCAAGGAGGACTTTTGACTTTTAACTCTAACTCTACTCTTTTCTGTTAAATGTAAATGTCTTCATGCGGACAGAAAAGGAGAGTTTCACTGTTCTGGCTCACCTCAGAGCGGTGTGCTGTATGTGGCCCATGATGTTAAATGAGTTTGATATCCCAGCTTTAAGTCTTTAAGGATTTACCCCCATATAATTTCAATAATAGGATAAACTAACAGAGTTTACGTAGAGGTAAAAAAAACAACATTTTTTGTAACCAGGCTGTAAACATGCTTGCAATATTAACATGAGAGTGTGAGGAGACCGACTGTGTTTTGAGAGCTCGAATCGCGCTGGATCTTTCACTCTTGATCATATTACCTGGGAGGCATCTTAAAATTAAACATCAGAGATAGAAGTTTTATTGAGGCTTAGCTTTTAAAAATGTTTGAAATAACCTACATTTTATCTACCCTGTGGAGAGACTGCCTTTTTTGCGCACAACAAACCAAATCATCCCTAAGAATGCTGACTGGCGTGTGCCGACACAGCTGCATGATATCATCCAGATGTCTGCATTGTGCAATTAACAGCATGTTCAATGGAAACAGTCCCGCATTATGTTTTCCCTACAGAAGTCAGACTGCAACAGGCTGCACTGACACCATTGCTGCTGTTTGGCTCTTTCTATTACACCCTCTGTCGTTACTTGGATTTGTGATTAAATTTAGCAAAGTGCTGCCGATAGCCGAATTGTCCAGCCACTCTCAATTACTGTCTGGGGAAGGTACCTGAGAAAGCTTAACACAGCAATTAACAACTTAATTAAGTGCCACAGCCATTGTGGCATTTCTGGAGCCATGCAACAAGGGGCATATTGATTGCAGGGGATTGCCAGTTGGTCCCCAATTGATCGCCCAATCGATTGGCTTGGATAGGCACTCCTCAGTGACTCAGGGAAAGGAGTTGGTGTGTGTTGTGTGTTTTGTCTCAGAGGAAGTAGCCGTCATGCCACTGCATGACACACTGATAATGACCTGCCAGACTGGCTGCGTGGCCCCTACCGATCCCCCTGAGTGCAACACACGTGTCTGGTGTCAATCATTCACTCGCTCACTCACTGTCTCTCTCGCTCTTTCACATAAACACACACAAACCGAGGCCTTGGGTCTCTGCCTGAATCCTAAGTAACATCTGCAGTCTATTCATTCTAAATACACCTGACAGGGATGCAGTGACACAAGCGCAGGCATAGCAGAATGGATTGAAAACACTAGATACAGGTATGATACCTGAAATCACAGATACATGTTACTATTAATTTCTATTGGGATGTTCAGATTATGATTAAAATTAGGTCAGAATATCAGAGGCTTTTCAGTAAAAAAAAAAAAGATCCAATGGATTCTGTTGGAAGAGTAAAAACAAGCAAAAAATGACTGAACAAGGATGCACCAGCCAGCCTGCACACATTCACACAGATCCAGTGCTCCCCGGGGAGCAGTTGGGATGCAGGATGGGGGCTGGATGTTAGTGAGGGGTGAGGGGGAGGGTGAAGTGGTGGTAAGATGTCAAATAAAATGTCATCTCTTATTGTGTCAATGAAGTAATTCCCTTTTAAAGGCTTGACCCTTCGACCCTGGAGGAGCTCGGCCAATTGCCCAGTGCAGCCATGAGGTGATAACAAATGACTCAAGCGAAGGGGGATGGAGGGGGGTGCACGGTGCGCAATGCTGGACTCACCCCGGGCCGGTCTCGCCAAAGAGAGGATGTGTCCGAATCAATTACAAACCACTTACTCTTTCAGAATCACTCATCCTACAATTTGGTTAATCTACAGAATGTAAAATGCCTTTTTATTATTATTATTATTTTTAAATGATTATTGAACCATTTTATTTTCTTGGGTAACTCTTGGGTAAGGTCCTACTAATTAGCAAGCACCCTTTCAGTTGAACCTCATAACACTCTGTGCATTAGTAGTTTCTCATTTTGCCACTGGGGGGCAGTATTATATGGATGAACTTGAAGGCTGCAACCATTGAAAAACTCTAATTCCTGCTTTGGGACTATGCAGCCATGCTCTGTGGATGGTCGTACAACACGCGCTGTAATGTTACTCGATTTTGAGTGAAAAAAGTGTGTGTGTGTGTGTGTGTGTGTGTGTGTGTGTGTGTGTGTGTGTGTGTGTGTGTGTGTGTGTGTGTGTGTGTATTTGTGCATGTCAGAGTGGTTGACAGGCTCAGCTCTGCCCGTACCCGCTGCGGTTCCGAGGTGCTCAACTTATGACCTGTAATTACATTGCTACTTTGCTCTCAAATCTCAATAGAGCAGGTTGGTCTCAGACACTTCAATTACCAGTCCTCAATACCTTGCTCTCACATTCCCAGCAAAATCATAATGATAATCCAGGGAATGGACTGATCCAAAGTTTATTGCACATAACATGGAGAGAAAGAGACAAAAGATATGTTGCAATTAAACAGCAAAGAAAAAAAAGGATATAGGTGTTATTCTTATTGTACGGTTTTCCTAGTTATTGTTAAGCATGATTTTCAGGGGGGAAAAAAGACCTGTAACCCCTCTTCACAGATTTGTAAATTCTAGTATCCATTTAAACAGGAAGACTTTTCAATACTTAAAGAAGCGCTTGTGAAAACAGCACGGCAAGGCCAACAACAATACCCCCCACATGTCCCACAGATTCTTTGGAAGCGGTCTGCATCAATTTGCATTCAAACTTGTTGTAAAATAGAGAAGAGCAAAAGATCTATCTATTGGGGCACATTTGAAGGTTGGGTCCAGGTCGCATATGTTTGCCCTTGCATAGTTCTGGCACATTGTGGTGTAACGGAGCCTCAGCTGCAGGATTGCAATTTTTAATGAAAAAGTGGGGGCCCCCCACATCCAGGTAAGACCCCTGGAGGTTGTATTTCCAGGGCTTTGTTGTAACCCACAATGAGGCTGTGTGGACGAGCGCACGCATGTACACACACAGACACACGCGTTCGCGCTCACGCACGCAGATTTAACCCAACAATGATGATGGCTACAGCAGTGGCTGATAAACACTCATGTATTTCCCTGAAAAAAAGCACATTTTGGATGTATCCTTGATCATCTGAAAGACTCTATCAGACATTAAATATTAAATGTCTCCAAACTTTCATTAAGTATATGAGGAAACAGCTGAGGTTATTAAATGCCCACCAAATACAACTTTAGAAATGAAAGAATCGCTGTATTTTTTATTTTTTGGTGAAAACATGAAACAGGCAGTCAGATATTTTAAGGTTCTTTGTGGGCATTCTTTGCAGATCAAGGACAGTCTTATTGCTATTACCTATAAAATATTTAAATATTTTCTCAGTGGCATAATTATAGTCATTTTTTGTACTCATTTAGGCTTAGTTCAAACATCTTCAGTGGATTTCATCTGTTATGGTGAATGGTACAAAATGAATCTGTGTTACTGAGCACTGATTTAAGCTTACAGATAGACGTACTTTACCGTATGTATGAGATCACATGTATCCAAGACGCATCTCTGAGTTTCACCTGCAATAGAAAAAAAAATGCAAGGAAGCTCATCAGTCAATGAGCCATTGAAAGTGTTTGCTCAGCTGTTCAACTGGACGGCTGATCCTAACGGCCTGAAATAGTCTGCCTGGAAAAAAAAAGTGCAAATTACTGGCAAGCATAGCAGTGGTATAATCTGTCTTGCGTCTTATAAGAAACTGAGCTCAAATCTGTGCTCTTGTTTCCAGCCAGCTGTTTATTACCATGCGGGACTTACACACACACACAGAAACACACAGAAACAAACACAGATCTTATCTCAGCAGAAAGATTATATTCCTATCATGAGCCAACTCCCCCCCCCAAACAAACAAACACAGGGAGTTTTTTGGACATCCTGATACTAAGGAATTACAGTAATCCAGAAGCAATAAATGCATAACTAGTATATGTACGATTGTGCAAGACAGCAATCGTACATATTTATTTTTACACATGAATCTCCCCTTTGCACATCGGAAGCCACGATGGGCCAGAAAACACACAGAAATGTTTTTAAGGATGGTAACACTGAACACTTTCACTCACAATAACAGAGCAGACGTCCCTCTTTATGTGGGACAGCACAGCATTTGTATTGCTTGTCCCTTCCGTCCCACTTCTAGAGACTATGTCCCACATTTTTGCCGGCTCTCAAGGACGTGCACTTTTCTAAAGTCTGGATTGCATCAAATGCATGCAAAGGGACGGCTTTTTATTAGCCTGTGTAATGCTATGACCATTTGTGAAATTTAAGAGTTACCAAAGAATCACAAGCTTTGCAGATTTTGGCAAATATGATGAAAATTACCACAAAGAAAATAACTCAGCAGTATATGTGCATAGTAATAATGTTTTTCTCTTTTTTTGCTAGTTATTTTTATTTGTTATTTTTCAGTTTTGCACAGGAAAAAAATGTGTGACACACAGTGCATGTGTGCCACAACTATAACCTGATATTTATGGTCATAGTTATTGCGTAGAATTAGTAGAACAATAGAATTCATAAAATAATCAGATATGGTTCATAAAAGTTGTACTAACATCTGGATGAAACACAAAGACTGTCAATAAAAACGATAGTGAAATGAGAAAATATGAAGACTAATAAAACCATGAGAACAAACTTCAGCTTCATTGTATTCTTATTGTATTTACTTAGCAAAAGAATTATGAAGCTACATTCAGATATAACATATTTAACCACCTGTAGCACAGTTAATGCATGCTACTTTGTCCCCAGTCAAATAATGTTAAAGATGTTTATTAATTTTTATGTTACAGGCAGTAATGCATTAGTCACCTGGCAGGAAGGGCCAGCACACACACCAATGTCACTACAGCTTTCCACTGATTCACCACAGTATTGGGTTTGTCATCTGCTGTGAACGACTAGTATTAAGTGAGTGACAATGGCCCACTTGACATGTTGTCAGTGCACATACTGTTAGCACAATAACATGTTAATATGAATTTGATTTGATTCTACCAAGAAATGTTTTCCAATCGTGGCAGGTCATAAGTCAGGTTAGAGACTATTTTTGAAAATTAAATTAATTACTGAGCTTTCAATTGCTCATACACAGACAGTAAAGGCACTTAGAGATATTATTCAGTGTGAGCACAAAACCAAACCAATGAATTTATCATTTTCATCGTAGCATTTATTTCCTTTGTTACTTTCATTGCTTAGTTCAATGCGTCGGTCTTTATATGACACATGCTCGCTCGCCGTGATGAGTTCTTTCACACAACAAAGGTCAGAGGCATCACTTACAGAAAGAGAAGGACCCCCACAAACACTCAGTTGCTCCTCTATCAATTATTGAGCCGCAGTTGTCAGTTGAAAAGCCAGCCAGACTTTCCGTTGATCTATTTGATGAATATTTCAGCTGACAAACCGGCCACCTGACACTCCTCACCAGAGCAATGTGTGGTTAGAGAGAGGTCACGCGTTCTGGCCACAGTCATGCACATGTGCATGCACATGTATATACAGTTACAGTGTAGCTGTTGTTGCTATTCTATTGTGAATGCTTTTAGTTACTGTTTGTTTACATTACTTTCCCCCCAGAACTCTCTGTGGTGGTATCTGTGTTGACTACAAACAAACAAAAATAACATGTTTCCTTAATATATATGTGGACACTACACGTTGGAGGAAAATGCTACTATAGCCTGAACGATATAGGATTTTTCGGCCCGATACCAACATTTGCAAATATTTATTTACTTTTTCACACTCCCCTCGACTCTGCTTGAATCAGCTAGTTATTTTTTAGCATTCCCAAAAGGAAAGTTTCAATGTACAATGTACTCCGGTGGACTAACTATGCAAAGTAAACTTTATGCAATGTCGACACTTAACATGATGAAGGGTGTCATCTAGACTGGCAAACAGCTAATATTGGCCAATATTATCATCATTATCAGACGATATCCATCCATCCTCAAGTTCCTCTCTCAGCCCTTGGTATTTTTCCAGCTTTTCTTGTTTTTTCTTGTTAATTTTGCTATCACTTGGTATATCTGCATCTGATATGGCCGTCTGCCTCTGCTTGTCTACCACTACCACGTCAGGTTGTTCTTCCAGGCCATACTTGGCACAAATGTTCCGATGCCGGCCACTTGGTTATGGCATTCCATGTATGCCCTTCCTGCTAGCATCTTGCACCCTGCTGTTATATAGTGGATTGACTCAGGGGCATCTTTACACAGCCTGCCAGGTGTGATAGACCCCAGCCTCTATGGATCTTGTGCTGAGAGCTTGTTCTGCCATGATTTGTTCCTCTGTGTTGTCTTTCAGTCCAGCTTTGTCCAGCCACTGGTAGGACTTCTGGATGTCAGCCACGTCTTCTGTCTGCTGATCACACTGTACACACTGTGCAGGAGCCTGTCCTTCCATGATGCTTCTTCTCTTGCTCCTCTTCTACTGGCTCTGACACTCACTAGTCCCCGGCCACCTTTCTGCTTAGGGTACGGTCTCAGGGTGCTGGATTTTCGGTGAAACCCTCCATGCATGGTAAGGAGCTTCCTTGTCTTGACATTAATGGCTTCTATCTCTTCCTTTGGTCAGCTTCTTATCCCATCGGGGTATCTGTGTTGATTGATCAGGTCTTGTTGTTTCCATTCTGCTGATTTCTCAGGACTTGCCTTAATCTCTGCAGGTACTTGGTAGTTGCAGCTTTCCTAGCGGCCTCCTCGTAATTCCCAGATATTCGTAGCTGTCCTCAGTGTCCCCTCTGACTACCTTCCCTCTTTTTGTTACTTTCCGATCCCACTTCTCCAGTTCAAACGGCATTCCCATCCATATGGACTTTTATTTTAGACTTCACCAACCACTGCTTTATTATTCAATGCAGAACACAGATATCTCTTTGCTTGAAGGAAGATACTGATCATTGTAAATAAAATAACATTATAGGTAATCCATGCTGATATTTTATTTTGAGGTTTACTGAAGAACAGAGTAAAATAGTGATGGGTTTCCTGGTGAGTTTGCACAGGGAACACTCAGGATATTTTCATCTAAAATTTTGGGACAATCAAATTCCTAGGATGAAACTGCCAGCTCACTACAAGAATGTTACATGAAAGGGAAACGATTCACCACTTTGAGCATTTTTAATTAAAAAAAGAAAAGTCATATTTTGCATTCAATATAATGATTTGACCACAGCATGAAAGAAAAGCCAAGAGAGCTTGGATGAACTAGTGATGTGTTATTTATGTGGGGCTCAGCTCAGATGCTACCTCACTAAAGGAGACATACCCCATAAATTTTTCTGTGGCCACTATGAGCAGGTCAGGAAGGCACCAATATTTCCTCTTTATTAGAAACAACAGAAACAACATACAGCCATAAAAGGGGCCCTCTGAGGTGAATCTGAAAGACTGGAAATGGCAAGAAAAGTATGCAGTTCGAGGAGCTGAAAGGTAGTCACACAACCCATTTCTCTCCAGTCAGTTCATACGCATCTTGGTGCATTTCCTCATAACTCTTCCACCAGTGACTCACAAAGTCCTCGTGCTTCATCACAGGTCAACTTGGAGATGAACTTTAAAGGAAGAGGTAACAAATGATCACAGCCTCTCGGGCAATTCATATCTGCTGAAGTGCCATAACCGTCTACGTATCCTGACCTCAATTTGGAGGCTGCGTGTTGTGAAGGCCCATCTGAGTGAGATGGTATCGATCTGAGCGGGGGCTCTGGCAGCATCAATAAACAACAGGCTTCAGGCTTCAAGGCTGAGGAGACACATCTCTATTTCAGCTGGAGGGTTTGCATCTGGATACCTGAGTTGGGACGTGGCCCTGGAACAGATGGTGGGACATGTTTTTCTTGCTGAGCTCACAGCTCACATTTGTGAGACCAAGCCAGTGATATTTAGCCCACCCTGCTGGATCTATGAAGGTAAATAAGGCCCCAAACTACAAGCTCACATTTTTTACTCTAAATAATTACGAATTAAGTTTAAGGGGCACATTAGATATAGAAAGATACCAAGTAGCAGCCAATATAGCAGAGAACGATCAATGCTTAATGGGTAGACAAATAGCATTTCAAGATCTTCTATATCAGCATTACAGTGAGAGACGACGGTGCTGACTTTGGCTCGTTAATCAATAAACACAACGAGCCGCCCAATATGTTTGACACGGACTAATGAAATAATAATCATCAAGAGAAAAAGAGGATGTGAACAAAGGCTGCATTTCTTAATAAACAGAAGAAAACAAAACTAAAGTGAAAGGAATTTGGCGGTCCTGCCAGGCAGTTTTGTTGCTGTCTTGTTTACTTGCTTTTCCCTCTTTGCTGAGAAAGTTAAATAAGTGTGCTTCATATATTTAGAGTCAAACTGAGCTCTCTTTGCGCTAAGCAGCTTGTCAATAGCAAGAAAAGAGGCATGGAGCGAAAGAGGAGGCCTGATAAAACGGCTTTTAATTACCAGACAGTGAATGTTGGCCTTCCTCGTCCACTTTCCCCTCCCAGCTAAGCCAGGAGTTTGATTTCTGATAATGCGGATTGCTGACTGGGCTTCATCCTAGTTGTCCCTAAAGCAGAAGGATCTAACGTCACGTCCTGGGAGAGCACGTCTGACAAAGTGCCATATAGATCCTCTGCTTTTCATCAGAAGTCAGTGCTGGTCGAGGCATTAATCCGAGTGCTTGATGGCCTTGCTTGTGTTTCCCCTTTTGTATCCAGTTGCAATTAGGCGGAGTAATAATTTCAAGCATTGCATGGAAATCAGTGGGTCTTTAACCTAATTGTTGGTACAGGTGTAAGATCAGGAAGGATCAATGCAATGAACTCGTAACATCCCTCTGGGAGTGTTTTTTAAAGGTTCAAGTACAGACAATTAAATAAATATATGGTAGATTCAGTGTTTTACATTTCCTTTTCTTTTTAAGTGAGATGGTAATCACTGATAGAGGAGTTCATCCTCAGGCCAATATGGGATGGAGACATTTTTTGTAAGAGCCAATGAAACCCAGCCTAGTGCAATGGCCGGCACAGCACACACACCACCACTGAAATTGTTTTCAACTGGCACATGTATTGTATAGCCAAATTTGAGCCATGGGGAGACAGAGCAGGCTTTAACAACTTCTTATCATTACACAGAACCCAGGTGAACAGACTTAGGTATCAGGTCTGTGGGTAGAGCAATGTAAATGAACAGGATAGAGACTTCACTTTACTCAGGGATCAATGTCTTTTTTCCATGAACTGCAATCAGAGCTGTTTATAGAGTGGACAGAGCAGCTGTTCACTCACAGGGCCGCGATCAACACAGGTTTTAAGAGCCCTTTTGTTTTACACTCAATTATATGCTAATGGCGAGCGCAGAGTGGAAACCTTTAAATACTAATGCTGTTTTAATGTCAAGTGAAAGAGGGAAAAAAAACACTTTTTAAAAAACTGTGGTGGTTTTCATCTCAACAGCAGTACATTTCCGTGTAAGTGAGGGCCATTTACGAAACATTTACAATTGTGATCTAAGGTCATGTTTTTAAAGGAATATTTATCCATAATACCTCAGAAATCTATTGTATTCTCAGTATTGTACTCAACTTATCAACCTTGATCTCAGGTCAGTGTTATCTACAGCAAAAGCGGTAATAATTCCTTTTCAGTGCAGAAACAAAAACTTTTTAAACCGTATGTATATTTCATTTTATAACATAGGAAAAAAAAACCCAAAATAAGATCCATAAGAATAGCAGCGTTCTCTCAAACTTCGCCTTTTAGAATTTGACAGATTGATATAGATAGTGCAAGTCTTTTATTTTGAAAAGGCAACGAGCGGATGTTGATTCGGAAGCGCTGTTGTAGCAGTTTCCTCAAAACTAGCTATACAGCTAAACACCTACGTTAGTACAGTGTAAACTTTGTCTCGTGGAGCAGTGGTGTACACGTTCACACTTCGGGATAAGCCTTTCATACGGTTATGACTTGACTGTGGTGTCGGCGGCGACCGACCTCAAAACCTTTTTGTTTTTTAAAAAGGCTCCGCATCACTTAAATCAAGAATCCGGACTGAGCAGGATGCTAGCATGTATCGTTAGCAAACTGCTGCAGGGAATTAGCTGGTTAGCTTCCACATCCAGTCAACTATTATGAGGCTGAAGCTTCCCTCTTATTGCTCTCACTTAGGTTAAATACTGACAGCGCAATGAACACCGAGGCGATAGTGATCCGAATAAAAACGCCGACAGGAGACATGGACTCGTCCGTGGACTGTCCGTCTCTTCTGAACTTCAATGACTTGCTCGTGAGTCTGCCTCATGCCAACTATCACTTTTCACTCACAGACACACTGCACAAGTCAAAAACACACGGACTGTTTCTGACTCAGCGTGTCGTAACCCTGCCTCATTAATATCTGTCAGTCTAATAACCATCCTTAGCTGTCTGGTCCTAATTCACCCTGTCAAACATTACAGGTCGCAATCAGAGATGTCATGCCTGAAGCCACTGTCACGGCCTTTGAATGTAAGTACCTGCTTTAGAGTTGAACTGCTGTAATGCTGCAAGAGGAAGCTTTGAATGACTGTGTTTACACACCAAAACAATAGCCCTGTAATGTAGGGACTTGTAATCATTTATCAGATTGGTCTGAAGGAGAGGAGATCTCATGCAGCTGTGTGAGAGTAAGAACCGATCCCTGCTGTCATGGGCTAGACTCTAGCCCTCTTGAACGGGCTTCATCTATCTGAGAGAGTAAAAAGCTTCACACATTTTCATTGTGTTAGCTTCTCTCTTCTCTGTTCCCTTTTTTTACTACTCGTGTTAACCTCTAGCATGCGTTTTATCCAGACATGCCATAGCTACTGTACTAACTGATTGATTGACAGGAACAGTTGAAGTTTCTCTCATTCAATCAAATTAAGATTTAGCCTCTTGGTATAGGCACCATTCAAGCCTGTTTACGGGTAGAGTGCAAAGAGTTTGATTGACATACAAACATAAATACTGCTTACTGAGTGCTTTTATACATTATATTTTATTGTATGATTTTGATTGTATGTTTTGGCTCCCCAAATTTTGCTATTGCATTAATACTTAATATGGAATGATATGCTTTTTTGTTTGCATGCCTTGATTCTATTAAATGTTTATTATACATAAAAGTGTTGTTTTACAGTGTCTTCTGTTTATATTTATTATACCACACTTGTTACTGCAAAAAAAAATCTGTTTTGAATTTTCTCTGTGATTTCCCCCCTTCCCCATTATTAGTATTTTATTTTTTACAGTTGTACTGTTTTTGTTTTTGTGTTGTTGTTTTTTGTTTTTTTTAGACGAAGATGAGGTGGGAGACAGAATCACAGTAAGAAGTGATGAAGAACTCAAAGCCATGTTGTCATATGTGAGTACATAAATGTTGCATGCAGTACTTTGACCAAGTCAGGCATAATATCCACAAATTGCGAAAGTCTTGAGCGACCCTTGCTTCCTCTTTATATTTTGTTTCCAACAAGCTGGACTTTGTAAGTCTTTAAAGTGCTCTTGAGCATAATTCTCTAGGCTATCTGAAGGTCAGGATATTGGCTGATTTTTTTATTTTTTTTAACTAGTTTTCAGTTCAGTCTTCCTACCTGACCATTTTAAGAGGACTGATGTTTGTTGTTTTGAGCTATTAGTCAAAAATCACATATCTCAGCAAGGTGTGTCAAGAAATCTGAAGAAACTAAACAAGTGGAGAACAAAAGAAGATGTGGTAGGCCTAAAAGTATTATTTACAGTAGATGAAAAGTACCTGAAAGTCCACAGAAAGTCATTAAGGCATGGGAAAGCGAGGGTCAGATTAACATGAAGAAAGGTAAAGCAAAAAAGAGACAGAGAATTTTTTTTAAAAGGGTGGGAAAAAAGACACAAAGGACAATAGGTCACCAACTGCTGCATCTGTAACAAAACGCATTCAGCAAATAAAAAGCACCTGATAGAGGATAGATACGCAAACGTACAGTCTTTCTGTGTGTATGAGTAATAACACTCATACACACAGAGTGTGATTGTGTGGTTTTCATGAAAGTTACTTGATTATGAGTTTGATAAACAACAACAACAGCCACTGGTAGCCAGAGGTGACAACCTAAATTACACAAGAAATGGACTGAAAATATGTGGCAACAGGTCTTATGGAGTGATGAAGCTAAATTTGTTTAAAGTTTGTTGAGTTTAGGTTAAAGGTAGAACAGTGAGTGTCTACAGCTATCTGTTAAACACTGTGAAGGCTCCGTCATGGTTTGGGGCTGCAGTTAAGCCTGTGGTGTTGGAGGTCTTGTCAAAGCTGATGGATTCTGAGTGCAGAAAAGTGTGGCCAGACTTTGATACACCATGCAATCTCATCTGGAAAGTGTGTGCCTGGCAACAGCTTTATTATTCAGCATGACAATGATCCTAAACACACTGCCACTGCGCAGAAAAACACACAATTGAACACAGTCAGTCATGGATTGGCCTCCCCAGAGCCCAGACGTCTGTAGCTTTTCAGCTCACAGCCCGACACACACCAACACAACAGCACAGATAGTACAGACGTTAAGGCGGCGAGGCGCGATTGCGGGTGCCGCTCAGGTGCAGCGTCGCTGCAGACCACGCCCCGCCACACACATTAACCAGGTAAAATACATATTTAGGCAGAATTTTGCAAATATCTATTTTTCATTTTTCAGCAGCGTAGTGCTTTTTTTTTCCAATTATTATTTTTTTAAAAGTCAGGTCAAGGCTCCAAAAGCCCAAAGGTGATTTAAGGGCGGCGGCTCACAACAGTTTTTCTTTGCTACATGGGTCATTTTAGTTCAGCTGGGTGTCTTTCCTTTTGTTATATTTCTTTAAGAGTTCAAAATGTGTTAATTACATGAATAAAATGTAATTTTCTCTGTAGCACTTCATGGATTTAAGCAACACCTTAGTTGTTTACACAAAGCATAAAGGTAAAAAAAAACAATATATACAGTGTTATCTTCATTTTAGATGTCAAAAAGTACTTGCAGCTCCAGTGTTTTCTTTTGCATGGAAATTGCGTCCAAATGTCTTTTTGGGTGTTAAAGGTTGCTGACCCCTGGTGTAAGAGAATTCACACTGTTTAAGAATAAATATGGTCACACCAAATATTGAATTTCAGACTTGTTAGAATTATACAAGCTCTATACATATGCTGTATTTCTAAGTATGTCTGCACATGTGTCAATAAATCACTGCACCTATTTCCTAATTTCCTAGCAAAATATAAAGAAATGAGGGGTTGATCAAGGCTTTTGCACAGCACTGTACATGCCAGGGTTATGTTTTCCAGTTATGCTGCTGCATTGTAGCATTCTTACTGTGTGCCGATTCCTCATTGGAAAGTAGTTCTGACAGAAACTGTTCACATTCAATCCTTTGTGCAGTTTAGATGACATGGCCAAGAGCATGTCTGAACTACATTTGAGCATTTTGAAAGGTCCTCCTCCTTTATGTGTTCTGCACTATTTTGGTTAATTTTTTTTGTGCAGCTTTTTAGAGCCATTTAAGTGTCTGGGGTTTTGTATATTGTATCGTTTGGAAAGCTTTTGAGGCACGTCAAATTGACATGACACAGTAACAAGGACGTTGTTCAGATTTTCTGTATTTTTTAAGTGCTTTGCTCAGCGCCATAATAAAGCCACTCACCTCTCTTTTTATTAAGCAAAACCTTAGACCCAGTCAATCCTCAACAATCCTGAACTCTCAGTTTGAGTGTTTACCTTTCTAGCTCGCATGGACTTAAGGTGTAAATAAGTCATTTTAAGAATGGTTTGAAAAAACCTTTAGTATTAAATATGCTACACCAAAGTTTTTAATGTTAAATTAAAAGGCGTTCTTCGATAGCCACCAAAGCCTTGGTTGAATTCAAAATGACCTCATCAATCTGGTGAGTTACATCAAATACTATAAAATACTTGGCCTAGAACGAGAAGCACAATTCTTCAGGTAGCAAAACATGAGACGGCAAGATGCTGATTTGATGGCAATCTCCACTGACGTAGTTATTTATAATATAACATGAAGAAATTGAAGCCATATAGCCTCATCTAGCAGTTAACCTATGGCAATATTCAGCAGCACACATGCAGACACGTCCCACATCCCCTTCAGCTCCCTCAAATACTGCAGTATATTTTCATATTCGACCATACTTACTGTTCATGCCGCGGACAGTAAGAGTAATGGCGTGTAATGGGTTTTCTGTATGAAGTACACTGTAAACTAAATGAACTGTCAATTTTTATTATTTATTATTCAGTACTTAAAGTTTTGCCTCATTAAAGAGCAGCCCCCCTGGGCTGCAGAGTTGTTCAAAATCTACTTTCATCTGTGGATGTCTTTTACCCCCCATCAGCTCACAATGATGCTACTAGAGCCACAGGCACAATTTACACTCCCTGCTTCTTTTTTTTTTTGTCCATTTTTGTCATGCATTCACTTGTGGTTGCTTTTTAATCATTAAGTAGCATAGGGTAGCAGGGTGATTAAGCAAAAAGAGACAGATGTTGTGCCAAGAAGTGTTGTTAGACAGACGTGGAAAAGGCTTTGACCTAAGCAAGTTTTGTTTTCCACAGATCCAGCGGATGTTGTTCTGTGCACTGTCCTGTTAAAGCTGGAGTAATGGTTGAGAAAGGGGCAGTGTTTACAGTGGGACAAATTATGATTTGATCTCCTGCTGAATTTGTACGTTTGCTCACTTACAGTGAAATCAACAGTCTCTAATTTTTATGGCAGTTTAATTTTAATGGAGAGAGACCAAAATTCAACCAAAATCCAGAAAAAAAATCCTGTTGCATAAAACTTCTAAACTGATTTGCATGTCATTGAATGAAAAAACCATTTGATCTCCAAGCAAAACAGGACTTAGTACTTGGTAGAAAAACCCTTGTTGGAGAGTAGAGCAGTAAGAGGTTTCTTGTAGCTGGTCTTCAGGTTTGCACACATCTCAGGAGGGACTTTTGCCCACTCCTCTTTACAGAAACTCTCTAAATCCTGTAGGTTTCTTGGCTGCCTCCTGGCAACTCAAAACTTCAGCTCGCTCCACAGATTTTCTGTAGGACTGAGGTGTGAAGATTGACGAGGTCACTCCATGACCATAATGTGGTTCTTCTTTAGCCACTCATGTGTTGCCTTGGTGGTCATCGTCATGCTGGAAGACCCATCCAGCACCCACTACCCATCTTCAGTTTTCAGGGAAGTAGATTCTCGTCCAGGAGTTTAAGGGTGCATGCCCCCATCCGTTGTCATCTTGATGCGATGAAGTTGTCTTTTACCCTTAACAAAAAAACAGCCCCAAGACATAATGTTTCCACCGTGCTTGACATTGGGGATGTCGTTCTTTGGGTCATACCCAACATTTCTCTTTCTTCAGACACGGTAGGTCGATGCCAAAGAGCTCAATTTTGGTTTCCACAAAATTCCACAGCAGCTTCAGACTTCCATGATGCTGACCAACGTTGACTTGATGGTCATTTTTTATATTTCTTTCATTATATGTCTGTGTGTGCACACAGCCAGTCTGTAGGAGGTGTAATTCTGGCTGGGTTGAAGGGGATTAAATACTTTTTTGTAATAATTCTGTCTTGCTCCATTAAAACCACGAACTTGCATTAACATTAGAGACTCTTAATTTCTATGTAAATTTTGGTTGTTTCTATTTTGATGTCAGCCCAAGAAGTCATACGTCTGTGATTTCAACAAAAAAGAAAAGTTGTCATTTATCATGGGCTAAATGTTTAGTTGTATGTTACATGGAAAATATCGCAATTAATTACAGAACCGTGCAGACTTGTTTTACTTGTTAGATAAAATTAGGCCGACACTGTGGTTTGTTTTTATTGCATTTTTATTTGTCTGAAAAAATGCATGTCCAAAAACCTTGAGTTCCTTGTAATTTGTTGCAGATGAAATGAAAATGAAATGAAAAAATTGATATTTTGTTAAAGAAACATTGAAACGTGTATTGTTTTTGCTGGCAGTTACACTTTTTGTCTTTATTCTGACATGCCTTAGGTGTATATAAATTTATGACTGACCCCTGCCTCTTTCTACAGCGCCCAATAGAAATATTAAGTATCCACAACAGTGCACAGCTTTTCCCACAGATTTCAGACCCCATTTGTTCAGTGAATTTTTGGCAAACAAATCTCGGAGCCTCATAATGGCTTTCTACTCATGGGACTGCCAGCTGTACAAAAAGCTGCTGATCACCTGGAAATACTGGGCTCACTAGACTATAATTTACGCTAGCCGTGTACTTTGAATGTTTTATGCAAGTGTTATGCATTTCAGCTCTGGATTGCATTTGTATTTAGGGTTTTTTTTTCCCTGTTGTTTGCTGCCTTTTGGCCTCCGTGGAGACTAGTGGGTTTTTGCTTGAGTGTTATTAATTCCAGGTGAGCAGACAGCCATTATATGAAATTAATAGGAATTAAGGGAAGCAGCATGTTAGGTGAAATGTGGGATAATTCAGTTTCTTCACGGTTGCTTTGTGTGTGTCTGTGTGTGTGCGTTTGGGAGGGTGTGTATATTTTTATTAGGAAATGTATAATCAGGCTTTTAAATACGCTGTCAGTGCACGATGTTTGCTTTCTTTCTTTCTTCTTCTTTTTTTTTTTTGTCTTGTTCAAGATCTTTGCTTTAACATTGCCCTGCGAAAAATTCACGCTCGTGATTACTGAGCAAAATTAATGCTCAAATTCAGCACTTAATTAACATCAGTCTACAGAGGGCATTTATTGTGAGAAGTATCCCCCAGCACTAAGAACATTGATTGCTACATGCTCCTGCGAGACCCGCTAGACTTCCAGGCATTTCTAATCATTGTTCGACACCTTGAAAGACAGACGCCCCCTGTTCAAAGTTAAAGACCAGCCTATGTCAGGTGCTTAAAAAAAACAAAAAAACATGTGACCTCATCCCTTCCTCACTCAGCTCCCCCTGGAGGTAGTGGCGCTAATTCCACCATTCCCATTTGCTCTTGGTCTGCTAATGATGATGAGACTCACACTTTCTCTCTCTTGCACTCTGGCTTGTCCCTTAAGGCTGAGCGATGGTATTTGGGATCGGACACTGTTTAGTTATTGGCCAACAATGGAGAATGTCTTTTAATAACACACCTACTACAGATTAGGTGGTAATTGCAGCCTTAATCAATAAGCTAGCTGAGCGGAAAATTAAAGGTACGTGAAGCCCGAACACCCCCAAGTCCCCCCCCCCCAACACACACACACACAAACACACACACACACACCATGTTTTTTTGCTATTAAGACCCATTGTTCAGATGCGGCCTATTGAGAATGCTGGAGGGCGAAAGCAGAGGGCTAGGAGCGAGGAGGGGATCTGACAGTGATAAATAGGCCTTTTAATAACAGCTGTGCCACATGGGTAGCCATTCTGATCCATTCCAATCCAAGCCGTGCCCATCGTCCTCCCTCCTGCCTCCTCAGTGAAAGAGCATTTACATTTTGCTGCGATCACTCAGTACTAGTTTGTAAATGAATTACAATAAACTTGTGTATGTGTGCACAATATAAAGACATCGTCTCAAACTCAACCCCTGCAAAAGCAGAAGACATCAACAAAACGCACATAAGTAAACACACACACACACTCTCTCTCTCCCATGCTCACACACACTTGCGGTTTAACAGATGGTTTGGTTAACTGAAACATCAATTATTGCATTGCCTTGGCAAGCAACCGAGAGGCTCCAGAGTGCGTGCATGCACGTGTTAGTCCTGTAGGATATGAGTGTTTGGTGAGCTGTTGACCTGGAGGAGAAAAGGGTTAATGCTACACTCCTTCAGAACAAGCCCACAGGGCATTGGTCCTCGTCTGCAACAGATTTCCGCACAGCATGCTCACGTTTTTTTTACAAAAGACTGTGGATTAATTCTGGTGGCAGTTAAATAAACATTTTGTGTGTGTGTAATACTCTAAAATTAGGCCATGTAGTGTAGGGTCAGATCTTCAAATTTAAGGTTTTTCTACCTCTGTCGTGTGCTGATAACATTCTTGTACAGATATTATCTGTGAACTTAAATGCATGTAAAGTCATTTCAATTTAGTGTCACACTCGACTGTTTGTCATTTGCTTTTCCCCTTTTAGTACTGCAACACAATGAATGAACAACGCATGAATGGACTGCTGCCGGACCCTCTGCAGATTTTTCCAAGAGGTACAAAAGTGAGATGTTCTATTTTTATCACGGGCTAGGCGATGCTAACGGCTGCTTTGTAATTAACGTGGTGACAATTAATCACCAGCACCATTTAAATATATAAAAATATTCACACTTTATTTGTAAACGCCTATTTTACTAAAATTAGTGTACATGACCTGCGCTGTTTTCACAAAAATGTGAGCATTTGGTGAGTAGGAGTAACAGTGGAGCCTCTGGATAACATTAAAATTCAGCGGCTGGCTTTGTTGTTGGATGTCATTCATAAATCTACATTTCTTTTGCTCCAAGGGCATTCAAAGTGCATGCTTGTGTTCAGCTCAGGCTAAGCCTTGCCTGCATCTCTGGCATTGTGCAGTTTCTGTTCCTAAACTGGTTTTCATAATGAGGGCCTTTTCATAACATAGTTTTTCTATATTTTCAGCTAGTTTTCACAACGCTCAAAGACATACATGATCTCTAACAGGCCCTAGGGGAGATGTGATGAAACATTTTATTGTCTCCCTTTAGCTCTCTGGCTCACTCTGTTTCTCTCTCTATCTGCCCCTCTTTCCTCTAACGCTGTGATTGTTTTCTTTCTACCTAACTACCAACCAACCATCTCAAGAGACCAACAGCTCAATCACTCTCTTGTCCACAACTAATTTTTTAGTAACTCTCATTTCATCATTTTTTTCCTTCATGAAGAACTGATTCCTTTTCACCACATTTGTAAATGGCCCAGTGATGTGTTCTACAATCTAGTCAATTACTGTTTCAGCCGGCAAGACTCCAGGGATCCGGAACATACATGGCCTGAAGGTACCTATCTCAATAATTGTTTCGGCTGCCTTACACAGAGAATGAGGGGAGGGTGAGAAGTTGAGTCAAATGGATTGATAATGCTGTGTTCCACTTATTGAAATGTCAATTGAAGTCAAGGCTCTCCTTCTCTTTCACTCATTGTCTTGCTCCCCTCGACTATGTTTATGCATTAGCATATCTGGCTGCGGCTGTAGCAGGGCCTGTCTCTCTGCTTTTCCATCCGTCTCTCTGTATTCTTGATTCTCATGCTGCGATAGTCATTTAAGAACAAGGTGTTATCTCCCCTCCAGAGTATTATGATCCTCTCATTCCCTATGATAGAAAGAGTGTCAGCGTTGGTTAGAGAAAAAACTAAATCGGGCAATAAGAAGATGTCATTGTTCAACCATGAAATTGTCATTACAAGCCCCCAAATGGCCTCTCGCAGACCTTCCCATTTTATGTTAGGCATATGTTGCTATTGAAACTCACTGCTAATTACCATGGGTTAAATGACTTGACACCTCCTCCATCTCTCCAGATGATCCATATTATATCCATCTGCATTTCAATGATAAAATCCCCCCCCCCACACACACACACACTCACAAATACTACTTTATGTATCCTCTGAGGAGCTTTGAGAAGTGCTACTGAACCGAGTCAGTTTTTTTTTTTTTTAAAGGTCAAGAGTCTGTTTTGAGAATACGATGTTCTTTCCAGAAAACCTTTAGTCTTTTGCTAATCTTTCCCTGCTTTTCTCCAGCTTTAATACAAAAGTAATTGGCCGAGGGAAGCCCTGTGTGCCTTTTTAAATGAGGTTTTCTTGGGCACTAATTAAAGAGACATTCCCTGTGCTTTAGTGGACCCAACGCATTGGCCTTTTGATCTCAATTAATATGCTATTTTTAGTATCTCCTTTAAAGGGTCTTGTCTCTCCTTTTGTGTTCATATCTAGGTTGAGCCTGGAGGTCTTTGGAGTAAACATAGATGCAGATGAATAGATGTAAAGAAAAAGTCTCCCACGAGGCACGAAAATGGGAATGTCTTAAGTTTTCGTCTGGACTCTCCCAGCTGATTTTTGCTGTCTTTCTTCCTGTGCTTTTATGCAAATAAAAATTTTCTTCTTCTTCATTTGGCTCTTTTTTTTTTTCTTTTTTTTTTAAACAGTCAATTGACTTCACAAGCTGAAACGAGAGGCTTGTGTTTTATTGTCCATGTGACCATGTGCTGTTTTTTTTTTGTGTGTGTGTGTGTGTGTGTGTGTGTTTTTTTTACATTCTTATGCCTGTCTTTGCACACCTTCAGGTTAATACAAGGCCTAATCCAGCAAATGACTGCAGTCACGCTGTCCCAGACTCTATAGCTAACAACAGGTGAGCTTTCTGGGGCACAAGGATCATGTTACACTACCTGGAATAAACAACTAAACCTCTGGTTGGTAAATGTGGTGAAGTCTGATATACTGTTTTCTGTCCTCCAGCTTAAAAAAGTCATCTGCAGAGCTGAAGAGGATCTTGACAAATGGCCAGGTTAGTGTGTGCTTTGGGGTTTCTGTACGATTCCAGCCTGTAATCTTACTGCTGTTGCTCTGAGACCTACTGAGGGGCTGTGGGCATGTCATACAGGGTGTGTATTTGGATGTTGTCTCGTCACGCTGACTGCACCCAATATATAGACTTGCTCTCTCCTTTCTCACTCACACGCACTCTGACTCTGTAACTAGTGTATGCATTCAGACACAGTGGCTATCATGTAGGAAGAAAATTAGACATACAGCCTTCCTGGTTTCTACCTGATTGTTGGGGTTTCACTGTATTACTGTGGGGTCTTTATCTTAAAATATACAGTGCCTTGAGGTGACAGTTGTTGTGATTTGGCACTGCATGAATAAAATTGGAATTGAAACCATCATTTCTCTTTACCTCCATCTTCTCACCTTGCTATCACATTAGTTGTGGTTAAATTAGGGAGGGTCCATTATCACGTGTTGTGTGCAGGCATGTTTACATGTTTACTGCACAGCCTGACCCTTATCAGTACTCATCCACAGTCTAAATATCAAAATAAAGGAACTTTTTAAACTAATGTATTGTTAGTCTGCAGCCTCAGTGAACATCACACACACTGAGGTCATGTTGAACGGAGGCAATAATTAGAAATTAAAAATATTCACTTTATTTTGTTAATTAAAAAATTATACACGCAAATAAAAGTACTTTTAAAAATAATGACAAATAAAAAAAATGTATTTTTGGCACAAATTTTAAGTTGTGTAGTTACCAAAACGTGTAGTGGATTTATTTTGCTTTTATATTTTTATTTTGCATTATTAAGGGACATATTTTAATATTGAATAGTGATGTTTTGAGTAATTTTCACCCTAAAATCTTAGACCAGGACAAACGTTACATAATGAACTGTAAAATGTATTTATGAATTGAATACATGATGGCTGTCTTACATAAAAGTATGCTGATATTATACAAAACAACAACATACAACTCTTACTTTTTTTTCATGGATTTATTCTGCCTTCTTCAATGCTTAGTTGATATTTATATTTACATAAGCTTTGCCTCAATCAATTATTTTATCGTCCTGGTTGGAAAAATCTACAAAATGTACAAGAGGAGGAAGCTACATGATCACACCCTGACTTAAAAAAATGAATAAATTATGAAATGATTGAAAACAACTCATCATTAAATCCTACAACATTCAGCGTCCCACTCGCCCAAACACAGTATTGTTTCTTTGTTTTAAATTGGACAGCAAAACCTTGTATTGATCTCTTCTCCTCCTTCTCTTATTTTGTTTTTCACTCCTTACGTCGCTGAACTTGGACTGACCTGAATTCTTGTCTTGTTTATAGCCTTCAATTACAGTGCAGTCCCATCTCCCTCACGTGCTCACATCTCTGTCTCTCTGCCAGTTTAGTTACACATGTAATTCAGCGGTTGTATTGCTTCTCATGTTATAACATCCACTTACAATCAGTGTAATCCTGGGTGTGTTTCCTTCTCTGCAGATAAATGCCCAAGATATCCACTATCAGGAGCAACTTGGCCATGGAAATGGAGGCACAGTTTACAAGTAAGTGTTTGTTGGCTCTCACGATGAGGCACCAGCATTGCAAGGCCAAAGCACTGTAATGGATAGTGACACTGAAGAGATTATGGTGCATTCAGTAAGCCTGAAAAAACTGTACCTGGCAGATATTCAACAAGAGTGGGTACTTTTAGATTGAGTGTGACTTCTATCATTTTTCTGTCCACTTTTTCTAACAAAATAGGACTCAAAACTGCATTTTGTGTGAAGGGGTTTCATTCCTCACAGCACTCTTTCTGTTCAATTGTGTCTCCATCTATCACTCACTGTTTGGTGGGGCATCTGTCAGGCTGATTTTCATCTGTACCTTCATTTTTTTTTTTTTATTCTGGGTTGAAGGTTGCAAACATATATGATATCGATTTGGGGCTGTAAGGTATGACAGCTATTGACTTAATTGGCCTATAGTAAAGCACATAACCTACCACCAAGAAGACTTCCATCCTTTCTGGCTAGACAAATGTATGACTAACCTGATAACGTTGTGACAAGGTTGGCATTTGTGTCGCTCCTTCTATCTTTCTTTCCCCTACCTTGTGCTTTCTCTTTCCCATCAATCCTCAGCTATTGAGCTGTTTTATTGAGATTGAAGTATTGATCACTGCTCAGACTAACCTTGGCTTGACGGAGTGCTCTGCTTCTGATAGTCCAACAAATCCAAACGTCTATCTTTTTTATTTCTTCATCCTTTTCTTTCCAAACACCTTTTACTCTTTTATGATTTTTGAGGTTTTTTTTTTTAATATATATATTTTTATAGCTGCAGTTTCTTATAGTTGTCATAGAATAAGATTGTTCATCAGTTTGGCACCAGAAGTGGTTACACTGCACAGGGGGAAGGCCAATACTGCAAACCCAACAACTTTTCAGTCAATTTAGCCCAGCAAAAAATCTATATGCAATGCTGCTGAACTTTCTAAGGTTGAAAGGAGACGATTTTGAAAAAACAAAACAAGTAATGTTTGTTATTTGTGTTCTATTTATGTGTTTATCTAATTTTAATTTGGCTTTTATTAGTATTTAATGAACATGCTTTAATTATTTGACAGATACTTTTGCAGGTCAGAATCATTTAGACAAGCAAAGGAAACCAAGTGTACTGAAAAATGTGCATGTTGACCGCTCACTCTCATGCCATCTTTACTATGTGTGATGCTAATTCCATTTAGCAAATTTTGTGACATAGAAATGAGGCGATGCTGTGCCCTCTTCAGGACCTGCTGTTCATTCCAGCTTATATTGGGCCTATCACTTGTGAAGAGCACTACGATAAGCTCCCCACCTTTTAACCTCTTAGCCCATTTATGACCTAGAGCCATTTAGACTCAATTGGATGTTACCAACATCTCAGCTCTCCATAGCCACATACTGACCTAACCATCCATCAATGTCAGCCTTTGTTTTTTATTACACACTCTTTCAGAAGTCCATCTTGTCCGCCACTCCTACTGACTCTACGCCTTATAAATACAATAACAAGGACACACAGGCTGTACTTGTGACTCGTGGCGGTGCAATTAAAAGAAGCACATTTGCCTGGCTGTGGTGACATCTACTTAGACATCCACGGCTGCTCCTTTAGTGTCTCAGCCCATTTTCTCCATTGATTTTATTTTTCCTTTATATTGATCATTGCGTTTCAAATGGCTGTGCTTCACTGGTTGATTGCTCTTAGATTTTCTAGTTGTCTGAAGAGCCAGAGGCATTGTGTTTCCATATATGTGTCTTTTTTTTCAATTTTTTGTTTCCTTTATTAAATTTGGTCCAATATATGAATTTGTGCAGTGATGGGTAAGAACTAGAGCCTTAACAGGTATACATTTTGGGGATGGATAACTTCACCCATAAATGCTCAAGCCTTCTCTGAGTGAAACTGTTTCCAGCTATGCTGCAGTGTTTGGTGTGATACATGGATGTCCCACTCTAAACACTTGATCTGCATTTTTACCAAACTTGAGAACAGTGTTGGTCAAATAAAGCTATTTAAACCTATTTTCTGCATATTCCAGCATATAAAATAAAAGGCGGAGGTTTGCCCTGGTGCAGGTGTGTCGCAGCGGACAGTGGAAGGATCCAGCAGTTTCTCTGTGAATTTCACATTTCCGTGGCAGCGTACTCGGTGCTTGCTCGGACGTTTAGGGGGTTTTTCGTTGTAAAAAGAAGTTTTCTTCCCACACAGTGAGCAGCGGACGCTAATGTTTTTGTCACTTTTTACGGAATCAAACTCAAAGTAACGTCAGTATTTCCTCGCTTTAAACGCTGCACGGTCATATGCTCTCCCGCACTCGTTATATTATCCATTGTTGATCTGTTGCCACGAACGTCGCACTCGCTTACGTCACTGTCACGAGACACTCTTGCAAAAAAAATCACGGTTTTAGTAACGCCCTAACGCAGCGTGCTTACGGGAAAGTAACGATAATCGAATTGCCTTTTTTTGCAATAGTAATCTCTTCCTTTACTCGTTACTTGAAAAAAGTAATTGGATTACGCGTTACTGCCCATCTCTGCTTGAGAATAAATAGCACCTTTTGCACCAATCTTAATGTTGAGGATGTTGATCCAAAGACCAAATGGCAGTATCCATTGGAGGAGTCAACAGTGGCTCATAAAGTGTGCTCAACACTCTTTTTAAGCATTCAAGGTGAGGATCAGACTGTTGGTCGTGCTATAACTTCCTGAATCATCTAAATCGGATAATTTCCCGCATTTGACCTCAACTTTAGTGCCTGCAATCATACCCGGACCTACTGCACATTAAAAGCACAGGCGTACTTTTTGACTATACCAATACATTTCTCACTCATCGCCTAACCTTCCTTCAGGTTTAGCTTCCTATCATCACATCCTCTGTCCTAAAATCAAATTCAACTTAATGGGTTGCCTGCGTACTTTGTGCATGTGCTCAGCCCAGGACTTCTATGGAGCAATGTACAAGGCTGATTTTGAAGTGGTGAATATAATTTAGATGAGTTATGGTTTTTGATATTTGTATATGAAGACCTGTTAAGCTAACTTGGGTCTCATTAATGCACATCTATATCTGTTTCATCCACAAGAGGCCTGTTCACAAAAATATTGAGCGTTTTTCATACAGTGGTAAAGAAACCTTTAAACGCTTTTTATTTGAACTCTGGATTTCTGCTCATAATGTTTTGGATTATTAGGGAGCCTTTTATGTCTCTGTGTTTGGGTTTCTGTCAGTCTGTGGCACTTGGGTGACCGGTGAAAGCAGTATCAGGTGAGGGAGTCAGGGAGAGAGAAAGGCAGCTCGTCGTCCATGTGGCAGTGTAAGCATAGCACGTTAGCCCTGATCCAGGAGGCCGATCTCTAACCCACGGCCCCAACTTCAGAGACATAGAGAGAGGCCCTATGAATACTGCATGATGAAGCTTTTATTACAGAGCGAGCTAGAGTGTAAATAAGATCCAGGCAATGGGGCACGTTTACTGGGGTCAGATCAGGGGGAAGTGGCAGGGGGTGGCTATGTAACCTTGTCCCCATGTCTCCTGCTGTCACAAGCCTGTCACTGTAACTCATACAGGGATGTTCGGCCCTGAGGCAGTCAAGGACAACCTCAGAATAAAGCTTCAGTGCAGTAGAGGTCCTATTGCATCTCCACCCCTAAAACATGCCCTGAACATGCATTTCTTTAAACTTGGAGATTAAGAAGCTAGTCACTGTTTCTTTTGTGGCCTCCTTTAGCTGCAGAAACCGCCATCAGATGTTTCCTATAGTTGAGATGTTTGTAACTTGAGACTTGCATGACAAGGAAATAACTTGCAGAGGACCGCTCTTCCTCCAAAACCATGCAAGTCCATCAATATTTCCAGACTTCATAGAACAGCTTATAGCTTGCTATGCTTCATAATTGGCTGAGGTTAAGATCATTGTAGAATTTGTACTTCCTTTATTCCTGAAAAGCAGTGTTCAGTTTTTCAACATTCTTAGCCTCCTCAGTGAGAACAATAAGTTGTTTAGCACGGTGAAGACGTGGTTTAATCTCCTTTCAGGCTGCCACACTTACACAGCCTGCCCAGTCAGTATTTAACATGTCTACCCCTGCAATCTTGCCTCAATTAACATCTTTGTCTTAATTAAGAAGCAGCAGTCATGCTTAACTGATATTGATTGTAGCTTAAAGGAAGACCGAGACATCAAAATGAAAACAAGGCTATCAGCCTTCGTGTTCAAAGAGCTCTGGTCTAGAAAGATGACGCTTAAATTCTTAAACACTGTATCCGTCTTGAGGCAAAAAGAAATGACAGTGTGAAATCAGAAGAAGCTAATGGAAAAAATATTTAACAAAAAACAACAAAAAAAATCTGGCCTTCTTGTTTTATCTGTAAAATTTGGCTCATGGCAGACCTTTGTCATGGGTCCTGACACAAATTAAAGTTGCAAGTAATTCAGAGGATTATTTAAGCAATACTGACTCTACTACCTGTAGATTCAAGGAGGGCATAGAAGCTGAGACCCTGTAGCTATCAGTGAATTTAATAAATTGTTTAATATGTGAGGTTACTGTTTCTTCTCTGGACACCTTGAAATAAATGACAATCACTTAAATGTCTGAAGTTTGTCTTTAATTAGGGGAAAAAGAGAAATGTGGCATGGCTGTAGTCAGAAAGCCAGAGCCAAAGTTAGCTCTAACTGTGGGTAAAAACCTGAAAGGCACTAATAGGTACCATTAATTAAAGGCCTGGGACAGTTTAGAGGTATCTGTCCGAAGAGAAATGCGATCCTCCAATCTTAGACACATTAATCACACCTTGTGCAATGCACATTCTCTCTGGATGACCCACAGACGGTTGAGTAGCCAGGTATCACATTTACTAAGCCTGTTTGTGAGCTAACCAGCCTGTGTGACGTACACTGAAGCCAGCTCATCCCCATCACCTGACAGCTGTTGGACAGTATTTGTCCTTGAGGATTGTATGCTGAGAGGTCACCGGTCCCGTAAACTAACCTTCAAGGGCTGTAACTAAAGCCGATGTTTGGCATTAAGGAGTTTGATAATTAAATCATTATGGGGCCAGGTCGGTGGCTGCTGCTTTACTTGCAACTCAAAACTCTGTCTGGAGCAACTAGACAGAGGCTGACTGCATCGGGTTTTGCGTGATGCTCTCTGACCTTGAAGAGAAATAACAACAGGATTTTGTCAGTCTGGTTTAGACTCTGCTCAAAAAGTCCGATGTGGATGATTTATAGTCAGTTCTTTTGGTCAATAAAACATTATTGAACTAACTGTAGCATTACTCGCATCATCACAGCTTGTGGTGGTTTTAATCAGATAGTGTTGCATGTTTTTGTTTCAGAACAGAGTCTAGAGCAGCTTCATGTAATAGAAGTGTTAAAGGGAGTAAACTTTAATGGCAAAATATGAATTTATGAGCAAAGTATGGCCCTCACATTCACCAGATATGAACATCATTGAGACTCTATGAAAAATGCTGTAGAAGAATAAGAAGCTACTTTCAGCTGCTCCCTTATTCATAAGGGGTGAATATGGGACTATTTGTATGAGGCAGGTTTATTAAATACTGAGTAACGAGGGTGCTCAAACTTGTATAAATGCCATATTTCTTTCATTTTGTAAGTTCATTAAATAAAAAGTAACAACATATTACTGTCTGAGACGGCATTCCCTTTTTTCAGTTTTGTTTTAACCTTATTGTCTTCTCTTTTGACCCATCCAGAGCGTACCACGTTCACGGCAAACGGGTTTTAGCTGTCAAGGTGAGAATTCCTTCCATTTACATGACGATCATAGTGCTTACTTTTTCATTTAGTCCGTCCCTTTGAAACATCAGCGGAATTTGTTGGTGTCGAGTTTATAATTTTGCTGCCCCTTTTGTCTCGCCCTTGTCTGATTGCAGGTCATTCCCCTGGATATCACGGTGGAGTTACAGAAGCAAATCATGTCAGAATTAGAAATTCTCTACAAGGTTAGTTTTGAACGACTAATTCGCCTCCTGTTCTTCACCAAAACATTTTTTTCTCCACTGATGTCTGATGTCGTACCGCACCTACATTTTTAATTAATCATGAGTCTAACTAATGAAATGCCATTTATCACCTCTGGTCTTACTTACTAAGCCAGGGATCAGTGATACATGAATGAACAGGCACACAAATGTGTGTGTGATCTGAGAAAGAATATATACATAGTCTGTGTGTGTGTGCTTGTGTAATTAAATGATAAATGTAGTACTTCTTTCAGCAGTTAGACTTGCAATGGATGCTGCAGTGATGCTTTTGAATCATGGACTGAAATCTTAAAATCTGATCACAAAAAGCTTTTGTGCAGTTCATTCCTGATAATTTTTCTTTTTTTCTTTTCAAATTTATTTATTTTTATTTATTTATTTTTTTCGTAATCCTGAATAAATATTTTTGGCATGCTCTTATATGATCACATTTTCTGTGCTCTTAAATTGCAGTGTGATTCTCCCTACATCATCACTTTCTTCAGTGCCTTTTTTGTAGAGAACAGGATATCAATATGCACAGAATTTATGGACGGTGAGTTTCTTTGCGACTTAAGCAAGTAGCTTGTTTTTTTCCCTTTGCTAGCTACAGTTGTATAAAAGAGACTTTGGGGGAAAAGTCCTCTTTCTCTCTGCCGTGTACCCATTTACACTTCTGCAGATCAAGAGAATGTCTGATCGCTGTAAGTTGTTTAGCATGCCTGTGTGCTAAAAGCTACAAGGGCGTGATAAATCTTGACTTAAGTGCAGTTGTAGGTGTATTTGTGTGTGCCTTTACTGGTGTGAGATGGAGAACTGTGGGGTTTTTTTGTTTTTTGGGGGGAGGTGGGGGAAAGCTGTATATGTTTGTCAAAATGTGTGTTAATGCAGTGATTTCCCTCGATTCACACATTTTCTAGCTTGTCAGCAGTCTGTATAACTTCTGAGTACTCTGTTAGTTCATGAAACATCATGAAATTTCTGGACGTATGTGTACAAATGTAAACCGGTTCACATATAGCAAACACTGAATGATGATTGGGTATAATTGTGTATAGTCGCTGTAATTTTGCAGAATACTTGGATGATATCCTCAGTATCACTTTATCTTAAATTAACTGGGTAGCGTTTTGATGATGTTATAAAAAAATGACTGATTAGACTTTTATTTGTATTATTACTACTACTATTATTATTATTACTTTTATTATTTCATTTTTATTTATTGATTATTTATGTATTTAAATTAGTTTTGTGTACTTTTTGCAGTGTATATGTAGATCAGCATTGCTCTCTTGGCACTGATGTCAGTTCAGGATCTGTGGGCTAGATAAGTAATATAAAACCTGGATTAAGATGAAATGAGCATTTCTTCATTTTTTTTTTAATCTGAATTGTGCAACATGTCTGTATTACTGTAACGCTCTAAATATACATACGCACATACACTTATACATGCATACATTGACACTGACTAACCTGTGTCAATGGGGAAATCTGTGTTGTGCAGGTGGCTCATTGGACGTCTACAAAAGAATTCCAGAGCACGTGCTTGGAAGGATTGCTGTGGCGGTAAGTGTTCATAAAGTATGCAGAGTTTCCCTGCTGTAAAGTTAAAACCTTTTTTTACTCCATATACAGAGCTCTAGCTGCGAGCACAACAGACCCCACCTACCTGCTATTCAAACTTTCTGTTTGCAAGAAATCAGCCAATCAGATAAAAGTTGGTTTAAAGGGATTTGGTGCAGCATTAAAAACATTTTTTCAAATTGCCGATGAATAGAGGCTAAACAATTGTCTAATATAATATAAATATACAATATTTTAAATAGTGAAGTCAAAATTCAGGACTTTTTATTGCCCCTCTGTTAGCCTGGTTCTTCCAGAGGTTTCTACCTGTTAAAAGGGAGTTTTTCCTTCCCGCTGTTGCCAAGTGATTGCTCTGATTGCTGGGTTTTCTTTGTATTATTGTAGGGGTTTTATCGTAAAGTATAAAGTGCTTTGAAGTGACTGTTGTTGTTGTGATTTGGCACTACATGAATAAAACTGAACTGAAGCAAATTACAAAATTACAGTTATACTACCAATACTAAAGGAGTTATATATGTTGACATGTATAAAAAGTATAGCATCAACAAATTGTGTATATACATATCTAAGCATATATAATATGTTATGGCAAAGCCCTAGGGAGACGGTTAATTTGTACTTAGTATAGTAGTAGTATTTATTTTATTGTCATTGTCAAGAACTTCTTGTACTTTTTAAGATAGCGCTGTCGACCCTCTATAGCACATATGTTTCAAAGTTGTGGCCCAAATACAACAGTGGTCCCACTTCCTCCATGGGCAGACTATAACAGCAGGAAAACCTTGGTTACTAATTTGTCAGCAGATATAGACTACTGACAAATTGTAGCATTTGCCTAGCTCTAGCTGCTTTCTACATCCCCATTCATATAACTGCTAAAAGGTTAAGATAAGCTTTATTATCATTGTAAGCACAAATAAACAACAAAATTGGAGGCACTGCTGATGTTGGTGTATACAGACAGACAAACATAAATAATCATACTTTTCAAATAAAAGAGTAATAAAAATATTCTCTGTACTATCATCAATAGAAATAATAAATAAATAGATAATAATGCTACGGATTGCAGCTTTAATGGCTCAGGTAGGCAGTTGAATAGATGGATATTATAGAGGTATTTTAACTATTGTATTTTGCACTTAAGGTAGATATTGCATAGAGATCAAACATGAACTTGTTTGTGCATGCGTACCAGAGCATGAAACTTAAGTGATGTCACTCAGTATAATTAAATATTCATATTATTTTAATGCATTATTATGAAAAAATGTTTTTAAAAAAATGGTTTTCTGACCACTGTTGATGTCTGGGATCATCGTCATTCATCAGGATTGGGTATTGATAACATTTTTATATCAATGCCAAATGAATAAATAATATAAAATTCTGCTTGTAAACATGAAACCATCGCTAAAAGCTTGGAGGCTTACCGTTACAATGAATTGGACATTTTGTAACTGTTTCTCAGTCCCACCTGGCTCTCGATTCCCTTTTCTAGTCGGTGGTTTTACCTCTTGAATTTAATTGCCCATGCGTGCGTGGCAGTCGCAGTTTCAGTGTGACCTGTTATTTGTTTGCTGCAAACAAAACAGACCTGAGACAAAAACTCATTTAATGTATTAAAGAAATAAAGACAGGAGAACCACAGGTGTGAATTTTTCAATTAGCCCTTATTAGGTGAATGATGGACAAAGTGAGTGTTGTTTTCCTCGTACTCGCCCCGTGCCCATTTCTCCCTCATGTTCTCCTCTCAGTTAAAACTCACATTCTGATCGTATTTGGCCTTGATGTTGATTAATGCATGCCTCTGTTCCACACTCATTACCCTTCTCCTGTCTCCACCTCCTCTTTTCTGTCTCTCTCCTTTAACTTTGTCCGTAATCAAACAATGACAGCTATTTAGTCAGTGTTAATTCTAATTCACAGCTTTCCTTCCTTTCCACTGTCACAGTTGTTAATTATCACAGAAGGAAAAGCACCCAAGAGGGTGCGAGTGGAGCTGCAGACGCCAGTTGTTGCGCTTGCACCACAACCTTTCAAAGCAGCAGGACTTCAGAGAGCTTTTGTGATTTCTTAATTTATCACAGAGGTTGTTTTGCACGAGTGCTGGATGACGGGAGCCTTGAAGCTAAAATCTGCTGTCACACCCCGTAAATGAAGAAACCACCACAAAGCAACATTACACGTTTGCAAATGACTTTAATACTTACTTCTTACTTTTCTAGGTGCCCTAAACTGCCTCCTTCCTAATTCTTCAGTTATTTTCTCTTTTCTCTAGAGAGAAAGTCAGCTTGTTCAGAAAGAGTTTCTTGTGTCCGTATTCACTTCCTGTTGGTTGCTTCCTGATTCTCCGTTTGTCACCAGAGACTTGTAGACATTTTACTCGAATGCACCTCATAATTTTAGCCAATTTGATGTCCATGTTTCCTCAAATGACTTCATAGCTTAACATTGTTGTTGGGATAGACTGTAGAACTTGCCTACAGTATTGTGCAGAAGTCTTCTCCCATTTCTCTGTGTATTGGGAAATAACAGTTTATTGAAATGTGTGCAAGCATAAACTGGAGTTTGTAAAATTAGAAAGAGTTAAAAGTCAGTATTTTGTGTGAACACCTTTACTCTTAACCACAGCCTGAACTCTCTGAAACCTCTTTTCCACTTGCATCTACTCAGCTCGACTCTACTGGATTCTACTTGGTTTTTAGGGTTTTTCATTAGGTGCTCGTTTTTAAAGTACAAAGTTGGCTGGGGTTGCAAGCGAGCCGAGTCTAGCCAAAAATGTGATATCAACAGACTTCCAGGAAGTGATGTCACTGGATGAGTCATGATAGTGACTCTGTCACAAGAATCAAGCCGAAGCAGAAGTAGATAAGTACTTTTGGGCAGCTCTGTTCCTCACAGTTTAATTATTTGACGAATTCTGTGAAAAGTGAAACCACGGCTCTCGTCCCATTCACTCATAGGAATGGACTGAAAGCACTCAATGAGCCTTTGAGCAACACGCTTTTAAGCCATTTTACAGATCTAAAAGCCCATAGACTAGGGAGACAGATATTTCACTGCCTTATTCACCTGCAGGTCTATAATTTAAATGCTCTGTTACTTAAATATGGGAACTAATATTCACTGAAACAAGGCAGCAACTCCATACTTGTCTTTAAAATGATGTAATTCACAAGTTGTTTGGCTAATACCATCACGCCATACTACTCCTTGAGGTTAGTCTGGTACAAACGTGACAGATTGTGCAAGCTGGTCTTAGTTGAATCTCCTGTAATCACCACTTTATTATACAGCGACAGTTACTCTGAAGGAGTCCTTCCATCATGCCGCATGCTGGGATCCTGGAGCCTGTTCACCTGCTGCTAAATTTTGTTCTTTAAAATGTGTCACTTTATAACTGAACTCTTTCAAAACAGAGGTGGCGATAAACCTGAGTTAATGTGAAGTAGTTGTTATTCACCAGGGTGTGCTGGTTACACGCCTCATGCTGTCAGAATTGATAGTTGTTCTCTGCCGCTTGTGTCTCTAGGTAGTCAAAGGCCTGACGTATCTGTGGAGCCTGAAGATACTTCACAGAGGTGAGTAAGGTAGTGCACGGCCTCCGTTTTATTAAAAAAGAGCAGGGTTGATAAAGACAAGCCGCGGTGTGCTGATGTTGCAGTTCTATGAAGCAGTTTGTCTCCACAGATGTCAAGCCTTCCAATATGCTGGTGAACACCCGAGGACGAGTCAAGCTCTGTGACTTTGGTGTCAGCACACAGGTACACTGATTTGTTTGTGCGAGCATGAGTGAGAGAGGAAAAGAGAATGGGAGATAGAGGAGAGAAGAAAAAGAACAGTTGTCTGTGGCTTCAAAAACCTCAGTCCTGTGCTCTCGGCGTGTCTGTGTGCGCGTGCATATGGTCAGCTTGTCAATCACCACATTCATTTTCCAACTCAAGACATCAGCGCTGTCCCAGGGGTCTTCCTCTCACATTAACCCCCCACCTCCATTGTTCTGCAGCCTCTCAGAAAAATCACTTGTTATAATTATGACCCACACACACAACGCCAAGCCTCATTGATATGTATTCAGTAGATTGGGGGAAAGCGTGGGTGACGGACAATGGAGTGCGTGTGTGCAAGTCTGTGTGTGCATCAGTGTGCGTTTTGTAGTGTAATCATCAGGGACAGACCTTCACCGCTCCCCAAAACATCAACCCGAGGTCTGCTTTTTTAACACACATCGCTTCTGTGGTAAATTGTTATTCATTTTTAACCTCCACTTCCTTGCTCAACTCCAAGGTGAATTTACACCCTCACTGACTTGTCTTTTTAACTATATTTTTCTGTTAAAGTCTTTTCCACTCATGTACATGCTTCCTCACTCTTTCACGCTCCAGAGGGCATGCTCACAAAAAAAGGAGAGAGAAAAACAGCCTTAAGGGAACAGACACTCATTATCACAGTCCTGTCATTGATGGCATGTGCCATTGTGTCCACATGCACAAACTCACTAATGTCTCCTTGTCTCACTCCTGTTCCTTTGTGCGATGGTTTAGTGCAGCCCAAGATATCGACCTGACATGTCAGTAGGTTTACGTAAAGAAACTTAATCCCCCTTGTTTTTCTTTATTCCTTGACATGACCTTAGTTATATCAAGTTATTTATGCTGTGATCATTTTAATACTTTTTAACGTTTACTCACTTAAATGCTGTTTTATTTGCAGCTGGTGAATTCCATCGCCAAAACATACGTGGGAACTAATGCATACATGGCGGTGAGACACCACTTGATTTTATTCTCTGATACTTTTGAATTTGTTTTAATGCAGTTATACGTTGGTCTCTGACTTTGTTTTTACACTTGTTTGTTTTTGCTTCATAGCCGGAAAGGATATCAGGAGAACAGTATGGGATCCATGCAGATGTCTGGAGTGCGGGCATCTCTTTCATGGAGGTATAACAGTTTTTAAGTGACTTTATGATACACTTAACTGTTACATGAGCGGTCCATTTAATGGCAGATTTAGCTGCAGTGTAATTAAAATGTAATGGGTGGTATCGCATGTGTTAAGTCTTGTCTGTTGCTCATTGTGTGTGGAGGTTTATCAGTGTCACTGTTCTTCTCTCCACATAGCATCGATAAAGTGCTTAACTGACAGTGTGTGTTCAAATAACATTTTAATTTCAGCATCCACCTCCCCGGTCTTTTGTCCTCCTGCTGACATTATTGATTCTCCATCTGTTTCTGTCTCCAGCTCTCCTTCAGCACTATAATAAACGATTGTGGCTTCTGCCTCACCTTTGTTGGTCAATAAATTTGATATCATTACAATTATAACTATAATGGAGTTTGCAGTGATGTCAAACTTATTGACGTAAGTTTGCGTGATTAAGACATATAGTCGTTTTATAAGAGTCTGGTCTCTTTGTTTCTAGCTGTGGGCGTGCACATTAAGCCAAATGAATTGGGTTGCAGTCCTGCTCCCATCTTTACTAGTTAGTCTGTTTATGTTGAAGGAAAGAGCTGAGCATTTTGACAATTTAATAAAGTAATGTTGCCAATAAGCTGCCCTTGACCAAGATGAAAAATGTCCACCCCCAAGTGAATTGCAAAATGTCAGGGAGAGCTGACACCCAACACCCCAGTGAAAACAACACACACACATATTATACGCAACTGCCCTCCAATGGTGTCCCCCTTCTCTTTATCCCTCTATTCTGTTCTCTGCAGGTGGTAATTGTGCGTGTGGGGGGGTTATTAACTAATGGCTGATGTTGTTTGATGAGGAAGTGTTATCAGCAGGTGGGCACTAAGCTTACCTCAAAGACTGAAAGTCTCAAGTTCTGCACGCTCGAGTAGCTTCAGCTGCATTTTGCTTCCTTGTCTACACTTGAGATTTTATGCTATTAAGACACTGCTGATGGCAAGGTGTTTGTACAGTAACACATAATGATGGATACCCTATCATTGCCCTTTACAGTCTATCTGAATGCAGTCCTGTGGTCATACAGGAAGTTTTACCTTTGTGAAGTTTCATTTGTCAGAAAAAGTATTGCTGTGTGTTTTTGGTTGCATTTTAATCTGAGACTCTCACGCAGGACTTCTTAGATGGATGGATAAAACTAAATTTGTTTATTGTCAGATATACTTGAGAATTAATTGTTATCATCTTGTCTATACAGCTGGCGCTTGGCATGTTCCCGTATCCACAGGTAAGGGCTTTTTTTTTTTTTAATGGATTATGGCACTGATGAATAAATGCTGGGAGTTTTGATCTGCTTCAAATGATTTTTCTGGAAGGAGTTCCTGTTGGATGTTTATTCTTGTAATAGTTTTCTTGATAGATAACAGTTTCTCTTCTTGAAATAATTTAGTATGTTAAGACAAAATAAGAAACAAAGAAAAATTGCAAACAACCTGAAGACCGCTCAGCACTGTGCTGATTAGGCTTTTTGTTGGCCAGCTTCTCCCACCCAATTCTAAACTGCTGGATAATTTTCTCTTTATTTTTTTAATTGTAGTTTTCTATTTATAGGAGAAAACTGGAATCATAACCCCCGGGGAACTGATTTCCTCTTGTTATCAATTCATCTAGATCAGTTTTTGATTTACAGTTTCAAGTGTATGAACTGCTTTTTGGGCTTATTTTTTTCCCCTCATTACACTAAGTTAAAATCCTGCTCAAATGTAATTGCTACAGAAGTGGCTTCCCAATCCCATCAAGTCTTAATTAGCCCTTTTAAGATGGGTTTATCTCACTAATCCCTAGCTGAGCAATCTCAATCTGGTTACCTCAGGTTACCTCCTGGCTGTCCACCTTTACAAAATTTGAAGGGGCAGGTCTTATTTAGGAAAATTTGTTTCTGAAGTTAGACTGATTGTGTGAGAGTATTAGTTATTTATAGATGAGCTGGGATTTTCCATTTCTGCCCGTCAGTGCATTTGACAAAAAGTCTTACACGGTGAATCAGTTATTTTATTTTTTTAATGGTTTGTTGTGTGCAACAGTTGGACTGCTCTGTTAGTCAAAACGCGCTTGAAAATAAGTGATTTAAAAGGCAGACTGTTTGGTAACTGCTGCACCATCTGCCCATGGATTGGCGAGTTACTGATTATTTTCAGGAACGCCAGTTATCCTTCCCGAGGAGAGCAGACATTCAATAAATGAACGAGCCGGACAGCTTTTATAAGGCTTAAAAATCTCAGGATGTATGCATGAAAATGTGCTCTTGTATGCCATTGGTCTTTTGGCTGATAATGTCCATTGCCTCTGTTTAATGATGTTCTCCAGTAAAAGCCATTTGTCATGTGTTTTGACAGGAATTTATTCAGCACCTCTTTTTGTGCTTTCACAGTAAACATCTGTCTGCGAGACTGATTAGAGTCGCGATGTAGCTCTTGACTTGTTTTTGGCGTCGATCGTTAATTCTTAAGTACGATGAAAAGCAAGTGCAGGAAAGCAAAGGTGTAGATCGTGTAGTAACGTAAATGTCATACAGTGATCGATCTGTGCGCCTGTAGCCTTGGGTGTGTCTGATTTGCGCGCTCTCCTCTCTTCATTTGATTCCGTCATTATCATGTTAATCGCTAATGTACGAGAGGCACTTTAGTCCTCCCTCGTAGATATAAAAGGGGTGGACAAAATAAAAACACCTCTCTGTTTTTGGTAAGGCTCTCTACCATCACGCAGCTTTCCTCATCTCGGTGTTAATTTTCCCCTAACTCCATATGGCACTGCAGACAGTTCACCTGCAGGCTGTAGCAGAGCAGTGTGGCGAGAGCGCTCGGATCCAGCTCGTCAGGCGCAGCCTGCCAAAGTCCTCGGGCCTAAGCTGTCATTTTTGCAGACGCTGGCACAGCTGTCTGTGCAAAACCCCCTGCTACACTTCACAGAGAACATTTTAGCACAGGCTCAGAAAGAAGTTGTAGAAGATTAAAAGAGGGAGGAAAAATTAGAAGAAAATCTGTGGCGTCTGAATTTTTACTTAGTGAAAAATGCTGGATGACTTATTAAAGCGGTGTGGCGTTTAGATTTGAAGGAACTAAAGGAAGGGAGCGTGTGCGCGTTCCACTTGCTTTTATTTGTCGGACGTTGTTTAGTTAATGGATTATCCTCCATTCATTGTTGTGTGATTGTGTATGCATGCACAGTGGAGTCATCACCTCATGTTTGTCATGATTAGAGATTGTCTCTTTAATTCCACTTCACCACATGTCGGGATTCATTTGCATTCTTTGTCAGGAGTTAATGGAGTTTTGCACGGCTCGCTCTGAAAGTCTTTGAAGACACCAGACCTGATGTGATGTGTATACAGCCGCCAGCAGTATTGTATCTGATTGATTTGTTGTCTTTTTTGCTTGCTTTATGCTTGCTTTTGTTTCTCTTCATTTTGTCATGTTTTTTTTTTCTCCCCCCCTCAAATTTGAATGGATTTGTGGATGAAATGCCGTGTCAATCTTTAGTGTGTCTGTTTCAGGAACTTTCATTACACGTCAGCGCATCCATCAGAGAATATAGATGCTTTCCTTTTGTTGCTTTGTTTTTTCACTCTGAAATGAAACGGAGAGGAAATGGTATCTGTTCCCACAGTGTAGTGTGTGTTGTAAACAATGTTTGCTGTAATTTTTTAGCTCGCTACAACAAATCCAAACTGCTGCATACTTTGTTCGATCACGTGTCCTCCGTCAGCAAGCTAGTTAACATTTTGTTTCAATAGATAAGTAATCAATATGTGAAGTCTTAACATATTACAGGACCTTTTGTTTATTGCAGTGCTAATTATTGTCGCTTGCACATTTTTGGACGTTTCGCTTACAACTCATTTTGGCTCATCTGTGCAGCCGAAAACTGATTTTAATGATCTGTTGTCTTGACTTGATAGCGCTTCCTTTAATCAATCACGTTGCAAATCTAAATTTAACACTTAGAGAATCTAATTTGAGCAGTATTCCTGTGGCTAAGGATGAAAGGCTGGCAGCTGAAGGAGATCAGAGATGAGCTGCTTTCATTGCATGATGTTTCATAGCCTTCATTTTCAGGGAAACGCATCTCAAGCTAATGCAACAGCATGCTTGTTGTTGACCTAACAGCTACGAAAACAGAGGTGCAGACCTCTCATTTTTATACATATATATATATATATATATATATATATATATATATATATATATATATATATATATATATATATATATATATATATATATATATATATATAAGCATATCTTCATTTGGGCCCTTAATCATAATGAAAACATGCCTGTCAGTTTTTGAAAGTGATGTCTTTTTTTCTTTTATTATCTATCTAAAAGAGAGTTTTTTAGATTCATTACCCTTGAAGAAATGTCTTCTTTCAAGAGGGGAAAAGCCATCTGATCTTTTAGACGTGTTTATTGAGCGGCTCTTGAAAGGGACAGAAATCATTTGACATCTAAAAATTGATTTTGTGACTTCTTCTTTTCATGCTGAGCAGACTGTGATGGTTTGAAGTAATGAGAGAAGCTCAAAAACTTGAGTGGGCTCTCCACCTCAAAGACGCGAGAAGCTGGTGTTTATTTCCTACACAGCTACATTTGCATACACACACACAGAGACAGCTTTATGCACTTACATACACAATACAGGTGTTTGTTCATAGCTAACATACAAATAAAAGTCTGAGTCCATCTATTTTCTTCTGTTTATCTAGTTCAGGGTCATGGGGTGGCTGGAGTCTATCCCAGCTGTCATTGGGTAAAAGGTGGGGTACACCCCAGGCAGGTCACTGGTCTGTGTCACGCTGCTTACCAAGAGAGTTTATTTCTGTGCACACTTAAGCAAACATGCATTTTTTTTTATGCCTTTGGGATCTAGCTTTTTGATTATTCTTTTTATGGGTTCTATTTTATCTTTTTATTATTATTTTTATTTTTAGGGTGGGATACATCTACAGTCTTCAGCACACATCCAGTCTCGTATTAATTCACTATGAGTCACCGGCACAGAGATTCATTTACATCTTCCGCTAGTAGTTTAGTCAGATTGTGTTTATGACTTAGGAGAAGATTCGACTCATTTCATGATGAAATTCATTGAGAAATGCGGCCCATCCAAAGGTTCACTTCATGGGGAATAACAGGGAGGTATTTTAAAATAAAAAATCTTTTTTTTGATGTGTGGTCAAGCCACACGGTACAAGAGGAACATGCGCTCATTTATGCTTGAATAAGTTGGTCTCCCACTATCCAATTCCAACTCCTGGAGCAGCACGCAATTTTGTTCTAGTAATTATTTCTGAACAAATTAGTTTTCCATAGTTGCCTTTAATGTGTCTGAATCAGGCAAAACTGGATATAGAGGCAGTTTAGGAGTCTCTTGGTATTTACAGAGTGTAAAAACCTGTATTTAATCGAGTGGATCAATAAGTGCTCTAATGCACTGTCAGAAGGCCTGGAGAAATGAGCAATTTATTCACCAAACATTGTTAGACATTTAGCTGAGCCTAGTTTTTGAGCCTTGTATCATTTAGTCTGTGTGATGAAGTTATAAATTTAGATCTTTAGAAATAAAAGCATGGGTTTCCTCATGAATTCAGCCTCGGGGGGTGTTTAAATAAAAAAACTAAATCCTGTCTAGAGTTTTGTTACTGCAGTGTCGTACATTTTAAGACGAAGGCTTTTATTTTGAAGAAAAGTTTCTTTATTTTTGATCCCGATCAAATGAGGTGGCGTGTTAGTAAGTCAAAAAATTGGATTTGTGTTTTTTTTCCTCCTTTTCAAGATCCGCCTTGTTGTTGTCATCGTGTGTTTAGCTCGTTCAGTGTCGGAGTGTCACCTGGGAAACCGCCACAGCGAGCACGCTCTTCTAAAACCTCAACACTGTTTGCGACAGTCACTTTGCATCCCAGCACATCTCGATCACCTGGAGGGCAGGAATGAAGTGCAGCTCTGAAAATTAGCATTAGTGGATCTTTTACCCCCATTCTCCTCAAATGAGAGCGAGGCCATTAACATTTGTGTGTTTTCATTATGTAAATGGTGTTAACACATACTCACAAATTGCCAACAGGAAAGCAATAATTTTCTCCCAGTGATCATAATGTGTCCAAGTGCATCGTCTTGATTATGACACGCTAATTACATATTGCCTAGTCTCTCTCTCTCTCTCTCCCTCTCTCACCCTACAGATTCAGAAAAACCAAGGATCTTTAATGGTAAGTTTTATTGCAGTGGAATAAGAAGCTAGAGGTCTACAACTCTGAAGTCTGTTACTCTTGGTTGACTCTCTCATTTGAAATAATAATAAAAAAAAGCCCATCAAATTCCATTTTTGCAGAAAAATATTGGATCATGCTTAAACTGCTAGTATTACATTAGGTGCCATTATGGAATAATAAAAACATTCAGAAGCTGAATGGTGGTTTGCCTGAGCTCACTGAATTTGATTAATCTAGGTAGATACTTTTTTTTTTTTTTAATATCACACTATTGATTTTCTCCATTGCCAAGAAATTCCATGTAAGCTAACATGTTTTTTTCTCCCTGTGCTTCTCCTTTTCCAGCCTCTCCAGTTACTGCAATGCATTGTTGATGAGGTGAGTCGTCGTCTTATGTGCTTTTGCATCTAAAGTCAGCCCTAATGGCCCGGAAAGCTTATATTTTGTTTCCTAATGAAGCAAACCACTCAGGCGGCTTTGCTCCCCATTCACTCAACCCTTCACCCTACGCGACTGCCTCAGGCAATACACATATGCACATGCACATTACTGTAGAGGTTGGACCTGTCATGAGTAACACGTACACACAAAGCGCAGCTCTCAATTCTGTGTACTAGTGTATGCAAAAATGTGTTTAACCAGGCTTTCTCTCCTTACTGCACTGGGTTTTATTATTGTGTCTTAAAAAAAAAAAGTCAGAGAAGACTCACAGGAGCATCAAACCAAAGACTCATAGGACTGATAATGATGCGCGCACACTGCAGACCACAGCGACTGATTAGCCATCCAATAAAGTTTTATTTAATTTTGTAATTTGCGTAGAAGCAAAAGGATGTCAGAGATGAAAAAGACATAATAATGACTTTATAAGAATTTATTTAAGCCAACGGATCAATCTCCTCAGTGACAGCGTTCAGGTACCCGTTCTCATCTAATTTCTTTATGCTCTAAGACTTTCCATTTTCTAATACAAAATGCAAGCTTGGACAAAATATCATAGTGAAACCAAACCTTGTTCAAGTCAATCTTGAACAGTTTCTTGATACATTGAGATGCTGCTGTGCACAAAAATATGCATTATATAGAAGCTCACTCTGTGTGCATTTACATCATAAGCAGGAATAATAATCTCCCCTCCCCTCTTCTTCTTTTAAGCTGGCTTCTTTGCTGAACAGTCAAAATGGCTACACAGCATAAAGCATTCCTGCAATGCCCCCATCACCAGCTATATCGCACATTAAACATACAATGTCACTTGTCCTTAACTGCCTATAGATTGGCCGTAATTAATAATTAAATGCTTTCGGTTGTAATGGATTGACCTGGGCTGAACTGTTCATTAGTCAGCTAGACGTAGCCATCACTCAAACTATTTTTCTGTGCCCTTTCTCGTCTCCCCCTTGAGGCAAGAGAGCTCTCATTGTTGTCCGTGCCGTACCGTCCCAGCTAGTGCAGTGCTTTGGAGGAAGAGACAAGAGGATAACCTCTCTCTGGACAGTTGACGCTGCATTGATGAAATCTATCTGTTCCCACTTACGCCCGATTTAGACTTGTGCATTGAGTCTCGACAGAGCCGATGACATAAGCTACGTAAAGTGGCTGACATTGTTGCCAGCGTTTATGGCTGTATGTGGTGCATTATGTGTTAATTATGTGTTTTACATGCAGTGCCAGCCGATAGAAACAAATGAAATGCCTCGACTTTCTTCCCTCCGGGGTCCTCGCTCTTTGTTGTTTTCTTTTTTCTTTTTTTTTCCAAAGGAAAACACATTTATGCATCAAGTTTGTACATTCAGATAGTTTCAGCTCCCTCTCCCTCCAGGAATTTACAGATTTTTTTTGAGTGCTTATGTTGTTACTATCATTATTGTTTCTTATATTGAGGCAATGATTGTAATTCTCTCCCTGTCCTGTTCAAAAACTGCTAAAAAACTCACCAGAAATGAACAGGGGAGAGGACTCGACGGTTGTGAACAGGCCAGGTGCACATCAGGTTACACTGTAGGTTACGTTGTAGAGTTTTAGAGCTATTCGCGGTTACCGTTTACCTACAGTGTAGATCTCCCACTGAAGCATAAATTCCCACTTGGATGTTCAGAGTCTGGCATAACTTGTATAAACCCTTTTTTATTTTTGTTTAAACCCAAATAACTGGGCTGGGACACGTCACATGGAGCAGCTACTCTAATACAAAGGTATTTTTAATTAGTTTAGACACACCTGACTCAACACTATGGCAGGTGTGATAAATTACACCTGACTCCCTGGCATTTTGTAAATATTGCTCATTACTATATACTGTACTGTACATGTGAACCTTTTTTGGATATTGTATGTGACTTAACCCACTGGGAAATTGAAAGTTGCTTTATTGGCTGAATGAATGTGCTCTTGTGAGTGGAGCTTTTAATATTAGGTACAAATGTGTGTGGTTTGGCTTCCATTTCTTTCATTTTGAACCTAAATTGAGGTATGCCCTCAACATATAGGCCAAATAAACAAATGATCAAAATTCAAATTGCTGATTACCGCTGATTCTGTAGTGTGGTGGTTTACACATTTATCCAACACACAAAAGATTTGCTCCCCAGGAGGAGATGCAAATCTCTGAGAAGGTTGCGTGAGGAAGTAGCATGCGGCATAAACATTTTCCAGATCATAAATCTGCTGTCTGAATAAGGGAGCAGCTGAAAGAAGGATTTACTTACACAGAATAGTAGAGGTAGTAAGAACTGTGGTTTCAGCTCAAGTAAAGGAGTTTATTTATTTAGACAAGAAAATGGTTTTGACATTCATGAACAAAGAACATGTAGTCGTTGTTGACAGCTTACACAGTTAATTTGCCAGCATTAGAGAAAACACATTTTTGACTTGCCTAACGTAACATTACATCACCTCCACTTTATCTTGATTTTATTTATAAGGTTGTTTTAATGCTTTAAAAAAAAATTAGGTTGATTTTGGTCAATATTTGGAAAACGCCAAAATTTTCCATAACCCAACAGCTATAAAACACTCGAGGCTGAATCTCATTAGTAACACACTGAATATCTCTTTCTAAGGACTGTTAGTGTTCACTCTCAAAATGACACATTTGTATGTAAGACACTTAAAGGGGCATTTGCACTTCTGCACTGAATCTATGCTGCATTCATGCCATAAATACAAACCTTTCCGATCATCAGCAAAAGTATAAATACCAGTATAAGTAAATTATAAAATTGGGTATAATTCATATTGATCCTGAAGAGTGGTTCTATATACGTGTATACTGCTCAAAGAGGAATCAAAGGAACACTTGAAAAATCTTAACTTTGATGTTTGATCTGATTTCTGAATCCAGCCCTCAGAGCTGTGATGATTTTGTTTTCCACTGATGTTTCATCACTTCATGCTGATCGGATTGCACAATGCATGTTAGTAAAGATATTCTGCTAGAACATGTGTTTTAAGTGTTCCCTTAATTTTTATTTTAACATGCCAGTCCTCCACTTAAATGCATCGTACTTGCATCTTTGGAAATCCTTGTTATGAGTGCATGCTAGAGAAACGGCATGCTCACCCTGCTCAGGCAGGGTCTTGAATTAGAAGTTCTCTGCAGTTGTTTCCACCATCTGTAAGCTGTCCTCCCTCATTAATGCGCCTCTCTCCTCTGTTTGTTGAATAGCAAGTGGCTCCACTAATAAAGAACTCCCACTTTATTTTCAAGCCTGTAATTACTGATCTAATTTTGCCTAATAATTGCTTCATGGCAATGACATGTATATTTACTTGTACCCTTGTACCCTCGTAGTGTGTGTTCTGTCTCCTAGTGGTGCACATTGACAACCAGAGGACTAATTCACGCAGACTAGCCACTTTCATCAGCCTGCCTGTCTTTTGTGCCATCGCCTGCTGCCACATCAAAGCTGCAGCAGTGTTCCTCTCAGGTGGAAACATGAATACATGCATAAATGTGCATGTTTATATCTGCATGCAGATTTGTTTGAAAAGTGCAGACAGGAATTTTGCATCAGATTTAGCCTACATGACACATACATTAGTTGTATAGTCAAGACTTTATGTGTGCGGTGCACCTAATTGATTGTTGCTTTGTGTTTGTGTGTACACCAAAATATAGCGATAGCAAATTATTTGGTGCTCTGTCTCTGTAAACAGTGTATACTAACGTTTGTGGGTTTTCGTGCTCAAGGGCATTTGTTTGTGCACGTGTGTTTTTGTGTGTGCGCTATGATATATTGCTCATCCAAGCAGCGGCAGAACTGTGAAGTGCACTGAGATTAGAAGGAATCCATTCCTTTGTTAATTTAAATGGGTTCATGCATCATGCTTTGCGGGAGCCTGCCGATCAGAGCATTAAGGAATGGCGAACACTGCCCAGAGGTGTTTTTAATGGCACAGCAGGGTCTCGGATGTAAAGAGGTTTAATTCTTTGCATTTGAATGAATGCGTGGTCTTGAACCTGGGCTGTATGAGTTTTGTGCATATCTGAGTAGTTGCTTTATTTCATTTTTTTAAGACCTCTGCATCATCTCTGTATGACGCCGCACTACATGTTTTTAAAACTTGACCTACACCTGCGGCATCTACCGATCTTATTATATCCAAGCACAACACATTTTGTGTATGTAAAATTTTAGAGTTACAGATAACAGCATCTTCCAAATGTATATACAACAACTGCTTGCTGGTATTGTTGGAAACAAAGTAAATACAGATGTTAATTTAGTAAGGTTGCTGCTGTAAAGTGGTTTAGACTTTTCCTCCAAGTATTTCATGTGTAAAAATAATAATATACTGTGTTGGGAGGTTTTCGTGCCAGCAGCCAAAGGCAGGGATAAAGCAAGAGTGGGAAAGTGGATGGAGTAATGAGGTGAAGGGCTGTAATGGAGGGTCAGTCGGGCACAGCTGTTCTACATGACACGGTTCATAGAACTTCGATTGACAACAGGCAGCGGGCCTGACACACTCAGACACACACACAGAGGGATACACACTTAGATGACTTCAAAGTTTTTGACACCCTGTAACATTAACATAACGTTAACTCGATCTTAAATGCATCCTTATACTAATCCTAAAGCATGTCTTTGCTTTTGCTATTGATTATCTCAGTGTAGGTAAAAGATTCATAGGAAATGATATGTTTGAAAAATGGGTAAATAAAGCTCAGACTCTTTATTAAAGATTAATGTAGCCACCTTACGTGACCTATTGGTTTGTTAAGTTTTGTTTTGTAGCCTTAGGCTTAGCATTTTTCTCACCACTGTGTTGCTTTTTTTCAAGCTTGATCGGGTTTAGTTAGGAAACTGCATCTATCGGCTGCAATGCACAAACACACATATTTGCTAATTATTCGTGCACTACTAGTTTCACCTCCGAAACCCACACAGCAAGCCATAATATTTCCCAGATAGCACCATTAAAATACTCCCAAGTAACGAAAAACGCCACACGCACCTTGAAGAGGCTTCATCTCTGCTGACTTTGTGTCATCATCCACCTGTCAGTGAAAGTGGTGTTCTCCTAACTTTAGTCCTTGATCAAACATGTGAGTTATTGAGAAAAAAGAAATCACCACTATACAGTTGTGATGAAGAGGTAACTTGGCTATAGAGACCAGGCTGCTTTAAAGACGACTGTTTTATCAGCCTGTGTGGACTGATTCAGTTTTGTAACAGCTGCAGTTTAGGACACTTATGTGTTTGTTCCATTTTCCAGCCTTGGAGCTTACTGCTTTCAAAGGTGTGTTTAATATCTAAGAATTAAATTAAAAGGGATGTCAAAACATCAAAAAAATTTGTCTTTATTTTAGCTTCTTATTTATCTTTTAAGTTACATATTTCCCTGGAACAAAAACCTGCAATGATAAAAGTGAGGTGAACTGCACAAAAGATTTGTGTACACTTTCTCTAAAGTAAAGGAGTGCAAAAAACCACAATGTCAAAAATACTGAATAATCTTTCAGATATTTCTCCTACATAAATTGAATGCTACAAATTTAACATTCATCCTGGTAGCTTCAAAGAGCTTCGTTACCATAACATCTTTGTGTCTGTGTGCACCTTTAGATATCTGCTAATATAATAAAATATAATAACATTTTTGTATTCTATCAGCACCGTAACACACTCCTTTTACTCTTATACTTTAAAGTGGGTTTAAATAGTCCATTTTCCCCACCAGGCTGACTTTAAACATACTGTGTGCCACCAGGTACCTCCACAGCTGTTCACCTGGCAGGCACAAGGAAAATAAAAAGTAGAAAAAGTTTTTGCTTTGCATCATTTGGTTGTTTTAGTAACCATCAAACAGAATTTCTGTCCTGTTAAGAGCACTCGTTTTCAAAAGGTGACTCTTAATTAGTTGTGTGCGTTGTGCTGAGGGCTCCACACCAAATATACAGCTGTTTCCTTTAAAGGTTTTTCCCTTTGGTCTGATGATCTTTTCATTGACATCCAAATCTTGTCTTATTCCACCTCTTTCTCTGCTGGACTGCTTACAATTAAAGAACATGATCCAGGGATGTTGGCATCTAATAAGCGCTCCCTGCATCGACACCTGACCATGTGCCTGCCAATCACAGCTGGTCCTTGCACTGTGCAGCTTAAAGTTTCCCAGACTAGTCTGGATGAGTAGCATTGCATTAAACACAGATGTACAACTACTTTCAGATGTTTGGCCCAGCAGAAGAGCTTGTCCCTCAAAGCAGAAAAAGGGCCAATTTACTGGACAAGAGACACGTTATCCTCTCAAAACCTGCAGTAAATGCAACGAGCCACAGGAGAAATGAAGCGGCATCAAGTGTCACCTCCATCATGCAGACGCAGTGAATGGCGTGAAAGAATTTATATTTTGCTTCTAGGAGATGCACTTAGGTGAAAAATATCTGGCAGACCTTATTCATGAATGCAGCAGTGCCATGTTGATTTAATTTTTAATTACTTTTTGGTAATAGTTTTTTTTTTAAATTAGATCTTTTATTTTCTGTTGAAGAGAAGCCCTGAGTTTAGGTTCATGAATAGGATCTGATTTGTTTTGAAAGCAGTGTTGTGTTAACATGAATCTGCACGAAAACATTTTTGGTACTAAAATCAGTGAATAATGATGACAAACAATCTCAATAATCTTGTAGTCCTAAGTATGATGACTTGATCTCATTCAGCTAGAGCAGCGGTGCCCAACCCCCGGGCCACGGACCTATTTGGTTCCGGGCCGCAAGAGTTGAGGCTCGGGTGTGAAATTTATTGTTTTTATGGTTTTTTTAATGTTACTTTTTAACGTTTTTATCGTTAACTCGGTCTCCCTGGGTCTTTTCCCGTGTGTTATGAATAAATCTTCTTTTTTTGGTACCGGTACCGGTTTTATTTTGTTGTATTTATCCGTGACACCTTCAGGTAATAAAATATTGTCTGAAAATATTGTCGGACATACATGCCGCAAAAAAGGTTGGGGAAGGCTGAGCTCGAGCATCTTTGAGACGAAAGCGTGTGGAAACCTTTTTCTAGCAGCACCAGCACTTTCGCCCACGTGGCAGATTTAGTGTTGTTATGCTGTTGTTGGTTATGCTATATATGCCGGACACGGTCAAATTATTTCTTTTTTTTCTCTGTGTTGTGTGTTTTTGTTCTGGTAGACAAAACATTTCTGCTAAAACCTTAGACCGTAACTAGTCCCCTCGCCAGAATTTCAGGAGAGAAATAGAAAAAAAAAATCCAATCTTATTTCTAAACTCAGACTGCAAGCATTAAGTGTGTGAATATTTTCTGCGTCACACATTGTTAGAGAATAACAATAGCACAATAAAATCAAGGTTGATCTCTGTGTCAGCAGTGCTTTTCAAAAAATGGGGCACGTCATCAAAGTGTAAAATATGTGTTGAGTTGAACCAAAGTTCAGTTTCCTGATGCTATTGTATATAGTTTTTATTTAAGTTCAATTCAACTTGGATTGTCTTTTAACGTCACAAATGTTTAAAACATTGTGAAGTGTAGGGCACGAACCTTCTGAGGTCGGGGGCTTGCCAGTAAAAGTTTGGTAATAAATACAGAGCAGTGTGACATCATCACCCCGAGTTTGATTACTGTTTTTTACATATTTCAAAAATGAAAAAAATAACCTCACAAAACAAAACTTTAATCTAGCCAATGTTTCTGTGGGTACGTGTCATCACTTGGTTGATGTGTAATCGTCAGTCATAACACAAGTCACATTTCAGGATTTTAAAAATTTCCTTTGACAATTTTCAACTTTCATCTCCAGCCTTAAATTTGGTCAGTTTTTTCTTGCTTTAGTAATTTCAGCCAACCTTGACTATGACAACCCTCGTCTTAGTTTTAATGTATCCCTGCTGATGTGAGGTAAATGTTCGGGTTTTTTTCTCCAGTAGGTCAAAAACTGTCCTCCTCTTTTTACAGGATCCTCCAGTTCTTCCTGTCAGCCAGTTTAGCGAAAAGTTTGTTCACTTCATCACTCAATGGTGAGTTATTTGTTTAAATGACCCGTTTATAGAAATTGAAGCACTAGATTAATTATTTAAATAAAAGAGAAACTTTATGTGTATTCAACAGCTATTGACTGTGTAGTCCTTTAATTTGTAAATTTGGTTTGTACGATCTTTAAATGTTTGTCGTGGTCAAATATCGAAGGACTTTTTGTTTCATTCAGATTACTGTAGATGAATATGAAGTATAATGGTATAATAGCGTAATGGAAATAAACTGCATTAGTGTTAATGCGTTGTGGTTGAAATAGCTATTAGCTCTGTTCTCCTGTGTGTTTGAATAGAAAGCTTTTCTTTATTTATGAGGAGTGATTGATTTATCTAATGCGTGAGGACACAGAAAACGTTTACCCTGCATTTGCTTGTGATTAATTTGCCTCTTGTAACCTTTACAGTTAGACAAACATCTACATACACACCCTAACCACATGTGTATATGTGTGTGTTCAGCACTCACAAGCTGATTATACCAGCTGCTGTTTGTCCCCGATGGGTGTTGCATTTACTTAAACAGGGCATTTCTCTCTCAGGACCGAGGTACTCCACCCTGCCTGCGTTCAGTGGTGGTACTATCCTCTCCCAATCTGTTCCTGGATGTTCATAATGCTTTCAAAGCGATGCTTTAACAAGTTACCTGACTGCACACCTCACAGTATGAAGGACGCTTGCAAAAAAACACACAATACTCCCCATATCTGTCTGAAAGAAATGTACTGGGTTGTAAGGGAATTAAACTCTTGCTTTTAATTTCTGTAGAGCGAAGAGTTTAGTTTCAAGCCTCCCTCCTTTTTTAATATTCGTTTATAAATAAAATTAGGCATGAATTGTAAGTTAGAACTAAAAACCATCTCTTGGGCACTTAGAAACTCAGTTTTAATAGTGTCTGGCTTTAAGCTGTTGTATTTCTCTTTTCAGCATGAGGCGGAACCCCAAGGAGCGACCTGCACCCAATAACCTCATGGTAAATTAAACCAATCCTCCTATTGAACACTTCCAAGGACTTCAAAAATATAGGTTTTGAATAAATGTGTACAGAGAATGATCATATTCATGCATTCCAATAAAAATTCAATTAAAGATAATTTTATTATCTTTGTAGCTTTTGGAATATGCAGTTGTATTTTCCGCAGTGATTGAGGTGTTTCAGGTCAAGGACCCTCCAACTTGGCATTGATGTGTGGAAACGGCAGTAATGAACTTTTTGCTTCGGATAAACAGTGTCAGAAAGAGGTCAGCCAGAAACCTTGAGGAAGGATTGAGACCTACTCCAGGAATAATTCATTCATTTCACTCCACTGGAGTCAGCATGAATAAATCAGGCTGTTGTTCAAGAGTCACATCATTCAGGTTCAAAATCAAGTTTTAAATTTGACCAGCTGACAAAAGAAACTAAGTGTGCGTGCGTGTGTGTGCGCGCGCATAAATCATTAGGACTCCAACACCTTGTAGAATTATCAGCTCAACCATTTTCCAAAATTAAAAACAAATCACTTGGTCAGTTTCACATGTTTTTATAAAATTAAATTTTTCTTTCAGTCATCTACATGTACACTTACCATTTTCTGCAATATTATCGCTGCTCATTCAGGCTACATTAGGACACAGATCCCGTTGGGGTTTCATAAGGCAGGCATCCGGCATGAAAATGTGCTAAATTGAAGACTTTGAGCTACCCACTTATGAATAAGGGAGTAGGTAAAGGTAACTTTTTTTCTGGCTGCTTAACTTGCCTTTGGCACATTGAAGCTAATATTTTTACTCTAAAATGTTGAAATTTCTTGAATTCTTTTAGAAATAATTGACATAATCCAGGAATCAAGCTTGGCGGTGAATAACAGCAGCAACAAATTAGTTAATGGCATTTAAATTTAATGCTGAAAGGGCAGTGACCCTGCTGTAGTATATAAATAAGGGACAGGCATACAAGCCAAGTCAAATGGCTCCTTCCATTTGTGAACCTGACGATTGTCTTTAGTTCTAGCATCAGCACACAAAACTGTCAGTTTGTAAAGACTGCCTTTTAAGAGTTTTAACACTCGGGGTTTTCTGTGTGCTCGGATCAAGGACACTGACAGTTATGTCCCGAGAGAGGTGAGGCCTAAAGGTTTGTGTTGTGGGGATGGTGAGCTGGAGAGGGTAAATGCAGAGCTGCTAACAGATTGCATGTTCTCAGTCTCACACTAGAAAGAAGGAATATTGGGAAGTGTTGGCTGTACAGGGACTTCATGCTTCCATCCAAAAATGAAGCTCAACTTGATGTTTTTGTGATCTTCTGCTCAGAACATTTTGTTATGTGAACCAAACTTTTATGGTTTTTCTGGCACAAAGGCAGATGTATTTGTATGTTTTTGATTTATTTTTTCTCTTTACCTGAATGCATAGTTGGCTCATCCTTTGATATGTCATTTCTCATTCACATAAGGAAGATTATAAGTATTTTACAGTCTTTGTGGTTTTCTGACAGGGGTTGCATTAAATATCAGATTCTTGTCAGACATTACCTTTACGTTACTTTACAACCTGCCTGGCTGAACACTCGGTTTTCATTCGCTACAGGGCGTCCGTTAATCTTTGATAAAAAGACGCCTACTGAAGGTGTAGTCGCAGGTTTGACTGTCAAAGTGTAGTTAATTTGACTAGTGTGATCGCTGTGTCTTGCCCAGGTGCGATTAATTGAGTCATGTTTTCCAAGCGTGCCTTTCAATTGTCGGACAGCGTGAGCACAGGCTAGCAGTGGAGCGGGGAGGCGGGTCAGTCGTGCTCGGAGACGCTGCAAGGCGCCCATCGCTCTCTATGAGTACACCCTCAGTAGCTGTTAGTGAAACTGTCTCTTGCTGGCTCAGTCATTAAGTGGATAAGTGTAGCAATAGCAACACAATGCTGGAATTAAAGAGCCAGTTCCTTTGTATATTTTCCTTTTTAATATTTTCAGTTTACCTCAGTTTACCTGTTGTATTTTTCTGTGTAATAATTAAACTAGTCAAAGTATAATAATGTTTTGCTTGGTGAGGGGGGGTTTGATTTGGGCCATTAAGAATGAACTGGAGCTCCAAGGAAGATGCCCTGTGTCTGTATTCTTTACTGTTTAGAGGAAAAACTAAACGGCTCTTTGTTCAGTCGTGTATTTATACATGCGGCGTGTCTTTAAGAAAAATATTATTTGTTTCCTAGTTTAACGAGATTCTCTCCACCCGTGAGGTTGAAGTGCTTTTCTGATTTTTAATTTCAGTTTTTTCTTTTTAATATTTTGCTTTTCAGCAATAACACATTTTTCTATTTTATGATTTCCCCATCCTGTGTTTTTTTTGGAGGTGGTGGTTGTAACTCACTTTCATCCCTTTTCCCATCAGTGTTTCTTTTTTGTCACTCCTCCTATATTCCTACTGTGCCCCACTTCTTTCATATTCATACTGTGATCCTTGTGCTCTTTTTCAAATTTTCACAGTTCTCCGTTTTCTATATTTGTCTCGCTCCATCCCACTCATCTTTCCTTTACCTATATTTTGTCCTCCTGTAGGCCTTCTTTCTGTGCCCATGATGAACTGAGATATAAGGTCATGGTTGCCTGCCTTTGTGACACCAGCCTGCTGATTGTCTTTCTCTTTTCTCTTCTTTAGTCCCTTTTTCCTCCCCATTCCCCAAGCCTCCTGAGTGCATTAAAACTCTTTGCCTATTCTATCTGTATGTTAATGCACCCAGCCATCGGTCCCCCCTTTCTCTTTTCTCTGCTCCACTATTTACTCTCACTTCTTATCTGTGGAAGGTAATGCAGGAAATGCACACAATAGTGTAGACACTGAACAAATAATGTTTTGTGACCATACAAAGTGACATAGTAGCTCCAGTTTGCTCATCAGGTTTCAGCATGTGGTTTCTCTAATCACTGGTGTAGCTTTTACTGACATTATTGTCACTGGGATTTTATCCTATTAGATGTTCTTAAAAAGGCTGCCGTTTGATTGTGTGCCTGCTCGTAGGTTACATCCCTGAAGCTCGGGTTATGTCTGTTATATACTTGACGCTTTGCGCATGAAACTGTCTTCTTCTATTAGGCAGCTTTATCATTGCACAGTGTAAGAAAAAAGCTTTTTAAATGGTTCATGCTATGATCCCAACGTGACCAAAGGAAGCGCAGTGTTTTGATTACACTACCAAAGAAAAAAGGCGAAGTTAACAGAAGCTAATGGGAACAGAAGTAGTATAAGTGTGTCCTTCATTTTTATTATTATCTGGTGAACCGTAGGGCATGTTTTAAACATCAATCCAATTAATCACTGGTCACTTTGTGTTCGACTGCTCATTAATGCAAGTATCTAATCAGCCAACCACTCTGCAGAAACTCATGCATTCAGACATGTAGACATGGTCAAGGCGACCCGCTAAAGTTCAAACTGAGCATCAGAATCGTGTAGATGGTAAATGGACTCGTTCTTATATAGCGCTTCTCTACTCTGCTTGAGGACTCAAAGCGCTTCATATAGCGTGCCTCATTCACCCATTCACATCCACTCATACAACCACTTTTTTTCCAGCATGTAAGTGCTTTCTAGCTAATATTCACACACGCTCATTCTCTGATGAAAGGATCAGAGATCTTGCCAAAGGATACTTAGCATGCAGACTGAATACTGGATAACTGCTCTACTGTCCATCACAATGGGCAAGAAACTTGTTTTTAAGTGACCTGGCTGGTAGTGCCAGACAGGATCGTCTGCATATTCTGGAAATCTGCTGGGATTTTCAGCACTTCCTTCTCAAGATTTAGAGATGGCAGTATTTAGACTAAGGTTTGAAAAACATAAAGCATCCAGTAAGCTACAGTTCTCTGGGTAAAAATGCTTCATTGATGTCAGAGAAGAATGGCCAGCGTGCTTCAAGCTGATAGGCTACAACAACTTAAATATCCATTTGTTTCAAAGGCATGGAGAAGAACATAAACAATAAACACATGAAACTTTGAAGCAGATAAGCTACAGTAATAGAATACTGTACCAGGAGACACGTTAGCTAAGAACAGGAAACTGAGGATATAATTCACCAAAATTAGTCAATAAAAGATTGGAAAACTGTTGCCTGGTTTGGCAACAGTCTCACTTTCTGTTGCTATGTTAGTATGGTAAGACTTGGCTTGAACAACATAAAAGCATAGCGCCAACCTGCCTTGTATCAACGGTTCAGGCTGGCATGTCAGTATGGACCAAAATCTGTGAGGAATGTTTCCATTACCTTGTTGGATCTATGCTGTGAACAATTAAAGCAGCTCTGAAGTTAAAACTGGGTCCAACCCAACACTAGCAAAGTGTAACTAATGTAGTGCCCGGTGGGTGTATGTTGAACAATAAGATAAATACTAAACAATATCAGTCTACCCAGTGACATCAGTGGGTTGTAATTTGATACATTTATTTATTAATTAAGACTAATGGACTTGATTTAATAAACTCGGGCTGAGGAATCTTTGTTCTTTAGTTAGAAAATCACACGATGAGCCATCAGAGAGGCAAGTGTGTGTGTTTTTTCTGTCCTCATACTGATGCATCTTTCATTGTGGACACCCAACCCTGTCGTCATAAGCTGAGTCAGTTAAGGAGACTTTCCATTGGCTCGCTCCCAGGACTTTGGCTGCCGGTATTTGGTGATGACCTGTGCCGGTCTGGGGTTTCTTGCTTTTGGTTCTGGCCTGGCTATTAAGCTGTGGGGCAAGAAAGAGTTGGTGAGGGTTTTAAGCATTTGCTTATTTCTGGGATTTACATGGACACAATATCATCATGCGTATCTGTTTCCTTGTTTTATGTGGTTAATTTGTGCATATGAGTGAAGAAAAACTAGAGCGATGATCCGGACAACCTTATGTTGTTTTTTCGGGATTTGATGGACATTTCATTTCTCCCTCCCCCTTCTCCCACTCCTTCGTTGTCCCTCGTTCCCCAGCCAGCAGCCTTCACGCAGCCTTTTAGCACCCTTGTCAAAGCAGTCCTCCTATTCTGCTTCTCTATTCATAGATGCACACACACACACGCACACAAATTTCATAGCCCCCTTTCAACCCCAGAGACACCAGATGAGCCCCTCAATTTTTTTCACAAAGAAAACCCCCTCTTGTCTCTGACCATCCTCAAATCTGGTTTGAACTTACACACACACACACACACACTCACACACACACTCACACAGAACCACAAACGCACCACAAAGACAGGAAGACACTAAATAAACTACGTTAAAATCACAGTTTGACCATTTGAATCAAAAACAGTGGATGTTTGTGATTTACTGTGACTAATTAATGGTAATCTGCCTACATCTACTTTGCTTTTTAGGTCCACTTCCCTCGGTTTTCTCATTGATTTCACTCTATTTTAACTCAGGTTAGACAGCTGGGAAAATGTGTTAACTGTAGTTGCATGCCTTGCACTTATCATGTGTGTTAAAACTTTGGAAACAGTTTTATCCTCCGAGGAATTGGCCTGTTAATGTTTACATTGTTGCATGTGCAAAAAGGATTTTCACATGCCCGCTTGTGTATCAAAGCACCTCTTTTGAGACCATGCCACCAGTGTCTCCTCCTCCCTAAACTTTTCTGTCTCCACCTTCCCCTCCAAATGTTTTCGCATTTCCCCCTTGGGTGTTCACTGATGTAAACTCCATTTACACATACTCGGACTACAGTGCTTCAACTCAAGTCATTCAGACGTCAGCCAAGTCATTTTAAATGGTGGCTGAAGTCAGAGTAACATATAAATCAATATTTGGAGCTTGTATAATAAAAACAAAACATTATCCTTTTTAATATAACATTTCCTGATTTGACCTTTTTGTTTAGGTGTAAAAATAAGTTAGATAATAGTGAATGCTATTGTTTAACTTAATTGAAAGTTAAATGGACGTTTGTATCATTGATGTGAGGATTAGAGAGCAAGCTATCAGTTCAAAATGTAAAGTTAGTCATTCTTCATTCTTTTTCTCCCTTTTCAATATATCCCAGAATACTTCAAACGTTCTGGGAAAGTAATAGATTTTTCCCCTCATTTTCTCCAGTAGTGGACATTTATACTTTTTATATATATATATATATATATATATATAAAACTCTGTATATAATGTCTCATAATCCAGTTTATTCATGAAAGTACCTGTGCTTTATTATAACATGTTGATTTGTACTGGACTCTTATTATTAGATTGTATGAGAAATATCCTAGAGAGACCACTCTGGTTTGTAAGTCATAGTACTTCATTTCCCATGCACCTTCAGTTGTATCTGCCTGTTGTACTTAACGGCACTAACAGGTTACTAGCTCTGAGTGTGAATCCTGGCTACTGATTTGGTTACTTAGTTGGAAACTCAGACATGAGACTGACACTGTCACTCTTTTTTTTTTTTTTTTTTTTTTAAACATTATTTGGTGGATATTTGAAGAACAGCAGGTTCTCTTGACAGTAACATTAAATATGTATATTATTGTGTTTTGAGGTCACATGCCACTGTAACAGTGTAGCTTTCTCTGGGAACTAAAATTGGTGCACACATGCCCACACACTGGCCATTCATACACTCACCCAGGCAGTTTCCAAAGGGAGCTAGTGATTAGCATGCAAATCTGTAAAGTCCCAGTTATTCTACCTACCTCTTTACCCTTCTCTCTTACTCACACACACACACACACACACACACACACACACACACACACACACACACACACACACACACACAGTGTTTTTTCCAACACTATTCTAATGAGGTGATGACCAGTCTCTTGTTATAATTGCCTCAAACTCCTTTTAATTTCTTCTGAGCGTATTAATCATACATTGAGTTATTTAAAATCGCATAAATTAATCTTAGATTAAACAGACCCTTCAAAGGCTTCAAACAATTAAAGAGTTAGGTAGTATTTCCCCTGGGTGTAGGCCATTTCTTTTTGAGCGGAGCAGTTGCAGGTGATTATCCCAGTTTGATATGGCCAGACGGTGATTAATGCAACTTTTAAATGAGTCCTTCCCCCAGCTCACCTCTGTCCATGCTCTGCTACAGCAGAAAGTCAGACACCTTCAGTGACCTGACTAAGAAGCACTTGTTCACTCTGTGTTTAGAAACTCTTCCCTCACAGGTTTCATACTTCGTTTAAGCTGCAGAGTTTTAATTATTAGACAGCCGTGTAGAAGTGCACCAGACCAAGTGCACGTGCAGTACATTCAAAATGACATATGCCAGATTGATATAACGGTCATTAGGTTAATGTAGGGTTTGTTTATTTTCTTAGGCATGTGAGCAGTCTGGCAATAAACATTTTGTCTCCAAAAATATTATATTGAACTTCTTGAAGTCTTGTGCTTTATTTTTACTTCTGCTCACAGCTCATAGATATGCTGCATGTGACAAAGAACTCACTAAAGGCTTTTTAATTAGACTATCTGCTGTGGTTCCTATTGGTTCAGATCCTTTAAATTTGATTGGAGGGGTCTAGTCACTCAAAAATGCTATTATATTTATTTAGGCTGCCTCTGATGATCTCAAGTGCCAGTGACTTAATTTTGATGCTTTAGGCCTAAGATAATGAGAAATATCTCATAATAGACTGAGCACTTCAGCATTTAAACAATGCTACTGCATGTAATATTCAATACTGAACAATAACTTAAGTCTTTTTCAAGGAAGCAATTTTTTGTTCAGTTTCCATAAAAGCCTCATTTTTATAGATTTAATACGACTGGGGAGAACATAAGGTTTAAGGCCTGGGCAAGTTTGAAACCACAATGTAAAACTGTGGAGGACAAAAAACAAAAACCATGTATCATTTATCCGGCTCCTAATTTTGTAAATTCTGCACTCAGCTTTGGAGTCTCCAGTGTCATTGAAATGCAACCAGATGCTGCTCGTTTTACATTTTCGCTTTTTCATTTGTTCACTTTTTCCTGACACGCTTGCATTTAAATCGCAATTGCCTGACTCAAACGTATCCTCAGGCAGGATATAATTGTATCCAGCCAGCAGGCTGTACGTTTGACTCCCCTGCTTTACAGTGTGAAGTGTACTCGGAGTACTTATTTTTTGGATTATTGCTGTTTTTAAATATAATAAAGCCAACGAGTATGTTGGTACAGTGGTTAACGTTGTTCCCTCACCGTAAGAAGGTTCTAGACTATATGGGCAAAAGTTCTGGTCCACATACAAATCATACCTACGGTAACGGCTCAGCCATAGAGACCCATGCTATGAAGCTCCTGCTGCACAGTATTTGTGCTGATGTTAATGCCAAGCATTTCTGACTTTAACACACTATGTGCCTCAGCACCCTGCAACATGCTTTGTGCTACATGAAGTGCCACTTTGTGTCTGAGTTGCTGTGGTTCCTAAATACTTCCATTTTGCAATAACGCAACATACAGCCGATCATGGGATGTCTAACGGAAAAAAATTCACAAATTGATTTGCAGCGACTTTCTATTACAGTAAACACACTCAAATTCAGTAAGCTCTTCAAAACAAGACTTCTTATTTTCAAAGGATGCAATCAAGCACCCAACCATATCTGCCTGTTTGATTTTATACACCTGTGGCAATGGGACTGAAAACACCTGAAATATAAGGTTAAGAGGTGTGGCCCAATACTCTTATCCATGATGGATCCTGCTGCAGGGCTGGGGCCTGTCTGTGTGAAGTTTGCATGTTCTTGCTTTGTCTTTGTGGTTTCAGTTCAATTCAGTGTTATTTATACAGCACCAAAACACAACAACAGTCGCCTCAAGGAGCTTTATATTGTAAGTTAGACTCTACAATAATACAACAGAGAAAATCCCAAAAATCATATGACCCCCTTTTGAGAAACGCTTTGGCAACAGTGGGAAGGAAAAACTTCCTTTTAACAGGAAGAAACCTACAGCAGAACCAGGCTCAGGGAGGGGCGGCCATCTGCTGGTTGGGGTGAGGGGAAGTAGACGGGACAGAAGACATGCCATGGAAGGGAGCTTGAGATTGATAACAAGTACGATTCAATGCAGAGAGGTCTATTAACACAAGAGTGATAAAGGTGACTGAAGAAGAAACACCTCAATGCGTCATGGGATTCCCACAGTAACCTACATCTATTGCAGCATAACTAAGGGAGGATTCAGGGTCACCTGATCCAGCCCTAACTATATGCTTTAGCAAAAAGGAAAGTTTTAAGTTGTCTCCCAAATCCAAACTGGAAGCTGGTTCCATATAAGAGGGGCCTGAAAGCTGAAGGGTCTGCCTCCCGTTCTACTTTAAAATACTCTAGGAACCACATGTAAGCCCGCAGTCCAAGAGCGACGTGGGATTTACATGGACACAGGAAGCCAATGAAGGAAAGCCAGTACAGGAGAAATATGCTCTCTCTTTCTAGTCCCTGTCAGTACTCTTTCTGCAGCATTTTGGATGAACTGAAGGCTTTTCAGGGAGTTTTTAGGACATACTGATTATAACAAATCACAGTACTCCAGCGTAGCAGTAATAAATGCATGACTAGTTTGTCAGCGTCAATCTGAGACAGAATATTTCAAATTTTAGAGATATTGTGCAAATGGAAGAAAGCAGTCCTACATATTTGTTTAATATGTGGATTGAAGAACATATCCTGGTCAAAAATGACTCCAATATTTCTCACAGTGTTACTGGAGGCCAAGGTAATGATCCAAGAATCTGGTTAGATATCATATTTCTGAGATTTTTAGGGCCGAGTACAATAACCTCAGTTTTATCTGAATTAAGAAGCAGAAAGTTAGCGGCCATCCAGGTCTTTATGTCTTTAAGACATTCCTGCAGTTTAACTAATTGGTGTGTGTTATCTGGCTGCAAGGATAGATAAAGTTGGGTGTCATCTGCATAGCAGTGAAAATGTATGCTATGTCTTCTGATGATGCTGCCTAAGGGGAGCATGTATAATGTAAACAGAATTGGTCCTAGCACTGAACCCTGTGGAACTCCATAATTAACCTTATTGTGTGAAGAGGACTCTCCATTTACATGTACAAATTGGGCTCTATTAGATAGATTCAAACCATTACAGTGCAGTACCTGTAATGCCTACAGTATGCTCTAATTGCTCTAATAATAAAAATATTATGGTTTACAGCATAGGTGTCAAACTCTGGCCCGCAGCCTAATTACATTTGGCCCGCAAAGCCATACCAAATTACTATTAGAGCTGGCCTACTGGTAGTATACAGGCAATATATATAATGTTTAGTATTAAGCTTTGCTTGTTCCATATTCAGTTTTTCAGCAAAACGTGTTTGAGTCCATAAGAAGAGATTCGTTCTTATATCTGGAGGAAGATTTTTTTTTTTTTCAATAAATATTAATGTTAGCCCGCAACTTTGTTCCAGTTTTGAATTTTGGCCCACTGTGTATTTGAGTTTGACACCCCTGGTTTACAGTATTGAACGCTGCCTAAGGTCTAGCAGGACAAGCACAGAGATGAGTCCACTGTCAGAGGCCATGAGAAGATCATTTGTAACCTTCACTCAAGCTGTTTCTGTGCTGTGATGAGCTCCGAAACCTGACTGAAACTCTTCAAATAAACCATTCCTCTGCAGATGATCTGTTGTCTGTTTTACAACTACTCTTTCAAGGATTTTTGATATGAAAGGAAGGTTGAAGATAGGTCTATAATTAGCTAAGACCGCTGGGTCAAGAGATGACTTTTTAAGTAACACCAGCTTGGAAGACAGTGGTACATGGCCAATTATTATAGATCAGAAGAAGAAATTTTATTTAAAAGCGCCTTTCAAGAAACCCAAAGACAGTAAATAGTAGAATAAGACACATCGTAGAACAATGATAAAACAAAGAACAATTTAAAAAAAACACAAGATAAAATAAACAAACAATGAGTTCACAGATTGTTCAGTTCACAGGTTGATCATATTTAAGATTGAAGGATTAATTAATGGCAGGATTTCTTTGAGCAGTCTTGTAGGAATGGGGTGTAAAAGACACGTTGATGGTTTGGAGGAAGTCATTACTGAAGTTAACTCCGAAAGATCAATTGGAGAAAAAGATTCTAAATAAATATCAGTGGTACTGCATGTACCATAATGTTAGAATGAATGGCTTTTTGTCAGCCTGGCTACAGCGCTGAAGAGAAACCTATGGTTGTTCTTATTTTCTTCAATTAATGAGGAATACAAAGATGTTCTAGCTTTACAGAGGTTTTTTTTTTTTTTTTTTTAATCAAGCAGCAAATTAATTTTCCAGGCTAAATGATGATCTTCTAAATTTGTGATACGCCATTTCCTCTCCTGCTTAAGCGTTATCTGTTTCAAGTACTTCCTATTTGAAGGTCTCTTTTTAACAGGAGCTACAGTATCGAGAGTCATATGTAATAAAGAAGTAGAATTTTTAACAAGATAATCGACTTCTATGGGAGTAGCGTTCAGGTAGCTGGTCTGCTCCTTATTCTAAATTTAAACGTTTTCAGGAAAGCATCAGATTCTCACTAGGTGCCCAGTTCAAAGACATGTATGTTAGGTTAATTGGTGTAGGTGTGAATGTGGGAGTTCGTGGTTGTCTGTCTCTGTGTGTGTTAGCCCAGTGTTGGGCGGATGACCTGATCAGAACATTTGTCAGCTGTTTTTTTGTGTAGGATTAAATATTCAGATTTAGGTTCAAACTTGACCATGGAAACAGTTTACTCGCTCTCCTTGAACTTTTGATGTTTAGTTTTATTTTCTGGACTTCCTGTGATGTCTTGTATACACTGTTCAGTTCTTTTTTCCTCATTTTAATCATAATTCATCTATTTCTTGGGTGTGATGGGATGTGATGACAGAAAAGAGGCTAAAAGAGCACTGTGAGAAGTACCTTCATCGAGGTCAAATTCCAGCAGATGTCTCTGGCCTTTAGGGTTAATTTCTAGAGTGGAGGTTGGAGCCTGATTTTAAAAACATTACTCAGGACTTCCTTCTTTATTTCTGTATCACTCCCTCTCTACTGAGGGAAGGAAGAATGATTGATGAGATGGGTATTCAGCACATAGGGGCACCCAGGAGCGTCCACTCCGCCCGTCTCATACTGACACACACACACACACACACACACGCACGCACGCTTACAATGATATGAGAGTAATTAACCTCAGACTGTGTTAACCCCAGCTGGCCATTAGAAGGACAACAGGATTGATGGGACTCCCCCCTAGTCTTTAACAATCTCTACATTTTGTGCATGATTAAAACACACTGCAAAGTGTTTCCATTTTCTTTGAAGTGTTCACAAAGGAAACCGCAGCGAGCAGAGAAAGCAGAAAAGTCAAAAATCAAACAAATCCTGATACTGTCTTTTTTTTAAGTTATCACTTTATTCCCCCTCGGTGTGATTTTTATTTTTATGAACATAATTGTCACATATTTCCCCGTGTAACCACAAATAGACAAGAAGGCTCTCAGGAGGAAAAAAGTGGACCAGCCTGTCCTACTTTATCACTAATCTTATATTGTCTGCACCAGTTTGGGTGTTGCTGGCGGGTATTAAAGACCCCAGAAGAAACAGCTGACAACAACATTACTCACCTTGGAGTCACTTTCTGCCTCCAATTTGAATCACACTAGTCATGTTCTTTTCATATTGACAAGATTTGCATTTTGCTTTTGACCTGCAGCCCTGCAGATCAAGGAAATATAAATGTTAAAGTTTTATTTTTAAAAAAAAATGTTCAGGTTGGCAAAGAAGGTAGAACTCACCTTGATGTTTTAAGGTCAAAATTAATAAGTGGCAGATTAAAATAAAATCACTGTAGCTGGCAATGTGTTCTGTTTATGTAACATTTTACGTAGATTTGGATACAAAGTTTGTGGGTTTGTGATGGTCACAAAGTGCAGTTAAGGACTCAATAACACAACCATAGAGACTCGTTGGCAACCACTTAGCAGCTCCTGGTCACTAGTGAAAGGTGTGTATTCACTGTTTCTTGGATCTGAGATTGGTCACAGATCGGGGTGCTGCAAACCAGTTGTGGGATTCATACTTTTCTCTAGCAACCAAAGGTTGCTAAGGGGATTGCTGACTGGGCTCTAGATGTGCATGACTTGAGAATGCAGGTTTATCCCTCTTGGTTGGTGATTGCCAGATTGGTGCCAGTAGGCCTCTGAGTCTGTGGGACTGATGCTTGAGGCAGACTGGGTCATGTTTTCCTGTGTAGGTATTTATGCTAGAAATCCAATTTGACTTGATGTTGGCCACAGAGACAGGTGGAGATCAATCCTGTTTAATTTCCTCATATATGAATGGGCAGAAGTCTCTTGTCAGCCCTTAGAAACATAGATGAAAGCATCATAGTTGCATTAACTCTTCAACCCTGTAAAGACTGTTGAGATTAACCCTTGAAGCTCTTCTGAATTTGAATTTGAACTTCTAAATTGGTTTCTGTCATATTTCAGGCCTGTTTATTGAACAAAATGACTTGGTTTCCATCAGAAGTTAGTGAGTGTGGTCTCTGCCTATGCAGTTACTCTTGGAAACCCGGAAACTATTCGAATGTTCATCAAATCGTGCCTTTATTGATATATACAGTACTCAGGGCATCAGATGTGGTCTTTATGGGGGAAGGATTGAAAGGTGAATAGATGTTTATACAGACAACATGCTGCTAACATGGCTGAAATCAAACTCTTCAGTAGTGGTACTATATTTAAGTGACGTTAAATATATCTTTTTTTTCTGTTGTTTTGTGTTAATCATTGGCTGATATACGTTATTGTCTCCTGTTATCCCAGATTCATTGACGTAGCTCCGTGAAAAAAAGCTGAGCGTGTGTCTTTGTTTTTTTGCTGAGATTGATCTTCTTACTTTGAACTCCTCCAAACGGCGTGCAACACTGACAGCTTCTTGTTGTTCACGACGGAAATCACTGAGATCAGTGTTGACAAGTTCATTTAAACCGGCCGGCCAGAGCGCTGTTTACCTAATTGGACATCTAGACACTCAAATAAAATTCCTGGTTAGTCCGAGTTGATTTGTCTCATTTGCAGCCTCCTCCCCTCTCACCTCTTGACCCTCTGTGACCTCTGCAACCTCTGGTCCACAGTCCTCCAGATGAGTCTGGTTACTGGGACCGCTGACATGTGACATCTCTGTTTAAGTCCTGCAGCAGTAACAAGTGAATGGTGCTGGAGTCTGACGGCTCGATGGGCTACAGGGTCGTGTTGGTGGGTTTCCCGAAGCACAAGAAGGCTTCAGAATTAGTCTTTATTTTTTTTTTGGAAAATGTGTTCAGAAGGAGCGTTCATGATTGGGCTGTGTTTCTGCCATGGCTGTCTTTTATTACAAAGCTCATCCCACATCCCGTTATGACTCACGTAGCTCATTAAACTTAAAAGATATTTGTTTGAAATGCTCTGACAAGCCATTACTTAAACGTTCTGTCTTTAAAACCAAATCTGTTGGACATTAATATTTAAGAGGGTTTTATGATGTTCCCGTTTAAGTTGTTTGCATTTTATCATTTTGTGAATCATGACTCAGATGCAAGTAGCTGCTACACCGTACACTTCGCATAAAGATGTAATAATGTTTGTGGCTCCAATCTGTTTGATAATAAAATAATATTGTAGAATGGGTGGAAACATTTGAGTTTTTTCTTTTTTTATGAGAAAGCTCATTACTTGTGTTTTTACAGCCACTTTAGTTCATTTTTTACCACATAGCAGTTATTATGAAGGTCATATATGTTGTATTTATTTTTATGTTTGTTAAAAAAGTGAAAAGTATGATTTACGATATAATCCAGTAAATTTTGTTGCAAAAAAAAAGTAAATTATTACTAGAACCTTAATTTAATTGTCTCATTTTGATTCCCAGCAGCCTTTATTTACTTACAAATACCTTTTTATTTTTTAAAATTTAACTTTGAGTCTTTAAATGTGCTCGCTTTGTTCTCCACAACCTTTTCTTAGATATTCTAAATAGAATCATTAAGCGCTTGTGTTTTTCCTTCATACAGGATCATCCCTTCATCGTACAGTATAACGATGGAAATGCGGAGGTGGTGTCGATGTGGGTGTGCCGCTGTCTGGAGGAGAGGCGAGCTCAGCTGGCTCAGGGACGCATGTGACTTCTTCCTGTCGGCAAACTGTGGTGGACCCGAACGTTTGATCCCAAACACACATCAAAGGATTCAGGGTCAAATACGTCCACGCACACTGGACAAGTACCTTATTATGAATGGACCGAAATCACTAGATGTTACTTTATCTGAACGATTCTTGATGTAACAGACACCCAGGAGCGCGCTCGCGTCCTTTAAACTGAATATTAATCTCTGCATCGACGGGTCTGCACCTGGAGATCCTTTCCATTTCAAGGGAATCCCAAAAAGCAGTGACCATTAAAGTCGGCTGATTTTAAAGCATCAGAGACGAAAAGAAACTTCAAAGCACAAGACTCGGGCGCGGGCAGAGTTACGCTCTGCGTCGATGATGGCATCCCAAATAGCCGTCTTGTGCTTTACTGTTGACAGCCCTCCCATGAATGTTAAGGTTTTTTGCCTGTGAGTAACTACCCATCTGTGTGCCTATTTTTCCAGTGCTATAATTTCTTACCTCAGCAAACTTGATTTGTCACTGCAATATCAAGACACCCCACCCCTACCCCCGAAAATGTACTTACTTTTAGCTCCTGGAGTTGAACATCTGCATAGAGTTTTTCCTGAACTGGTGAGGCTGAGTGTTATCTGCTATATTCTAGAAGCCATTAAGACTGAAGGAAAATGCAGCTAAAAGCATAATCTCCCCTTATAAAGCACCACTGTTTAAAATGCTCTTTTAGTCACATTGTGACCACTAAGTTACTTTAGAATAAAATGTCATGTATTATTCAGAATTAGACATTTCACTGGGTTGCCTAAGAGATCGCTTTATTTTGCTGTAAAGGGAAAATGTTAATGCAGTGTACTTGACACCAAAGACAATATAGACGGTGAATTATATTGATTTTTCATGAATGAGGCAAATGTAAGAGGCCGAGTGACTAAAATGAATTGTTTCAGAAAGGTTTTTATGAAATGTGTAATGCTTAAGTGCAATTAACCTGCATTGCTTCCCCGTATTCACAGTGAACGTAGCTTACAGTGGCGCAACCTGCACAGCGTGTGAATCGATGGAAACAAATGCAATGGGAAAAAACAAGCAAAACATGAGCCAGTGGTTAATTTTTTTTATCAGTTCAACGCGGTTTCATCCTTTAAGTTGTAAATCAACAACCTTTATGAATGATCAGAAACTGAAAGTACATGTTTACAGATGGGTAATCGTGTTGTTCTTAATGTGGGAAATGCTGAAGGTTGCTGTGTTATTTAGTTTTGATCTGTTTGCACTTCATGTCAAAAATGGACAAACAATTAGCGACCGCAAAGCTCCGAACAGGCTGCTTACCTGTGCGTGGCATTCACGAATCCTCCTTTTTATTTCAGCACCCACGTTAGAGCAGCTGCACAGCCTGCATGAGACCTGCGTCTGATTGAACCTCCTCGTGTAACAAAATTAGGCTAATACTGCTCTTTCTCACTCATGGCGTTTGTGTCCACAGCACAAACGCTGTGGACATGCACAGTTTAAGGTTTGAGTCCATCATGTGGAGATAAGAGTAGCTGAGGTCAATCACAACAAGTCCAAGTACAACAGGTTTTTAAACCCATGTGACTGATGATTTTGTAAGTTTGGTGAAAATGTGCAGAAATCCATACTGGTGCATTTAAACTACAATTTAATTAATATTCATATTTGAGTATTTCTCACACACAAAAAGAATGAAAAAGCTAGAGATGGCACGATACCACTTTTTTATGTCCGATATCTGTCGATACCGATATAAATCCGATATAGCATATTTTATAATCAATAAAACGTTTTTTTTTTAATATCTTGCTGCATTTTAAGTTAAACTCACCGTGGGAATGCTTTACAAACACTCAGAGATGCTTGCTTTACTTCTCTGGGATACCTTTCTCGGAGATTAAATGCCGGTTTGGAAGCACATAGCGAGGCTCCAAATGCTCAACCAGACCGCCTCCAGGTCTCGCACGCCACAGCCGCTCTATCACGTGATGCATATTCCTCCGACGTGCTACGGTTATGAGCTGGGTTACGCCATGTCGCAAGTTTTGTGAGGTGCTTTTGTGATAGTTAATGGACCGGATTACATTTTTTATTTCTCTCCAATATCTGATCCAGTAATTTAGGTCAGTATCGGACCGATACGTAATATGGGATCAGTCCATCTCTAGAAAAAACCAAAAATGTCTTGAAATACAGTGTAAGCTATGTACTCCATGCTTTTGGTACAGTCGCTGTACCGCAGCCGATGTTCCAGCTGTGAACATCAGACAAACACTGGACGTTTATGGAGTGGAAGTGATTGCGCTCTCTTCTGATTCCCTTGAATTTTGTGTGGTCACACCTTAAATTATGTTTAATATCAGTTTAAATGATCTGGTATGAAAAACATGACATCACAGTGTGGTTTTTATTATTATTATTATTATGTTACAGCAGGTAAATCTTTTTTTAAGACATTTTTCTGCCTTTATTAAATGGAAACAGTTGAGACAGAACAGTTGAGGAATGATATGAAACAGCTGCGGTCAGAGTACTGCTCAGTTATTTTGTCACCATCATGAACTTCACGAGTCCTCCCACCATAAATCATTTATTGCCACTATTTGCCTGAAAAGCCTGCAAAAGGAAGTCCAACCTTTTACAAGTTTATTGTTGTTGTTATTGATGTTGGTTTTTTTGTCTAGCTTAGTTTTTTAGAAGGAATGTCTGTGCAAGATGCCATTTATTTTCCTAAAGTCCTCACCACTCTTGTAAGTGGTGAAAAGTATAATATGAAGATGTTCCAGTTGCTGAAATGTCATCAATGGAGATTCTTCAATGGTTTCACAAGGAGTGGTATATGTTCTCTGCATTATAGTCTGTTTTTAAATCAGCACTTAATACTGTACATTGGTGGGACATCCACGTGATACTAGGCTGCCCTGTTGCTCATGAACATTGTTGTGGCATTTCTTGCAAAGCAAATGAAACCATGAAGATGGCAGCATTTCATATTTCTGAACAGATGTGCACTGTGATGATTCAGAAATGGTCTCACAGACTTTTAAGCAAGAATATGTCATAAATTAAGAAGAAGAAAAAAAAGCTCCTCTCTCGCTCCGTTTCTCTTGTTTCCTCCTAAACTTCAGAACATAAAGTCAGTGATGAGCCCAGCAGAGACACTCGTGCTGTGATGTTGCTGTCTGACTATGGCCTTTCTGTAATTATCCATGTTGGCACATATTCCAGCCATAATAAATAAAATGTATTTAAACGGTAACTTGGCTACATGAGACTTTTTATTTGCACTTGACATTTGACTGTTGAAGGCTGCTGCTTCTCAGTCAGGGTTCTATTTTGAAGGAAAAACGAGGTGCATCAGTTTAAAGGTGTAGTTCTGTGTACTTTGATGATTTAACGCTTTAATATAAATATCCTTCTGACTTTTATCCAGCAATTATTTTTGGCAGCTTGTTTTTTTTTGGTTTTTTACTTTTCTGTTTCTGTGGAGGAATTGTAGATCTTTTCAAGTCTGGCTATGAAATATGAACGAACAAGCTGATCATAAAGTTAATTTGTGCAGCTAAAAAGCTACAGCAGTGGTCCATCTTCATGATGTGTGAAACATTAAGTACACTGAGTGTCTCTTGTTGAATTTAAGCAAACACCTCAACACATACCTTTACAAAGGCTGCAAGACTGTTTCATCACGCTACCGTCACCTGGTTGGACAACATGGCACAATGAAAATTAGTGCGACTGCATGCAATGAGCATCTCAGGGACTAGGCCTGCAATCACTCGCAGTCTGTTGTTGTCTACAAAGCAGATTTGGTGCTTTGGTGCAGGATGCACAAAGTTCAGAAACCTTGCTTTTATAAGAGAATAGAATCAGAAGAGACACGTAGCAGTTGTGCTTATTGGCAACCTGCTTGTATTTATAAATTGGACGACAATTATTTGCCAATCTGTCCCAGAGTGACTGCAGTCACTCCGAGTTGGACCACAGCTGTTTGGAGACAGGTTGCCTCCCACCAGGCAAACTATGCAATGCAACTCCACCTCTGAGCAACCAGCCGTTCACCGCAACTACGTGCAAGAAAAAAAATTTCAATGCAATGCAAAGACCCGGTCATCGCATTATTACTCTAATGTGATCGAGCCATTAGACAGCCTGACGTCCCTAATAAACTGTCAACAGATGATAAAGCATAACTGGCCTGATTGTGTTTTTTATTCCAATTATAATACCTAAACATTAAAAGTCTTTAGGACGCGGCCCAAACTCTTCACACGGTGTAAAGTATGTAAGAAAATGAGGCTTTCTTCATTAGGAGTTTGACATTTACACGTCTTGCCATAGAGTGACCCAAACCTGAAAGCACCCATCTCTCCTAAGTTCATTTATAATTTGCATTTCATAATTAATCTCAGTCAACCTTTAATTAACATCTGCTTTATTCTTGGTTATTAATTTGTGCCATAGCCTGGGAAAAGCAGCTCGGTGCAGACAAACGCAATCCCACAGAATGACTGTATTTAGATAACGTTTTTATTTTTCCTCTTAAAGCATCAAGGACATCCTCGACTTTCCTTTTCCTCAACTTAAAAAAAAAAACCCACATTCACGAAGGAGACCTTTGGATAACCCGGCACACCTTCTGCTTCTGATGTTAAACTTCATTACCTCCAAAACAAAAAGTTCTTATCTCTGCTGTAATCCCTTTGTAGTTTATTTGATGAGGAAAAGTAAAAACATGGATGTTTGCCGACAGAAGTCAAGACTTCCAACTGATCCTGATAGAACGATGATATTAATTAATTCATAATGTTTTCATAAAGCACACCAGTAAAAACAAAAGCCGGGAAATTTCTATGGTACAGTGCATTCATAAATACATCACTTCTGCCTACAAATGCTTAGATGTGAAGACTCTGGATCTGAAGAATGCGGTCATGAAAGACCTCCAAACAAGAATGTCACAGAATTTAAAATATACTAATGCAACCCAGAGCTCAGATAAATGCAATGCCGGTGGTGTTAGTGTGTTTTATTTCTGTGGTATGTCGTCTTCATGTAGTGACTGAACGAAGAGCAATCTTCACTTAGACAAAAACCTTTTATGACATAAGAATTTGTATTTCCTTTTAACACCCTGAAAAATCTGAAAGTGAAACATCTCAGCAACTACATTTATACATTTTTATGTTTGCAGGTGGACAAACCCTTGGACTTTTCTGCCAGTGCCACTGTAAAGTTGGCATGTGTTGTTTATAATGTGCAACCCCAGTTCTAACAAAAGCTAGGGCGCTGTGTAAAATGTCAAAAACAGAATGCAATGATTTGAAAATCTCAATAAACTCATAGTCTAAGGAGCTTGGAAAGACTTCTTTAAGTTTTCTTTAAGATGTTTCACCTCTCATCCGAGAAGCTTCTTCAGTTCTAAGGTCGAATGGTGGAGAGTCCCAGATTTAAACCCAATGGGAGTGTACGCAAGAGGGACATGGACACCCTATTGATCCCCTACCTAATCACACAAGCCAAGGTGTGAAAACGGGTGTAGGTCACAATCAGCCAAGGTTTCAGGTGGACCCATTGTGAAACCTAGCCCAACCCTATCATGTGATTTCCTGAGGTCAGACGGCCCAGGATGTAAGTGGGCTTTAAGGTGTCTGGGAAGGGATCTCAAAACTGGTTTATAGATGGCAGACGGTTGGTGTCGTAAGCCACCGCCTCTGTTCAAAGAGAGTTGTTCACAGTGGACATAGATGGCTTCTTTCACTCCTCTTTCAAACCATCTGTCTTCTCTTCTAAAATATGAACATTGGCATCCTTAAAAGAGTGACCGTTGTCCTTTAGATGCAGCTGGACAGCTGGGTCTTGTCCCGTGGAGGTGGCTCTTTTATGCTGTGCCATGCGTTTATGAAGTGGCTGTTTGGTCTCTCCAGTGTACTCAATAAACTCATATTTTATTCCCAATAAAAAAAGCAAAAACATCTCATTTAAATAATATTTATCTCATGGTGAATTTGATGTAGCACAATTCTCAAAAAACAAAGGTTGGGACAGGGCCATGCTGACCACTGTGTACCATCCCCCTTCTTTTTAATAACAGTCTATATATGTCAGGGATGTCTAACCCTTAACATTTATGATGGCGCAGTGCTGAACCCATGCAGTCATCTAAATGCCTGTTTTTAATGCACAAAGGACTGAAGATCACAGGTGTCCGATGCTGATTTTCAGCCTCGTCCTTTGCGCGCAGAGATTTCTCCAGATTCTCTGAACCTTTTTGTCATATTATGCACTGCAGATAATGAATAATGCAAAGTTGAAGTTTCATTCCAACTTTTCTAAGACACGTAGCTCCAATCAAATACAAATTCAGTTAATATTTTTAATGATATATTAAAAAGTCTCAGTTTAAGCGTTTGTTATTTTGTGAATAAATCATTCAAAAGTCATTGCATTCCTTTCTTATTTACCTTTTATACAGGATCCCAACTTTTTTTTTTTCTTCAATTGTGGTCGCAGCCTTCTGAAAACTATTAAAACTATCTAATTGTGTACACACATTTATTTTAGTTTCTAAGTGAATACAAAAAAAACTGTTAATTATCTGAGTGTCCATCTGGTGCCACGAAAGGTCAAAATCTGATTTGTTTTTCCTCCATCTTTGCTGACAGTTGAACTGTGCCAGACGAGATGTTTCCTCATTTCTATTGTGATGCAAAGTTAACTTAAACCCTGTCAGGGTTTAAGTCAGTAACCCCCTCCCAGACCTCTGAGCTAAAGACTAGCGGCAAAATTGAATGGAAGATGAGACAACTCCTGTGATCACTGAAACAGTAGACAAGGTTATCTCAATGAAGTGCTCAAATAAGAGTGCAAACAGTGTTATTATTCATGAAAGGTACAGTTTGAGATTACATTGCTTTATCCAGAACCTCAAATAAATGAGACAATTTTGAGATTGGTGTATAATTACAGGGTGCAAATTAGGTGAATTTAGCAGGGGGTGAATAACTGCATATTTTAAAGAGAATTTATTTAAAATTTGCCAGGTTAAAGGTGGGAAATGCTTTGAGCAGGCCGGTGTGATGATGTCTTGGAAGCAGGAGGAGCAGTTCTTTGTTAGACTCCACTCTCACTGAAAATGTAATTGGATGAAACTGTTTAAACGAAGCAGAATTAACACGGGAAATGGAACTCAAAGATCAGGCTGGATGCGGTAACTGTTTCTCCACCTCGTTTACAGAATTAGTGAGAAAGTTTTCAGATAGCTTTGCACTGAGGAAAAGAGGATGAGGGTCCACCAGTAACAGAATCAGTTACTTTAACAACTACTTTTTGATTGAGGTTAGAAAAGTAAACCAATCTTGTGTATTTAACATCAGTCTGATGAGTTTTTAACAGTAACTTGTGCTGTGTTTTAACTCGTCGCGCTTCATAATTTCTTCATTTAAAGGTTTAATTCTAGTCTTTCAGTCTCAGGAATTTATTGAATTTTTGTTTCTTTTGCAGTTTGGTTGAAGGTGGATATGTACTGACTGTTAAACAGTGTATCTGAACTCAAGTGCAATTTGAAGGATGGTAAATGAAACAAATCATAGCTTTTAAGTGCAAAATAAGTGTTATGAATGTTAGAACTAGATATATAAATACAAAAAAATACAAAAACAGGCAGAGATAAGCCTCAGTTAGAGGCTTAATGCACATAAAAATCAATTCTAAAAAGTCCAAATCATTCAAAACAACAAAATTATTATTAATAAAGGACTTATTGACAAAATATCTTCCATTTATTTGACCCTAGAGAAAAGAAAGAAGAAATGGTCTTACAAGGCTATCCTGCCTGTAGACTTGAGTTGGACTGACAGTATTGACGAAGGAAATGACTTTAAAACATGAATACCGCCAATAAGACGTGCAGCCTGACACTGTGTTTGCATCTTTTTGCCATGTTTAAAATCTTGTACATCTCCACAGTGGGAATTAACAAAACCACTGGAACAAAAGCCAGTGAAGCAGAGAGTTTCTGAATCCAGAAGGGCTCAATTCATATGGAAATATAAATTTCAAATCCACCAATAACTACTAAAACAGCTAATAACTCTGTAAAAAGGGATTAGCCCAGTGAGCAGTCAAGCTAGCACATAGGCGGTCTATTTGGTTAATTCCAGATCCAGATGTCCAATGACTACAATATTTTTCTCTATTTAAATATGTAATTGAAATGTGTATGTGTATGTTTTCGCAACCCCGCCCTCTCCCTGATGCTATCCCTAAATTTAGCTAGCCCCCAGTAGGCCCCCAACCAACTTTCTGCTAAGCTAGCAACCAATCAAACTACCTCCTTCCTGCCCCAACTTTCAGCTAACACCTTCCCACCTAATCCTGGCTTTAAAAGACAGCTGCCTTTTTAAATGTCCTTCAGAAGGAAGTTTGGCTTTGGATAAATTGCGCTTCTCCACAGCTTAGCTTGTAAATCTGTTCCTGAGTCAGGCAATGCCACACCTGTCCACAGGAGGCTACTTCCACCTCACGCGGCTAACCTGTTGCCGTGTACAGAGTTATCCAGTCATCCTGTTCCCATCCTGCCCTGCAGTGCAGAACACAACCCCCCCCCCGCCTCAGGACCTCTATGCACCCACTGCCAGCTTGCACACCTAAGTTCCCCTGACTTACCTCTCTGCTGCTCTGCATTCAGTCTCTTCCTGCACCTCCTGTTTGCCATCTCTTCTGGTTTTATAACATTTGTAAGTAAAATTGTAATTTTTGCTTTACCTTGTGGACTTTTGCTGCATTGAGCTGAACAATGACATTACAAGCATCAAGTGCTTATGATCTCACGAAAAAGAGCTAATGTAAAGATCACATAAGCATTATTTTCGCTGTCACTGTTATATTAAATAAACAGTCTGATTATTCATATCCTCAACAGAGCTGTGGCCTTCACAGCTCTGTTGTGGCACTTAATCTAAGTGATACTTTGCTCCTCGGTCAGAGACCTTGTACGATGCTTTTCATAAAAGTTTCTGTTTCAAAGCAGCTCTACAACTATTGGCAGGCAGCTTAATTTAAGAATTATGCAGCTGTGTGTAATGCAGCAGAGCTATGAAAGCATATCCTGACATAGGTCTAAGCAGCACGCTGTCAGTCAGTGCTGTGTTGTATTGAATGTATAACAGCCCTTTGAAAGAAGTCCCAGAAAGGAAAAGGACAGTGAGAATTTTAAAACCCGTCTATAATTTGGCATGATCTGATTATGCAGAAATTCTTTCCCAGCTTTATTTGGTCATTTAATGAAATCTTTCCTCAGCACAATGATTTTCTGATTGAGGTTACCCGATCCTCAGGAGGTGAGAGATACTATACCTACAATGGTATCTTTAGAAAAAACAACCTTGGACACATTGCTATAAGATCAATGAGAGAGATGTCCTAAAATATGGGACGCATGGTGCCAATGAAGAAACTTCAAAGTTTCTTATAATGTAGTTAATAAACTCTAAATATGCAGCAATAAAAAAAAAAGGAAAACACTTTACTGTGATGAATTTTATAAGCCCAGTGATAAGAAATTTAAAATAACAACTATACTGACTAAATGCTACTAATACTCAATACTGTGTACTGTAGCTAGACTAGAAAATAGAACAAAGATTCTTGAAACAAAAGATGAGAAGACATGCATGTTTTATTAATAAATGGCATTTTTAAATAAATGCATTCCGGGAAAGGGTTTGACCTCCTCTCACGGCTCACACGGACAATTGAATTCAATTAGTCAAAATCAGAATTAATGTGGCCAAAATAAAACCCAGTGACTAATGGAGATATGGCCTTGTCCTCTGGTATCAAGTCAAGGCTCTGCTAAAGGCATGAAATGCATTTTGGACTCAATCGAATTTGTAATTATAGTAAGTGTAACACATTACAATTATCTGTTTAAGTTGAACGATGAGTGAACATAAGTGGAACATGTTTTTCAAACAAAAGGTCAGTATCAAACAGCCGATATAGATTTTATAAATGATGGAAGTAGCTGAAAGGTGAAGCCAGTGTGCAAGTGCCTTGAACCTGCAATCTGTCTTATGTCCAGCAGGGGGCAAATCTTTTGTTTGCCTAAAGCAGTCAAATTGTATAAAAGTCAATGAAAAAAACAACTTCTTTCTTAATTTGATACGTCAGTAAATGCTTTCCTGATGAAGTCATGGCCTCAGTCGTTAGTTTCAAGTCCTGTTAAACACAACATGATGTCAAGTTCTGGAAACTATGGACTTATTTAGAGTGAAACAGAAGATAAAGCATGTTGTGCTTAACTATCTGAGATTTCCCTACTGTAAAATAGCTCAGTCACAAATAAATAGCTTCAGCTTCAGGGCAGCTAGTAAGACTTGGAAGGTTGCCCAGTGATTCCAGTAAATTATTTTGTTGTTGGAGACCAATTGTAAGTAGTTTGGAAGATCAACTGGTTCCCTAAAGGACCCTCAACTTTTAGGCAACCCTTTCGATCCCAAGGTGTTTGAGTGAATTGCCTGGTGGAGGCAACCTGTCACCAAACAGTTGCAGTCCGACTCAGACTGACTACAATCACTCTGAGACAAACTGGTGAAGGTTTGTAAAGGATCTCATTTATAATCACAGACAGATTACCAGCATTTTTGACTAATCTGATTCAATCTGCGCTGATGGGCGCAGCTAGTCTGTGATGCATCTCTGCAATGGGGCAATCCACTCAACTGCTTGCCAACTAGTTGTGTTCCTAAAGCCAGGTTGCCAAGCATCGATGTCATTGCAGTTAAATCCCCCTCCTGCAGCAACTACGTGACTATTTAAGGGGTAAATTTTGAAATTCTGCTTCTCATCTATGAAATTCTGCCTGGATATCTGAAGGCTAGTAATTATTGTGACTATATTGTATGTGTTTGGAGATAGGAATAGAATGTGATTTTCAACATTTTATCTCAGTTAGTTGCAGCTTTATCACAAATACCCTAAATGCCAACTTGACCCCATTCAGTCACAAAGTGATAGCTGACTGATTCTGCCTTATTGCCATTTTTCACCATCTTGATGCAACAAAGCTGCTTTGAGGACAGAAACTGACTGTGAGGGATTGCAGACCTGGTCCCCGTTTTCAAAGAAATCATTTCAAAGGCAAATTCATTGCAAGTTCATTGATCGCAGTAATTTTGGTCATGCTGTGGACAACTGTTTTCTTTACTGTGGCTCTAGCATAAGTGTGCTCCACCCTCAGTTTCTCATCACATCCTTGCTCATGACATCTGTTTTCAAAAAGGCCACAATAGCAACTGCCAAAATCCCGAACTCAAGGCTTTAAAATGGTAATCCAACAGCACTGTTGAAAATCAGCAGACACTTGGCTTTTATGCTCTTTGAAATTAAATAATAAGAAATGAAATTGATGGAAATGGCTGAAAAACACTTGCCAATGTCAGTCTTTCAGAGCACTTTAAAGTTCTGGTGTCATTTTAACCTGTTTGACATTTTACATTGTGGTGGGTTTGTACAGTGGTGCTGTGGTTAAGTTTTCCTGCCACCCAGCAAAAAGGTTCATGGTTCCAACTCCAGCTTGGTCTTTCCGAGTGGGATTTGTATGTTCTCCTTGTGCTTGTGTCAGTTCCCTCTGGGTACTCAAACACTGAGAAGAAGGTCGAAGCTCTAAAGTACATAGAGCTGAAGTGAAACTGAGCGTTAAACAACAATGAAAAGCGTCTACTGCAGCCACTCTCTGTGATCTTTTCCCCTTCATCATGAACTCACTTGTTGCTCTCTTTCCTCCTGAGGCTCACTTTTTCGGCTCATCATCATCCAGCCAACACATGGTGTCATTCATGATCGGACCCTCATCCAGCCAAAGCACTGAAAATCTTATCTCATGGCTCATCTGTCCCTCTGCAATTCACAAGAATCACTACTCCTCGGAGAATACTGGTCAGACTCTAGTGAAACTTTAAGCTTCTGTGATCTACTGCGTCAGACATGTTCTACTCTGGAGACCTGCACGCGAGCCCACCTTTGTAAGTTGCATACCCATAATCCTTAACTCTGCATAAGCAAATACCTGCACAAAAGGACACGAGTGCAGTACCATGAATCCCAGCTGAGTGTCCTTGTTAGTTGTAAGCCATGTTAATGAGCCGTTCATTAAGTCTGGGGATTAGGCTGAGGGAAGGCTGTCTCGGATTGTTAGCTGGTCCCAACTTGAAATATGCAACAACATTTGGATGGACAGTCTAGAGAAGATGGCTGTGTAGACGCACACATCGCAGACACTCTGATTACTCCTACACTATTCTCCCAGCACAGCTATTCCTTAAAATGCTGTAAAATTTGGTGGAAACATCAGTGAACTGTTCAACACTTTGGTGAACTCTTGACTTTTTGTTTTAGATATGAGCACAGAAATACTGTTCTGAGTGGTAAAAAGTTGTCACCCTGACCCACAAAGGGCCCCAAACCACTGTTTGCACCTGCATGGGCTCAACCCATGCAACGATTAACTCCGGAGTATTTAAAACTGTGATGTTACATGAACTTCTAACGCACACGTGCTGTCACATCACTGTATTTCCGCAGTCTTCAGCTTGCAGGGAGCTCTGACGGTGATCAGCCAGTCCAGCAGTGTTGCAGCAGCTCTGCCTGTCACAGACGCTTTCTGTCACATGTAAATTGTAGCATCAGATGATCTATGGCTGCTGCTTCGTGTGACCTATAGCGATAATATGTCTGGGATTAATATTTGGACGCTCCATGATCTCATCTGGCGTGCCTCTCTCCGGGATATTGACCGCGCTTTTGTTTGGAGATGCGTCTTCATTTCTGCCACTCCCGGACCTTCATATTCCCAAAATCCCACCGAGCTGCCTCTCCGCTTTTGTACCGGCCGGTGACCTTTTTTCCCCAGAGCAGTCCGACTTGATTAGCACATCAGGCGGGACAATGAGTGGCCGCCATGTACACAGCCATTACCCAGATCCCTTTATCAATGTCCTGTAATTAAAATGTCACCGTTTAATTTTCGAGGCATCGCTTCCCCGCACTCATTCCTCCAATAAAAAAGTGCGATCGAAATGCTCTTTTCACTGGAAACCAAAAAAAAAGGATGCGGAGAAAGTGTTTAAGTGAGCCGAGCAGGGAGGGATCAATAGGCCCTTTAGTCCGAGAGGAGGATTGATTGGTCTCTAAAATGGGATTTATAGGGGTCACGCTTTTATAGGGTGCTGATACAACTGTTAATTATAAAACATTTGGCCTCTTATTAAATCTGTCCTGATTGAGGTGGGCTTGATTTATCTCTTTCAATCACGTGACAGGATTCAAGCATAAAAGTATGAATATGCTTCAGCTTCAGTCCCACAAAGGCAGAAAAAACCCCGCAGTGTTTGAACACTGCAGTTTTTTCTAATGCACTTTTTTTCTTTTTTCTTTTTAGACACATTTGTTTCCCCACAGTGGGTGTTTTTGACAGGAGCCTTCAGACATTTCATTTGCTTTTTTGCTTTTTTGCACTGGACATTGCAAAAAGTGGTAAAAAAAAAAAAAAAAGAAAAAAAAGAAAGCAAAAACAGACGATTAAATGGGAGGTTGTTAATAAGGCAATAAATCAATAAAATTACTCAAGCTTAAAAGAAAAAAAAAAACAGACATAAATTGTGTCCTAGCTGAAAATGATAGAAATCACTGTCACATTTCTTCAGCACAGAGTTTAAAGGATGACGAAGCGAGGTTTTTGTCTGTGTAATTTTTTTTTATTTCAAAGTGCTCGACATAAAGCAGAGAGACGCTTTTTAAGCGCCTAAATACAAAAAAAAAAATCATAATGAGCCAAAACAAAGAGGATGGAAACTCTCCCAGTGCAGAGTGGGAAAGGTTACATTCTTCGTCACCACTTTAAACTCTGAATAAACTGGAGCAGATAATAAGTGTGAGAAAGACAGAAGACAGTAAAGAGAAAAGGGAGAGAGCCGAGGACCAGGATTTGCCCACGTGGTGTTTCGTGCCCCTGGACTTTTGCGCCAAAGTCTCAAATGTTCCGGTTATAAATTAGCAAAAAGAAAAAAAATCAAGAGTACAAAGTGAGAACCAAAAGATGATTAGACAGAACAATCAATAAATCAACCAGTCGATAAATAAATAAATAATAAAACGCTGTTGTGTTTAGGCCAAATAGTCCCAGCAGTTCACCTGTGGTGAGCTGAGGCGCATTAATATTTCAGGTTAAAGGTTTGTTTAAACAATTGGGCGCATATCAATGAGGCCCGCTAATTTGTAGGCCATCCAGCAGTAAGAGCTCGCCTAAAATTACCGCTGAAATGTCTAATTAAAAACCCCCCTCGCTGCTGAGCCAGCCACGTCAGCTCACGTTTCCCCCGGAATACGCGGCGACAATGGCTGCATTCAAGTCGGCGGTCTAAATAATTAAAAAGAGAGGAATAATTACAGTATAAAATTGTAATTATTGGCGGGGGGCTGCTGGGGGGTGGGGCGGTGGTGTGTGTGTGGAGGGGGGGCTCTTGATGGTGAAAGAGGAGAGGATGCGCTTAGGATCAGGTTCAGCATCAATATTGCAGGGAGGTAAAGCTGGGGAGCTCAGGCTGCACGCGGGCTGATGATACTTCATACACGCTCGTCACTCGCTCTGCACTCCAAGCCACACTTCATACACTCTCCACGCGCAGGCACTCGGCTCGAGAGTGTGAAGCATGTCCCGGTTTTATTCGCCACGAGCTGCTCCGCTTCCTGCCTGCTGTCAGTGCGTGTTTGTGCAGCGGTCGGTGCGATGGCAGAGCCGGGCTTTGCTCGCCCTCCATAAGTGCCCAGTAAAGTTGTCATGCGCGGGGCACTCTGGGGATGTTCTGCAGCTGGTTTGTCTGTGAAATGAGCCAAAGCACCGGCTTTTAACACGTCATCATTTTCAGAGGAAACATCTGAGCTGATCTAAAGAACAGGTCACGCAGGAGCTGTGAGACCTTTCTGACTTTTTTCTGCGAATGTTCCTCAAACAGCATCAGAGAAATTATTTGTATCGAACATAATGAGTCAAATCTGACTCCTCTCTGATTGTTGATTATAAGTTAATGTTTCATCTTCCACAAGTGAACTTTTAGATGAACTTCTGTTTTTTTTAGACAGTGTAAATAATGGAGTCCTGATACTGATTAGTGAGAGCAATAAACATGAGAAATAGTGCGTCAGCATGTCTCTCTCTGTGTGAGTGAAACTGGGACTAAAGGTGTATTGAGTGAGATGTTTTATGGCCGTCTTTATGTGACATCACAATGCTGGATGTAGGAGATGTGTTTTGTTTTTTACTTTAATTTAGCCTCCGAAAGGGTGTAGTCCTGAGACAAAAGTGTGGCTGATGTAGGAAAGCAAATCTGACTTTGTATTATTTACTTGATTTCCAAATATTGCTCTAAAACGGCACGGCATTATCTCAGTGACACTATTATCCATCGATCCGGTTATTACAGGACTGAATCAAATATTCTGTTGATCCGCGTGTGTGTGTGTGTGTGTGTGTGTGTGTGTGTGTGTGTGTGTGTGTGTGTGTGTGTGTGTGTGTGTGTGTGTGAGACAGCCTGAGGCATCATCATCATGAGCTCACTCCAGATTACACGCAAAGACTCTAAACACAGTCACTTCCAGGTCCAAGCGTCTTTCTCTGCTTTCTGTCTTTCAAATCATTTTCTCCTTTCTGACTCCCCCCCCCTTTCTGTTTCTTTTTTAATCGCCAAAGCCTGGGATTGATTTGTGTGGCCGGCGTGGAAGCCGAACAGATGGCCGTGTAACTTGATGAGCCCGGGCCTTTAGTCATTCCTGGTGCCCTCCACTGTGCCACTCCGGTTTGTCGGTGAGCTCCAACTTCGGCGGAAATAATACAAGATCTGCGTGATTAGATCGGAGCTTATCATTAATACACACCGAGCCCGATCTGTTAAGACCAGCGGTGATTACCTCCCCGACAACATTATGGGATCCGGGTGGAGGCCCCCTAGAGGGTCCTTGACTGGGTTCAGAAAAGGGTCACGACTGTGGCGTTATATTTTTCCTTTATTTTTGGTATCTTTGTGCAGATATCTCCGATGATGTCACGATGTCTCCTTCTTAATTTATATATAATAGCAAATAAATAAATATATAATCACGAGTCTGAGGGCCAAAATGATTTTCCATCTGGGGTCAGCAGGGGCCTAATTGATATTTTTGTTTCTGATCATGTTTGAGCTGCAGAGAGAGAGAGAGGGTGAGACTCAGAGAGAGAGAGAGCCATTACACACCAGCATGACAAGACACAGAGAGAGAGAGGGGGGGGGGAGAGAGAGAGAGGTGCCATGTGTTTCCTGTCTGCGCGCCAGTCACCTCCCCTTGCTCCGACAGGATGGAGGTCCCGCGTGCTGCTGCCTGCCCTGAAATGCACTGAAATAAAGGCTCCTCCTCAGCGCTTTCACTGCCAGTGCGCCTTCTTTTCTCCATCCTCTCTCCCTCTCTGGACTCTCTCAATTTTTGTCTGTTTATTTTCATTTTATTTATTGTTAATATTGATTTCCCAGCCTGACTTCCCCTACGGTGTGTTGCTTTTACAGGAGAGAAAGGTATGGCTCTGTTTTTGTTTTCCTTATCACCAAATTCATCCTAAAATTACAACAACAATTTACAACAGCTAATTTAATTTAATTTCTCGCGATTTGACCGTAACTCGGCTGTATCAGTGGCTTCGTAATACTTCAAAATAGTAACAAAATAAAAGCAGGGGTTTGCGTGCGTTTTGGCACAAGAGACGCAGAAAGTTAAGTACGCGCAGGGGAACGTGAGATAGGCCCGCTTCAACCTAATTTCGAGCAGTCGTCTGCGGCTAATCTGCGCAGAAGCTTTAATTATATATGGGCCTGGTCTTTTATTAACAATGCAAAGACGCACGCTTGGACCTGTGTAATTAGCTCGCGGGAAAGCGGCTTATAGTTGTTCTTTTCCTCTCCGCTAAGCGCATTGACGCAGCTCAGGCTGCATTTTCCTTCTGTCCTTATCCACCTATAAGATTCTTATGTGACCCTTAAGTAGTTCCCCCTTAACGGCTGAGCCGATTTCAGGATAAAGAGTAGCGGTAGAAGTAGATCCACCAACGCGCAGGAGCCTGTAGGACAGGAGAGGAGGCAGAGAGCACGGAAATCATGCTGAAATAGTAAATACGTCTAATTAATTTCACTTAAAAAGTATTATTATTATTATTATTATTATTATTATTATTATTATTATTATTATTATTATTCAAACAGTTAAAAGACCCTCTGCTATTGCTTCATTTTAATTATGACACAATTGTAATAATTACTTTTATATATATAATTTTTGGTCAATGCCGATTATAATAATACGGAAATAATATATATTTAATATTTGCCTTTCAAATGGTTATTATTTAGGCGTTTTAAAGTATTTTTATTCGTTTTCTGTGATGTTTTTCATTTTTCTCGCAGACTTGAGTCATGCGAAGATTCAGAACACGGTAAACATATAGTGCTTGCGTAAACAACCCCACGGGCCTCCGGTTCACTGTCTTGTCTTCTGTTTGACTCACAGGCTTCCAGGGATGGAGTCGATGCCCGGACAGCTTCGAGACGCGGGACGAGACGCTAGCTCTTCCCCAAGTTTAAAGCAGGGCGCGCAGAGCTTTTCCAGCCCCGGCTCTCTCAAACCGAACCAAGTGAGTGAGACATCCCTGTACGGGGTGCCCATCGTGTGTCTTGTCATAGACGGCAAGGAGAGACTGTGTCTGGCGCAGATTTCCAACACCTTGCTGAAAAACTACAGCTACAACGAGATACACAACCGCCGGGTGGCTCTGGGCATCACCTGTGTGCAGTGCACGCCGGTGCAGCTGGAACTCCTGCGCCGGGCCGGGGCTATGCCCATTTCCTCCAGGCGCTGCGGCATGATCACCAAAAGGGAGGCCGAGAGGCTCTGCAAGTCCTTCCTGGGAGCGCACAGCCCGCCAAAGCTACCAGAAAATTTTGCATTTGACGTGTCTCACGAGTGCGCATGGGGCTGCAGGGGCAGCTTTATACCCGCGAGATACAACAGCTCCAGAGCGAAGTGCATCAAGTGCAGCTTTTGCAACATGTATTTCTCTCCCAATAAATTCATTTTCCACTCCCACCGCACCCCAGAGTCCAAGTATCTGCAGCCGGACGCGGCCAACTTCAATTCGTGGAGACGCCATTTGAAACTGACGGAAAAAAAATCCAATGATGATATTTGCCACGCGTGGGAGGATGTGAAGGCCATGTTCAACGGGGGGAGCAGAAAGAGGACTCTGCCCATGAGCGGCTCGGGGATGTCCTCGCCCATGAAATCACAGGCCTCGTCCAGCCTGGTTCAAAGCAGCTCCCCGGAGATCCCCCACAAAACATTGCGCTGCGACGAGGATCAGGGGAGCAACAACCTGAGTCTGGCGAGGGGCGAACGGAGTTACCCGGTCATCCCGGTGCCCAGCAAGAGCTTTGGCATGCTTCAGAAAATCCCCCCACCTCTGTTCCCTCACCACCCCTACGGCTTCCCTAGTTATGGGCTGTGTCAGAAAAAGAGCGACGGGGTGCCTGACGTGAACAAAAACAACATCCCCGGTGTGTTTTGGCCCGGCACAAAGGATCCGATCTACCCGGCCTTCCCCATGTTTTGGCCTGCAGCTGGAGGCCTACCGATGCCGCCCTACCCGGGCTCCCCACCCAAACCTCCCCCAGAGCTGCTAAGCGTCCGGCCGGCCGAACTCGACCTGTCGGACCAGAGCGAGAGGGGCGCAAACACACCAAAAGACACCAACCACCACCCTCACCACCAGCAGGACGGCGGAGAGCGCTGCCCCAGCTCCCAGTCCTCCTCCACCCGGAACGACGAGGACAAGTCCGGGGACGAGACCTCTCAGAGGAAAATCAGCTATATCTCCGCCTTTAGACCCGTCGTCAAAGACGCAGAGACCATTGCCAAACTGTACGGCAACCGGGACTCCTACGGGATACGCCCCGGCTACCTGTCCCCGGATTTTATCAGCGAGAGCTCCAGCTACAGATCGATATCACCGGACAGAGACAGCGTGGTGGACGACGACGACGACGACCTGGACGTGGACGTGGAGTCCAACCGGGGACAAGGCGAAGAGGATCCGATCCGGATATCACCGGGAGGAGACCACCGCGACTCCCCTGTACCGGAGCGGGTGTGCTCGGGTGCTGAGGAGAGTCAGGAGCAGGCCGATGCAGCCTCAAGCCCCGAGGCGGTCGCAGCATCACCGGAGGATTCCGCTCACACTGGGTCATCGGATGAGGACAGACAGATGCGTAATGGCTCCCCTCTTCATGAAGTAAGATTAGATTAAATGAAACTTTAATGATCCCCTTGGGGCGAGTTGAATTGTCACAGTTGTAGAAAATAAGATTAGAGAATTAGAGAGTGCATTAACATATTAGCCTCATTCAGACTTTGAGAAAGGAAATTCCAGATGTAGATATGTGTTTATTATTTATTATAGATATTAGTCGTAAGAGTGGTTAGTGGGGAGTGTTTGGACCACCTGCAGTGAAACTGCCTGAGTCCACGATTTTCTCCCAAATTCAGTTACAGCAACATTTTTTAATAGATACAACATAACACACACACACACACACACACACACACACACACACACACACACACACACACACACACACACACACACACACTGTTTTTTCCCGTTTTCAATGTTAATTAAACCACTGTATCCCAATTTGCACAAATCTGCAGAAATATTAATTAAAATCAAAATACTTTAATAACCCCGCTTCTTTCACCATCTTCACATCAAGCCACTCCTTTTATTTTCTTAAAAAAATAAAAGAGCGTAAATTGCGTGCACCAAATGACCAATAATTGCTGTGCCGCTATTAAAGACGATTGTTCCTTTTACAGGTGTATGCTCATGAAAAGGACGGCCACGTGCTTCTGAACGAGCCTTCCACGTTTGGGTCCAAACAATCGAGCAGCCCCCGCAGATCCAACGGTAATTACCGATCCGGGTTATTAATGCGAGCGGGAGCGTCTCCTCGTCCTTTACCTGAAAATGTTTGTGGCTTGTTCGCTTCTAGGTGTTCACCACGTGTCTGAAATACAGACCCAGCGCACTGCAACGTCCTACCAGGAGCAGGACAGACAAGGTCGTTAATCATTCTGTTATCTGCTGTTTTAAAAATCGTCTTTACTTTTAATTATCGCCACATCTGACCACTTTGGGCTGGTTCGATACTTTTATTCAGCAGCTTTTTATAGTGTTACAGTTAATCAGGTTTTTATTGTTAGTTTTTTTTATTTGTGCGCAGCCGATGGAGCTTTACGCATCGACATCAGCGTGCACGAAAGAGACCTGCAGAACATGGCTAAAGGTAGGAGGCCCTTTTCAAGCCCGAATATGGATTAGAATTGAGAAGGAGGTGATATAAAGTGCCAGTAATTGTTACTCCATTTTTTTTTAATTTGAGTACACACAGGGTGTGTTAAAAGCTGTGCTGGTCACTGCATCTAATCAGGACTAAATTTAAGTGTTATTTTAAATATTAACGAGTTTGCTTAAGCAGTTTGGATTGCATTAAATCTAACAAGACCGCAAACATTTTCAAATATAGTATTTTTTATTAAATGAACATTAAATATTGAGTTCCACCTCATTTTAAACAGAGCTAAATACCCCCAGCCTGTTAAAGATGGCGTGCCAGAATCCAAATGTGCATTTCCATTTTTATTTATTTAAATTTTTTTTAGGCCTAAAGTGTTTCCATAGTTGTTAACCACTTAATCACAAGATGTAGGAGTTTTGACTTATTATTATAAGAGGAAATCGTTTAGAGGCTATTAATATTTTAACGAACAGAGCCATAACCCCGAGGCACGGCAGCTAATTATTTTACAACGCTTGGAAAAACCCTGGGACTCCATTATTATCGTCTCCACCTCCAGGCAATGCATGGCAATTACTGTGGCAGCGAGAAAGGAAAACAGTGAAAATGGTTGTTATCGAGGCTGTGAACGCACCTGAGAGTGCGGCTCGCATAAATCTTTATGTGCTGAAAATTCAAGAATATATCATTGTAAGTGGAAGTGTGTGTGTGTGTGCGCTTTAGGAAAAGCTGCTGATTTGTGGTGATTGGTGATGTTTTTTTGTTTTTGTGCAGAGGAATTACAGAAGCAGCTCGTGGAACAAGTGGAGCTGAGGAAGAAGTTGGAGAGAGAATTCCAGCATTTAAAAGGTGGGAGCATCACAAGCGTGTTTTTGTGAGTGAAAGTGACACAGACAGAGAGAGAGAGACACGCATTTTACATCTCTGTCTGGATTTTTAAAAACAGGCCGTGCTTTACAGCCAAACTATTTGCAGGAGAGGGAGTTTTTATTCTTTTTTTCTCCTTTGAATCCTGGATTGTGTCTTTAAATGTATCCCCACAAAGTCAGAGTTTCCATCTGATGTGGCCTTCGGTACTCTTCAGATAATTTTCAGGATCAAATGAAGCGTGAGCTGTCCTACAGAGAGGAAATGGTCCAGCAGCTGCAGATTGTTCGAGGTTTGTCTCTCTCCTTCTCTCTCTATATATATACACATATATTGTGCGCCTCCATAGACTCTGACTGTAAAGCAGATGTAGATCAATGCTCTTTAAGTTTATGAGGGGGGAAAATGGAGCCACAAAAACGTTTAAATATCATAAAGCATTGTAATCCATCTGAAAACAAAAAAACCATGCACTGAACTAAAAAGGAAAAAAGAAAAAGAAAGGAAAAGTGACACTTGCATATTGAAATATTGGCAATTTGTGTCCAGGCTTTTTCCTGTAAATTTCATACTTTTTTTTTTTTTGTGTCCAGCAGTTCAGTAAATTATTAGATATCAAAAGGTGAAATTGAAACCGCATTGTTTTGTTACCAAAGGTTATTTTCTCCTAAATCATGCTCTGGAAAATTGAATAGACAGACCATTATGTAGTGCTGTATCGGTTACATGCAGTAGACAGCAACTAATGCCGCCCGTTAAAGGATTGGTTTAGTGTTACAGTAGTTTAAATACAGGGTTCAAGTACACAGAGGGGTCACTCTAAATACCACAGGGGCAAACAACATACATTACACTCCTCCACCTCACATCCTCCAACAGCAGTTTACATTTTTACTTATTTTATTTATTTATTTTTTGTATTCATTTCATTTTTTTTCGATAGACACTTTGTGCAGCGAGTTGGACCAAGAGAGAAAGGCTCGTTATGCAATACAACAGAAGCTAAAAGGTAATTTTATCTGGTCCAAGAAGGAATACGTGTACGCCTTCAATTCTAAATATGCAAGTGGAACTTTTTATTAAACATCTCCTGTGATCAGTGATCAATAGACAATATTTAAATTACCACCACCAACAACAACAAAAAGCAATAAGGGGTAGGTTTACAATTTTCAAAACAGTCTCAAGGCAGTGCTCACATGCACACATTAAAACACTGAAAGCACCGCTGTGTTCCTCCTGGTGGCTCTTCAAGCGATTTCAGTGTAAGTGACCAAAAAGCCACAGCAGGCAGCACTCAAATAAAGTGCCCATCTTCCAAACTGGCACTTATTTACAGCTTATTTTCCCTCTTTTTTTTTTAACTGGTCCTCCACCACAGCTCAGCACAGAAACATTGTGTTTTTACAACCTTTCCATCCATCTGATTGTCTGTATACTTAATCTGTGCAAAAAAACCCCCCAAAAAATACCCCAGCTGCAAATGCATTTTGCATGAATTTGTACGTAATGGAAAATGCTTATTAATAAAGGTGAGCTGGAAAGAGCATTTGTAAGTCATATGACTTTAACACCCAGTGAAGATAATAAAAATTATGGCCCAATTTGCAAAAAGAAATAAGGAGAATGTGGCCAAATTCAAGCAAACCCCAAAAATGAGTGGAAATGCGCTTTATTTCCTGTCTTCTTTCTATTCCTTTTCACATCGTTGTCCAACGTTTTGAGGTTTTACTGCTGATTTTCTGATTATGTCTCCTTGCTGCTTCCTCTTCTTCTGCAGTGGTTTAATGGCGGCGAACGGGGAGTTAGCTCCACCAACTGTTTCATTTAATTAACAGAAATGTTAATTAATTCTCTTCAAATTTGAACAACATTTGGTGGGAAAGTTCAAATTTGTGGAAACAAAGAGTAAATAGGACTTGGGAGGCGGGGGCGAAGGGATTTTTTTTTCCCCCTGTCACTTACACTGAAGTCATCTTAGGACACGAGGAACATTTACAACAAGTAGAAAGAAAATAAGGGTTGAATATGTGAGTATTGTTACTCTTTACAAGATCAGAGGAGGCATAGATCCAACTCACACTTCATTGTGTCATCGGTAGTTTGTGAGGTTGCATTGTCTGCATTTCCGCTGCATGTTCTCACTGATGGACTCGTTCCTCCCCAGAAGCTCACGACGCCCTTCACCATTTCTCCTGCAAGATGCTCACCCCCCGTCAGTGCACCGGAGCCTGCACCTTCAAACCCCCGCTGCTGCCTCCCTAGTGCCTGGCACAACACAGCACCTGACCCCAGCACAGCCCAAAAAAATAAAAAATAATAATAATAAAAAAAAGCAACACATATATACACACACGCACATACATAGATATGAACACACAGGCCCGCCTCAAGAGCTCTCACCTCCCACCAAGGAGCACCAACCTGCTGTACAGATGCACTGCTGATTTTAGCACCTGACTTGAGCAAACCCATCGAGACTCAGAGGAGAGGGATTTGACGCCTCCTCAAAATAATAAAAGAAAACGAATAAAACTGAACTCTTGTATTAGAGAGATCAGGGTTTGCTTACACACAGAGTTTATGTTGGGAATCACAGGATTGTAGACGTGAAGCTGCAAAGCTCAAACCAAGGAGTGTCCCCGAGTAAAGCTGTCTGCTCTTGAGCTATTCTGAAAAGAAAGAGAAGAAGAAAAAAACCCAACACTATATACATACAGTATATATATCATGTGACGATGTGCAATGTACATTTGTGATATTAAGTTCAAAATGTATCTCATTGTTTAGATTCTGTTGCTTGTTTGAATATGTTGGATTTTTACATATGTTTGTTATTTATCTGTACTGGATTTAACTTATTGTTTAGATGATTTGTAGCACTGTACGTGGTTAAGCACTTTAAATGGGCACAAGTCATGAATTTGACCAAATTCTCTCATCAGAACTACGAGTATGTTTATGGTTTGAATAGAGCACATTATTATTGTTATTACGAGCACTTAACTCAGCAGCCCTTCAGGTTTCACATCAAACAATAAAAGACTTTTCTTTCACCGAGTGTCGCGTCACGCCAGCTCTGAAGTCTTTTTTTGTAATCTCATGTGCATTTTAGACACAAATCCATCACTTTCTCTGTGCCAGGGTTTTCCATGGTGACATTCATCTGTGAGACACAACCAAAAAATCCTTTCTTGTCCACGTGACTGTCTTTTTTATATGGAGAAGACACTGTGGGAAATAGAAACAAATGCCAGTTTCTGACTTGATTTACTCACAATTTACCAGTTTCTGTATGCACTCATGTCCATATGAATAAAATGTGAAGCCACTTTCTGCTCTGTAGCCTTTTACTCCATTGGTTTCTTTCACCGGTGCGAGCCTGACACCTGCTGGCCTCCGCGCAGAATAACTCCTCGTGAGGTGGCTCATATTTCGCCTTATTGTATTTGAGTTCAACATGATCTCTTTCATTAGGCAGCTACATCGGTGCATGACATGTCCAGTCAACTTATAATGTTTGACGTCGAGTCAGGGGAGCAGGCTGATCTAATAGTGAAATCTAATTCTTCTGATGGGAGGACTAATAGATATTGATTACACAGCTCTCGGTCCCTGGATGCTGAGAGAGATACTCACATAATGTCACTGAGACACAATGAATGTTAATTTTCTGTGAACGTAATTGCCCTGCGTGGCAAAGCTCATTCCCTCTGAATACTAACGAGGCCCGCAGAGCTGAGCACAACTACGGCGGGAACGATTGGCTGCTTTACTGTAGTGTTATCCAGCCGCTGTAATATTAAGCAAAAGCTCATTGAGTCTGATATGAATGGATGGATTATGCGACAGCGGGAACCTGGGCACAAAATAACTACAAATGACACAGCAGCGTGTTTTCTCTTCTCCTCTCTGTTAACGTGTGGCATCTATTTAGCCACGTTTTGCTCCGTCTAGTTATTTTTCATGTCCTCGTGGTCATTTTGTAGCTCTTTGTTGAAGGTTTCTATTTCTTCTGTCTCTTTATTGTTATTTTGTATCATTTTTTAAGGCATTTTACATCTCTTTGCCATGGATTTGTTCCTCTCGGCCATTATGTTGCATCTGTTTTTTGGTCATTTTATGTCTCGTCATGGTCATTTTGTCTCATTGGGTGTTTTTCATCTCCTTGTGGTCTTTTTGTGCTTCTTTATTGTTGGTTTGTATCTCTGTGGAGTCCTTGTGCATCCCTTTGTGGTTGTTTTGTGTCTCTTTGGGGAGTCTTTGCACCTCTTTTCTGCCATCGCTCTCTCTCCCTGACCTCTTGACCTCTCTGGGTTGTGCAGGGTAGTCGGATTCATCGGGACATCATCCATGATAACAGGTTGGGAAAATCCTACTAACATATCCTACTATCAAGGATATTTCTAAACTGTAAACTGCACTTGCTGTGATTGTGAAGACCGAGTTGTTGCAGAAATGTTCAATTAGCAGTAACATTTATTGAAGAACTTCATTGTTTCTGATGCGTGTTATATTTGAAAATAAATCACATTCAAATAAAACGGGGGAAAACACGGAACTTTCACACAGCTTAAATTATCAATCGTAGGCTAATACTGTAAATGATACAATAATATGACAAAGATTGAATCTGAGAGATTATTTCATGGAAAATTAACTAAAATAAAAAGGCTAACCAAAGGCATCCCTCCCGCTCACGCAATGCCAGCTAACAAGCAGGAGCCATGTGTGGCTGTAGCGCTTGCTTATATGACTTTTGCATCAAAGTGATGAAGTATATTTATTTGCTGTACATTTAATTAACTGCAATGGTCATCAGTGGAAGATCAACACATGCATAAAGCAGGAAATGAAAACTACTGGTATGTTTGAATGCACTTAAAATGTGAAAGGTGTGCGTGTTACGTAATCAGCATTTCAGTGTCATAGCTACATCGGCCGGACAATTTAATCTGTAACATTTTAACCTTTAGTCTGAAAAGTAAGTAGTAACATTTAATGCAGGAGGGTGAAAAGTATAATATGTATACATTTGTATCCACCTGATTTCTCATAGAGAAGCACGTTGATTTTGGCGAGTGGAGAATGCTGATATGTTTCATACCTGGTGCCGTCATACAGGATGTCACTGTCATGTGCTCACGAGGCTCCACTTTAGATCCATCCAGTCAAAGACTTTAAAAGGAGATTGACGTGTTATCCTCCTGTGGGACGGTTGTCTCGCAGTATTTGCAGTCTGGTCTGCTTATTAATCATTTGCCTGTATAAACATGTGTGGTCAGGGGACACCTGTCCCATCCCCGGCTGGAAACAATGCAACAGATGGCAGCAATCCATAGTAATATAATGAAACCTCTGCTTATTCTCTCCTATATGAAACAAGCAGCGGAACTAGTTTGGTCAATAGATTCTTTGTATGTGGAAAAGAGCCATTTGTGATAATGGATTTGGGCTCAAAGCTTAATGGCTTTGATGTAATACTGATTTTTTTTCTTGTTTTGTTCATGATGGAAATACAGAACCATTACAGCACACACATGAGGGCCACAGAGGCGGGTTCACTATTTAGATCAGGTTGTTTCAGTTTCAGCTTCATTTCAAATGATAGGGCGCCACCTACTGGCTTTCTCATCAGTGATAAAAGGCTTGGTTGTTTCAGGGTATAAATATTAAAGTTCTTCAGATAAAGTTTAAATTATAATTTCTGCAACCAACCAAAAAGTAGAAAAAATTATTTTAGTTTAAAAATGGTAAATTAAGATTTTTGGAGAAGTGTTTCTAGTATTTGGGGGAGGGGAGGGCTTTTTTTTTCTTCTTTTTAACCAACTTGGCAAAAGGCTTTAAATGAAGGGTGTCAAACACAAGGCCTGGGGGCCATAATTGGCCTGTCAAAGAACCCAATCTGGGCCTCTGGATGGCTTTTTAAGATGTGAAGGAGGACTTTTAACTGTGTTTCCATAGCATTTCCTGCTGATAAAGAAATCCACCAGTACCATTCACACAAATGGTTAAGTCAGCAAAAAGCTTCTATTCTATTAGCTATCAATAAAGAAGTGTTAAAAAAAGGGGTGGGGGGAAAAGGACATTTTCTGGGCAGTGAACTACCTGTTTTTTCTCTGTAATTTTACGTGTTTATTTATTTGTACTGACAGATTTCTTGCGTTTACTATAGCAGTGTTTCTTTATCATGTAGAAAAACTTTGATGTACTGCTGAAGTTGCACTTCTTCTACATTAAATGGGATATACGTGTAGTTAAACATCTTTACGCTGACAGAGAGGGGAGTTTTGCTAGATCGGCCCAATAAGATCAAAGTGTGACCCACAATGGAAAATGAGTTTGACACCCCTGCTTTGAATCAATACTTGCATATACAGCTTGATTTTCTCACTGGTAAATGTGGGTTAATGTGCGTTTTGCTGTCAGTTTCAGAAAGTTTAATGTCCGCTTCAATAATGCACTTGCTAAAGTGTGTGAGAGGCTCAAGTTCAATTCACAGGGTAACACAAAAATGGGCTGAACTGGGCCTTAGTGAGAATAGCATGTGGAGAGAATGGCAGAAGACCTGTTGTTTAAATCCTGCAGGGTCTCTGCGAGAGGATCAGTCTCAGACTGACAGAGAAGTGGTGGTGTGTCCAGGTTGCTTATAATGGATGGCAGAAGTACGACCAAGACAAGGAAGTAGGAACCCTTAAGAACGTGAACTTGTATTTTTGCTCTTTCTGCTGTCCATGCGGTGCCTGATTTTTATGATACGACTGATTGTTTTTATCTGAGGAAGAGGAAAGAGGAAAAGTAGAGCAATGTCTGAGGGGAGTGGCAAGAAAGAAGGTAAGGGTGAAGGAAGGAGGAACATGATATAGAGAGGGATGAGAGGGAATCGGGAGAGGGTCTGGGAGAAAGATGAAAGGCAGAGCAATATTACAGGGAACAGAGTGAAAGGGGTGAGCGGAAAAGTGTAGCTGAGCACCCAGCAGCCGCCCCCACCCTCATGTAACCAGCACACTTCCTATTCCACCGGCGCTCCGAGCTACAGAAACTCTATTACTATACTATTTTTTCTTCTCTTTTTTCTCTTTTGTCTGGAACAGCTTTCATCTTTGTTTCTTTTTCAGACAGAGCTCTTGAAACTTTGTTTTATTTTCTTTCCAGATTCATTCCTTTACCTCATCAGAGTCCTTATTTTTCCCAGTTCGTTATACTTTTTCTCCCCTTCCTTTTCACTTTGTTTTTTTTTCATACCTCTCAGCCATTTTTTATACCTTTCCTCCATTTCTTTCCTCTTTGCAGTAGCGGTTTCTCTCTTTAAACCACGAATCCTCAGAGGCGCTGGTTCATGTAGTATGCTCCGTCTCTCAGGTATAGACCCTTTGGGCCATGGAAGCAGGACGTAATGCACAGTTACTCCACACAACAACCACAAAGAGTCTGAAAATCTCCAATCAGCTAAAACACAGTGATAAATAAACACACACAGTGCATCCTCCAAAAGTCTAACAAGAAGCATGGCATTCCTGAGTGAAACTTTGTGAGATGAGTTGTCTCTGTTGCACGATGGCTGCATGCATCATTGGAGACACATATGAGTTTATGGTAATTAATATTTATCATCTGGTACTTGTACTTTAGGTATTTTAAGTACAATATCTTATATATTTGTTACACACAGTCAGTAAATAGAAACTAATTTCAGACTTTTGTCCTGTGCCACTTTCCTGATCCCAAAAACCTCTACACATTTAGAAAAAAATCTTGCCTTGGTATTGCAATTTTTTATCCACAGACCTCTTACATTTCTTACATTTCCAGAAAAACAGCACCCTTTGGGTATAACACGCTGTTTCCTTGGCCTCTTCCTGATCCTTGATCCTTGTTTTTTTTTCTCCATTGCTTTTACCAACATCCTTCCCTCAACTTACCCTCAAAATGCTGCTGCTCATATGATAGCACACTTCTCATAATCCGGCAGATCTGTACATAAAAGTCTATAAATGGTAACATTTGACTGCTTACCTTGAAGGGCTGTGAGTCATGTCCCTTGAACTCGACTATTTTGCAGGGCAATTTTTAGACTCCATGGAGCAATCCAGTACTGTCTGATGTTTCTTCAAGAAAATTCTGGTCTGCTGAGAGTTTCCATTAAAAAAGGAGAACTCAGTTCAGGAGGAAGGTCTGTGACAGACACGAGCTGGAGCCATCTGTATTTGAAACGGTGACAAAATATTTGAAATCACAGTGAGTCTTTTTAAACATGACAGCACTGCAATAAATGCAGACTAAATTCATTTCAGGTTCATGAAACTGGCCTTTCTTCATTTTAGCCCTTCTCACAGGTCTTTGTTGCTGTGCAGTCTTCACCTAACATGGGCAATAAATCACAGAGCTGATTGTGATGGAGATGCGACCAGCACAGTGAACATTAACTGAGGCTTTAATACCTGTTTCATTTCCATCTTGAGCTCTGACTCTTGTCATATTTGAGTTTTAGTAGCTGTTTAGTGTTTTATGGAGTTCTCTCAGTGGTTTCATACTTCCTCCCTTCAGTTTTTTTTTTATTTTTATTTTTTATCATTTTCTCATTTCCTGTTTTACTTTGAAAGTTAGTTGACTCTCGGGCCTTGCTGTGAGTTTACTTACCCCCTCCTTGTCCTGGTGTGCATTTGGGTTTGTTCTTAAACTGAATCATATAAAACACAGATCCCATTCAGGAACACTGTAATCCAAGTTATTTTGTAGCGTTGCATGCAGGTCATTGGAAGTTATGGAAGCAAAAGAAAAAGCTAGACAAAATATGGTATCACATGTCCACATGTGCTCAGACTGGATCCTGGACTTCCTTAAACTATGAAATTAGAGAAGAAAGGAACAAAAACTGTGATTAAGATATAATGCTCTTGGTAAACGTGATCGAATTAAGTAAGAATAGTCTAAATCGTGAATGTGTGTACACATTTTATATTATATATTTCATATTATATATTACATTTACAGGGAGTGCAGAATTATTAGGCAAATGAGTATTTTGTCCACATCATCCTCTTCATGCATGTTGTCTTACTCCAAGCTGTATAGGCTCGAAAGCCTACTACCAATTAAGCATATTAGGTGATGTGCATCTCTGTAATGATGAGAAGGGGTGTGGTCTAATGACATCAACACCCTATATCAGGTGTGCATAATTATTAGGCAACGTCCTTTCCTTTGGCAAAATGGGTCAAAAGAAGGACTTGACAGGCTCAGAAAAGTCAAAAATAGTGAGATATCTTGCAGAGGGATGCAGCAGTCTCAAAATTGCAAAGCTTCTGAAGCGTGATCATCGAACAATCAAGTGTTTCATTCAAAATAATCAACAGGGTCGCAAGAAGCGTGTGGAAAAACCAAGGCGCAAAATAACTGCCCATGAACTGAGAAAAGTCAAGCGTGCAGCTGCCAAGATGCCACTTGCCACCAGTTTGGCCATATTTCAGAGCTGCAACATCACTGGAGTGCCCAAAAGCACAAGGTGTGCAACACTCAGAGACATGGCCAAGGTAAGAAAGGCTGAAAGACAACCACCACTGAACAAGACACACAAGCTGAAACGTCAAGACTGGGCCAAGAAATATCTCAAGACTGATTTTTCTAAGGTTTTATGGACTGATGAAATGAGAGTGAGTCTTGATGGGCCAGATGGATGGGCCCGTGGCTGGATTGGTAAAGGGCAGAGAGCTCCAGTCCGACTCAGACGCCAGCAAGGTGGCGGTGGAGTACTGGTTTGGGCTGGTATCATCAAAGATGAGCTTGTGGGGCCTTTTCGGGTTGAGGATGGAGTCAAGCTCAACTCCCAGTCCTACTGCCAGTTTCTGGAAGACACCTTCTTCAAGCAGTGGTACAGGAAGAAGTCTGCATCCTTCAAGAAAAACATGATTTTCATGCAGGACAATGCTCCATCACACGCGTCCAAGTACTCCACAGCGTGGCTGACAAGAAAGGGTATAAAAGAAGAAAAACTAATGACATGGCCACCTTGTTCACCTGATCTGAACCCCATTGAGAACCTGTGGTCCATCATCAAATGTGAGATTTACAAGGAGGGAAAACAGTACACCTCTCTGAACAGTGTCTGGGAGGCTGTGGTTGCTGCTGCACGCAATGTTGATGGTGAACACATCAAAACACTGACAGAATCCATGGATGGCAGGCTTTTGAGTGTCCTTGCAAAGAAAGGTGGCTATATTGGTCGCTGATTTGTTTTTGTTTTGTTTTTGAATGTCAGAAATGTATATTTGTGAATGTGGAGATGTTATATTGGTTTCACTGGTAAAAATAAATAATTGAAATGGGTATATATTTGTTTTTTTGTTAAGTTGCCTAATAATTCTGCACAGTAATAGTCACCTGCACACACAGATATCCCCCTAAAATAGCTAAAACTAAAAACAAACTAAAAACTACTTCCAAAAACATTCAGCTTTGATATCAATGAGTTTTTTGGGTTCATTGAGAACATGGTTGTTGTTCAATAATAAAATTATTCCTCAAAAATACAACTTGCCTAATAATTCTGCACTCCCTGTATTACTTAACTAAGCAGTGTTTTTATGTGGTGGCATACAGTAGAAGTGTGCACAAAAATAAACAAAACATAAACAAAAATGTATGTTTAAAAAAAAGTTGCTGCCATAAAAGACACCTTTGCGATTTGTTATGTACATTTGTTAAAGATATTTGTAAAAATATTTCTATTAACTGTGATCTGCCTTTTTATTCTGTGTGGGTTTTTTATTACTTTACATGTGACACTAAAATGTTCACAGGAGGAAATTAAGAATCAGCCTTATAAATAGTTTACCAGCGGCATATTTGTCCTGTGTCGTTAAAATGTTTGTGTGTGTGTCACTCAATGAGACAAGCAAACTGTCCTATTATAACTTGTCTTCTGGTCGCCTGGTCTTCTTTTGTAGTTCATGTATTTAGATAATACGTCTTTCAGTGTGTTTTAAACTTGTTTTCAGTGTGTTAATGTAGGGCTGCTCGATTATGGCAAAAATGATAATCACGATTATTTTCACTGAAATTGTGATCTCGATTATTTGACGATATTTATTTAACCCTTTAAGACCTACTATAGAACCAAGTCCGCCAGAGCTTATATTATTTTTTTACATGTTGTAGTGCCATTTGTGGGAGCATTTCAAGTTGCTATACAACTGTTATAGCCCATATTTTAATAATATGTATGCATTAAGTCCATAGTAACTACATTAATTGCAAAAAAGTGCAATAAACTACAAAAAAATTGAAAATTGTTTTTGTTTTTTAACATATATTTCTACTTGGAGAAATTTAAGAGGTTTATCCCTCAAAACTTTAAATACAAAAAAGTTGCAAAAAATAGTTTACAACAACAGGAAATTTATTTTGAGTGTCTTCATAGTTTTATTTTGGAGATACAGCAATTTTTATATACTGCAGGAAAAACAAAAACAATCCTATGATGCAGATTTGCAAAGAAAACAGCAGGTGCATCAAAATAAACTATTTCCAGCAGTGCAATTCGAGTTCTAAGCATCCCAGAAACTATTCAGAAAAGTCAAACATGATCAGTATAGGCTTTTAAGGCCTACAAAAACTACATTTTCTGCGAAAATGACATCACTTCCGGTTTCGGGCAGGTGACATCCGGGTCATATATATATATATATATATATATATATATACATATATATATATATATACATATAAAACACCCAGCACGCCCCTGCGGGCGGTTTATCCTTCAAGCTCGGGTCCTCTACCAGAGGCCTGGGAGCTTGAGGGTCCTGCGCAGTATCTTAGCTGTTCCCAGGACTGCGCTCTTCTGGACAGAGATCTCCGATGTTGTTCCTGGGATCTGCTGGAGCCACTCGCCTAGCTTGGGAGTCACCGCACCTAGTGCTCCGATTACCACGGGGACCACCGTTACCTTCACCCTCCACATCCTCTCGAGCTCTTCTCTGAGCCCTTGGTATTTCTCCAGCTTCTCGTGTTCCTTCTTCCTGATATTGCTGTCATTCGGAACCGCTACATCGATCACTACGGCCGTCTTCTTCTGTTTGTCTACCACCACTATGTCCGGTTGGTTAGCCACCACCATTTTGTCCGTCTGTATCTGGAAGTCCCACAGGATCTTAGCTCGGTCATTCTCCACCACCCTTGGGGGCATCTCCCATTTTGACCTCGGGACTTCCAGGTTATACTCGGCACAGATGTTCCTGTACACTATGCCGGCCACTTGGTTATGGCGTTCCATGTATGCCTTGCCTGCTAGCATCTTGCACCCTGCTGTTATGTGCTGGATTGTCTCTGGGGCATCTTTACACAGCCTGCACCTGGGGTCTTGCCTGGTGTGATAGACCCCAGCCTCTATGGATCTTGTGCTCAGAGCTTGTTCCTGTGCTGCCATGATTAGTGCCTCTGTGCTGTCTTTCAGTCCAGCTTTGTCCAGCCACTGGTAGGATTTCTGGATATCAGCCACCTCTACTATCTGCCGGTGGTACATACCGTGCAGGGGCCTGTCCTTCCATGATGGTTCCTCGTCTCCCTCCTCTTTCTTGGGTTTCTGCTGCCTGAGGTATTCACTGAGCACTCGGTCAGTTGGGGCCATCTTCCCAATGTATTCTTGGATGTTCGTTGTCTCATCCTGGACTGTGGTGCTGACACTCACCAGTCCCCGGCCCCCTTCCTTCCGCTTAGCGTACAGCCTCAGGGTGCTGGACTTGGGGTGAAACCCTCCATGCATGGTAAGGAGCTTTCTTGTCTTTATGTCAGTGGCTTCTATCTCCTCCTTTGGCCAGCCTATTACCCCAGCAGGGTACCTGATCACGGGCAGGGCGTACGTGTTGATGGCCCGGATCTTGTTCTTACCATTCAGCTGACTCCTCAGGACTTGCCTGACCCTCTGCAGGTACTTGGTGGTTGCAGCTTTTCTAGCGGCCTCTTCATGGTTCCCATTCGCCTGCGGGATCCCCAAGTACTTGTAACTGTCCTCTATGTCTGCAATGTTGCCTTCTGGTAGTTCAATCCCCTCAGTTCTGACTACCTTCCCTCTCTTTGATACCATCCGACTACACTTCTCCAGTCCGAACGACATTCCAATGTCATTGCTGTATAGCCTGGTAGTGTGGATCAGTGAATCGATGTCTCGTTCACTCTTGGCATACAGCTTGATGTCATCCATGTACAGGAGGTGGCTGACAACTGCTCCGTTCCGTAGTCGGTATCCGTAGCCAGTCTTGTTAATGATCTCACTGAGGGGGTTCAGGCCTATGCAGAACAGCAGTGGGGACAGAGCATCTCCTTGGTAGATCCCGCACTTGATGGTGACTTGTGCTATGGGCTTGGAGTTGGCCTCTAGTGTTGTACGCCACATCCCCATTGAGTTCCTGATGAAGGCTCTTAGGGTCCCATTGATCTTGTACAATTCTAGGCATTCCAGTATCCAGCTGTGGGGCATTGAGTCATAGGCCTTCTTGTAATCAATCCAGGCAGTGCACAGGTTGGTCAGTCTGGTCTTGCAGTCTCGGCTGATTGTTCTGTCTACCAGTAGCTGGTGTTTTGCGCCTCTGGTATTCTTGCCAATTCCTTTCTGTGTCCCGCTCATGTATTGACCCATGTGCCTGTTCATCTTAGCCGATATGATGCCTGACAGGAGCTTCCATGTAGTACTGAGGCAGGTTATTGGTCGGTAGTTGGAGGGGACCGGTCCCTTCTTGGGGTCCTTGGGGATCAGGACCGTCCGGCCTTCAGTTAGCCATTCCGGGTGTCTCTCGTTAACTAGCAGCTGGTTCATTTGTGCTGCCAGACGCTCGTGGAGTGCAGTCAGCTTCTTCAGCCAGTAGGCGTGAACCATGTCAGGCCCTGGTGCTGTCCAACTCTTCATACTGGAGACCCTTTCTTGGATATCTGCCACTGTGATGGTTACTGGACCCTGTTCAGGGAGGTCGCTGTGGTCTGCCCTCAGATCCACTAGCCACTGAGCATTGCCGTTATGGGTTGCATCCTTCTCCCATATGCTCTTCCAGTATTGCTCGGTCTCCAGCCTTGGTGGTGCTGTTCTCTTATTGTTCCCTTGCCACTGAGAGTACACCTTTGCTGGTTCTGTGGAGAACAGCTGGTTTATTCTCCTGCCTTCTATCTCTCTGGTGTACCTCCTCAAGCGGCTGGCCAAGGCTGTGAGTCTTTGCTTGGCAGTTTCCAAGGCCTCAGGTATGGACAGCTTGCTGTATTTCTTAGGCACCTTATTTGTCGCACCTTTCTGCAACTCCGTTAGTTGGCTAATTTCCCTCCGTGCTACTTTGATCTTGCCCTCTAGCCTCCTTCTCCATGGAGGGTACTGCCCCTTGTCGCTGTTCAACTTGTAGCCAAGCATCTCACTGATCACTGCGGCCGTATTGTAGATCAGCTTGTTAGTGTCGGTAATCGTGGTTGTAGGTATTGTCCGTAGTGCTGCATTAACATCATCTAGCAGACCTTTTGAGGGTATTTCACGTAATCTTGGTAACCGGCTACGGGGGATCCAGGTTTCAAGCTTGGCCATGATCCTATTTTTCAGGTCAGTTCCTCTCGCACTCAACGATCCTTCTCCTATCGCACTTGGGGCTATGTACCCAATCTCGGGTGGGGGTGATGATATCGCCCCCCTGACCTAGCGTCCTGACTCCTCCTTGCCGTAGCATTTGTGTTGTACCTCGTCAATCTCTAGCTGTGAGAGCAGTCCCTTCTTTCGAATGTTGGAACACTGAGCTACTAGTTGTTTCGCCGTCATTGTGGATGTTGGGTATCGAAGAATCCATAGGTCCCTCATCCTATTCATGTAGCCCCTTCCGCCGGGGTTACTTGCGTAGTAGCATTCCAACAACGCCCTGTTTTCGTCTCTTGCCCACCGATGCCTTCTTGTTCCAGTAGCCCACTTTTCGTCAGGGTGCCCTGGTTCCTCAACACCTGACGCGGACCTTGTTGATCCGGGCGACGTCCGAGCCGGCATGCCTTCATATTTATCTGTCTCGCTCATGTCTGCGGTAGGTGTGTATCCACATAGCAGACCAGTTTAGACCAGATCTGTAATCAAGTTGCTTCTGCTGGAATTTAATCAGCTCTAGTTCACTGGCACTGATAGCACAGTTTTACAGATGGTAACAAGATACAAGTTTCTACATATGAGATGAGATCTGATTGTTTGGACCACCTTTTCTAGCAAGAGATAACCTGTTTTGAGAACTAATGCTGACATTAAAGCCCCAGTAGAAAACCCATGCTTTACCAGTAAAACTAAGCTTTTTCACTGCATGGAGTTTTATAGTTTTATACATGCAGCAAACTCACTTCTTCCTCATCACTGTACCATCTGAGTCTGTATGCATCAAAATTTTAAGAATTACCTTCCAATTGATGACACGGATATAATTTCCTCAAAATGAGCTGCCAGTAATGACTTTTGTAACAGTGTGCAAAAAATCTAAAAGATACTCTGGATGATTAGAAGCATGTTATTCCCAGAGAAGAAACAGTTTTTCAATAATGTACTCTGCAATGTGTGGTTCTACATCATCTATATTTCTATCACATTTTACAAGCTTTTTAAGTGTAAAATCTTTACATTTTTAATGTGACCAGTTTTGGGAATTGGTAACAGTCTGATAAATCACAACCAGGGCACCCCTGATACACAGAGGGGTGGAACCGGCTCTTTGTTTAAAAAGTCAGAGTCTCTCATCCTATGAGCATTACGCAGTAGACAAATGGTGCTTGGATAGAGCTGGGGACGAGATTCACCCAGCTCTAACTGCTTTCTGGTCCTCATCCTCATCCTGCTCCCTCTGACGTGTGTTTGCCAGGGTGGCCTTGTGGTTAAACATGAATCAGTCACACCCGTTATCAGCAGCTCACCTCTAAATTTGTGCCTTTAGTAACTAACTGGGTTAAAATTCATTCATTTTTAAGGCTAGAGTAACCTGGAAGAACCCTCTGGGTGATGTTATAATAATACACCGTTTTTTACCTTTACTGTTTCACAAAGGGTCAAAAGGTGAATTTAGACTTTTCGAATGCAGGATATTTTATTAAAGCATTTTAGAGCAAAGCAAAAGCCAAATCAAATAATAATAATCACATAATCAAATCACTTGAATTATACTTATCTAATTAATGTACTCTGAACTAATGCTGGTTTCTAATCTTCCTCTTCTGATCTTGAGAAGAGAGAATTTAGAGGAGAGAATGGGCACATCCAGGCCTGAAGATGCACTTATCTCTGTTTGTGTTGATGTACTCCCATAGAAAGGGAGCCTAATACTTGGAAGTTGTATTCCAACGCGGCAGCAAAAAAGCCAATCTTGCTGTATTTTCCAACTGTGAACTCCCAGGGCCGGATCTTTGGATGATGACCTCTTACTTATGCAAAGATCTGGAGGAAGATCAACCCTGAGTGTTCATAGGAGCCACATTTTGTACTGATTTTCCCATATAGACCTCCTCCTCTCTCTCATCCCCTCCTTGATGTCCATGATCATAAGATTTTGACATCTACATCGCCCTATTTTAAATCACACCCTGTTGCTTCTCTCTCTCTCTCTCTCTCTCTCCTTTCACAAACATGATTTAAACTAAAGTTCAAACATTAAAATCACTTCATTACAGTGGTTACATTTTTTTTATTTTCTGTGTTGTACTCAACATGATCTGTCATTAACTCCATCACATGAATATAGTTTCCTTTATGTCTGATTCAGTTTACATGTTGTTTTACTTCCATTCATGATTTATCAATAGCCCAGTCTCAAATGAATATCATGACTCTTTATGATTCAGACATAATTTCTTTTTAACTCAGTAACATAAGAATACTTTTTCTCACTTGTTCTCTTCATGACTCTGTTTGTCAATCACAATATATTCAATATCATTTTATTTTTTTAATTATAAACGTCAAAGTCTGAGATTCTCTGAGATGAGCGTCTCCTTAGTGTGTCACTCACTCCCCCCTCCCATCCTTCTCGCAAAGAGCCGAGGTCATCTTTAGCACAAGCAAGCCACTCCATACCTAATCTCAGTGAGAGGCCTGTTATTAGAATCACTTCATTACTCTGATCTTATTCTTTATATCGGTTAAACTCATACGTGGCTATATTCTGATTAGTATAGAGTATGACATATGAGTCTGATTTATAACTATCAGCAAAATCACATGTAAATTATGATTCTGTGTTTATCAGTTGCACCATGCATCGTATGAATGATGGACTGGAGACACATTTCTTATCTTCCACATTCCTGCAGCCAGTCTCACACACACAGACGCTAATCTGCCAAAGTCGAAGGTGACTCACACCAACGCACACAAATCCAGATATTAGGGTTATTCTCATTACTCAAGCTACATTTCTCATTCTTTATACTAATTTGATTTACACGTGATTTGACTTGAATACGAAGCACATATGGATAAACTCTGTTGAATTTAGGTTGAATTTAAAGTCAATCTCTTTGACATTTGTTTCCAACACAGTCAGGATGCTGTGTAAAATTTTAAATACAAACAAATACAAAAAAACAAAACAAAAAAAAAAACAGAATCTGGAAAACTATATCTTCATTTTGAATTTGATGCTGGCAGGATGTTTCAAAAACACTGGAACAGGAAAACACACCAGTGCTGGTTCTGGTTCCAGGTGGAGCATTTACCTATTAACTGAATTAATTAGCAACACTGGTGTCACATGTCTTGATTCAAGATCAATAATCCAGGTGAAATCCCAGAAGGCTGATTCAGGCAGTGTTGGGACTAACGCGTTATTAAGTAACGGGTTACAGTAACTACGTTATTATTGTACTAACGAGCACAGTAACTAGTTATTATGCCAAAATCAGGAACGCGTTAATCGTTACTGGGATTTAGATAGGGTCGTTATTCGTTACTCCGTGTGGTGGCTATCGTGGAGCTTCCACAGATTCAGTAACATTAGCAAGTGGTGGAGGCCAGCAGGTGGATGAGGGAAAGGGGACGCAGGAGGAGCAGAGACCCGAGGCGGGTCGCCAGTCTGAGTGTCAGGAGAACTGAACTTCAGGTAAGAAGTTACGACCTGCAGTCTATCTGGATCAGATATAAACCAAGTTTAGGTGTAGTTTGTTTTCTTTATGCTGACTTTTTCGTACTGCGTGCTAGCTAGCATGACGGGGTTTTATACAGCTGGGTGGGTGCTATGTTACTGATGTTGAACTTTATTTTATTCATAAGGTTAGTTAGTAGAGTTGCGAACCATCCCGTAAAAAACGGAATCGTCTCGTATTCAGAGAAAATATTACGCGTTTTGTATTGAGGTGAAAAGGAACACAGTTTGTCCCGGACTTCAGCTACACAGCAAATCCAGCATGTCCAAATTAACACTGTCGGATTTGATTTCAACACTATTAAAGTGTCTATATGGGTCCACACCAGAGAGTGTTAATTTAACTCTTTTTCGAGAGTTGGTACGTTAACTCTGATTTAGTGTTAAACACCAAATCTGTCTGGAGTTGATAATTTAACACTTGGTGTTAAGAGTTTATATATTAACTCTCAAAGAGTATTTTAGTTTAACTATGTAAGAGTTATCTTCTAATTCATTCTAAAAAGCGGGAATTTTACTGTTCTGAACTTCTAGAAATTTCTTTTGGAAAAAAACATTTACTAAAAAGACAATGGTTTTTGAAAAACATTTATTCTGAACTGTGCAGCGGTGACGCTAATCAGAAGGCTAGTCCAATTTCCCCAGCCGTTTACTTCCGGCCTACCCGACCTTCTGAGGACCCGGCCCATGTAGACCGTGAAGGCCGGGTCCTCAGGAGGATGCAGCCCATGAAGTTGGACATGACCTTTCTCTCGGCTGAACATGGAACACACTCACACGCACATATACGCACGTACACTGACACAGACCTACACTCACCCCCTCCAAACGCCTTCGAAGCTTATGTCTTCTATGTAGTGAGATGTGCTGATTCAAGTGCTATGTGCTGAGGTGGGTTTTTTTTCTGTCCTCAAACTGATCTCCCTGTTGGAGCTCAGTCTGGGGGAGTTCTATTTTCTCCGTCTTTCCTCATGTTGTGCATTTTCCATTGTTATACCTCTCTGACCTGTCTTCCCCATGTGATGTTGTAATGTATGTATGGTCGGAAGGGTTGGCAAAGGTCGGCAGCCTTAACCCAACAAATTTCCCACGCGTTGGACTAATAAAGGTTATCGTTATGTTCATGGCAAGAGCAAAAAGGATGGGCGAGTTCGTGCACTGATCAGTGTATTTGGACTTATCCTCCTTTGGGATCCACACCCCCCTCCGCTTGTCTCCACTGTTTTGCTACCTTGCCCCTCCTCCAAATCACTACTCAGTAGCTTTGGACAGTTCTTATAAACTTTGCAAGGTACTCCTCCCCATCAAATTCCTGCTCTGGTGCAGATGGGTTAATCAGGGCTTGACACAGACCAAGATTTTGCTCATATTTCCATTGCCAAGAGTCGTATTTCTTTGATCCATCTGGTAGGATTCCCTTCCACCCCCCGGTAGGTTGACTTGTAGCTTTAGTGGGATCTTCCTCTTGCAAGATGCAACTTGGGATGCCACCCCTTGCTGCCCCTGTGCCGTCTTTCCGAGCTGTCTGCTGTCTTTCCAACTGTCACCAATCTATTCTTGGTGGTCAACCTGGTGGTCACTGGTAATTCCAGAAAACAGCTGATGATACATCATCTGGTGCCCCTGGACAAATCATCAGTGATGTAACCTGGGGTCATTGGGGTTTCGGGTCTTTCAATAATCAGACCCCTTCTCCCAGGCAACCCCAGCTTTTATAAACAAATATCTTATATATCAAGATAATATGTCAAGATAAAAATATCTTGCTGGCATGAAATTATGTATTGTATATGAAATTAGTATATATTCAAAAAAAGAAAGGAAAAGAAAAAGAATCCTCATTTGTTTCAACATTTAAATTTGAAAAAGGTCCAAACTTTTTTTTTAAAATGTTGAACATTTTAGAGCAGTGTTTTTTTGTTTTTACTTGACTGACACGAGCTGTTACATGCACAAAGGAGGTTTGCAGTGAGTTTTGTTGAAATCTTTAACTTAAAAAGATTAAAGCAGTTTTATTACTGATTGCAATGTTTTGAAACAGACATTCTGCTCTACTATCTTCAACTTGAGTTTAACATACTCCAGTCTAAGGTCAGCTGATCAGTTGCTTGTGGTTGTTCCTAGAAGCAGACTAAAACACAGAGGAGACCAGGCCTTTGCGGTTACCTAAACTTTGAAACAGTCTGCCTTTTTACACTATTACCTCTGCAACACTCAACATTTTTAAAACCCATCTGAAGGCACATCTTACTCCCTAGCTTATGATTGAGTTATTTTTGATTTTGTGTCTTATCTTATATATATATTATTTTTCTTTTCTTTTTTTCTCTGTTTGTACAGCACTTTGGTCAACCTGTGTTGTTTTTAAATTTGCTAACTTGATTTCTGCCCTATTCGATTCTTTTGTAGACTATTCTAGTCTATTCTATAGACTCATTTTGCTCCTGTTTTTCCTTTTTTTAAATTTGTGCACCTAAACGCACCGCTGTGCGCGCTCCTGCGGATTCTCTGCGCGTCCCAGTCATGTGACAACACCTCACCACGCCTGCGCAAAGAAATACAAGATGGCGGAGAGTGCGGAACTGAAGGTAAGGCGCAGCCTGAAATCATTATAAATTTACTCGGTTGCGAAGCGATCGATTGTTGGGTCACACAGTTCTTCAGGGGTTTAAGTCTCATGGGGCAGAGATCCTGTCAGATTTTGTGTTTATTGGGCAAAAACTGCCGGAACTTTATTGAACCCGCGAGCGCCAAAGCTCGCACGAGCATGTTTATGTTGATATTGAGACGCGCTGGTTTGGCTGAACTGACCGTTTTCTTCGGCACACCAGATGCTGGCAGGGCGGTATTCACTTCACAACCAGTCTCTGCCTCCTCTTTAACCCCGAAAGAGACGGTTCTTCTCCTCGCGGCAGTGGCAGTTGTCTCCGTGCCGACGCTCGGCTCGTAAATTCGGAGAATATAATGTCGGTTTGCAGGCTTTGACGTGCCGACAGCCTCCAGACTGTCAGTGTGTGTGTGGACATGACAGCGGCTGCACGCCTGTTGGTTTACGTTAGAAATAAGTCCCCTCCGGATTAATGAGCACTTATTAATAATTAGAAACTGTCGTGCGTGGTGTCCGGGCAGAGGCCGAGTGTGGCCGCGGGCGGAGTAACACTATCCCGCCTGCTCAGTAATACCAGCGACTCCTCCGTACCTGTTGATACACGCACAATAAGACGCACCGCTTCGCCTAACGGTGCTCCTGCAGCTGGTTGCCGTTATATCAGCACCAGGTGCGGCTTCCTCGCCAGGGCATCCGACGCGCACCTTATGCGCTGTATTGCCTTGGCAGCGTGGCAGAGCCCAGTTTGAACATATCTAACAGTTATTGATCAGAGTCTTGGGCTATTTTTAGATCCCTCCCCCCTCCGGTGTGTTTCCACTGCCTGTCCGGGATCTGTGGATCTATACATGCTCCTTTGTGCCAGCTGCTGCTCAGCTGCACTCACTATAATGAACAGGTTTGTAGATACATCCTCTGCCTATATTGAAAACACACGTGTGGTCTTAATATAAAGCTTTGCAGTTCATATTTCAGATATGTATGAATGTGTGTGTGCAGCTCTTTTTTTTGAGACACGTGTTTTCTCCACATTTTTATTTTCTTAAGTGCTTGCAGTAGGGCAGCAGCTGCTGTTTATTTTCATTGTCATTTAATCAGCAAATAGTTTTCTAGATCTCCCAGTGGGAAAGAGTGCGAAAGCCTAATCTAAGAAATCACCTGCAAACAGACTGTCTAAAACATAGAGACCCAGGCAGTGAACTGATGATCAGCTTTTTTCTTTAGATTTGCCTTTATGATTACCTGTCAGCCCACAAACATGGCTCTAGCCCTCCTTGTGGATTTTTTTGGATTGTACTTCAAATAAAATTTGAGCTCTAGCACGATGTGATGAGCGTGTTTAGCATCATGTTTGGAACGGGGTAACAGATTTGTGCAATGCTGCACCTGCTGATATGCACGAAAAGAATGGTGAGGATTTCTTGCATTGATCGCTGCTGACTGTTCAGTAATGATGAAATGCTGATGAAACTTCACACCGAGTATTTATAGATTTGCAGCATCATACAGGAGCCATAAAAGGTGCTGAGGAGAATCTGAGAAAGTGATTTATTGGTTACAGTTTCAGGTCTTTGAAAGTGTTAAACTTACAGTGGTCATGCACTTACGATTTCCCGTGGACAGTGTCAGATCAGTGACAACTCAGCTGATCTGTGGTATTCAGAAATTCAAATAAAATTGGAAAAAGGGTTTATGCAGCAATGGCATTAAAAAAAACAAAAAGAAACAACACTTTTTTTTTTTGCCCCCTACTTCTTGAACTGTATGGTTGCTTTTTGTCCTAAGTGTGTGTTTCTAGAGCTCTGCTCAAACAAGTAAGGCAGTGAACTTGTTTGAAATGCTCGACCTGAGCTCAGTGTAACAGCCCAGTATGCTGTTACACTTGGTAAACCTAAAAAAAGGTGCACTTCACCTGTTAAACGAGTAGTTGCTTGCCAAACCTCCTGCGTGAAAGGAAGCGTTTGATCACTTTGAGGGGCTTTAATTGCGTCTTTCTTAGAAGATGCCGAGGTAAGAGTGAATCATTCTAGTGCAAATTTCAGAGTGCATTCCTTCCATTCCTGAAGCATTTTAATCAAATGGCTCGTGAACAAAGAGTTTTCCGAAAGATGCACTTTCTTGCTGAGCAGCGCAGATTCTGCAGTTTTGGAATTTGCTATTAATCCAAAGTATGTCCAAAAAATGAAAAACAATTAAAAAAAAAAAAGTGAAGCCCGGAGCGATTGTGGCTCAAGAGTTGGCAGTTCGTCTTGTAACCGGAAGGTTGCCGGTTCGAGCCCCGGCTCGGACAGTCTCGGTCGTTGTGTCCTTGGGCAAGACACTTCACCCGTTGCCTACTGGTGTTGGACAGAGGGGCCGATGGCTCGATATGACAGCCTCGCTTCTGTCAGTCTGCCCCAGGGCAGCTGTGGCTACAGCTGTAGCTTGCCTCCACCAGTGTGTGAATGTGCGAGTGAATGAATAGTGGAATTGTAAAGTGCTTTGGGTGCCTAAAAAAGCGCTATATAAATGCAATCCATTATTATTATTCTTAATATCACATCTCAGACCTGTGGCAACTTTTTAACAGCTGCTTTAACGCTGTAAGATTTCAGCACCCATCAAAAATGAATGCAATTAGGCAGAAATTGGGCAAAGGGAAAACAAAAACAATAATAAAGCAGGCATCTCTGCTCCTGGAGCTCCCACACAGCTCTCTGCAGAGTGTGGGCATGCATCATAGACCTGTAATTGGCCAACAAAGCCCAGAGGAGGTGCAGGTTCAGCTCCTTTTCAGGAATTACAGTTTGCTGAAAGGTTACAGAGCCAAAATCATACCCTACCCCTGCCTTAAACAAGTGACATAGACACTGAAAAACACTTTATAAGACGGGTGTGAAAATAGAGTCAGCTCACAGTTGGGGATGATTCACAGTGCACCCATGATAATTTTAACACAGCTAAAAATAAAACCAAAGTAATTTTATCTTTATTTATTTATTTGTTTATTTATTTTTCTGTTTAGGCCAAGCTGCAATTCAGATTTGATGATGTTTCAAATCTTTAATTGAAAAGTGGCAAAGCACAAAACGGCTGCTTTTCTAACAGACAGGCGTCTATGTTTCATTTTCTGGATTTGAAGTTGTTGTTTTTTTAATTAAGCTTATACGCTTTTCAGCACTTTAAGGCTTCACTTAAACTCATTTTTGCAGGATGATGTGCTGTGATTTGTTTTATGTTTCATTGAGTGATTTTTAGTGTTTATGTCAGAAAGTTCCAGTCGCTCACGGGGATGTGAGCAGATCAGATGAGCTCCAGGACATCACCATTTTAATTCCAGCAGCTCCTTCACACCTGAGATTTTCTTTTTAAGTGTTATTTTAACGAATTGAGGGTCTCTTCTGTTCTTATACACCACGTTGTGGTTTTGTCACTTTGGGTGGCATCAGATAGCTGAGATGTTGTGCACTGGGTTGGCTGGTCCTACTTCTGAGCTTTTTGTGCAAGTGTGGAACTGTCACAGTGTGTGAAAGAAGCGAACGGCATTAATGAAAAGGAAAGCGTGTTAAAATCGGCACTCTGGCAATCTTTAAGCACAGCTCTCTGCTGTACGAGACGTACTGCTGCAGCAAATGGTTTTCCATCGTCGCAGTCGAGCAACAAATGTGAACTTTCTGATGTTTAAAATAAGAATCTGGTTGATAGCCAGTGCTCTAACAGTGTTTGTGAATATTTATTGTCTTTTATTTTTATGCCGGGGAGACAAATATTCATTATTAATGAATAACTGTCACAGTGTCTTTGAATGAGGACAAATTGAGCTGGTTCAAAAAAGAAGGGAAATAATCAGATTCTTTTATGAGGGAACTTGAAAAAGAAAGTAATTGGCTTTTTTCCTGTGGAAAAAAATGACCAAAAAAAGAGATTAAAAGTTTTAAATTTATTTCCAAATGAGTCGCTGGTTATTTTTGCTTCTTAATGAGTTAGTGGATCGAGCTGTAACGGCAGCCACAGTTTGGACGTGTCTGCTGGATTGTTTTGAATGTCACCAAATAATGAGAAATATCTATTGCAGTGTTCCTAAATGTCAAGGTGACTTCTTCAGATGAAAACCCAGTCTCCGATACAGTGTGCTGAAGAAATGCATTTGTTTTGGGTTGCTCTAAGAAACCCCCCCAGAACTGTCATTTTTAGTTCTGCTACACACCCGTGAGCCACAGTATTACAGCTAATCTACAGATGAAGTGCATGTTATAGTTATCATGCACATGCAGCGAACATCTTCGAGTGGACGTGTAGTGTATGGGAGAAATGGGCAGGTGCAAAGACCTGAGGGCCAGCTCGTTATTGCCGTGCGATTGTTTTGGACCTGAAAGGATCCGCAGCTGACGTCTGAGTGCCAGATATCACAGCCACCTTCAGAGGTCTTGTCCAAGCCTTGGCAAAAGACCAACAGCATTAGAGGTGGGACATGCTGTTCTGGCACGTCACTGTATATTGGTTTGCACTGCTGCGCGTTACCTTCAGGAGGCCTCAGGCTGTTTATTATCATACTTTGTGTGGCGAACTGCCGCACGAATCTGCAACGCATCTACTCTCAGACGCAATCCACGCTTGTGAAAGCCTCTGATGTTGCCAGACCCCCCCCCACACACACACACACACTCACACACACAAAAAGGAAAAAAGAAACGTGTCCTGTTGCGTTGCATTTTGTTTCACAGGAGTCCCGATCCTCCTCGGCTTCTTTGAACTGTCTTCTCTCTTCTCAGGAGCTGCAGCAGCAGCAGCAACCTGGCAATACAAATAACTGTCTGTGCGCTGGCGGCTTATAGGTGGAGACAGTCTATTTGTAGAGCCTGTGGCTAGGTTAATCCCTAATGATACAGGCACTCTTCTCTGCTCCCTTACATCCTTTCAGCACCTGCCTATTTCTCTCATTGTCACTGTCATTATCACTGCAGCTGATTTCCAGTTTAAAGAGGAGCAGACGTAAACGTGGAAGGGGCTAAGTGTGAGTGATGACTGCTCTCGCGTGTTCGGGTATTCGCAGTTGCGTTCTTACGCCAGAAAACTTTTCATAGCATCATCCCAGATGCAAAAATGTAAAAAAGAACAAAAGCTGTGATAGGTGAAGACGCACGACAGCTCAGAGCAGATGGCGTAAATCTCACAGTGTGAAACGTGCGCCAGATGTTGCACGTCTCATCTTTTACAGAGATGTCAGAGGTGCTTTGCAGTGAACCAGCAGGAACAGACGGCTGCAGAAGGACAATTATTTTATTTATTTATTTATTTTTTTGCTGCTTCTCTGAATTCGGTGAAGTTTAGGTGTTTTTACTCCCAGATAACAAGCGTACTTTGTCGTGAGGCGCGGACTGATCGTTCAGTCCAATAAAACCTGCGTTTAAGCTCAATTATTGTCTGATATGTTGCCACCAATGAGAACACGCCGTCATGTGGTTATCAATTTTGTTTTTGTCCCCCGTTTTGTTTTCTTAATATTTTTTATTTTTTGTGCTGCTCTGCCGAGACTGAGCTTTTCATTACTCCTGTGGTGATCTGTTACATAGTCCTGTTGCCGTGGAAACATGTCACATTTGAGATGGACATGGGTAGGCAGCAGTTTGGAGCTCGATTGTGTGTTTCCAACTGGAAGAGAGACAGAGGCAGATATCGCTCTCTTTTTTTTAAATATCTTTGAGTATTAGAGATGTTTTGGTGTGAATCAAGAGGATGAATGAATTTTGTCTCCAGCGAGAATTTATTTGTTATCCCGCTGCAGGCTTTTTGGAGTCATGTGTGCTTTTTAGACCCTCGCCTTGGAGTTAATAAATCTCTCCAGCCGCAGCTTTGTGCAACTTGTGCGCCGAGTTTGTTATGCTGTCATTTTGCAATTTGTGATTCATAATTCACCCATGATTTGCTGCAGTGTGGCACAAGTTTTTAATTCATCTGTGCCAGCGCTCAACATGGCTAGAGGCATAATGTTTGAGATTTGTTCTTGGTCTAAGGACACTGTGACCTTAAAAACAAGTTTTTTTTGTTTAATTAATGCATGTTTTTTTTGTTGTTGTTGTTGTTTTTTTGGTTGTTTTGGGGCCTTTATTGCTGACATATTTCAGATATTCCAGATATTCAGAATTGATGACATTAATCTGTGGTGCCTTCCTATTAAATCCTTTCATTGCCAGAGGCGCATAACCTCCAGGCGGTAATAATTCTGGGTTTTTATAATATTCATCAGGGTTTCGCTGTCATTCTCCCAATCAATCATGGGTCTTGGTGCAGTTTGTTAGGCTTCAACACAGATTACACAAACAGTTACTGAAAGAAAAAAAACCTTCCTGAAAATTACTCCAAAGGCAACACATGCGAATTCATATTTGTAGTTGCTGTAAACGCACAATGTATGGGACTGTATTTCGATCGGTGCTTAATTACACATGACATCATGGGTGAGCGTGGCTAGATACTATTCTGCTCATGTGGCTCATGGCAGCGTAACTAAAGAGTTGTTTAACGTTTTCTTTGCAATTGTATTTTGTCCATAATTGGCCAGATAATTAGGCTTTCATGCTATATACCTGTATGCACAGTTAAGTTTTAGAAAGAGAACATTTAATATTATTGTGTCATCAGCTAGAAAGAGATCCTGCACGTTTCCCTTCATGTATGTTTATGTTTATATAATGACACCTGTGTGATCACTGGGAGAATGAAACCGACTGCAGATGATGTCTCTGAGTCCTAAACAGTCGGTTGTAGCTCAAAGCGATAAAGATTAATAATAGAAGTTAGTGCAGGGTTTAGCCTCTTGAGTGACCTTCAACCTGATTGACGGCAGCTTATGGCACAGATTCACCAAATATTCCTTATGGTTCTTTAGACAGTAGCCTGCTGCGAGTGGGGAAAAAATGCCCTTTTCCATTTTTTATTTATTTATTTATTTATTAATGAAAAGACATCTGCATTCTTTGCTTGAAGGACTGAATCAGTGAACTTGCAGTGATGATCCAGTGGATCACCTCTTACCTCTAGAATGAGGGCTGGGATTTCTGGGTTGGGATTACAGTTATTGCCCATAAAGGAATAGATTTCTGCAAATTCTCACATGCGGCACAACGATTTAATGATTTGGCCCAGTGCAGAACAGCTGTCTAGAAGCTCTGCGCTGGAAGGTAAACATACACCCAACCTGGATAGCACCTGGTGCACTCCCTCCCCCTCTCTCTACATGACTTCAGGCTCCCTGTGCTCAGAAACTCCTGCTAGAATACACAAACGGCCTCTAATGTTGAAGTGAAGTTGTAACTCTATATCAGCTGGTGAGATACGCTTACACTCTTCTTCTTCTTTACTCTAACTCTGATGTTTAATGCTAGAGACGGAGAGACGGATGCAGTTGTTGGTCGAGAAAAGCAGTTGGTACTTTGACGTTTTCCTTCGTTAGCATCTTTTCTAACTAGCTTCAGGGCAATGAGAGGATGCATGCTGAGTTGTGCGTATACTAACATTTCTGTCTCTGCTTCTCACTTTTCCATCTCACCTGAGTTGCTCAGCTGTCATTTCTAACTGCCAGGCCTAGCTTAGCAGCTCACGGTCACGTCTTGGAATCGCCAACGCATTTGTGTGTCCACTAAAGACGGTGAGAACAAAATCATGGGAACGTACTGGACAAAAGATATGCTATTCTCTCGCACAGTTATTTTTAAAACGGCAAAGCGTGCACTTTATGCAAAATGGCCCGGGGGCAACAGAGAGGGATCTCACAGCTGACGAGTAGCTAGCTGAGAGTTTAACTCGCGTCCATCGTGAAGGTGCAATGAACAGAGTGAAAGATGATTTTCTTTTTTCTAGGTGATGCACTTAGACTTAGAATAAACACCCCTTCTCTTCTGAAAGATTGAAAATGTGAGGATGTAGTGGCAGTTATTTGGTTGCCAAATGGTTATTTTGGAAAGTTCCACAAGGGAGTTCCACAGTACTTCATCATGCAGTCACCTAAAGATAGAAAAATGGCACATACTCACGGGCACTCAATGTCCGGTGCTCCTTCACTTGTCTCGCGTCGCAGTCTTGTATCATGATGGTAAAAGTGTGGCTCAGTATTACCTCAGAGGCAAAGTATTTACAGAAATTGCTTTTACAGTTTTCAGTGAGGCTGGCGGGACTGTTGCGAGCTCTGCAGCGGCTTCATTTGTCAAACAGGTTGTTACTGATGACACCACAGCCGTAATTTCAAAAACATGTTACTTAGGAATTGGGCTTTTGGGACGCCCCGTACTATCAAGTGTGAATAAGCAAATTCAATTAGACGACAGGCTGGAACAATAGGAGCGCACGTGTAGGGATTAAAGCGAGCTCAGGTTTGATGTGTGTTGTCTTTCTCATTTTGAACTGACAGCTCGTTTAAAATCATCGGTGCGATGTATCTTTTGAGATGTAAGGCCGTGGAGAAATTGAATCGGGAGGCTTCATTCGGTGCAGACGTGGCCCTTGCACCCGTTAAAGCTGCTGGGTTTCTCTGAATGAATCTCGGGATTGGACTCCCAAAACTGGAGAAGCCACCGTAATAAGAAAAAGACATCTGTGCTCTTTGCCAGCAACATGTTTTCTGCACAGCCTGCTGTCTCCTGCTACCGTTTCTACTATTCCCCTTCATCTCGATGCGCGCCGACTTCTGCCAACTCCACAGGATTAAAACGGTGAACTAGAGGACCAGAGGAAACTCCTCGTAGCTCCGCTCTTCATTTTCTCACCAGAGCAACACATCGGGACTCGGTGCTGTCGTTCTCAGCCTTACAGTGTTAGTTGCGTCCTTATTTCTTTAACACAGAAGTGAGGCCAGCAATAAAATCAACAGGCGTTTCCCTCCCGCTCAGCTGTTTGGATTGCTTTGCCGTCCCTCGGCTTTGTCAGTTTTTTCGTGCCAGCTGTCTGCGTCCACCTACAGCTACAGTTTAACTGTGTGCTTTGGTTGCTACCAGCACCATGTACCTGCAACGTTCTGGCAGCAGATCACAAACGGCCTCCCATTACAACTTGTGCCATTGAGCGTGGAAGGGGACTGGTATTTAGATCCGCTATCTGCCCATGGCATGCTGGGACTAGACCTCAGTAGCCTCAGGTATGGTGGCACAGCGTTTAATGCGCTAATGATTAGAAGAGAAGTATTACTGAAGTCGGTCCAGCTGGGCGGCTTCATCTGATCCTGCTACGGGGGTAAAGGAATAGCCTCATCCATATTTTTGACCCAAATACCATCTTTTGTTTGATCCATATAGCACACAGTGGTTTTGATACTACAGAGGCAGGAGGGAGAGAAAACAAAGGGCGGAGGTATTTCAGAGTTAAAGCCTGAGTCAGAGAAGCTGGAAGGCTAAGAGGTGGGGGGATGGGAGGACAAAGAGGCGTGGAGGATGGGGAGGGAGCTGGCACTCAGTATAGAGCCCTCATGCCGAGAGTGGGAGCTTTATATAATGGCCAGGTAGTGTGCAAGTTCTCCCCCCCCCCCCCCCCCCCAAAAAAAAAAAAAAAAAAATCCTTCGCTCCCCACCCCACCACCACCAAATCCACCTACACAGCCTCCACACAACCACTCGCAAACACACACATCCTGCAGAAACCTTTGCAGAAACTGCTTGGCACAACATTATTAGCCTCACCATCTCCCAGTCTCCAGGGACTCCAAAGCACTGCATTACTGTTCACCTCCTCAAAACCAAGTATATTGCAGTGAATTTTTTAGCTCTGCCAGCAAACACAGAGCTCAAAGGGAAACAATTTTGGCTGCTCAAGGCTTCTAACGCCGGTCTGGTGTCGTATAAAGGCTAGAGATGAAACGGCGTACAGTGATACACACGCTGAAATCATTCTTACCAAGATCTGAATGAGAAAAGCTTAAAGTGGTCAGTTTGATCATTAGCAGCTTCGGCTTAATCTGGTGGTGTCTTTTATTTTGAAAGCCACATATGAATGCAGTCTGTGTTGTGGGTGATTATATGCTGCGATAGTGAAGAAGAAGCATCTAGTTTTGGCTGCCTCCTTATTCACATGGGGCAACCACAGCAGGTCGATCCACATGTTTGATTTTTCTTTGTTCTTTTAACACCAGATGCCCTTCTTGAAGCAACCCTATAGAGATTTTTGCATCTCCTCCTGAGATCGAACCAGGGATCTTTCACTTGAGAGGCAAATGTACAAACCACTGTACTGTAGACCTCATAAATCAGTGATTGATTGTCTGCATATTCTTTGTTTTTCTCGACATTTATCGAAATTACTTCACGCACTTTTTCATTGATAATTAAGATTTGGATGTAAAAACAAGGCATTGACCCAAACTTAATATCCTTAATAGCCACTGCCCAAAAAACCCACGAAAAAACCCCAATGTGACCTAACTGGAAAGACAGAACAAAATGAGTCATCAATAAATAAATGACTCAGTTTGCTAACAGATCATGCAGATTTAGAGAAATTAACTTCAATATTAAACAACAAAGTGACAGTTTTTTTTTTTTTAAAGAAAAGAGAGAGTCAGTTCCTCTTATCATACCCAACATGCAATTAGAAAAAATCACATGCTAAGACTGCCGATCACGAGTGGTACATACAACCCACCTTATGCACTTTGCTGTTTCACTGTACTGTTTCTGTTTGTTTCTATGTTCAATTTTCTTTAAATAAAAGCTGTTATCCCCAGTCAACCCTGCACGGAGAGGTTTAAGGCAGCATGAATGGGTCTGTGGCTGTCAGCTGACCTTTGGTCGTGACTCTGGGTTGAATTTTTGTTGGGCATCGCTCGTCTTCGGTGAACACGGCATCTTTGTTGGGGGATGGAAATTTCATTTGATCATATTGACATTTAAATGTTATTTAACCAAACGCACAGCAATGAGAGGGGAAGAGAGAAAGAAGGGGACGTGTGGGCGTTACAGTTTATTCTTCTCAATGATTTTATTTGGTGCTTTCATGGGGAACTCACCTGTGTGTAATGCAGAGCCTGAGGAAACCTATGAGTAGCGCTTGGGAGTTTTGCTGCTTATCAAAATGTGCAAGCTTGCATCAAATGTGTCTGATTTGAATATTAATTTGGCAGATTTAAGATTTTTTCTTGTACATCAGCTCGTCTTCAGTTGGGAGGCAGTTTTTCCATAAAACATTTAATCCGAAGCTTCAAAGTGTGAAGTGATTAATGCCAATGCTGCAAGCTTCAAGTTTAACTCAGTATCAAGGTGTGGTCTGGCGACTTGAGTCTCGGTGTCGTCATGCGGGAAGGAAAATATTTATGGTGTTCTGTGTCACCTCAGGCAATGGAAAAAAAGCGAGCCTAAATTTGTCCTCCTGTGCAGGCTAAATTTGTAGCAGGCTATTTCAATCTCGCACCCAATCTTTTCTTAAGCCCAAGTGGAGTTAATCAGTGGTATCACAAATCTCTGAGTCTTTGATCAGCTCCTGGGAAATGTTGGTTTTTGAGCCGGTTGTGGCTTTTCAGCTGCTGTGTAGGTTTGGTCTAGTACACATGAGCAAAGTGTCGGTGTGTGCATGTCATATGACGGTCATGCGGCTGAAGAGTGCATTTGAGGTTTGCATCAGCATGCTGTGCATAGCTCCTGATGTTGTGTGTGTGTGTGAGTGTGTGTTTGAGTTCCCATGCATTATTTCTCATCACACCACATGCTAACTCTTTGTGTGCCAGTTCTGCGGTGTGCTTTTCCCGTCTTTGTGGTTGCCCTTTGCGTGTGTGCTCAATTGAACTGAAGTACTTTGCATGACAACTGAAATGAGTGTGTGTGTGTTTGTTTTCTAATTTCCTGTTTGCACCTGTTCTTACTTTCTCTTTTAGCATTGTGTGATTAAAATTAAGATAAAAGCACGCTGAGAAAAAAAAGACAATTACACGTAGACGTTTCACAGGAGGAAAACCACAGCTGCAGGTGAAAAGTTATGATGGCTGAATTACACTTTGTTCTGGTGTTGCATATGCGTGCTCATTGTTACACTGTCATGACACCTGGGACATCTGAATAGGATGAAAATGTGTAACTGTACATTTAAATGCTGAGCTTTACTGTGATGCAATTTATACCTAATGGCAGCCATAAATATGAGTGCTAAAAATGTATGTAGCAGTGCCGAATGATTGAAAAATTTGGGGAAAAGTTGACTTCAGCTAGTCCCAAAGCTGGTTCTGTTTGGTTTAAATCCAAAAGAAGATTATTATAGTTCAAATAAAGGTGAAGAGACATTAATGAGCTTTAGGCTTTTAAGTGCCAAAAAGATATTAACATTATTTAAAATCCCTCACAGAACAAATGTTACACACTGGTCGAGACAAGCCTCGATGATGTCAACGCTTCCAGTAAGAATGGCGCGTCTCCTCTTGCATAATCATATGGAGACATTACATTGTGGATTTTTGTCATTGTGTTCTATACTTTAGTGGGCAATGGTGATTTTATTGTACTGTCCTGCAAAATAAACGCCTCCACTTTGAAATACAGCACTTCATTTAAAAAATTACTTTGATGCTTAGTTTGCATCCTTTTCAGGTCTAAATAATCCCAGATAGCTGGGCAAAATTAAAATTGCATCCTAGCTCAGGTCTCAGTAGGTGTACCTTTTTGTATAAAAGAAAACGGTGATTTTAATGAGTTTTGTGTCTTTATTCTGTTATTTCTTTGTTTTAGGGAAAGTCTGACAGCCCTGCTTGCCCACTTTTTAGCAGTCTGAAGTAAGAGCGAATCTAGAAACAGTTGAATATATTGTTTCTTTAAAAATCTTATTTATTGATTGCCAGCACTCTACTTCACCATCATGCTTCCTTCAATCGGTAGTTTTTGAGTAATCATTCTGACTCAGAACCTCTGCTTTGCTCTCACCTTGGGTAGAAAAATAAAAGCGCAGACGACAGAGCAAGACAAAAGGCAAGCGAGCTTTTATCAAGATGATGTGAAAACGCAGTTGACGTCAGTACTATCACCAAAATAGCAAATTCAAACATACGTGGAGCTGATAACTAGTACCGATTAGGAGTTTCTCAGTAACCAGAACTCACTGCCTGTCAAAGTCGGCAGTTTTCGAGGCCGGTGGCTCTCCTGACAGAACAGCCTATTTAGGGCAGCTCGGGCACTGACCACTTTCCAACACCTCATCAGACAGACCCCCGTGCTGCCTGTTTCCTTTCATAATAGCTCCGCTGCATTTACTGCAGCTCAGCAGCACCAACAGGTGTGTGAGCAAAGCGTGTACCATGTATGCTGCATGCAGGCATTAGAATATGCTATTTTCAGTTTAGAGCTGTGTTTTTAAACTGATGCTGCAGTGGAGTTAAAAAGCAGGAGGTGTTATTTCAGGTGTCCTGGATGTTAAAGTCCTGGTGGTTTTAAGTGTAAGATGACTGGCATTTGGATCTATTTCAAGGCTTGAAAGGCATGACGTTTTCATAGTTGAATCATCACTTCATAATCTGAGTAACCTTGAGTATATCTGTGGGGAGCGCTGTGTGCACATAAAGCTTGAGGGATGGTAACTACAACCTCCCAGGTGCATATTAGTGAAAAAAATGACTAAACTACTCCAAAACTGCAACAGTTAACAATGGTTACATGAAATGATTGAATAGTGCGAAGAGAAAAATCTTTTTTCAGTGTGAGTATTTGAACAAATTATTTCATGATCATTGTAAAACCATTAACTCATTTTTCTCATGTCTGCAAGATTTCAACAAATACTTTTGGAAGTCGTGAATCCAGTTGGTCGTTTTTGTGAAGTGTGTTCTGGAGGCCATGTAGAGCAATTTTGTGTGGAGGAAATTTCTTTCCTGTGAAAAGGTTTTAAAATAACCTAATATGGCAGGAAGTTGCATGATGAGGCGCTTTGAAATTGGCTTAATTCGATAAATTACTTGCTTTAAAAAATTAGGCGTATGGTTCATAAGTCATGTGCATGACCACACCTCCAACCTTGATCACCTAGAGTTCTTGAGGGACAGGCATGATGAAAAGAATCAGGAGGCAGTCTCCAGTCAGGGGCTTTTAACATTTTTCACCGTAGAGGTTTAGGTGGATCGGCTCCAAAGGCAGAAGAAGATGATGATTAATGAGAAGAAATAAAATGAGTTTTATTTTACTTATTGCACCCAAAGAATGTTACTATCCATACCAAAAGGGAGAAGCTGCATCCTGAAATCTGTTACAAATATTGCAAAATAAACCCATATTCTAAAAATCACAAAAGAACAACAACATTTGAACATGTTTCCATGTCCCCAACAAAAGAGCTTAGCTGGGGTTTCAGCAGTGCAATATCAGCGTGGTGACCAGTAAATGTGAATCTGTTCAGCTAATGCGTCCATGTACCTCCAGCATGGCCACCCTCCTCCCTCCCGCCCCTCCCCGCTGTGTTTTTACTGGAGCTGTGGAGAATTTCATTCGGTTTGGAGGCTCAGCTGCTTTCTCTTCCCCATCCCCCATCATCCCTCTATCCATCATTCTCCACAGCTCTGGACACAGCAAATTATTACCCCCGCACAAACTGCTTTCCAGTCTGACAGGAATCTGCTGGGTGTCTGCAGGTATGAAAAGTCTAAAAAAGCTTTGAACGCAGTGTCCTCAGAAAGGCCTCTGATGGTATAAAAAAGTCTGCAATTAAATTAGCAAAAGTCGTGAGTATTTTCTCTCACAGGCATTGGCAGTAACGTTATTTGTAAAGTGTTTTTGTATGTGATTGCTGGCTGTCAGGAGACATTAGATAAATTAAATGTGGGACTGTGCTGCAGGAGGCGGTTAAATCCTTTTTGCAGAGTATTAGTCTGCGCATTAGATCTTTTAGAAGTGTTGCTACTAAATCAAATAAGTTCACTGGCTCATAATAGACCAGTTTAATCAAAATGAAACGAAGCATTTTTAAGTTGTAAGAACATCCATTTCATGTCGCTTTAATTAAATAGCGCAGAATTTGGGACTGCAGAATGATAGAAAAATACTTAAATATGATATAATGATAAATAATTGTTACATCGCAGCTAAGAAAGCAATACAGGAATTAAATTTCATTGTGTGTAAACCCTGAAAAGGTCATGAAGTTCTTGTTCCCCCAGCCCTGAAGACCTATTGGGAGAGATGATGTCAGTGCGTTCTCTTTTTTATGTTTTAAGTCAAGCTCCGAGTGAACACTAAAGAGGTGTACGCAAAAACAAATCCTTTTAAAAGCCATTTATTGGTGCCCAATTTGCACAGCTCATCATCCACACTGAAATGATGAAACAGTGGGGTATGGCTGAATGCCATCTTGCTCCCCTTTGGTCAACAAAAACAAAACTGTACATCACAGGGAACATCAGCTCAGTTATTCTGCTGAGTCTCAGCTCATTAAACCTCCCTCCTATTCTCTGTGATCACTGGTACTGTCTCCAAAAACACAGAGACTCTCAATTTATTCTTATCTCTTTTTTTGTTGTTTTTTTGGGTTGTTAGGTTATGCGTTATATATATTTTTTTCTATTTAATGCGGGAAGCCTGGCTAGTCTGATGATTGGCATTTGATTTAACTATTCATCAGGATCCTGTCAGCCTTTTGCAATACTGGCCTCCATCTTTCAGGGCTCTCTGTAAAGCCAGTGGATATCCTGGACAAACCTTACCGTGCTTTGCTTGTCATTGGTTATGATTGTGGAAATCTAAGAAAAAAAAACAAAGCAACAACAAAAAATCCTTGATTGATTGGCCAAGAGCAGTCAGATTGGAAGCAGACCACTGACAGAAAAGTCTACTTAAAATTTTGTCCTTTATTTGGCCTCAAATCCGCATGTTTATATACGTGGTTTATAGAGATTAGTTGGTCATTGGTGAGTCGGAAAGTATGCCTTCATCTGTGTGTTCTGTGATAAAAGAGGTTGAAAGGAGGTGTAGATCTAATTGAACTCTTTGTCCAGTTGTTTTCTCAAGTCCTGGGAACAGATCTCACGCTGGTCTGTGAGACCTGTTGCTCAGCACGCCTCTGTTCTGCACCTGAAAAATAAATCTGCGAGCTGAACCTTGATGTTTCAGTGTTTGTTCTCTGCCAGTGGAGTTAAACAGGCAGATTAATTTTCGCATGGTTCCATCTGTTCTTAAAATTCGTGGAATCTTCGACCGTGTTGACTTTTGGTGGAAAAGCAACATTTTTGAGGCTCCTTTGCTGACTGTGACGTTGTTTCTTCTGTAGGTAAAACAATAGATAGACAGCTCTAATGAAGGCAAAGAAGTGTGTGGAGACCAAGCAGTGAGGATCATGTTCACAATGTTTTCACTGGCAGAACCTCTTAATGTCCTCTGGAGCTGCAGACTTTGAATTTAAGTAAGGGACTCCATGGCACTGAGGTCAGGATTCTAAGACTTTAATCATAACAGATACTGGTGGCTGTACCTTAGGAGGTAGAGCGGGTCATCTACTTATCAGAAAGTTGGAGGTTCTGCAGTGTGCATGGCTAAGTCTTCTTGGACAACATACTAAACCCCAAGTTGGTCTCCAGTGCCTTTATCAGAGTATGAACACGTGAATGTTGGATGGCACTCAGCTGTAGAAAGAAGTGCTTGTATGAACAGGGTGAATGAAGTGAGTGCTTTGATTGGTCAAGTAGAAAACCACTATGTAAGAACCAGTTGATTTACCATTTATGCTTTGGATCATTGTCCATATAAAAGCTGCTCCATTATCTCTTGATAATAGCTCGTTTAGAAACTGCTGTAATCATACTAACTTAGAAATTCATTCTGTACATTTAAAGGTTTATAGTACTCGTGCACAATTGTAAGAAAAAGAGCCTGACTTTGTTTTCCTACCGTCATGCTTCACTTTGCATCAGTCCAGTTTGGTTTGATTTTTGCACATGAACCGACAGATCCAGGGAGGCTCAAGTCAGATGTATCCAAAAATAACGCTTATCCAAAAGCTGCAAATTTAATCTTAGCTGCCTTCTGTGGGTTCTTCAGTGGTTTGCACCATGTCTCTATTGATTCTCTTTGAAAGATTATGAGTTGAATTGTACGAGTGATGGTCAGTGTAGGGCTGTGTGATATGACTAAAATCTCATATCCCGATATAAGACATCTATTGTCCCGATAACGATATAAATCACAAAAATGTTATATTTTCTGTAAATTCTGTGAATCTCTTGCAGCTCAACTTGAGTGAAGTGTTTCCAGCTCGGCGTCGTGTACCTGGAGTCGAGTGTTTTAACCGACGCATAAAACGATATATTTTTAGACATAAGTTGTAACGGACGCCGTTTTCTTTGTGAGTATTTATTACGCAGCGTGCTGCGGGGAAAAGCCTGTTCTAACGTTTGAGTCTAAGGTTTATTTTTTAGGACCTGACGGCTCTTTTTTTTTTTTGCTTCTGATCCGTAAATACGCTGCATACTCTTTCACTTTTTCACAGTTTATTTTGAAAAGTCTCAACAGGATCTTGAGCTTTATTGTGAAAGGTTTATGTGGAACATAAACAAGCGGACACGCGATGGTTTTACCGTCGTTGTTGCTAACGACAACGCATAAAAACAGTCGCTAGTGTGGTTATATTAAATATAAGAAAAAGAGAGAACTTTAAGAAATTAATATAGCCACTACAGTGACCATCAAAACGATGAAAAAATATTGCCGCGAACAGTTTATTTTGTGACATCACAAAACAAACGATAGCGTAAAATGAAACGATAGATGTTTTTATATCATCATCCGATATATATTGTTATATCGAACAGCCCTAAGTCAGCGGACTCTGAAAAGATTTTTAATGCTGTTTCTTGCTAACTCACCTGAAGGAATTTCATCATCCTAGGTTATTGTGAGATTCAGTTTTAACACCATGTTTTGAGCAGACAGATTTAGAGGCTTTTCTGTTTGATTTTTATTGTATTGTTTGTTTATATAAGCAAGAGGTTGTTGCAATAACAACACACCACAGTACGCTAAACCCGAGTTCATCTGCAAGGTCCATCCATAAATAGATATTAAAATACATAAAACCCAGCAACATGAGTTGGTCACAATAAATACATAGACTAAAATCACAAAGCAGTACAAGTTTGAATGGTTAACAACCTCCTGGCGACCTCCTTGTGTTTCACAACCATTTGGCAAGTGGTTGCATGAGGTTGCTGGCTATTGCTAACCAAAAGTCCCAAAGAGGGGGCTGGACCACAGCCCTCTATGAGATTTGCTTCAGTCACCAGCAGACTGCCACAGTCGTCTGTGGCTTGCTTGGAAGATGTTGACTTCTTTGCAAACACTTGCTACATCTCACGGAGTAAAATCTGAAAAGGGCTTCACAAACCGGAAGAGTGTTTGCCTTCAAAGTAAATCAGCATGTTTTAAAAGGCACATCTTTTTTTGAAGGCAACTGTATTTGTTTCCGCTCTACGTCAGATTTCTTGCAGGTTCTCTACCCTTCAGCCAGTTTTTGCATTCACGTTGGTGTCTTCCATGCAAACTATCAGACTGCCAGTCTGCTTGTGACCTGAGCAATCTCACAAAGGTTTTCAGTGCACCACCAACGCGGCCAATTTCCCCCACTAACTCACAGCTGGTTGCTAAATGGTTGAGGAAAACTGGACTTGTGTTGCTGGAGCCTTAGACGAGAAGCAGCAGACCATTTATGACTACACGGCATGGTTTACATTTAAAGGACCCCGATCAGGATCCGGTTCGAGCTCTGCAGGTAAAAAGATCATCTACATAGGTAAAATCTGGTTTTCCAAATTTAATAACTTAAGTATACACATCTTACAGCTCCCACTGGATGCTGCATGTTGTTCAGTGCAAAGTGGAAACATGAGTTCACAGGGGAGTCTGATTATGTAACCAATTATGAGCGAGCTCAAGATTAGCAAATTTAATAAAACAATCAAAATCTTATTTCTTTACTTCAGTTCAAAACTGTGCACTTCAATTCCAGCATGCTTTGCTGAAAATGCCACAGACTGGTAAATGAAACGTCTCTGCTCTGGTCACCAGTGTGTGTGTGTGTGTGTGCGTGTGTTTGTGTGTTTTTGTGTGTGTAAGAACTCCCCTGTCACCACTAGCTACTCTCTTTGTGTTGTATCCTCTCTCCGTCTTTTGCTCTCCTTTCTTTGTTGCAGCTTCCTTTCGCACCTACATGTCAAGTTGTTTCACCGAAATAAGACAATGGAGCACATTCTCCCACAAACGAGCTTTGTTTAACCGGCGGCTTTTCGCCGCAGCCGAAGCAGCGGCGACGCACGGCTGAACGCCGCATTTCAGACTTATTCTGACTAATAAAGTGAGAATGTTTTTCTGCTTTCATGTCGTCAGGAGAGCAGCAAGCAACATATGTCACACTGGTTGTTAATGTTGTGACACTAAATGTCAAAATACCTCTTTGATATCACTTTAAAGCAGTACATTGTTTTTCTGAGGCTTTGATCTGGGTCATGAATAAAGCAGGCACAGGTTAGCTGTTTCGTCAGGCCACTGCTTCTCTGTGAAGTGTGTGTGTGTGTGTGTGTGTGTGTGTGTGTGTGTGTGTGTGTGTGTGTGTGTGTGTGTGTGTGTGTGTGTGTGTGTGTGTGTGTGTGTGTGTGTGTGTGTGTGTGTGTGCGCATTAGAGTTTTTCACAAATTAACAGGCAAATAATGCTTTGTTTATAGCTGTCTGTAATATCCTAACAGGGTAGTCCTCGAAGGATTAATCTATTTTCATTCATCAGCTGTCGAATACAAACCTTATCTTCAACTATTTAAAGGCGTTTTTCCAGCAAAAGCACCCAACATTCGACGATTCCACCCTTTGAAATATTTTAAAAGTCCAGTTCAGCACTATGAACCTATTCTAGGTTCCAGATACATCACATTTAAACAACATAAGTTGACCCAAACTTCTTTAGTGCAGTAGTCCCCAACCTTTTTTGCGCCACAAACTGGTTTAACCAATATTTTCACGGACCGGCTGTCAAGGTGTCGTGGATAAATACAACAAAATAAAGTGATACGACCAAGACAAAAACTGTGGTATTTTGTAATTATATTAATAAACGCAAATTCACTGTGTAACTGTGTATCTCTATTAGCAGCGTCCTCCTGAAATGCGCCAACAATGCTGAGAGTAACATCCTCCTCTCTTCCCTTTTATGCTCTCTGGTCGCTATGGTAACGCGTAAACATTTCTTTCAAAATAAGACACACAACTGCAACACGGGAAAAGACCCAGGAAAACCGAGTTAACGATAAAGACCCTGAAAACCATGAATTTCACACCCGAACCTCAACTGCTTTAGAGACAGGCGCGTTTATATTCAACATCTCCAAAAAAAAAGAAAGAAAATGTTCTAAAATACACGAAAAGCTGAACGGTGTGTTTTATCGTATTAACGAATTATTGTTGAAAATCTGAGTGATTTAGTGCTCATTAAATGTTAAAAGTATTGGTATCGGCAGTACTGGCCCTGTATTTATTGGTATCAATTCAGCACCAAATTTTGCAGTATTGTACGGCACTATCTGTAAGAGTCACAAAATTAGAGTTTCACCTGAAGAAAAAACACACAGACACACAGATTTTTTGATGTTACTCTTTGAGCTGTTCTCCTTCTGCTTGAAACTCCGCTTGGTTTAGCTTTGCTTGTGTGAGAAGAACACAAGGCTCCTTCAGATTAGAGCCATAAACTGATGCAGTAGATTTTTTTTTTTTTTAATTTAGTAGATTTGCAGGTAAAAAAGAAAAAAAAAAAGTCTTATAAATCACTCGCAAATGCCGATCATCTGTTGTTGACCCAAAGAGATGGAGCCCGATGGAGGCCACCTGTCCTGGAAGAAGAGTGATTGACAGAGGGAAGAGAGTGAGGGCTGTGATCTGTTCATCTGTCGCTCCTCCAACACCTCCACAGCCAGTGTTTTCTCTCCTCTGTTTGTTCTCTTTCTCTCTGTCTCTCTCTCTTTCCCTCTCACTCTCTTTTGGGAGCTAGAGGAATGCTACACATCCGCAGTGTGTTGGAAGTTTGTGTGTGTGTGTCAGTTTATGTTAGGTGATGTTTGTTCTTGTCCGTATTTGCCTGTCTTTTGTGTGTGTTTGCGTTGAAGTGAGAGAGGGTGGAGGCGGGGCTTAGTGGCGGTAGGGGGCTTAGCATGTGGGTATGAAATAGTGGGAGGCCGGTGTCCTTTTTTTCCACCTCCCCCCTCCCCCCACTTGTCGTGCACATGCATATTTCATTGAAGTGGTCGTTTGTGTCGCCAGCAGGAGAGCTGCTGGATCGAACCAATAAACTGTGGGTCTCCCGATATCTGTCTGTCTCAGGATACTGAAAGAAATGATACTGGATTAAAATCCAAATGGTTGTTCCTGGATTTTTTTTTGTGTGTTTTTTTTTTTTTTGTTTTTTTTAAAGACATCTAGATTTTGAAAAATCCATCAAGAGACAGCTGCTGGCTGTGTGCTGCACCTGTGATTGAGCTTTCTGCTGTAGTAGCTGTCTGTCTTTGACTGATGTGTTTTTATAACTGCAGTGCACTTCAGACCAGAGGCATCAGAATTACATTCACATATGGTCGTCTGCCTTCTGTTTTCTGCCTTGACTCTGTGCAGCAACAAAGGACAGATCTATATTCTGACTGGTAAAATTTGTTTGCACGCCTTATTTACACGGTGGGGACTCACCTTTTATTTTGGGGGACAAAAAGAAAGTCCCCGTAACGTAAATCATCCGATTTAGGGTGCAGACCTGCTGTGTGGTTAGCGTTAGGCAAGCAGTGGTTAGAGTTAAGGGAAGAAAGAAACGAATGTAAATCAGTGCTCGCGAAACACAAATGAACGCGGATGTGCATGGTTATGCATATGTGGCAGCTGTACACAAGATGCAGTGTTTGGTCTGTAAACAGCAGCCTGTGCTCTGTCACTTTGGAGCCCAGGTTGTGTAAAATGGTTTCCTTTTCCTGCAGGCACTAAACAACCCCCATAAACTGGGTCATCGCAAAACACTAACTTTTAAGAACCTTGTGACAGTCAACTTCAATTCACTTGTAACAAAATTGATAATCAGTTTGTTGTTTCAGTAAATTCCTAATCAGGATTCGCTCAAAGTTCTAATTCAGTAGTTTTAAATCTAAATATTTGGTAACTTCTGGCACTACGTGAAATGCACTAACCAACCACTTCATTAAGTACACCTTCCTTGTACCAGAATCAACAAGGTGCTGGAAACAGATTTGGCTGCATATTGAGATGACAGCATCACACAGTTGCTGCAGATTTGCCAGCTTCCAAATGCTTCCATGTGACTCGCTGATTAGACATTGAGATTAAAGAGCAGTTGAGCAGGTATACCTAATAAACTAACCTAACTGACATATTACAGGCCAAATACATTATCGAGTAGTATAAATATTGATGTAGTTGTTCATAGATATCCGGCATAGTGCTTATTCAAAAAGTTTCTGCACACCTGAAAGGGGGAAAAAAAGGCAAACCATATCCGATTTGTCATTAGTCTCTGCTCCACTTCTAGTTCTTTTGCTATTTTTAGATTTTTAGCTTCCTGGAAGTGCTGCTGCCCAGTTTCGTGGAAATCAAGTTCAATTTTTACTTTCGGAAAGAGGACAAAAGCAAAAAGCAAACCTGGCGAGCAGGGCAGATGGTGAGCAGCGATTGCATTGTTTTGGGCAACAAAACTGTGCCACCACTGAGATCATTTGCAGCAGATTCAATTCACTTTTATTCATATAGTGCCAGATGACAACAGCAGTCACCTCAAGTAGATGCTGTCCCTCAGACATCTATGGACGTTACAGCAGAACTGCAGCCTTGAATTCCTGACACTGAGGGACAAATTAACAAAGGATCTGAACTGATGTCTACCTTGAGGGCTTTGAGTTAGTGGGTCATAGGTTGAAGTCCAGCTCTCATTAGCTGCTGCTGCTTTTATACTAGAAAGGATTTGATTTAGACGAAGATTTTGCACAACACAACTCCCAGAAAATGTTTGTTTGGTTTCAAATAGTGTCATCCTGCTGTTTGAAGTAGAAATTAGATTTGCTGCCTTTTGCAGGCTCTGAAACCTTCATGTGCAATAGTGGAAGAAGATTTACTGTAAACTGTCACACTTCAGGGGTTTCAGTTCCGTTCAAAACTCCCGTTAATATAGCGCGTCTGTTTTAATTACGCACTACAGTCCTGTGGTTGAATGAGAGCCAGAGGTTGCTTTCACACCTGGGCCACCCCGTGCTAAAAACGAAGTGAGATTAACGTGTACATAATATTCAAGAGCAATCCGATTTCACTTCTTTCACCTTCAACATTCACGCCACGACTTTGGCAGCGTTCTGGTCAAGTCGGGAAGGATTGCACGGAGGAAGCGAAACAAAAATTTTCTAGGTACGGGGCAGTTCCCCTCCTGATGATTGCGAAATGCAATTAGCAGATTTTATTAATGGAATTTACTTTGTTGTTGAAACATGTCTCCGAATCCTCCTGATGGACTACTGTGGAGGAGATAAATTAGATTGTGTGGGTTAGGTGGAAGGACAGAAAATCTATTTCCGCAGTACAAATTGAGGTTTGTTGTTTGTTTTTCATATGTAAAAAGTCCCCTCTGTGGTTAGGTTTTAAAAGTAGCCTAAAGTGATCATGTATGACATTTTAAATGTCTATTAAATGTGGAACCATGGGGTAAGTTTGCATCGATATATATGCATCAGTATAAAAAGCTCATTTAAATCTTGTATATTGAAGTGTCAAAACCTTTGCAGACGCATGCAGATTCTGTACATAAAACTAAAAATGACTCTGTGTGCGTGTGTGTGTGGATTACTTTAATCAAAGCTGACAGACTGGGCACCAGCAGATCTGTGCGCTTTGTCATTTAAGGGGTGTGTGTTTGTGCATTTTTAGCTCCTCTGTCATTAAAGGAGATGAAGGGAGGAAGTTTATCCAAGGCACTCTTAGTGTACCCTGTAGGTGTGCGTGTCTTTAAGGATTGTGCTACGATTGTGCTATATGGTTTCCTCATGTATAATGGATGCTGCTTAATGAGCTGATGTTTCATTTAAACGTCTTCATCCGCCCACTCCTTATCTTTAGATTAAAGAGCACGCGCTCAGCTCTTTTGCCCCGATCATTGTTTGCTCTTAACAATCTGACAAAGTCTTGCTTTGTGTCTTCGAGTTTCGTGTGAAGGAGCCGAAGCCTCAAACACACAAAGACTGAAGTGACTGAGGTTCCTCCAAAGCTTACTGGTTGTCACATCGAGGAAGTTGTTGCTAGTTGCAGATACTTAAGATGGATTTATCTCAGGTTATGGATGTACTCGTTACACTTGCTGAGAGTTTAAGTTAAAGCCCGTGGATTTATAAGGCAGTGAGAATCTTATTCAGTATTTGTACAGTCGGTTTTGCTAGATGACGAACTGCTAGTGCTGCTGGCTCTGAAGCTAAACTGAATGGCACTTTTTCCCCCATGCTTTCCTGCACCTACTCCATCCCACTACCCCCTGGGAGGTACAGCCTCAGTCTCACATTGTGAGCTAGTAAAAGACTCCTTTGTTGGTTAATGCTTATATTTCTCTTTTATTAAAACAAATGGACAGTACAGTGCACTGCTTCCCAGGGTGAGTGTTTTCTGCAGCGCTTGGACAGGTGCTGTTCTCATGCACAGGTTAGAAATTAAGCTGCTCTGACTTATTGTATGCACCTCAGTGCCAGGAGGGAAACTGTATGGTGTGTGTGTGTGTTCTTTCTAAACATCTGTGAGGCAAAGTGTTAGCTGTGCTAAGCTACAGTACATCAGCGTGCAGACTCAGCTCAAATTTGGATCTGTATTAAAAAAAATGTAAACACGTAGAAATATAAATCAGCCAGAAGTCTTCGTCCGCAGCAGCTTCCTCGTCCGCCTCTCTCCGTGGGCAGTCCCGAGCGATCCAAGGCAAAATGAGAGTAACACTGCTCTCATGTTAAAAACAGTCCCGGGCCTCTCATAAATCTGTAGCTCTGTCAGGTGCGTTGCATCGAGCGTGTAATTTACACACTCTGCTCCAAGTGGATACTTGTCTTTCGACCAAACCACCGTTCAACACAAGGAACTTTGCAGTGATTTTTTTTTTTGTTTGTTTTTTTTAATCTTTGAAACAAAATAGCTTTTATTTTCTGTTATACAATAGTATATGCGTTGATAAACCTTTCTTGAACCAAAAAGTCGGCCAGACTGTGGTCCTGTTTCTCAGCTGGAAGCGATCCCCCAACTCCAGCACCGGACACAGTAACAACTCTCCTGCTGTGGGAATGCGTCAGTGTTAAACTGGCAGAGGGTTTATTTAGATATCCTCTTCTCTGTGGAGATTTTTTTGTTTTGTTTTTAAGTTAAGTAATCATGAGACAACAAACTGTGATCTAGGCAATTCAATTTAAGGTTAGGCTTCTCCCTTATTTCCCAAGGGGTCGCCTCAGCGGATAGATCCAGATATTTGATTTGGCAGTTGCCTTTCCCGACAGAATCCATCCATTTATCCTGGCTTGGGTCGAGCACAAGGATTAGACCGGCTTGTAACCCTCTAAGGCTGGGTTTGTGTCTCCTCACAGCCTCAAACCGGGATCTTTTTTATGTAAGGCAACCGTGTTAGCGAGAGTCCGGTCAGTTAAGCTGAATTCAAAGGGTCGATGGAGCGTTTGACGCTAAATGCTGCACAGCAGCTCAGTTTTTGTTACTTTTTGTAAAGCCACAGGCAAAAAATGACAACATGCTTTAACTACTTACTTTAGATATTTGGTATTGAAACTTGAAAGTTGATTGCTCATCGTCTTTCTCACCCCTTCCTCCACCACAGCAAATGGTGATGAGCCTGCGGGTGTCGGAGCTCCAGGTGCTGCTGGGCTACGCCGGGCGCAACAAGCACGGACGCAAGCACGAGCTGCTGACCAAGGCGCTGCATCTGCTGAAAGCCGGCTGCAGCCCCGCCGTGCACATGAAGATCAAAGAGCTCTACCGAAGACGTTTCCCGGCCAAAATGGTCTCTCACTCAGAGCTGGCCTTGCCTGGGCCGCACCACCCGGCCACAGCTGGAGTGGTCGGGGGAGGGGGCGCGGCGCTGCCTGCTGGCCTGACGCAGCTGGCTTACGAGGGTCACGCCGGTCACGGTGGAGCCCCATCGCCCGCTGCGTTACTGCCGCTCTCGCTACTCGGTCCTGGGAAACACGAGCTGACCGGGCTGACGCACCACCTGGCCTCCTCAGCGACACTGCATCCGGTGCATCCAGATGTTAAGCTCCAGAGGCTGCCCTTCTACGACATGCTGGACGAACTCATCAAGCCCACGAGTCTAGGTGAGGACATGTGTACGTGTGGCTTTTGTGTGACACGTGACTGCAACATGAATCAAATAATACGTTTTGTGTTAATTTTCTATATGTTTTTATTTTTGTATCAGCTGACAATATGAAAGCAAACCTTTTAGAATCTACAGGAGCAGTTTATCTTTCTGGCCCTCCGCTTTACTGTTTTGGCCCAAACACTCAGGCATCTGTTTTCAACAAACAAAGCCATATAAATCCACTGTACACAGGCGGCTCAGCTCTAAATAACAGGCAAACCAAACTGGTAACTAGCTGGGGAGATGGTAAAGCATTCAGCAGCCCAGTGAACCAGTTACTACTCTCAGTAGCTGGTAGAGACCACAGAAAGCTTATGGAAGATGACCATAGCCACTATTTACGTCATTAGTTTATGGGGTCATGGGTTGAGCATTTTGGCTGAAATCCTCCTTTGTGGGTGGATCCAGCTGACAAATCAAATGTGGTACAAATAAAGTTGTATTGTAAATCACGGTCAAAGCACGGCCATACAATAGTGAAAATCATACCCTGCTTTATTAAATTTACAAAGTGAGCTTGAATTAAGCTGCTGCTGAATTAAGACTTAAAAACCAGCGACTGACGATGAACTCATCAGGCTCCAGAGTTCATCCATGGTGTACAGCATGATTTAGCAGTGTTAATTTCATTGATCAATAGCTTTTAATCATAGGTTTCATGGACAACTTTCCTTTTTGTGACAAAAACAAGATAACAACTAGATAAAACTAAGCACGAAGATAAAAACATACGATGAAATGTATTGATGTCTTTGTCAACAAAGAAAAACAACTTCTCCTCCGGGGGGAAGTTGTTTGGAAAGGCAGGACCAGTTTAGAAATGATCCAATCACACTTGATGTCAAGGAAAATAAGACACTGTAAACCATGTGGAGCAAACAAAGACCACAGGTTTAATGCACTTCCTCACATACCTTTTTAGACCTGGAGGCCACACCCATCTTTGATATACAGTCCATAATCGAGACCACAAGTAAAGCACCTATTTGCTGAGAGGTTTGCCATGGAGTCTTAAATGTTGATGATACTATATAGTTGAAAACACTGTGACTGGTGACTAACACGAGATAAAAAAAGAAGAATAGATGCACACACATTCACTGGCCACCTGCCCAGTACAGGGTTGGAGCTCCTTTTGCCTTCAGAACTGCCTCAATGCATAGAATTACTGCCATGTGATCGGCTGGTGGGATATTTGAGTTTACAAGCATTTAAATGGGCATACCTGATGATAAAATATGTGTTGAATGTGTGCGGCTGTATAAATGTCAGTCCAGTTCTCTTTATTATTATTATATTGTCACATAGGCCACTCTGTTGGAATTTGTGTCAGGTGGCTCGAGCGACGCTGCCACATTATGAATTGCACTTTTATTCATTTTGTACATTTATATTTCTAACTGTAGCACTAATGTGGATATAAACAATCAACACCGCAGCGCTGTATGTCGGCCGCACCGTGTTTGCTCAGCCGAGCCGTCGCTCTGTTGCACTGCTGTGAAAACGGTCCTGCACACGGCGCGCTTCACACCGTCACATCTCGGGCTTCCTAACAAAACTCAGCTTGTTTGCCATGTGACGACACGCAGCTCTCGAGCGTTGAGGATCGTTAACGTGTAAGAGAGCTTCGAATCAAATCTTTTTGTTCTTAGTTTGCATAGCAGCTAATTCTGTGCACAGAGGCGATCACAGTGGTGGAATAAGTATGCAAGCTTGGAAATGAATCATTCTGAAGGATTATTTACAGATGTAGCGGACAGCAACATCCCCGTTCGGCTTCATCGGGCTGTGCTGGTGTGGCTTGATCACTTCTTTGTTGACACTGGCTGCGATAACAAACCCGCCAACTGTCAGAATTTGAATCAGATTTGGCTAAATTGTGATATGCGTTTGTGTGTCTGTGTGACATTATAAGATAATGGCTCTCTTAGATTAGTAAGTAAAGTACAAGTTCATTAGTCACTTATATAAAATAATATTTATTTCAACTGTGACAGAAAACAAAACGGCTTTTTTAAGCCCTTCAGGTTCAAATATCCAGAATGTTCTCCAACATTCATAATGCCCAGTGTTATGTGCCCTGTCGTCCCTTTAATTCTCTACATACCCAACTTTTAATCTCGCCTTTATCTCGCTTAGATTTGTCGTTGCATTACATCTACATCCAGCACCCAGTCTGCACTTAGCATAATAAGACTCTTTGGGCTCTGGGATATATTGCAAATATATGGAAATGTCTAGATTTTCCTACATTAGCATTTTAATGGAGTAGAAGACCATCTCGTGATTAATTTGCCTGCAGATGCATGCACAAACAGCGAGCCTACAGCTCTATCATCCCACTCTCCCTCTTCTTCCCTCTCGCTTCCTCACTCGATCCATTTCCTGCACACGCCTCATCCCTCTCCTCCCGCTCTGTGTCCCTCTCCGTCTTCTGTCGCCGCTGCCGTCCTCGGTCAAAATTTGCATGCAGAGTGATGAAATCGCACAGGCCTACACCTGTGCCACACACCCTCCCTCCATTCGACTCCGAATCGTACGTTCACATTGCTCTCGCGCACAGACTGCTTTCGAAAGAACACAAACATCTTTTCCAATAAATAATAAATGCTCAGTCCCTCATTGTTCTGGGGAAACTGAGAGAGCCAAAAGCCTGAGTGATAGGAGCAGAAACCCGGAGGAGGGTGTCTGGCATCGTTAGGTGAAGCTGAAGATTTGAATTTGCCTCCGAAAGTGAAACTAAGCTGCAGCTTTGAGGTGACGACCCTCTTTGTAATAATCGGAGGCAGAAAGGAAAGCAATCGATTCATTTTAATTGCCCTCTCACTGGAGGATCTCTGATTCTTACTGGGAGAATTTCTTTAATTTTTTTCCCCCCTCGTGCCTTGAGACAGCCTTTCCCTCTTCACTCACTGATCACACTCTTCCACATAATCTCCCTCCTCTCCGCTTGTGTACTCCTCTCTGATCTGCTGATTACTGCTCGCTCCCTCTCTCCCTCTCTCCTTCCTATTGTTGCTGCGTCTCCTCTCGCCTCGCCTCCCGTTCCCCTCTCATTTTTTCCCTCCCTTCCCCCACTTGTTTGCTTGCTTCTTCTGCTTTGCCAGATTTTTTTTTTTTTTTTGGCCATTTATGTGCTCAACCAGGATTCTGACAGTTTTTGTTTTTTTGTTTTTGTTTTTTACAAGAGCACATGTGCAGACAGACTTAAGACAGTAGAGTGAAAGGCAGGATTTTTACTCATTTGCTATGTACTTGTTTCTAAAGTTCGAATGAGTCTATTGTCATAGCCAGGGTTGAGGTTTTTAGGAAGTTCAGACACAGTTTATATATATATATTTTTTTACCTGTACATAATAACCACGAGTGAAACCAAGATTAAATTGCACAAAATTGCAATAATGCACTAAAAAATACAGAAAATGATGAGCTAGTTCTTATGGGGAAACCAAACAGGCAAATAGAAGAGTAAACGGGGAAGGAAAAGCAAAACAAATGTCTAAAAATGTCCTAACTGATGTGCTGGAAGCACCACAAATCATGTCCATGTACAAAAATAACTGATAAAAATATTGTCACTATTTATCAAAGTGCCTCGATAAATTTCCCCGATTATGTTTTTCTTCAAACTGCCTCCAGACCATGTAGCAGCTGTTTTTTTGTGTTAATATGCAGCAGACTGATTAAATAACTTGCAGATCTCGATTCTTTTTAAGCATTTCTTTAAAAAAAATTAATTTAAAAAATCGATGCTGCTCTTTCTCTGTCTCCATCTGCGACTGCTCCAACAAAGTCACCTCTTCCACTAGAATTAATTAAACTTGTTGGCTTCCTTTCATTTTTAACAACTTTTGGACGCTTTAAGGCAGCAATTTATTTTTGACTTTCCATGGGATGTGTGCTATTTTCAAATTTAAGTCTTAAGTTTTAGCAGGCAGTGGGGTTCATTTCGAATTCTTCTGGCTTTCTTTTGAAGTTGAACTGGATTTAAGGAATTACGCATTTGCAGCACTCATCTCATCCTATATGGAAGTATATAACACCATAAACGTCACGTTTCTGATGAAGCTTGATTTCAGAAACAGTTTGTATGCGTAGCGAGATGGAGACGGTGCTGCCTTACGCTCCATAACCAAATCTCTCTTTGCAAAATCAGTCCAAATGCTAAAAACTCTGCTGCAGTCGAATATGTATCCCTAATAAGATTAAAATATGACATCCGTGGTTCACGCATACGGGAGAGAGACTGGTGAGGAATATGGCAGCCGATCAGCTGCATAATTATGTTCGTCTCTACAGTATCCGAGGAACTGCGGTGCGTGTCGACGTCTTCTCCGATTTCCGGCCTTAACCTGATTTCTTTCAGTAACCGGGTTTCTTGTGCGCATGTAAATGTAGTTATTATCACGCTCTCGCCATCATCTCCCCTCCTTCGGCCTCACTCCTTATCGTTTCACCCGGAGCCCCCACCCTCCCTCCTGTGGAGCCTTGTGCTCTCTGCTGACTTTTGTCAGCGTGGAGAATAAAGGTTGGTTGGCCCACAGTGTAGGCCTGAGAGCCTACTGGTCAACACTGAGGCTTGCACCAGCATCTCCCATCTTACCCCACTGGTTGTGCTCCATCATTGACCGTGCTGCGCGGAGAACTATACATCACAGCTCATTATGGATATCATAGCACATGCATTATACATGATTTAATTACCATATCTTTGGGGGAAAAAAGGGATGCAAACCTATTCCGCATTTGATGAGGACTTTGTGCATAATGGTTTGTTACATGAGAAGATTGCAGTAGAGGAAAAGCATGTGGAAAAAAATATCTAATAAGGTTTTTTTCTTTTGGATGGCTTCCTTTAGAAATGAGTCAGCCCATGATTATATCTTTGCATACTGAATCCTGAAACCCCCTTTGGAAAACTTATTTTATTGTTAAGATTATTTTTTTATTATCTGTTAGGAGGTAGCTGTCATACTTACCTTCAGTACATTTCCTAAGGTCACGAGGGGAAGGGGGAAAAGAAGTCAACCTTCAGCATTGCACACAGTTCAGCAGGACTCCAGGTGCCAGGACATGAATCACGTCTGCATGGTGCCATCTGCCTGTCAATTAAAGTGGCAATAGACAACTCCCCAGAGCTCTCTCCTTCGAGTGAATGCCCGTCCAACATTCCCTCTTTTTCTCCTCCTCATCATCTTCTTTGCTTCCTCCAGCAACAGGACTTTTTTCATTTTTCTTATAACTCTACTGGCGGAGAGAGTTTCCCGAATCAACCATTTCAGCTACCTACGGAAAGCTACAAATTCTAAGGAAAATTAAATCACTGTTCTCTTCCTGGTTTGATTGTGCAATTGAGCCCCCATTTTCCGGCAAGATTTTTGTGCCCAGCGGCAGTCAGGGTTGCACAGTAAAGTGAAACTGATCATTATTCTGCAGCCACTGCATTGTGCATTCAACATTTCCTGCAACCCATCACGCCTATCATCATACTGATGAGACCAATTTAAACCGTGGATAATGATGGATGATGAACTCTATACTTAAACAGTTACTTCTTTACCAAAAACGATTCAGCACATTTTGAAGGATGGAAGGGTCTAATACATGTTTACGCAGTTTATTCATCTGCGTGTACAATGCTGTGCAAAAGTCTTGAGTCACCCCTTTTGCTTCTAAGCAACCAGATGTAATTTTTTTAAGTGCTGTTGAGTAATAGCGCTTCAGGCTTTCTAGAGGTGTTTCTTTAGACATTGGCTGCTTCTTCACTCATTTTTACTTGGTATATCTCAGCATGGTGTACAGTATGTAAGTATGCCAAATTGTCAAATTACACAAGAAGTGAACTGAAAATCGGTGGCAGCCGGTCTTATGAAGTGATGAATCCATCAGCCTACCTGACCTCTTCTATGCAAGGAAGAGGTCTGGAGAGAGGTAGCCAACACAGCTGATTTAAATGGCTAAATTACCTCCTCAACATGTCTTGAAGTTCTCCAGAGGCCTGGTAATCATTTGATTCAGGAGTGTTCACTCAGGGTGATATCTAAAACCTGCATGACACCGGCCCTTGAGGCCTGGAGTTGGACACCCCTGGTCTATAGCCATCTGTAAAACATAGTGGAGGCTCTGTCCTGGTTTAGGGCTGTCTGTCAGATTTGAATCCACCATGCAGTACCATCTGGAAAGTGTTAGATTGGCAACTGCTTTTGCACAGTACTGTAGTTTCCTTGGTTTTATCTGACTCATCCTGTAAAATGCCTTATCCTCTAACTTTCTGTTAGATGCAAAGATCCACCTACAGTATTTATAGTGGAAATGGAAAAAACAGTTTCTTTGCTTTAAAGTTGTTTATCAGTATCTTCTTTAGTAACGGTAATGGCATTTAGATAACTAGCATTGCTCAGTATGTCATGTTTATGGTGATAGTTGATATTATGCAGCTTTGGAGGCTTTTTAAAAGCCACAAAATGATTGAATGAAGTGACTGCGCATGTTTACAGAGTTTTTAAACATTTCCTACATTCCAGTACCTACATTCATTTTTGTTCCTTCTTCTGTATTTAGATTATCATAATCTTCCTTTTTATATTGAGTCTCAGTTTGTCAGTAAATGGACTGTGATGTATATGAGAATGAATTTGTATAAAATAAGAGAAAGGCATTTTATATATTGGAGGTTTTGAAGCATATGGATAGGTATGTCATAGCAGCATTGCTGGTATTTCTAGACTTACTCGCAATGCTCCTAGACTTACTCCTCCAAACCTCTGGGACTGCAGTCATACCTTTTACCTTAGGTGGTAGCAACAATATTTGAGCAATCCCTGCAACAATCACCCAGTAATGCACAGCACATTGTTCACACAGTGCTTGTTTCTTTAGAAACTTCTATCGAAATGTTGAATTTCTGCTTTTTTGTGATAAGATTCTCCCAAAAATATTTCTGTGTTAGCCTGACACATTAAGTGTTTTTTCCTTTGTTTAGTGTGCTGTTAAGCAGTATTTAGCACTACATTGTGACTGTAGCCTTGAGACACTAATATTTTTCCAGTGCTAAAGTCCTTTTAGTCCTTTCCTTTTTTTTCCAATGCCATATGTGTTCCAAGTATATGGATCCATCTGCTTTGGCGACCCCTTGCGAATAAAGCAGTTTTATGAAATCCCAGTTTTAATTTTGATAAGAGCTGGTGGGAAGCCCCAAGGGAAGACAAGTACTCTATCACAGCGGCTGTTTGATGTGTGGTATTTTATAATTTAGTCACTAACCAAAAAATGAAAAGAAAACAGCTGGGTAGTGTACGTCATTAGAGACTCAAATGTCACAACGTTTATTTTCATCCACAGATGCATGAATTTTTCACCAAGATCTTGTGTTGTTGTAGTTCTGCGTAAAGCCTTCTCCCGCACGTCCCAAAGGTTCTGAGTGATGTTAAGTTTTGGACTCTATCCATGTGTGAAAATGATGTCATGCTTCCTGAACAACACTTTCGCAATTTGATCCTGATGAATCCTGGCATTGTCATCTTGAAACCTGTCTGTGCCATCAACATTTACTGATGGAAAGAACCTGGTCATTCAGTATATTCAGGTAGTCAGCTGACCTCATTTTTGGACACATAACTTTGCTGAAGCTAGACGTGACCATTGGAAGCAACCCCAGACCTTAGCATTGCCCTCACAGGCCTGTATAGAAGGCACTAGGCATGATGGGTGCATCACTTCATCCGCTTGTCTCTTCTTACCCTGATGCGTCCATCACTCTGCAACAGGGGAAGTTTGTGCTCGTCAGACCACGTGACCTTTTCCCTTGCACTGGAGTCCAAGCTTTCTGCTCCCTTGCAAACTGAATCTTTGTTTTCTGATTAGCTTCACTGATAAGTGGATTTCACGTCACCGCTGTTTAATCCCAGTCCCTTGAGTTCTCTTTGCATTGTGCATGAGAAAATGCTCTTACTTTCAATATTAACCATGGCTGTGATTTATACTATTTATTATTGTTAATATTAATCTGGGCATCTTTTCCACAATGTGGTTTTTTTTTTTTTTTTTTTGTCCTGTCTTCCTCCCCTCAACACCAACCAGTTGTTGCAAATGACCGCCTCTCCATGAGCCTTGTTCTGGGGGAGGTTTCTTCCTGTTAAAAGGGAGGGTTTCTTTTTCCCACTGTCGCCTAGTGCTTGCTCACAGGGGGTCTTCTGATATGATGTGACTTCACCAAATGTCTAAGTGATTGCTGATTACGATCATTCTCTCACACATTTCTTTTCCACGATAATGGTTCACCACTATCCTTATGGATTTTAATAATCCGTTAACCTTAATCCAGTTTTATTGCTATCAGCAATCTCCTGAGTTGATTTCTTTGCTTGATGCTGGTCAATAATTTGTCCCTTCAGAAGGGAATGACATCTTTTCCAAAACCATAGGATGTTTCTTCTAACACAGTTCAAGAAATGAAAAGCTGCTCACTGCATCAGTTTGGGGGAAATAACCTGTAGCCAGGTCAAACATATTATTCTCTGCAGTGATTATCCAATAGAAGGCTCTTGTTAGCTTGTTGGCTTCATGTTTTTGTGTTTCACACAGGATTTGTATGTTCCTTGATTGGCTCCTTTTTAATGTCTTAATTAACTGATGGTACTGTTTTAAAGTGAAAAACTTCCTTCAAATCAGATGCGTTCATGTCTGTTAAAAGATTTAATTTTGAAACATCAGTAGAAAGTGCTGAGTTTAGTCCCTACGAAAGAAAGTTTGAAAGCACAAAGAGTTGTACAACTTGAATTTAATAAAATCGGAATGAAACACTTGATGTCTGCAAATCAGTGCGTTCAGGTTCTTGTCACAGTTATCCGCCCTACTGGAGTGTCCTCGAGCAAGCACATTTAATCGCCACAAATCAAATGTTCCGTACGTCTTGTTTCTGCTGAGCAAATCAAGAACTCTAAGAATCAGTAAAGATACTGTATCACGCACACACTATCAGCTATACGTGGAAGAATATGGCGGCAATGTTCCAAAACATCCAACAAGCGCAAGCCGACCTCGTCGCCCAGCATCAAAACACAACCAGAGATTTGCCAGCTCGTACTCTGACCTCCGTGTGATCCCGTGCGAAATCTTTATTTCTCTGTAAACAACTCAGACTTCTCACAGCGAACGAACATCAACAAAAGGAGCCTTGGCTGCACTCGGCTATAAACACGCAGCAGAAAATGGCTTCCATCTCTCAGAGCCTATTAAAGCAGCATTATTTTCCTCTTCTGTCTGAGTTGGTGCATCATCATCTCGACAAACTGCCTGATTAGACAGACCCAACTCATAAGAAACCTAAACATCTGTAGCTTCCTCCTCTCCTCCTCTTTGTTTTTTTAAGCTGGTCTCAGAGAGGAGGAACAGTGTCGTATCTTTGGGTGTCTTTGATTCTATACTAACATGGGCGTGGTGGGTGATGGCAAGAGGCCAAGCTCTGAAAACACAGCAACACGCGTGCTCCAGTGTGCACGCTGACAAGGATTGCAGGACCAGAAAGAAACTTTAATGCCAGCCTGAGCAGTGCTGTGTGCACGCTGGAATGCTTAAATGAGCTCTGTCAGTATGTAACTTTACAACATGTGGATAATAAAAGGTAATAACTGCAGGGGGGGCAAGAAACACTTCTGGAAAGTTGTCATTGTGCATGAATGTGAGTGTGACATTTAGAGCCGACCTTTTTGTCGCCGATCATTCTGGCGTTGTAGTTTGAGTGACGCTGGAAGGATTTTTGTCTTTGTTCTGTCTGTGAACGCTGCTGCATGTTGTGTTTGTGCACGCACATGTGGCACTGCCTTTGATTCTGTGTGCGCGGTGCGCCCGTGCATGCGGTGCACCAGAGAAAAAGTAGCAAGGCCACTAACAAGTTAATAAACTCCAGCTGGGCTTTGTTGTGCTGAAGAGTGGCTATGAAGCTCGAGCACATTCTCTGATGTTTAGCTCACATTTCTTCTTTTCAAAGCAGAGCCGAACCCAGATTTTACGTTTTCTTGCTGTAAAGAGCCTGGTAATAGTTACACCCCTATTTTTAATGTGAAATATAATTTATTATTTCACTCTATTTTATCAGCTGCCAATTTTAACACCTTTTTAGACGTTGATTTCAGTTGTTATGAGCCTGCTGAATGGCAGTTATCTCTTGGTATCAATCCCAAGTAGGTGGCCTCCGCTTTCAACTAGTGGGTAGTTATACCTCATTCTGCCCTTCTGAGTGGAGGTTCACAGGTTAAAACGGCATTAAAAGTGGCTGACGTATAATCAAGTCAGCTCTCAACCACAACAGATGAATTTGCCATCAAAAAACGAGCAAACTCTTGTTTTTACTCAGTCTTTAGCTTTGTTTTGGAACAAAAGGTTAGACGTTGGCACTTCCTTTATTTAACCCACTTTTTACCATGTAAAGAGTGTACATTTGCTAGCTTAGCACAGCACTTAGGAGCAGAGATTATACACGGACAGTAGACGTCTGTGTTGCTCTCTGTTTATCTCTCATTACAATGGATGGTAGAGGCTTACCGAGCCAGCTCGAAGGTAGAGGGGAGTGCGCCTACTGGCAATATGTGTTGTACTGATAACAACTGATAACAGCCATTAAATGGGCCGATAACAGCTAAATCGCATGGTTTAAAACAGATGTGGTCACACTGGAACATAAATTTAGTTCAAACATAAATATGTCAGCCGCAAAACTTTTTTTCTTTCTTCACAGTTGTGTGCTTGTCGAAAGGTTTACAGACGTTTCCTTTTTGGGAAGGCTGGCTCGTTGGCGTGTGGGAATCCCAACCCAGTCACATCCCTTTTTCACCTCCCTTTAGAGCTCATTAATCAGATAACCTATGTATTTTTAGAGACCAGTGTGTATGTGCATATTCATTGTTGTGGGCACTGTGCACACTCCCACAGTGGCTAAGTAGTTGTTAGTTATTTTGGATCTCCTTGAACCTTTGCTGTTTTTGTCCACCACATTTATATTAATAAGTGCACAACAAAATATTAGAGCAAATTCTTAATATAGCCGCTGCAGTTCAGGCTCAGTAGAAACTAGGTCTACAGCTAGGTTAGTGTCATTTCAGCCTCTTCTGTTATTAGGCATGCACGGGGAAAAAATAGAAATACATCTCTGAGTGATTCTATATACTCAGAAAAACTGCAGCTGACTGTATATTTTGGTTCCCGCTTGGTTTATTTCCTCTGTACTGTAAACATCAACCTATTGGAGGTCATTCTCCCATCTGTCACTCCTCCCACCATCTGCCTTAGATACAGTTTACAGTTTAGAAACAGTTTAAAATGCAGCGCAGTGCCAGGTACAGCAAGGGTCTCAAACCGCGTACCATGAAGGACAGAAAGTCTGCAGGCTTTTGCCTTCAGAAGTGCTGAACTGATTTCAAAAGCTCGATATTAAGCACACAGTCTATCACAAACTGCAAAAAATCCTTTAGCCTGTGCTATCTGTAATACCCATGTTAGACCTTTAGAAATTTCACCTCAGCTGTCCTCCTCTCTTCTTCTGCATTTACTCAGAATAATCTCCTGGTACTCTGAGACACATGGTTGGAGATTTGTATTAATAGAAGCTTTTATTTATTTATTGTGATTATGCTTGCGCCTCAAAATTAATGTCCCGGTGATTTATTTATGTTTATTAAGCACCATTAGTCAGAAATAAGATTTCATGCTATGCCGGGAACTGTAATTCCAGCTCTTGATCATTGCTGCATATGATGTAGTCAATTTTATGAGCTTATAACTTTTGCTAAACAGCAGAATCTGTCGCTTTAAGGGGTAATTAGAGGATGCTGTTGCATTAAATTCTGTTAGGATCTGAGTCCACTCTGCAAACAAATATAAAATCTCCTCTTAAATATAAACCAGCAGTTGTACTGTCCACCCATGTCAAGCCAGCATACACCTAATCTTGCTATCAAGACCAAAAGCATCTGAACCAACAGGAGCCGGCTGACTGGCAATAAAGTAAGAGTCTTCACTCTGCTGAAGTGGAAAATCTCACTCAGTCTAGCATTATTGCATGTAACTTTGACCTGCTGAGTTACAAATAAAGGTTGAGGGTTTTGATTAATCACCAAGTTACATATTGACAGACCCACCATGCCAGCGACTTGCAGTCATGTGAAAAGGAGACTTTTCACTGCAGTCCTTTGAAAACCCAAGTCCACCCTTACTCACTCCATCGGAATTAAGAGGGTCAGTAACTGATCATCAGCAAGTGTGAGCACCTCTATGAAAGCAGCTATTTTGGCATTTTACAGTTTATTACGAGTGTACATCCCAGGAACTTCATCTCAAGGTCAGACACTGAGCAGTACAGTACGTCAAAAGCAATTTCAAAGCATGGTAGTGGAGGGTGATGGTTTGGGTTCATTTTAAAGCTACAGGACCACCTGAGCACCTTACAGTCATTGAGTCAAGTCCTCTGTATGCCAAACTGTTTGTCCACTGTCCCAGCTGTCATAGGGGAATCCGTCGCAGGGCTAACACATTAAGACAACCATTCACACTCGCATTCACACCTACGGCCCATTTAGAATCACCAGTTAACATTGCCCATTGGTTCTCTTTGGACTGTGGGAGGAAGCCATAACCCACAGAAACACAGCAGAAAATGCAGACTCTGCACAAAATGCAAACTCAGGACCTTCTTGCTTGCAAAAGTGCTAACCACAGAAGACTGTGCCACTCTAGTATTCTAGTCAAATCTGAAGCCATCTGTTTGACAGCTAAAGCTTGGCTGAAATTGGGTCATGTAACAGGCCAGTGATCTCAAGTACAGCAGAGAACAGAATGGCTGAAAAAGAAAAGAATCAAGGTGTCCAAGTCCAGATCCTCAACCTAGTGCTGAAATGTCGAGGTGGGACCGAAAGCTGTGCATAAACAAATGTTTACATACCTCACTGAACTGAATAGTAAGCCAAAATTCCTCCCCAGTGATGTTAGAGACTGATAAAGTCACACAGAAAATAATTTCATTGAAATATTGCTGCTGAAGCTGGTTTTGGAAGCTATTGAATCATTGGTTATATTTAGTTTGTCCCAAGTACTAAACAGACTTCTGTGAAAAGATTTTTCCCACTTACATGTATATTATTAGAATATCTGCCAATAACTGGGCTGCAATCAGAAGTAAAAATATGATTTAAAAAAAGATTTATTTATTTATATCTTTTGCCTTCCTTACATGAGTGATCGCAACAGCAGATATCAGTGGGCCAAACTGCTGCATCACCACAGTAACAAATCTCTGAGTTTGTTTTAAGCAGCTGTTATGCTTCTTATTCTTGTTCTTCTGTAAACAATGGAAGTCTGCATAGTTTCGTGGGATTTAGCGCCTCCTGAGGTAGCATTTTGTACTTTTGGTGAAACTCAGGCTAACCGTTTCCCCTGTTTCCAGTGAGATTTTAGATTTTCCTTTATTTTTTGTTAATAAATCAACTGTATTTGTTCTGTGTAACATCCATAGATGTGTTGCTTTTGATTTTCAGTAAAAACAAAGTAAAGAAACCCGGTTGTGGCTAGCGCTAGGCTAGGCTCATCAGAGCCCTTGACTAAATCAGAGTCCTATCAGCGGGAGTTTGGAATAGTTCTGACAAGTGCTTAGTGGGCAGTTGGATTGTGTGCTGATAACATTACAGACTTGTTTTGTTTTTTTTTAAATTTATTACCTTGTAAAAATGCATCTCAAACTTCCACGCTGTGCTATATCTCTATGGTGCAGCTAGCATATGTTGCTAAAGATCTGCATTATCAGGATCATTGGAGTGAACGGAGATGACGCGACTCTTCCATTCATCGACTCTGGGCTCCATGTGCTGTGTTAATGGTAGTTGCTTGGTTACCAAGGAAACAGGAGAGTGATGAGATATGGCACAACACGTGTCTTGGCAGCAGTGCCCGCTATAATACCAAAAGTTGACTATTGTAGATTTGAATGAGAAATATGATCTGTGGTGAGAAGACTAAGTTTAGTTTCAAACTGCTACTTTTAATTTTGTGTATAAGCAGGACAGAAATCCCAAGGAAGATTAATGGTAAAGGGCTAATGAGGAGCTTGCATCTGCTTTCAGATATAAGCAGATATATATTTTGCTACTTTAGACCAGTTAGTGAGAAAAACAAAGAAAATATGTTAAAGTTGATGTCCAACACTGTGCTTGGGTAAAAATACAGCCTTGTGTTAGTGAGAGTGAGGAAGACATCAATCAAAGGCCATTTCAACCTCTTTCATATCTCTCCCAACCACTCACTTTGAAACACCAGAAACAAATCCAGCACCAGAGAGAGAGAGAGAGGGAGTTATAGAGTGATAGGAGATAGGCAGAGCAAGAGTGAGGGAGTGAGAGAGCTTTTTCTATTTATAACCTGTGTGCCCGGAGAGGAGGGAGATGGTTGTTCGAAAGCACACTCGCGCATGATTTTGTTCCGCAGTGCACAGGCTGCTGCTTAAAACACACAGGAACATACAGCAAACACTGCACATGTCAAACAAATTATATACCACGCTGGTGATGAGACGGGTCATCACTGGGAAATTTAATGGCTGTTTGGTATGCCGAGAGGAGGTACATGATTGGTCCAGTAATCATCCATAGGAACTGTACTGCCCCCCACCCCCCTATCACACACACGCACGCGCCATATATGGAAAGCATTTTTGTGTTCTTAAAGCTGGTGTGTGTGTGTGTGTGTGTGTGTGTGTGTGTGTGTGTGTGTGTGTGTGTGTGTGTACAGAGACACATTTTAACTCACACACTCACAGTTCAGCATTATTTTATGTAGCTAAAGCAACAACTCCTCCTCGCTCCTCACTTACACAACCTGCAGACCAAAACATTCCCACTGAGATTTATCTGTTTCACAACATCCACGCAGAGGGAGTAAAACATCAACAGTGTTTTAACACTGATTATAGTGGTCTGCGTAAGGAAAACTTGTAATGAAGATTTTTTTAAGAAAATCTTTTTCAGTGGAGATTTTAGTTGCTTTCATTTTTCAGTTTCATTCCAACTAAGAAGTTCATCACCTGTTCTACATCTCAGCTGGAATTTCTTTTTAAATATGTTTTTGTTTTTTTTTGTTTTTTTGGTTGTTTTTTTTTTTGTTTTTTTACCTGTTTGTTCATCTCAACCCAATTTAAAGTGTAGTTTGATTTCATGTGTGTACAGAACACATGAATACAGGTGTAGTAGGTTCAGTGATTTACTGAAACATGTAGGCGTGACACGGGAATGCAACATATAGATAAAAACTGACTTTGCACAGTCAGTCAGGGGACGACCGTGGTTCAGGGGGTTGGGAAGCTCATCTTGTAACCGGAAGGTTGCCGGTTCGATCCCCTGCTCTCTCTGTCTTGGTCGTTGTGTCCTTGGACAAGACACTTCACCTACTGGTGATGGCCAGAGGGGCTTCTGTCAGTCTGCCCCAGCTGTGGCTACAACTGTAACTTGCCAGTGTGTGAATGTGAGAGTGAATGAATAGTTTAATTGTAAAGTGTTTTGAGGGTCTCAAAAAGCACTATATAAAATGCAATCCATTATTATTCTAACTTTATGGTTCAACACAGCCTTAGGAAGCTGTCTTGTAGTCTTCAGGAATAGTTCTCTAGGCTTCTTGAAGGACATTCAAAGCTCTTCTTTGGATGTTGGCTGCCTTTTTTTTCCTGTTCTCAGTTCAGATGATCTTCAATAAAGTCGAGGCCCAGACTCTGGGGAGGCCAATCCATGATCGTTCTTTAAACCAAGTGCAGATGTATCCCACATGTCCCTTGTCAGGTCGTTGTTGAATGTTTGTATTTCTTAACAACAACATTCAGATCAGTTTTCTCAAATATATAGAACGTACTGCACTGAGAGATGCCATCCTCAGAAGCACAACATAAAGAAACGAGACTTTTGCACAGTACTGAATATAATACTTAAATGTCTGTAACTCCCATACCACATTTTTTATGACCCACGGGGCTTTTATCTTGCCAAACGAAAGACTTGAAGGTAGTGTCAAAGGTGAGCTCCCAAAGATGTGAGAGTATAAATATTAGTGCAAACAGAAGGACCTGAGAAACTGTCACGTTTGGAGTTTCACTACGACCTCTGTGGCTGCTATTTTTTGTGTAGTTGCAGTTTAAAATGTAATAACCCTAAAATGATAATTTGCTATTTTTACATTTCCATCTGAAATCATCAAACGAACATGTTCAAACATATTAATGAATTTTTCACAGGGATGATAGAATATATAAACTCTTTTTTAAACCCCTGAACTGCCACTGGTTCGATGGGATACCCATCTGTGCCAAGAGAAACTAACTGTCGGTGTCTGTCTTTCACTTTATGACAGAAGATATTTAAGCAAGTTTCCTAAGAAGCTGAAACATCGTTAAAGTCCAAATGCAAAACAGGGCTCGGTTTGAACCCTCGTGACTCGTAGTTTCATGTTGACCTCCTACACAAATCCAGCTCAAACTTTTCTCGAGCTCGCACCTGTGGGTGGGCCTATAAATAGCACGCACACATTTTCTCCTTCGTTTTCACCTTAGTGTGAGGTTTGGTTTTGGCGTCCAGGTGTTTCTCAGTTAGTCATTTCATGCGTGCGAGCCCTGCCTGATAATGCAGATGTTTATGAAGGAGAGCCCCTCTGCTACACAGCTGTGCACATATTTCCTCACCTGCTTCATGTATGGGGCGTGTTATTTGTTCAGACGTTGTTTTTTATTATATTTATGTCTGAGGGTTTAAAAGTAGATGCATGTAATGTGAGAAAGCAGGCACAATTAATTCAGGTTTATATGTAATGTCCTCAACTATTAAACATGTCCTTTCCCGCTTTCTCTCTGTCTCTCTGCAGCGTCAGACAACAGCCAGCGGTTTCAGGAGACATGTTTCGCCTTCGCTTTAACGCCGCAGCAAGTTCAGCAGATCAGCAGCTCAATGTAAAATTTAACGCCGCTCCGTCAACGCAGGATGCTGAATTGTTCATGAATAATTCAGAAATGTATAGGGTTTGCGCGGCTGCACATTGATAAATGTGTTTCTGCTCTCAAAGGGACATCTCGGGGACCAAATGTGACTTCTCAGTTCAGGTTCAGTTGCGGTTTTGCCTGTCGGAGACCAGCTGTCCTCAGGAAGACCATTTCCCCCCCAATCTGTGTGTGAAAGTAAACGGGAAGCCGTGCAACCTGCCGGTGAGAAGTGCTCAGCCGTTTAATAAAGAATGTTAGAATGCCACCTGGAAAACGACATTAATGATATTCGCTTCTCATTTCTAGGGTTATCTTCCTCCAACCAAAAACGGTGTCGAGCCCAAGCGGCCCAGCCGCCCAATCAACATTACCTCACTGGTCAGATTGTCCACCACAGTCCCCAATACCATCGTGGTGTCGTGGACCGCTGAGATCGGAAGGGTAGGAGCCAAAGCTTTTTGCAGTGTGTGTGAATAACTGACACTTTAGATGCGTAATGAATGAATTTAAACATTTGCTGGTTTGCAGCTGCTCAAATACGAAGGCTTACTTTTTGCTTTTCTCAGCTTTGGTGTCGTTCTGAAGTTGAAAGCAGATATCTGACTTCCTGCAGCTCCCCCACCCTCGTCTAAGCCTCTTCCATCAGACAAACACGTAAACAAGCTTAATACAAATAAGACGAAGCTAATTCTGGCTTTACAAAGAAATGACATAGAAATATTATGTGTGAATGTCTTGTGTTCAACTCATTGCACTCTTGCTCCTTTACTTCCTCTGCAGACTTTTTCACTCCTTATACTTCCAAGCACTTGAATCACAATATAGTCTTTTTTTATTTTTAGTAACACAACATAAGGGACTAGAGACAAGTTACGGTTTGACTTTTTTTTTAATGGCATCATGATCATTAAAAAAATTAAATAAATTCTATTGTGTGCTCTATCCAGATACAACACGGTTAATTAATCTGGTGTTGGAGCTGATCCGCAGGTGTTATTAATGTGAATTTTCTGTCTTAAATAGAGGTCCTGAAAATCTGCATTAATCTTGATTAATGTATGTCCCCATTTATGCAACGAGGTGCTGGCGCATTCCTCAGTGTATGATCACATCACCCGGTGTTCTTAACTTACTGTGTTCACATAGATGACAGACAAAAAAAGAAGAAGCAGAGAAGAGCCTATTTAAAAAAAGACTTAAAGAATACTTTGATTATATAAAGAGGCTTTCAAATTGGTGCGAAGCCCAGGAAGGGGCACAGTGTTCCCTTTTTACAGCCAAACGTTGTAAAAGAAAACCAAAATTGGATAAAAACTACAACTTCAGGGGAAGATTTCCCTTTAAAATACATGGATTCAGAGGCGTTTGATGAAGGATTTCAGGATAAACGCGTCATAAATGTGATTAAGAAAATTCTGTCTTTATATTTGCTGGCTTTTATCGAGGTGGGTGGAGCGCGACGTTCCGCAGACGGACAGTAGAGGGCGGTAAAGGAAAGGTCTGAGAACAGAAGAGCTTGCTGACTGTTGCACAACTTACATTAGTGTCACAGCAGATGGATCGATTTCACTGAGAACATTGAAAGTTATACTGAGTAACATGTTCAAGGACGTGCTGTCACTCTCTGTCGTGTCTTCCCGTGTGTTCAGAGTTACTCGATGGCGGTGTACTTGGTGAAGCAGCAGTCGTCCACAGTGCTGTTACAGAGACTGCGAGCTAAAGGCATCAGAAACCCAGACCACTCCAGAGCACTCAGTAAGGACCTCTTGTTAAAAGAAGCACCTATCCAGTGTATCAGCTAATGCTGTTCTTCTGTTTCCACTGTAATTTAATGTATCAAAGGCTGAATTTGTGGTGTGGGACAGGGCAAAAGGCTTAAGACTGAACTCTTGTTTTGAAATGTTTTCATCCAGTCAGATGGGAGCTGTCTGTATATTTCTTGCATGCTGTTTTGCAAGTTGCATAAAAAGATTTAGGTGCAGTCAGGCAGTGATTCAGGAGGCTCATCTGGTAGGAGAAGTCAGGACTTTGGTTCTGACACTGACACGTGTTTGTCCTTCTCCTCTACCCTGCAGTAAAAGAGAAGCTAACAGCCGACCCAGACAGCGAAATAGCCACAACCAGCCTTCGAGTGTCGCTCCTCTGCCCGGTAAACATGCTCCCTGCTCCTCATGAATTTAAGGCCCTTCTTCGAGGTTCAGTCATGCCCAAACACGTTGCTCCACTTTTTACTTTTCTTTTTCCTCTCATTTTACTTTGTATGTGACTCGACATGCCCTCGCACATAACTTATGTATGTGAACATGAACCACCTGTCTTATTGTCTTCTGGCCCCTATCCTGTTTTGCTATATGGATTTGTTGTGTTTGTGACATTTGTGTGTCACTTATACTTCCTTCGTGGCCTGACTACGTATGTGCTCACCGCGCAGCTGGGGAAGATGCGGCTGATGATCCCGTGCCGGGCGCTGACATGTTCCCACCTGCAGTGCTTCGACGCCACACTTTACATCCAAATGAATGAGAAGAAGCCCACCTGGGTGTGTCCCGTCTGCGACAAGAAGGCGCCGTACGAGCATCTCATCATTGATGGGTAGGTCGCTGTGGCCTGCCGGTGACCTTTGATCAAATAGTGCCAAGAGTGGTCCTCTTCTAAATACCGTGGTTGTAACAAATGCTTATTTCAGTTATTGTTGCCTTTCTATCAGCTCAAAGCAGCCCGGCCGTTCTCCTCTGATCGCTGACATCAATGGGTTGTTTTTGCAGAGAGAACTGGATATTGGATTTTTTTCTCTCTTTGGTTTTTTTCAGGCAATTTTCTGTAAACTTTAGAGATGATTATAGAGGAAAATCCCAGCAGACCAGCAGTTTGTGAAACGCTCAGACCAGCCCGTCTGACACTAACAGCAATGCCACGTTCAAAGTCACTTAAATCACTTTTCTTCCTCATTCTGATGCGTCGTTTTGAAATTCAGCAGGTCGTCTTGTCCCTGTCTACATTCCAAAAATCCACTGAGTTGGTCCCATGTGATTGGCCAATTAGATATGTGTGTTAACAATCAGTTGAACAGGTGTACCTAATAAAGTGGCTGGTCAGTGTATGTGCCACACTATATTTTTTGCAGCAAAAAACAGCCTTTATGTTTAAAGTCCCAGAACACTGTAACAATTTACCTCGTCTCTCCTTTTCTTGTTGTTGTTTGTTTGTTGTTGCTCTGTGGAGCGTTGTATTGTTTTCTTTATTTACTCTGTTACTCAATGCTTGCTATGTGGTTCTTCTTCACACACACATATATATATATATATATATATATATATATATATATATATATATATATATATATATATATATATATATATATATATATATATATATATATATATATGATGGGATACAAATAAAATGATACAGCATAAGGGATTTACTCTAATAAATGTAGTGGGGGGGTTTATCTTCCAAACACTTGCTCAATATAAAAGAACCGTTTGTGGAATGATTTTTAGAGAGAAACTGTAAAGTGGATGTGAAGTCTTTTTCTCTTGGTTGCTGTATGACATGTGTGTTTGTTCTCAGGCTTTTTGTAGAGATCCTCAATAGCTGCACGGACTGTGATGAGATCCAGTTTAAGGAGGATGGCAGCTGGGCCCCCATGAGGTCTAAGAAGGAAGTGCAGGAGGTGTCCTCTGCTTCCTATAACAATGGGCTGGATGGTGAGATGAGGGATAAACAAGGAGGGAGGGAAGGGGAATGCTAGCCTGAAAGCCTGCCTTTAGTGATCCCAGCTTTAATTAGGCGAGGCATCTGTTGGGAGAAGTTGTGTTTTGTTTTTTTTAACTGTTCAGTCTCTGAAAAGCAAAAACATTTGCACAAACTGATACATCACCGCCGCTCTACAGGCTCATGCCGGACCGCCGCAGGCTCAGATCAGCGGAGCTCCTCGGCATCCAGCCACGGAGGCAGCGACAGCAGCAACGGCAAGAAAGTGGAAGTGATCGACTTGACACTGGACAGCTCCTCAGACGATGAAGGACCGGATTCGCCGCCGCCGCCGCCCCCAACGCTGCCTCCTCCTATCAAAAGAGCGTGCCCTTCGATGTCCCCGACCTCGCCACCCGTCATCAACAAAGGGTGAGGCGAGCACACACCCTAGATGCTGATTTAATCTCCGCAGGCAGGTTGAATTTGATTAAATGTGAAATTGATGCTCGTTTTAGCCGCTCGCGTGGGCAGTTTTGTCTCTCTGCTTAAATGATTCATGAGCACAGCATCTTCTTGACATTTCACATCGGCGCTCGCAGTCGGTGCCCGAGCGTGTCGACGAAACATTTGTGTCTGATGACCCGATTGACTTTCCATAACTCGCCTCGCTTGCCTTTTTTGCAAACAGGAATCAAAGTTCAGCCAATCATAGTTTGTCGCAAAATTTCAAAACTGCCGACAAACAGACCCGACTGAAGTCTTGAATCCAGCTTTAGTATGGCTATGAAATTTAAACAGCTGCCTTTTCTACCAATCCAAAATTCATTAGGTGCATCTGCTGCTCCCATTTCTCTTTAATGAATCCTGTGAGTGTTACTTTTCTAATTGAAGGTGACAGGACGGCCCTGTGGTTTATCCCAGTACACGTGACACATCATAAAAGCCTTATTAGAAGTTACGTGGCTTCTTTAGTTCTTTATCTCTTCGTCTTCTTCCTCTGTGTTTGCCTTTAGCGTGTTGAACCTGCACCATCAGGCCTCTCCTGTGAGCCGTACCCCCAGCATGCCCGGGATAGACACCAGCTACATCCCTCCTGTCCCCCCTCTCATCCAGGACTACAGGCCCTACTACCACACCCCCAATGACCTTTCAGGTAATGACATACAGGATGCTTTGCAAGTATTCATGAATACATGTGCATTAGTAAAGATACTGTTGTGTACAGTGCATTTATGTAAACCTAACTATAACCTATATCATTCACAGTGTGTAGCCAAATTTTGTTAAAATTGTGCTAACTTTATGTAAAATTCTGCCAAAGAGCCACACTGTTCTAACATAACAAAAGTATTGTGCAAAAGTCTTGAGTCACCTCTCATTTCTTCCTGTTTATCTTCCAGTGAGCCACGCTTTGTTGTCATTTTTCAAAGTGCAGCAGTTCTCCAGGCTTTCTGAAGGTCTTTGGCTCATCGTGGCTCATTCAGTAGAAGTAATAATTAATAATAAATGCTCCTAACTCAAGAGAAGAAGCAGTGTTGTGTTTACACATAACAGACAATTTAGCAACGCATTTTAAATTCTATCTTTAGCACTTTGTTAGTAGTAGCCTGACACAAAAGTTTGCCATTTTCATACTTTCTTTAGTTGAATCAGATGAAAAATGCCAGAGCTAACACAGTTTGACAGATATAAAATAGTATTTTTGCTCTAACACAGTGATTCCTAAAGAGCTATTAGTTAACTGATCTCAGTGTAGTGTGCAATGTGTCCTTAAAAACACTGAAGAAACTGCATAAGTGGAGGACAAAAGAAGTGATAAGACCAAAAAATGTCAGGCTTAAAAAAAAACAAACAAACTGTAGCCTCTCTTTGATTAATGCAGAAAAGACATTGATTCATTATGCAATAACATGTGGAAAGCGTCTCATTTACAACAACTTCATGCTGAAAATGATCCCAAACATTACAAATGCATTAAAAGGACAAACTTTCATACTGCGATGGATGTTCGGAGAGTAACTTGGGTCAACCTGTCTTGCCCAGTGATATTTGGCATGCAGACTGGAGCAGCCAGGGATCAAACCACCAACAGAATAGTAGATAACCTGCTCTACTTCCTGAGCTACAGCCACCCCAAAGCTTACAGCAGCTGGTATTCCCAGACGGTCTTTCATCCAAGTGCTAACCATCCCCTACCCTGCTTAGCTTCTGACTTCAGCTGAGACTGGGCATGCTCAGGTTGCTATGGTCATAAACTCTAACAATAACAGCACTGTATTTCCATGTATGATTGCAGGTGTTTCAATATATTGTTGTGCCTATTTCCCATTTTTCTGACAAGGAGGTGGCTCAAGACTTTTGCACAGTAAATTCTGAAAGAAAACACAATGGAAAAGGCAAAAAGCTTAAAATTGCAACTGAACTTAACTCTTTAACGTTTAATGAATCGACCTTGCCTATTTCACAGATTTGTGCCTCTCTGTGCTTCTGACTTCTCTTAACTTAAAAAACAAACAAACCATACAATATGTATTTGCATTTGTGATATTCATCACTGACTTTTTCTCTACTTTATTTCCAGAGTTGAATTTTTTCTCTTTTCTTCAAGGGGACAATCATCCGGTACGTACAGCAGTGTTTGATATTGTGTAAACGTGGCTGAATTTAGCAGCTGAAACACTTTGTTGTTTTCAGTAAAATCCTGGAAGCCTGTGAGAACAAAATGTTCAAAACGTGCTTATGGAAAAAAAAGAAAGCACAAGCTTTGTTTTTAGCCCTCCTCAGAAACAAGCTGCCCTCTTTGTGTTATTTCTCATAAAATGTGTCTGTTACCGAGTGTTTTTATTTCTTCTGCCTCTGGGCTGTAGTCTGTACTGGTTATTTAAGGAGAGATGAAGGTTTGCCAAATGAGAGTGTCTTGCATAGCTTCAGTAGTGCAATATCCAGCTGTTATCTGCATCTGGGATTTCTTCTGCCAGTGAGGATGAATGGGATGCCATATGTGTCTAAAATAGTATTAAAATTCAACAGCAACTGCACATCAAGAGTCAGTATTGCTTTGCATGAATCCACAGACTTCACAGTGAGGAGTTTTTGTTGGAGAGCGGTTTCGTTGCTTCCTGAAAGTTTTAAATACACCTGTGCTCCAGTGGTCACCTGTAATGACTTACAGGCGTAGGTCAGTTTTACACATTCTTCACAACTGCATGTATCCATACCTGTGACAGCGACTGTACATGCAGTATAATACGTGAGATTTGAGTTAAAGAGTTTTTGGAGAGCTCGCCGTATGTGCCCCCCCCCCCCTTCGAAGACCACCAGATGGCGATATCTGTTTTTCCAGACTTTGGGTCATGTAGAAGTCTGAAGGGAAACTTCTTTCTGTCTTCTTGACTCTCTCTTGCTGAGTTTATGGGCTAAGTCGCTCATTTTGGGTCATATTCAGTCTATTTATCTACCTATCAGCACTTTGGTCAGTGGTTGCTGTTTTTAAAGTGCTTTATAAATAAAGTTGGCTTGGCTGTTTTTTTTTTTATTCCTGGTCATAATGTGTTCTATAATGGAGCAAGTCATGACTTCAGAAACAGCAGATGACTATTTCCACCTTTCACACTCTCTGTGGTTCAGGTAAAAGTCGCTTCCTGTTTAATGGAGTTCTATTTCCCCACTCTCGCTAAACCATCATTTATATGGGATATCTCTGTCCCATATGAACAAAGACTTAGGTATACCTAAGTCTTATCTTACCATACCTAGGTATTACCTTACCTTACAAAGAACCTTGAGATAGATGACTGTTGTTGTGAAGTGAAACTAACAAGATCACACTATACACACTTTAGTAAAATGGAACGCCATCCATCTATTGTCTTCTGCTGATCCGGGGCTGGGTCACGGAGCCAGCAGCCTCCCTCTAAACCTCCTCCAGCTTATCTGAGGAAACAGCAAGGCCAGCGGAGGCCTGCCAAGAGATGGAATCTCTCTGACGTGTCTTGGGGCAACCCTGAGGCCTCCTCCCAATGGGACATGCCTGGAACACCATGCCAAGGAGGCATCCTTGTCAGACACCTAAGCCACCTCAGCTGGCTGCTTTTGATGTGGATGAACAGTGGCTCTACTGTGAGCCCTGCCCAAATGGCTAAACTCCTCACCCTATCTCTAAGGGAGGTCTTCTGAGAAATCTCTTTTCCACCACGTGTATCCATGATCTCATTCTTTCGGTCGCTACCCAGAGCTTGTGACCATATTTGAGCGTAGGCACATCTTTGCTTTTACACTCACCTCTCTCTTCACCATGACAGAGCACTACATTGTCTGTTATTAAACTGTATCTTATGCAGAACAGCTCACCTGCGTGAAATGCACAATGATTGCCTGTTAGAGTTCTGTCTGTTTGTCTGGGATAGTTTAGTAATCTCTTATGTTTCTCTTATTCTTCTCTTATGTTCTCGCTGTTTGAATGTGTTGTTAGTAAATGAGAAACATAAAAGCAGGATATGCAGATGGGTGAATGATATTTGAACTACTCTCAGACTTAAACTGACCCACATCTGGGTCTTTCAGGACTTTGTGCCTCACTAACACCCCCTCCCTGCTTCTGTTTCTGCCTCCTTTCAGCATTACAACATGGTTATGGCAGCAGCGGCGGCTGCCTCGGCCTCAGAAGACCACGAGCTGCTTCTCAACCGCTTCATGCCCTACACCACCTCCTCCTCCGCCTCCCACCTGTTCCTCGACCAATCGGCAGTCTCCTCTGCGCCTTCGCTGACAGCGCCGACCAACGGGGTGAGCAATTCGGGCAGCACCAGCAGCCTGGTCTCGTCCAGCAGCCTCCGTGACACTCATTCGACACACTCGTCCTCACATTCGAGCTCACACTCCTCACACACGCATCCCGGGGTGGTGGCCAGCCGGAGCAGCACTGAAGCTGCGGTGGCGGCTATTTACGGCGGGATACCCGATGTTATATCGTTGGACTGACCCTGGATGAGTGGAGATGACGGCGCGGGCACAGCTGGAATCCAGTAACAAACTCAACCGCGAGGGGTGACTTTTAAGAAACTAGACTGCCCCCCCCACCCCACCCCCCGCGAGTCATCAAACCCTGAACATTCGAGGAGCCGTGACGACGAGTCGGTCTCAAGAAGAGCACTAATAATATGAGCGGACAACTGATCCTAGTCCAGTCCCGAGTCATCACTTAAAGGTGTGGACATTGTGTTGGTGTGCTGACTTTAGATCAGAAACCTGTCCAGCATGTGAACCCACGTTACTGCTATACTGGTACCAACCCGGCACAACGAGCAAAGATGCTACCTGAGCAAAAACACAAAGGAGGGGGGGCTCTTTTCTCTTTTTTTTTTTTTTTTTTTAAATAAAAACAAAGGAGCGGCACCGTGTACAGAGAACAGAATCTATTTTCCTCTTTTACTTTTGTATGTTAAATCGGGACAATTTCAGTCTAGAGAGCTGCTTCAGTCGTTGTTTGTAAGTGGAGGACTGAGTCGGATTTAATTTTTTTGTGTGTTCTCACACAAACACGAGCTCATTCATATGCCTGTTGCCATGTGGTTTGCTCTCTTTTAGCTATACCCCGTTTCCAGATGTCAGATTTGCATTTCTCCGATCTAAACTTCACTTCTCTCTGCGTGCTGTTCTCTTTTTCTCACGTTCAAATTCATGGCCGACGACGGGAGCTTTTCAGACGCTGAATATACAGTTTATTCATGTGCTAATAATTTTATTATGCTTTTAAGTTATGTATGATATTTAAGCCTTTAGAAATATATATATATATATGAATATATATGCATTCCCTTTGACCTTCAGGTTGATGCTGTGGGGAGTGTGGAATTAGCCATTTCCATTTTATTTTAATGTTTTTCATTTCCTCTCCTCAATTCCCGCCTCCTTTTAGAGACTCTACCTGCAGACAGCATTTAGAAGTGAAACTATTTATACCTGCCAGTTTAGAGGTTTTCGATGGAACAGTTACAGTTGTTTATTTCATTTGCACAATGCCCCCCCCCCCAAAAAAAAAAAAAAACGACAAAAAAACCACACACCTGAATATGATCAAAATAATCAAGAGGGTAGTTTGATCTGTGCGTCACAGTCTTTTCAGTCTGCTGTCCTTCCTTTAAGCCACTTAATCCTCTGCCCACCGTGTCTCGTCTTCTCTGTTGATGATGAAGGTCAAATTGGTGTTGTAGCAGCGCTAGGCCTTTTTAAAGATACAGGCGTCCATAGCACGTGACTAAGCTTAAAGTTGTGCCTGTTCTTTTGTTTTTGGGGGTTTTTTGTTCTTGTTTTTTGCTCAGATTAATGTCTTAAAAGCTTACCCACAACCCCTGGCCCACTTTCCTTTTAATGCATCTTCTGAAGATCAGACCTGTGACTGATATCATCTCAGGAGTTTTATTTGGGAAAAGCAGATAATAGTGGGACACAGTTGAAGAAGGCAATCTCAGCTTGTCCCTTTTTAGACCGGGCACCGAGTCAGATGGTTTAAAAATACATTGCCTGTCTGCTTCTTAAATGAAAAAAAACCTCTGCAATGTTCAGAGCGTGATGTGGAAGTGTCAGAACAGCGCAGCGGTTTTAGGACGGCGTTAACGTTCAGCTTAAAAAAGTGAAAGGTTTGCAGTTTTAAGACTGGACACGCTTGCGCTTTCTGCTCCCCTCAGGTTATTAACAGATCCATGTTGCAGAGATCCTCTGTAATCTGGTCACATTACTGGTGACACCGTTAATCCCGGTGCCCGTTCAGCACACCCCACCTCCCCCTTTCTCTGTGTCCTTGAAACTTTCTCAGAGTCCCCTGTTATCCGTCTCTCTTAGACGCTCTTCTTCCAGAGGTCGGACACGGGCAGTTCCCGTCAGAGCCTAATTATCCCCGCCACCGTGAGATAATCGCTTCTGACAGCACAACCCATCACATTAGATCCTCTGCCCTGTCCCTCCACTCTCGACAAACCAGATACACCCTTCCCTGTCTCGCCCTCTGTGTCTCTCTCTTGGCATTTGTAAATCTTTTCCCAGGTCTTCTCATGGGAACCCGCCCCCCACCTCTCAGACTGACTCAGTCATTTGCCAGAACAAGTCTCGTCTGTGTCGTGTATGTCGTACAGTATTTTATTTATTTTGTATTCATATTTCTGTACATTATATTTTTACATAATGTTTGAATTCCATGACTGAGAGTGTGTGAGTCTCTGGGAACTGATGTTATATGACTTTATTTAATGTGCATTTTACTTCTTTGTTTTTTCCCTGCCAGCAGCACAACTTCTCAGAAAGGTGTTGTGTAGTCACTCATAAATGGAAATGACGCGTGTGTGCGTGCGTGTGTGTTTTCTCTGGAGCTGACTTGGGTAATATTTACGATAAGGGCACAAAACACATGCGTTATTATTACGCGCTTGATTTAATGCGCTTCGAGTTCCTGCTGCTTACCGTTAAGAAATGACCGAGTCGGTGTGAGTGAGCACCCGATGGGTTGTCAGTAAACAGTTTAATGAAGAGTTGCTGTAGATATTCGTTGAAATATTGTTTGATTCTGTCAGGAATTTAAAGGTTTTTCTATTCAAGTGGCGGTCACGTGCAGGTTTGGGCATTTTTGCTGCTTTGGCCAGGCGGAAGAAAAACCGTTCAGAGCCTTTAGTGTCAAAAGATTTAAAGCTTTTTGCCGTGTTCCCACAGCTGCCTTTAAGCTTTAGCTCATCTCAGTGAAACATTAATCCCCCTTCAATAACAACAAGAACCTATAATTTAAAAAAAAGAAGAAAAAGGTTCAAATTGACAACAGAGGTAAGATCACCCCAACCCCAGCAGATCAGCTGATTTCAAAGCCAGGCCCAGTCACCTGAAGCATCTGCAAGCCGCTTTGCAACCCACCTTAATCTCAGCTCCATCTTTAACACAGCGCCTGACGTAATATCACATCTCCAGTTCTCCATCTATGTGTAAGCAAGGAAGGTCTCAACACAGAGCCACAGCAGCAAAGATAAATGATTGCAGGAATAAAAATTTAAAATTATATTTTGGATTTAGTGATCCTCTCTTTAACAGCTGTTTAAGTTTAACCACCTTGTATTCTGTCAGAGTTGCTAATCTTGTTTCAGAAAATAAAAGTGCGTACACGTTTTCTCTGTTCAAAGAAAACGTGTATTCAAACGGGATTATTTGTTATTCTCCTTGTGTTTTTAATGAGTACAAATTAAAAAACAAAAACAGCTCCTCCATCTTTAAACTGTTTGGGTGGGGATCTGCATAGTGTTTTGCTCCAAGTGCTAATTTAATCCTTTGATACATGGGATCTTCCGCAGGCAGTTTGATGGATTTTCTAAATGTTCCAATCGATGCACTTCTCTGATTCCTGGAACCAGCCTAAAAACACCTGGTCATGTGCATACAGGCCTGTCATTAAACCAGATTTCCACTTCACGATTGACGGTGATTTTATTGTTATATTCGGAGAAAACGAGGTGAAAAGCTACTGCCGATCAGATTAATCTGTCGATCTGTTTGTGTGTTTTGTGGCAGGATTTTCAGATTGCAGAGAGTCTCCAACCATAACCGTAGGCAAAGAGGAACCACATTATTTATGATATTATTACCATTATGTCAATATTTAACTTTGGTGGGTTGTTTTGTTTTGTTCTTTTGATGGTTGTCACCCATGAGAACCATGTCACGTAGGCAGGAAGCTGCATGCGAGAGCATTCGTTGTGGAAATCGTGTGGATTTCACTCCCAAAGTGAACTGTTGCTGTTCGCTTGCGGCTCAGGCTCGGTGAGTTGATCGTTTCTGGGCAGCAGGAACTACGTGAGCCTGTGCGTTTGTGCCTTTATCTCAGCTCCCCTGGCTTGCTTTGCTGGTGAAACCTTCGGTCCTTCACGTTCTCTCACGTCAGTTTTATAACTAAGCAGCAGTGTTTGGATACTTGATGAGGTGGTCACAGTAACTGAATGAATCCCATCACCGTCTTAATTTATTGAAACGTCTGTCGTGGCGCTCGTTGGGCAGCAGGTCACGATGGCAACATGAAGTGGGAGAAGAGACCGTGTTGAATGTGTTTGTGGTGAAGGCGGGGAAAGGTCCGATCCAACTCCACCTCGTTTAGGTGTCCGCTGCTCCCTCCTCCTGTGGTTTCATTCGCAGCAAGTGTTTAGGGCGAAGCAGTCTTTATTGAGCTGGGTTTATTTCACTCTAACAAACAGGATGGATAAGCACAAGGTCGCGGCTTTCTCAGTCCCTCCTCAGCAACACACACACACACACACACACACACACACAGAACATGTGGAATAAGGCCACTTTTGTTTTTTTTAAAACAGTAGTTACTCCTAAGTGTGTTTTCAAAAGTACTCCACAGTCAGCCTCGACAAGCAACTCAACTCTTTGGTTGTCATGACCTTAAACAAAAGGGAAAAATCAGCGACGTGTATATTATGTTCGTGTGGAACACTGAAAACTGAAAGATTCAGATCCAGACATGGGTGTTTGATGTCCGTTTGTATGCTTTTGTGCGTCGATTCAGAGCGAGAGAATAAAATAATTTATATATTTTTTAGAAAATGGAAGCTGTACTATTATTTAAAAAACAAAAACGAACCAAAAAAAACAGGGAAAAGAAAAAAAATACGACCGTGGCCAATAACGAGTTCCACGCTATGAAAACGATATCAAAGTCAGACTTGAGACGACATCTGCACTCACTGCCTTAAAACATTCACAGGTTCTGTTTCGTGGCTCCAATCTGGAAAACAAACCTGAAAGGAGGGAAAGGAGAAGACGGTGTACAGTTAGACCCGTGTCAGTTTGTACAAATATACCAAGTGGGAAAAAAAAAATATTTATTACCTGCATTGGACGAAATTGTTTACTTATTGAATGTTACTTGTTTATGTAGAAAAGTTTAGATGTAATAAAATGCATTCTGCTATTTCTCTTGGTGAGTTTCGTCTTTCTTCTTTTAATCCTTTTAGTTCTCCTCCCGAACGGAGGGCATATGTAATCGCTACTGTTTGTTTGGAAGTAGTGTAGGCGGTAGACTGACGGTAGATACCAGTAAAAGCTCAAGATCACAACAAATAATAAGTTAAAAGATTTAGATTACTTACAGTTTGATCATCTTCAAAGTTTACAATAATATGCTAGGCCTGGGGTACATGAATACCTAAGTTGGCTTAGTGTTTGACCTTCACTGTTAGCACCTAAGGTCAAAGTTCATCTTAAAAAAAATTTCAACAAATCATATTGAGTAATATATGAAAGGGCACAGAGAGCTGTGCAACGCTTTTTTTTTCAATACGTCACAATGACGCCATAAAGTTTTACAAAATCACACACTGCACGAATATATCTGAAAGTCTTATGTTTTTACAGCTTATAGAAGACAAAGATTTCAGTCAGTTCTGCTCCAGTCATATGGGCAAAGATAATAAAACAATTTAAGGTCAAAGGTCAGGGTCACACAATTAGGAAAAAGCTTTAGATCCATTGGATGATCTGAAACTTTAAAGCAGTATAGTAGTCACTGGGAGACATAAACACTGTCTTTGGCTCACTTTTTAAAATACAGCATTTTATGACATGACCATTTCCGTATTAACACTGCTGACGTCAGCATAAAACATCAAAGTTGTAGTATAGCTTCTGCCCTATCGGTGGGGTGGAGTATTAGGTGCCACATTTTTATATATATATATATATATATATATATACACACACACACACACACACACACACACACACATATATATATATATATATATATGTGTGTGTGTGTGTGTGTGTGTATATATATATATATATATATATATATATATATATATATATATATATATATATGATTACAGTTGTTTCAAGACAAGCTGCCACGGTTGCTGTATCGTGTGAGTTCGTGAATCGATTCTGAAATCACACTTCAGAATCGGTGTAGTAACAAGGAAGGACATGATTTCTCTTTTAGCTAATAAGCACATTGTGGTGATCATTAAGGACGCGGAAAAGAAGGAAAAAACACAAACTTGGAAGAGTTGGCCGAATTTGTACAAAATGAAATGCTCCGTCATGGACAGATGCGAGTTTATTGATGGTTCCACCCTCGTGTAATAAAGAGCATGTATGTTGTATCGCAAGACGGCTGATCAACTTGTTTCACAAACTCGTGTACACAAAGCATTTTGTAAAGTATAAGCTGTATGTAAAGTAGAGCAGCCGTGACAGATTGTCTTGAAATAACAACTGTAATCTGCACATTTCGACTTTATTCAAAAATGATCAATAATATATATGTTTTCTTAATGTGGCCCTAATACTCCTCCGCACGAAGGGAGCTCTTGTTTTCTCTGCTGGATCATGGTGCATTATTTTATCTGAACACTGGGTGGCGGTGGAGAGTCGTCTTGAACTTTTCGCTTGCTTGTAAATGACGGTCAGAGCTTGGACAGACTCGCTCGGTTCCGCCGGTGACAAAAGCGCAACCTGACAGGAACATTTGATTAATTAACATAATTATGAAATGATTAACTGCACGCGCCTTCCGGGGTTTGATGAAGGAGCGCGCTCTGATGGTCGAACCTTGAGCTCGCCAAACACTTCGACTCCACCTTCCGGTCGAGAGGCGGAGGGTGGAGAGGGGTGGGGTGCAGTAGCGGTTTTAGATACGGGCGACACGGGTGGTTGCCCGGGCGCGGCATCGTGGTGGGGGGCGACATTACGGGTATCGGTAAAAAAAAAATTTAAAAAAATTGCTCGTACTCATGCTGCCCCGACGTCAGCCAGCGCATATTGGGAATGGCATAGGCACCGATCGGTTTTCTATCGCCCATTTGCTGGGAATAAGGGCGCCCTCCGTTTGCGAGGTGCGCCTGCTGCTTGCGGCGCAGAGAGGAGAGGGCGGGGCGGCGGGGGATTCTCTGGCTGGCTGGAGCAGCATCCAATAACCAACTCGCAAAATAAAACAAAATAAAAACAAACCAACAAACACGAAAACACCAGACATTATAATACAGACTTATAATTTGCACTGATGTTTTTTCGAAATTCTATACACGAAAAGTGAGCGCGAGAGCCCTCGGTGCACCTGCTTGCTGCTGAAGTCAAAGTAAACTTTGTCATCTCCGCTACAGTCCAGTATATAGAGAGACGAGACAACGAGGCTCCAGTTACAGCAGTGCAAGTAAACAAACAATATATATAAGAAGAGTAAGAAAATAAATATACACTTTAGGACTAGGGATAAAGGGATCAATAACAATTTAAAATTTACAGTTTGATGATTTAAAGTCTCACACACAACCCGTCGAAAGGGGAGGAGGGGGCGGCTGCTTCCAAATAGAGCGCATTTCATTCATAATGATGTAAATCCAAGCCCATTATGTATTCATGATTTGAATCCTGGGTTGTGTGAAATCTCAGAAATGCACCCTAGACAAAGTGAATCTGTGAACTAAGGTGTAGGTGTGTTAGATCATGTTGTGGTGATCCTTGGGTTGAGGGATGGGTGTTCATACTGCAGTGCAAAATTAAAACCAATGGAAGATGGACAAGAAAAGTTCAAAGCCAGCGGGTCCTCAGTTTAGAAAAAAGAGAAAAGAAGAGGAGGAGAAACGAGCAAAAGATACAGGTAAGCAGATGTGTCATTGGATAATGCAGGTCATCCTGAAACAATCAGAATACTTTATTAATCCCTAAGGAAATTATGTGCATTACAGTTGCTCCAAGAAGAAATGGTAAAAATAGTAACAGTAACGGACTAAACTCCAAACAATACATTATGTTACAGATTTTAATATTAATTAGTCAGTGTCAATTGTTGATTTGTCCTGTTCTCATTGTATGACGAATTATGATGGCTGTTTGGTAGCGTTTGCATACTATGCATACTCTCTCTCTCTCTCTTCATATGTGTGTGTGTGTGTGTGTGTGTGTGTGTGTGTGTGTGTGTGTGTGTGTGTGTGTGTACAACAGCTTTATGTTAATGTACAATCCTTAATATGTTTTATCTGTGTGTGTGTGGGGGGGGGGGGCGCAGAGGGAGTGTTCGCCCAGGGCGCCAAACAGGCTAGGACTGGTGGGGTGAGTGGTCCTGTCGTGCTAAGGAGAGCGGAGATGCGGGATGATGATGCACCTTGGAGAAAGGAGCGAGCGAGGGGAGGTGATAGAGACAGATGAGTTTGTGGCACTCTTGAGATGCAGCCGTTTGGATCTAGCTTAAGATAAAAAGACTTAAGAAAAAAAGTGTACACCTGCATCTAGTTCATCCCGAAGTGTCTGTGAGTGTCTGCTGGCTGGCATTATGAGTGAAGAAAATGAAAGCTTTTATTTGAACAAGTCAGTGACCGAGATGGAGCTCTTCCAAAACCTCGTGGACATAGACGTGACCGCAGACCGGACCCCGCTTCTGAGATTCTTCATTTGTCTGGTGTATTCGGTCGTTTGCGCTGCGGGTCTGGTCGGCAACCTGCTGGTCCTCTTCTTTATCAGGGTCAAACAAGAAAGGAAGAAGTCCAGAGTGAACTTTTTCGTGTTCAATTTGGCCGTTACGGACCTGCAGTTTGTTCTCACCCTGCCTTTCTGGGCCGTGGACACCGCGCTGGACTTCAGCTGGCCGTTTGGATATGCAATGTGCAAAATCATCCTGTCCGTCACCGTGATGAACATGTACGCCAGCGTGTTTTTCCTCACCGCCATGAGCGTGACCCGCTACTGGTCGGTCGCTTCTGCCCTGAAGAACAGAACCGCGCGGAGATCGTGCTCCGCCAAATGGGTCTGCGCAATTATTTGGACACTGGCGACTCTGGCGACTGCGCCCACGTCGATTTTCTCAACAGTCACCAGCGTAACTGGAGAAAAACTGTGTCTGCTGAGGTTTCCAGGTGGACAGTACTGGTTAGCACTCTACCACATACAGAAAATCGTCGTAGGCTTTGTTTTGCCCATGTCAATCGTGTCCATCAGCTACATCATGCTGCTGCGCTTCATCCGCAAACGGAGTATGAAAACCAGCAACCCCAAACGCAGATCCCAAGTTACAAAATCTATCACCATCGTCGTGCTGTGCTTCTTTCTTTGCTGGATGCCAAATCATGCCATGACCTTGTGGAGCGTACTGGTCAAACTGAACGCTGCAAACTGGGATAATGCGTACTACACGGTTCATACGTATGTGTTCCCACTGACAGTGTGTCTGGCGCATACCAACAGCTGCCTCAACCCAATCATTTACTGCCTAATGAGAAAGGAGTTTAGGACCAAACTGAGAGGTCTGATACACAGAGGATAGTGGGTGTTTTGTCGAGTCCTGCCGATGATTTTACGCAGGGCGAAAGGTGTTGGCAGACAATGACGCGCTTAATGCGCACGCAGAAAACGAGCCAAAACAACCAGAATAAGCAATCAGGCCGAGCAACATCGTGTCAAGACTCAGAAACTTTTAATTTTGATGAGTGTTTCTTGATTTTAAAGTCTACTACTCCATCTACTTTTTTAAAGCGTAATGTGGCTGAATCGTTTAGCTTGTAGGGCTGGGCTCTATAGAATCACCTATTTTGTGTAAAAACTAGTCCAAATATGAACATTATGGCACAACAGCTGTTCACCAAAATGATCTATGATGTTTGTGAGTGTCTCTAGTTCAAAGTCCGCACGTAATTGCGCATGACAATATGCTTAGGTGTGCTGGTGGTGTTGAGTGGCTAAACGCCTTTTACATCCTTCGGTGAATGTCTTGGCAAATACTGTTAACAGCGTACACACAACCGCACTTAAAGTCTTCACCGGCTTGAAGCAAAGAGGTGAAAGTTGCAGGTCACGTGTTTCATTTTCTTTTTTTAGACATCAATCATTTACAGGTGCAAAGAGACACAAAAGACAAACTGAAATATGATTGTTGGAAATACCGAGAAAAATGTATGTACTCTTTGTGTGTGTGATAATAAAACTGTTCTTCAGTTGTCACGTGGGTCAGTTATCCTCACAACTAATGAAACGAGTGATCTGATTAGCAGGTGTTTACCGGTTTGACTCATGAGCAGCTGATGTGACGGTGAACAGAACATGGAAGCTGGTGATCTCAAATGAAGCGACTTTGTAATGGCTTTGCGTCCTCACTTACTCATCAGATGAAAAGAAGAGCCTCTCAATGAGCAGGTGTCAGGTAAATACAAGTTACACATTCATATCAGAGATTATGGTCTATTTTTGGATGAGCACTGGACAGCTGCTGACTGAATTGAACTAAATGTAAAATGTCGAATTAAAAAGAGGGAGACAAGTTTTTCTTTAATTTACTAATGCGTGTATACTTTTTTTAATAATAATAATGGATTGGATTTATATAGCGCTTTTCAAGGCACCCAATGCCACTATTCATTCACTCTCACATTCACACACTGGTGGAGGCAGCTACAGTTGTAGCCACAGCTGCCCTGGGGAAGACTGACAGAAGCGAGGCTGTCATATCACGCCATCGGCGCCTCTGGCCATCACCAGTAGGCGGTAGGGTAAAGTGTCTTGCCCAAGGACACAACGACCAGGACGGAGAGCCCGGGGATCGAACCGGCGACCTTCCGGTTACAGATACGCTTCCCAACCCCCTGAGCCACGGTCGCTAAGTAGCTAAGCTTTCCTAGATATTTCTGTTCTATTAAAAAGCCAGAAATGCGACACGTGATCCTGTAAACAGAAATATTTGTCACTCACTGTGCTTTCAAGAAAGCGAGCTGTTTTTTTAAGTAATATATGCATATATACATGCAAATGAAACTTCGATAACAATTAGAAACTGTTCATTTCTTTGTAAGTGAGAAAACTTCAACAAAATCAGGACGGGATCAAATAAATAATTGTTTTAATAAACAACCCAAATCTCAACAGCATATGAAACAGTTATCTACATTACTGCTTGTATAAAATAGCTACAGGTACAAAGATAAAATTGGGAAAGAGCCCCTTTTCTGCATTTGGTGACGTTTGCTTTTATGAGCAAAGATCTTTGACTATGCATAAATCCAATAAACTTCAACAAAGTATTTTTAAAAAGACAAAATAACTCGTTTAGATTTATCACAATGATGTAAATGGCAAAAAGTTTAAATGTATCAATCAAAGCATCTTTTTCCTAAAGTTTAAACAGGAAGTTCTACATGTTTTCCTTACTCCCCCCACTTCACCACCATTACAGGTACACTGATATCATACAAACGGGTAACAGATGTGTCTTAATTGGCATTACTCATATTGTGAGGACCTATCATAAATATGTCACCATATTTTAAATGGTAAATGGCCTGTATTTATATAGCGCTTTACTAGTCCCTAAGGACAGAAACGGCCCTAATCAATCTGGCGCCCTAGGCAAGATTTTAGGTGGCGCCCCCCTACATCAGCAGTGTAGTGTAATGTTGTAACAAATAATATTTCTATTAAATAAGCTTTACTTTGCATTTTAATTAACGTGGGATTATTTTTTGTATTTAGAAATAATAGTACCAACTTTTTTTTTTTTTCAACATTTGTGGCACTGGCGTGGCGCCCCCTGATGGACGGCGCCCTTAGCATTTGCCTATACGGCCTATGCCACGGGCCGGCCCTGCCTAAGGACCCCAAAGCGCTTTACATATCCGGTCATTCACCCATTCACACACTGGTGATGGCAAGCTACATTGTAGCCACAGCCACCCTGGCAGAGGCGAGGCTGCCGGACACTAGCGCCACCGGGCCCTCTGACCACCACCAGTAGGCAACGGGTGAAGTGTCTTGCCCAAGGACACAACGACCGAGACTGTCCAAGCCGGGGCTCGAACCGGCAACCTTCCGATTACAAGGCGAACTCCCAACTCTTGAGCCACGATCGCCCCTTTTAAGTTTTAGTAAGTAATTTTAGTAAGTAAAGTCAGCAGAAAATGAATGTAATTTCGATGTCGTTCACGAGCTGACACCTGAGCTGGCATACAGATGCACTTCTCATGTACACATGTAGTTTGCATGGTGGTGAACTTGGAGTCACCACAACATATGCTCAGTGGGAATTTAATGGCCATAAATCACTGAGTTTCCCACCACCTGTTACAAAGTGTGGCAGCATGGAGAGCAGCGGCATTGTTAGTCAAATGAATGACTGCTGGGCGACTAAAAAATGTCTTTGTTGTATTCTGAATTATATCAGGAAGTCGTAGGCAGGGATGGAAACATGAGGCAAGCAGAGCTGTGAAAAACCAGAGATTACTGTAAAAAAGAACTTTTACTGGATGTTCAAATGAGTAAGGTTTCTAACCATTGTGTTTAGCTTATGATAAGATGATTGATGATGATCAATACGCTGTCACCAAATATCACTATTATATTAAAACAAGCATTCCCTCTACACAGAATCACCCAGCCAGTTTGATTTGCCAATACTTGATGACTCCTCCAATAGAAGATTGTGTCAAATGAGTGAAGAGGGTAAAGTGCATAACCCAACTGAATAATGAACAGTGTTTCTTTATGAAGTCTGAACATCCATCCATTCTCTTTAGCGTGTCCTTATCAGGGTTGCAAGGGGTAGTCTTAAAGGCTGAACACCTCAAGGTAATTATGCTGAGACTGAAAAGAAAGCTCTTTCTTACATTCGTCCATCAAGCCTTGGAACAAGAAATCTTTTCACTTTTTTCATAAGTCCCATCAGTCTTTGTTGGTACTTTAATCACAAAGAGGTTCTGCAGGTCTTGCAAAGGTCATCTCCTACCATTGGATGGCTTTTCACAGCACTGACATTTGGGAGGAAAACACAGTTTTTTATAGCGCTAATCAGTGTTGCAGAAACAGTCTTCTGTGTACCTGAGAGAATGAAAGTGAGAAAAATCTCCAGGGCTGCTAATAAATTCCAACCATTTCACATAAAGAGATGTGTAAATGTTTCTTGCCATTATGTCTTCTTGCTGAATAATAATGTCCCTGCCATAATGGGCCTTAATCAGGGAAACAGATGAGGACCAAGGTAGAGTGAAAAAAGGTAGCCATAACAACGGTATTAAAATTCCTTCCACCGGTTTCTTTGTGAATTTTAGACAGTGAACATGTCACCTTAATGTTGCTCTCGTCTTGTTCTCTTCTCTTTTATTTGACATGCTGTAAGGACACAGATAATAATTCCTTCCATTCAAAGTGCTGTTAGTTGGTTGATAACAATTAGAGATGAAATATGCAGTACTGTGTCTTATTGAAACGTGCAAGCGTACATGGAAATACAGTATTTAAGTATATGGATATATAAATATTTGAACGTAAAACAGAGTATGTATGATTGTAATGAACTTAAAGGTCAATATTTGATATGACCACCTTTATTCTTCAACACAGCCTGAACTCTCTTGTTCAGCTTTCTTCTAATTTCTTTAGGTTGTCTTCAGGAATAGTTCTCCAGTCTTCTTGAAGGACATTCAAAGCTTTTCTTTGGATGTTGGCTGCCTTTTGTTCTGTTTTATGTCAGGATGATCCCACATTGTTTCAGTAATGTTGAGGTCCAGGCTCTGGGGAGACCAATCCACGACTGGCAGTGTTACATTATGTGATTTTCTATCCATTTATGCTTTTACTCCATTTTCACTGGCTGACATTCAGCCTCAGTCCATGACAGAGCCTCCACCGTGTTTTACAGATGGCTGTACTCACTGATGTCCCCTCCTGACCTCCTCTCTTCTATCTTCCACTTGTCCATTTTTTTCAAATTGCACACCATGCTAAGATGTGCCAAGCATTCAGCTAACTGCTCTTTTGGAATCATGGTGTTGGTAAAATAATTCTACTTTATGCTTGTCAAACTGTGTCATCTTTAACATTTTTCATAGATTCCTTTAAAGAAATTGGAACAAATTACATATTGTTTCTGTCATGACTGTGAGCAGGCAGGCAGGAATGGTGAACACAAGAGCAGGACTCGCAGAGGCAAAAGTGAACTTAAACAACTCAGCTTTATTGCTGGACAGCGGGCAAAACAGGGAAAGTAACTAAACTAAACAGGCAGACAGAACACACAGTGGGGAATGAGGGACAGCACGAATGGAAACAAAATATAACGACATGAGATGTAGCAAGAGATATGCACCGTATTTTAATATAATATGGTGCACTAAAAAGTATTTGCCCTCCTCCTGATTTGTTTTTTTAATTTTTTGTTTTTGCATTTTTGTCCCACACATTTCAGATCATCAAGCAAATTCAGATATTCAGACATAGATTCTGATATAGACAAAGATAACCTGAGTAAATACAAAATGCAGCCTTTATTAAATGATGAATTCAATCCTGTTTGAAAAAGTAACTGCCCACTAAACCTAATAACTGGGCGTGCCACCCTTGGTCGCGAGAACTGCAGTTAAGTATTTTAGATAACTGGCAATTAGTCTTTTGGAGGAATTTGACCCACTCATCTTTGCAGAATTATTTTAATTCATCCACACTGGAGTGTTTTTGATCATGAATGGCCTCTTTTGGGGCTTTTTTAAGCCATTCGGAGTTGGACTTGCCGTTTGTGGATCATTGTCGTGCAGACAGCAGAATTCATGGTTTCATCAACAAAAGCAAGCAGCCCCAGACCATCACACAACACCGCCATGTTTGACTTGGTGCAAACTGCAAATAAAAGACCCCACAAGAATTGATTGTTGCTGTTCATCAGTGCTTTCCAGTTCACCAATGTGTACAATCAAACAGCAAACTGAGGGGTAGAAGGAACTGTCTGAATGCAGTCCAGTTGAGGCTCTTTTTTTTTTTTTTGTTAGAATTTTTAATGCTGCTATTAACAGATTTCACTTAACTGCAGCTTAGACTCAGAAATGCCATTACTGTCAAATTAGACCTTTATAATAGCTTTTCACACTGGAAGCACTTTAACATAAAGGTGAAGGCCAGTCCTTTGGTAATTTATGTGGGCTTTGCTGCATTTATGCCTGCTCTTGGTGAATTTGATGCAATGGAATGAAATTTATTACTTTTTTATTCTTTATTTGTTAGGTTGCTTTTTAAAGACTTTTAAGAGGCAGAGAATGAGTAATTAATGCAGTAAGATTTAGCTCCAAGATTTTGCTTTAAAAAATATATAAGTGATCAGAAAAAGCTTATAGGTTTAAACATTTAAAAAAAAATCTTCTGTCTTCTTTGAGTCTTTTTTAACACTGTGTTATAATTTTCTGTTGTTTCTCTCAAGTATAAAAATTTAAATATGAACTCACTTTACCACCACACAAATGGATAAACACCATTAAAGGTTTGCAAAGATATTTATTGGTCTCGGAAGGGTAAAAATACTGTAATGAGTCCTGTAACTCTCTGTCTGCAAAATACAGTATATAATGAGCAATGTTGGGCAATTAATTATATAGTTACTTCTTCAAAAAAGTAACTGAGTTATGCAAACAACAAAGTTGTTTTTCTTGGGGGGGTTGCCTGTCCCGTTTGGCTCTTTTGCCATCAGAATTGTTGTCTAAAGGTGAGAAAGATGCCCAACAGATTTACTTCACCAAATTGACCATCCCAGCCTTGCCATAATGATCTATTTGATTCACCTTTTATTGTTTATTTTATTTTATTTTTTATTTTCACTTGCTAGATACGGGACAGACTTAAATGAGGAAAAGAAAAGGGAGAAAGGAAGAGGGGGGGAAACAGCAGAGAAGAGGGACGGGGATAAAGGGCAAAAAAACAAAAACCAACTAAATAAGCAGACAAAAAAATAAATAAAAAAATAAAATAAAAAAATGCATATATCAATCACCTGGATCACCTGTTGAGAAAGAAAAAAGAAAACAAGAGGAAGAAAACGAGAGCAATACAATAAACAACATCATGATGATATATGGGAATATGACAGTAAATACTAAATGTTAAACATTATTGTGCAGCACGTAAGATCGACAGCGTACAGTGTGCTTTGAGGTAGGAGACAAAAAGGGTGTAGTTTGTGTGTGTGTGAGCACCCGTGTGTACACCTGTGAGCATGGACGCGTTTGTTGTTGTTTTTTTAAAAGGTTCCTTCATGTAATGATCTGCTGGAGGGTGTGGGGAGCCACAGCCCCGCCCACCAGAGCATGAAGCAGGTATGGAGGAGATCAAGACTCCAGACATCCAGAGGCCCCCAGAACACAAGAGATAAAGGAAGACTAACAGAGGGGCAGCTGCGCCACTATCCCAGAGGGAGCTGAGGGGAGCCCCAGATGGGGGATCACTCAGCGGCCGCAGAGCAGAGGTTGCAGTGACGTGCCCGTGAGCTCCGCCGGCAGCCAGCTGCGCCAGAGTGACCGAGCCTCAGGCCGAGAGGCCGGGGGCACCCTACCCCCGAAGTGGCCCGAGCGATCCCCAGGCTCCAGGCCCCGACAAGCAGCCACCAAGGAGTGAGCCGGTGTGTACCTGGGCGCCCACCCCCGGACGCAAAGAACCACCAACGCACCGATGTCTGAGGGCATCTGCCACTGGCAGGGGAAGTGGTGGGGGGAGATAGGCCTCCATACCTTAGAGGGCCTGAGATATCCCGAGAGAGGTGGCGTCTGATACCCAACCTGACATATAGACGCAGACATACAGGCACACACAGATACAAACATCCATTCCCACCCTCATGCTCTCATATGCAATTACTCCACACTCAACCAACGTGGAGACAGACATAGAGAAACACTGTACACACGATCACACTCCCCAAGCGTACTCTACGAACCGGGTCTAGGTACCTTTGCCCCTGGAGGGGGAAAGTGCACCCAGACCCAGGTGGTGTTACCCTTTTCCCTGCGGTGGGGAGAAGCAGACTGCCCCGACTCCGCAGCAGCAGGGAGGCCCCACACTCCAGACCCCAGTCGGACAGCCAACTCCTCCTCCTGGCCCCCCGCTCCAGCAGGTCGCAGAGAACGGGGGTGAGAGAAGACTCCAAAACCTCCCTCCGCCTGCTCATATGTAGTGTTGATGCATGTGTGTTCTAAGGTGCATTTAAAACCCAGGAGGGCTTGGAGCTACCTGCCAGAGAGCAGCAGGTAAGCGCACAGCCCCTCCTGCTAGCCCTCAGTGTCTACGTGTATTTAAAATTGAGAGGTGGGCAACGACGCCAGAGGTGAGGTGTACACCCTGATGGTCTTTTGGAGTCCGTGTAGCGTGCCCACCCCCTAGATCCTATATGTATGTGTAATGAGAGTGTGAGTAATGTGAATGTCTAAGTTGTGGGATAAAATTGGGGCACAAGAAGCCAGAAGGGGACAGAGGGGGGGATGCCTCCCCTGCACCCTGGTGACACACCTTTACCCCAAGGCCCTGCATGTGTGGGTGGTTGTGGTGGAGCGGGAAGAGGGAGGCAGCTGGAGAGGGAAGGAAGGGAGGGGCAAGTGACCCCTCCCTGGGGCCAGCTCCCCCGCTGACCCCAGTAGGCACCCCCATACTCCACAACCCGCCAGGGAAAGGGGGCCCAGGCCCATCCGGACCGGGGCCCAGAACAGCAGCGCCGCCCGGCCCCACAGAGCCCGGGACAGCCCACCCAACCCCACCACAGAGAAAACTGCACCCACCCCGTCATCCACTCATCTTCCAGACTACATGAGACAATAAACACCCAGGCTGAGATCTTCCTCCACCTCTCCTGTATCTCCCCCTCCTGCAGAGTGAGTTCCTGAAGAGAGGAGAGCTCCTGCAAGATGTAACAACCCCCCCCCCCACCAGTTGAAGAGCCCCCCAGGTGTCTCGATGCACTGGCGGCACCCTGCGCCAGGGCCGGGCCCCCATACACCCACCCGCCCACAACCCCAGCAACATACCAACCAGGACCCAGTCCCCGAGGCCCAGCCAGGCCCCAGCCCAGAGACGGAGCGCCCCCAGAACCTCACGCCTGTCCCGGACCCACCCAGGGGCAGCCAGGCTACCAGGTCAGTAACCCACGTCCGTCAGCACAGACCCTCCCCTAGCCCCGCTGCACGCAGCCGCGAGGAAACCGTCACCTAAGAGCCAACAGAGCCCCTAATAGGCCATGACCGCTACCCTGGGTTGAGCCCCCCAAGGAAGATGCTCCTGGGGAACCCCCCGACGCCCTAAGCCTGTCCCTACCCCCACACCAATCACAACAGCGAAGGTGGGACCAACTATGACCCCCCACCCCCACTAGGTGATGGAGCTGATCAAAGGAGCCCAGAGCAATTGATCTGATGTGGTGGCAGAGGCTGTGTCAAGACTAATGTAATCTAATAGATAATTTCTATATTGGTTAGAATTAAGATTATTTTTATTTTTCCAGTTCATGAGGACTGTTTTCTTGGCTATGCATAGGGCAGTGAAAACCATATGGGCGATATTCTTATCTGAAGTGACATTATCTAAGCTGCCCAACAAACACACTAAGGGGGAAGTTGGAATGTTACATTTCAGACACTTCGATAAGTCTTCACATATCTCGCGCCAAAACTTCTGAACTGGTGGACAGAACCAAAGAGCGTGGATATAATTGTCCGGTGAATTGGTTTGGCAGTGTGAGCAGTTGTTGGTAGACGTAAAGCCCATCTTGAACATCCGATGACCTGTATAGTGCACTCTATGTAATATTTTGTATTGAATTAATTGAAGACTGGGATTTCTGATTAGATGAAAGGTTTTTAAGCAAATCTGAGACCAGAAGTTTAGGTCTAAGTTAACTGATAAATCCGCTTCCCATTTTGCAATAGGAAGTGATATTGATTCATCTGTTTTAGAAAGCATTCTGTATATTTTGGATAGTAATTTGGGGGGTTTAAGAGTAAGAAATTGAACCACACTTGGTGGTGTTTGTAGTTCAACTTGACCCGGTTTAAATTTCTTTTTTACTATGGATTTAATTTGTTGATATTCTAAAAATCTTTTCTTGTTGATCCCATATTGTGTAACTAGTCCGTCAAATGAAATAAATTCTGTTCCTTCTAGTATATGTTCTAAATATTTGATTCCTTTATCACTCCAATCTGAAAAGTTTATCATATTATTGTTTTGTAATATGTCAGGGTTGTTCCAGATAGGTGTACGTTTGCATGGGATTAATGAAGACGCCGTCAATTTTAGAAACTCCCACCATGCTGTCAGAGAAGAGCTGATGTTGATGCTTTTAAAGCATTCATGTTGTTGGATGTTTGAGCTGATAAATGGTAGATCTGAAATCTCTAGATTATTGCAGAGTGCTTGTTCTACATCTAGCCAAGGTTCATCTAAGAGGGTATGTTTTAGCCATCCTGAGATAAACTGAAGCCTGTTGGCTAAGAAGTAGTGCTGAAAGTTAGGTAGTTCTAGTCCTCCTTTATCCTTGGTCTTTTGTAGTGTTTTTAAGCTTATACGTGGGGGTTTATTTTTCCAAAGGAATTTGGACATACATGAATCTAGAGATCTGAACCAATCTTGTGGCGGTTTAGTTGGGATCATTGAGAATAAATAATTTGTTTTTGGTAAGACCATCATTTTTATAGCGGCAACCCTTCCCATGAGTGATATGGGTAGACATTTCCATCTAGCCAGATCATCTTCTACCTTCTTTAAAAGTGGGATATGGTTTAATTTAGTTAGATCTGCAAGCTTGGGAGAAACATTAATACCTAAATATTTTATATTTCCCGATTGCAGTGGTGTAGAAGAGGAATTATGGAGGGAGCAATTAATCGGTAGGACTGTAGATTTTGACCAGTTAATTGAGTAATCTGATATTCTTGCAAAAGAGTTTATCAATTCAATCACCCCAGAGATATTGGTTTGTGAATTTTGGAGAAAGAGTAACACATCATCCGCATAAAGGCTGATTTTATGTTCCACGTTCTTGCATTTTGTGCCCTTAATTACTGAATTCTGTCTAATTGCTGCTGCTAGTGGTTCAATAAAAATTGCAAACAGTGAAGGGGAGAGTGGGGATCACTGCCTGGTGTCCCTCAGGAGACAGAAGCTGGAGGATGTCTGGTCATTTGTTCTGACACAAGCTGTTGGGGAATTATATAATATTTTTAACCAGTTAATGAAAGAGGATCCAAAACCAAATTTGTGTAAAGTTGCAAATAGAAATTTCCAGTTAACTCTGTCAAATGCTTTTTCTGCGTCTAAAGAGAATATTGTATTTTCTAGGTTTTTACTGTATGAGTAGTCTATCAAATTAAGTAATCTACTGCGTTACTAAAACCATGATTTTTTTTGCAAGAATGTCTCATGACAGTGACGTAAGCGAGTGCAACGTTCATGACAACAGCTGTGTGCAGATCAACAGTGCATCATATATTGAGTGCAGAGAGAGTATGAGCGTGCAGCGTTTAAAGCGTGGAAGTACTGACCTTATTTTGAGTTTGATTCCATAAAAAGTGACAAAAACATTAGTGTCCGTTGTGCGTGGGAAGAAAACTTCTTTTTACAGCGAAAAAAAACCCCTAAACTTCCGAGCAAGCACCAAGTGCGCTAAGATGTAATGGGAAATTCACAGAGAAACTCGCGGATTCTTCCACTGACCGCTGCGGCACACCTGCACCAGGGTAAACCTCCGCCTATGCCACTCCTGCTTTACAGGTGAAAATAGAGCAACAGGACCGCTAATCTTTGATGTTATTTATTTTCTGCTGTGTTTTATTTGCATCTATTTGAAAGACTGAGTGTAAACACACAAAAAATATATATTTTATGTGCTGGAATGTGCAGAAAATAAGTTTAAATGTTAAACAAATTTCTTCCAGTCAGAGAATGTTGCATGTAATTTAATTTTTGCTTGATGCATAAAGTTAAAAGGTTAAAACTAATAAAACAAGTTTTAAAAAGAGACTTTTCCATTTGATTACATTTTGTATGATGGATTATGCAGAAAAAGTAGAATTGGGCTGAAAGATCTATCGCTTTATCACCTCTTCAGGTTGTAAATCGTGTTTTAAAAAAGTAACTAAGTAACTAAGTAATTAATTACTTTTGAAAATAAGTAATCAGTAAAGTAACGGGATTACTTTTTGGGGGGAGTAATTGGTAATTAGTTACTGATTACTTTTTTCAAGTAACTTGACCAACACTGCTCCTAAAACTTCCCCCCTCCCTAAACAACTAAATGCCTTGTTGCCATATCATTTTTTTGGATTGGTGACATGGTACATTTTTCGACCAATAGGAAAGGGAGGGGTTTTTTGGCTTTGTTTTTGCTCACAGGTGGAGAGCGCTTTTTAGGTTTTCCTTACAAAACACCGTTTTTACTGTTTCTTCCTGCAGTAAATATAAACAACAATAGTATTCAGGAAGCACACAAGCACAAACACACAAGATATCATTGGAAAGGCCAGAATGTCCTCTACTGAGTACAACAGGACTTATTAGGGTAGCTCAAATAAGTCAAAAATATATATAGACCATTAAAAAGGATAGGCTGGTTCTCAGGAAGTAATTTTGCTTCCAGGAGCCAGAACGGTTTGTCATTTTTAAAGTGTTCTTGGGCAACAGTCTGCCAAGATTTCTGAAGGTCTTTCAAAGTTTTTCTTTGGACATTGGCTGTTTTTCACTCATTTTCAGTCCAGTCCTTGATCTGGACTATTTTCAGAGGAATGTTTTGTTTGTTAAGCTACTTGCAACTGGAAAGTCAGTAGCAACAGGTATTATGGAGTGATGAATCCAGATTTGAAACTTTTCTCATCATCAATATGTACGGATGAGTTCTGGAGAGAAGTACAACAGTGAGTGTCTACAGCCATCTGCAAAGGACGGCGGAGGCTGTGTAGTGGTTTAGGCCTGCATTTCAACCAGCAGTGTTTAGGAAGCTTGCCAAAATGATGGCATAATGAACACAGAAAAGTACCATGAGATTTCCATCTACTACTTGGAGATGGTGTGATTGGCAACAGCTTGTTCACCATTATAATGATCCCCAAAACACTGCCAGTGCAGTCAAAGCATACCTGGATAGGTATGCCAATCCAGTTCAGTCATGGATTGGCCTCCCCAGAGCTCGGACCTCAACATTATTGAAGCAGTGTGGGCTGATCTTAAATAATCAGAGAACAGAACAAAAGGCAGCCAGCATTGATAGAAGAAACTATTTAAAGAAACTTTAATGTAGCTTGATTAAGAAAGTTCAGGATTTGATAAAGAATACAGGTGGTCTTATCAAATATTGACTTTACTATATTTACATGTATCTTTGTCCATGTTTCAACAAATAATAGCACCTATTTGATAATTTACTAGTACACTGAAATGAGAGTGACTCAGGACTTTGGCGCAGTATTGTATTGCATGAACTTCCCTGACCTGCAAATGAAAACACTTAGAATTTGGCACATTTTATCCTTGCAATTAAAAATACATATATCTCATATGATGTTGTGATTGCAGTGTGACAACTCAGAGTTCATGAGAAATATGTGGCCCAAAAATTGTTTGCCAGCCAGAAAAGGCTAAAAACTCCTGGCACGCTGAGGGCACAAAAATTTCATCCTTCTTCTGTCTGTTGCTTGACAGAAATATAACTACATTTACGATGTTTAGAATCTGTTGGTTTGTGGCTATATAAGACCAAAAAAATTAAAACTTGAAAACCTACAGCTGGTTGAAGCCAGCATGTGACTGGGTGAGCACTGCCCCTGATGATGTTTTGTGCTCATTTGAGGTAGGTGGCAATGCCCTCCAGGGATAGCAACTGGCAGCCAGTAATCTTTCCCTCTGTTTTTACCACTCCTTACATGGCATACAGTCTGGATACCACACTGGTAAGCATTAGAAATTATTCAACTGCAGCACCATAGAAAGAAATGAGCAGTCTCCCCTAATGACACCTTGAGAAATTTAAACGCTACTAATACTGAAGGGGCTGGGTTTTTCCTGCAGACAAATCACCTCTTGGATGTTAGTGGTGTGTGTGTGTGTGTGTGTGTGTGTGTGTGTGTGTGTGTGTGTGCGCGCGCGCGCGTGTGTAGTAGATATTTGCATATTTATGAATATACAATCTTTAGTCTGCCTGAAAGTCAGAGAAAATCATTGTCTGTACGAGTTTGACGAGGAGCATTTGAACGCAGCACGCCCCCAGGGGCTTGACGGTGGTCAGGTGACCCGCAGCAGGCAGGCCATTCTCGGCTTCCCCTGGCTTTGGCTCCAATGTCGGAGGTGTTTGTGCCTGGAAGAAATGGACTCTGGCAATGCAAGAATTTAATCATTCAGAGGTCCGAACAGTTGACTCCGTGAATGGCGCCAAAACAGGACCCTAAACCGAAATTTCAAGAAGGTCGGTAGGGGGGAAAAAAGCACCGATGATGCCCAGTTAGCGGCTGGAAGGGGGCGGGTTTGTTGTTGTTGTTCTTGCAGCTGCAGCTCGACGATGGTGATCCCTAGGGAAGGCGAAAGAGGCTTTATAAAGCTCTGATATCAATGAAAACATAGCTTACGTTGACGTAACATCGCAATGAAGCGCATACAATAAAGCTAGCTCAAGCTTTACAGACGCTAACGGAAGGCTAACTGTTAGCTAGCTTTGCTGTTCATGCTCTGCGTTAGCGGCTCGTTTGATTACATTAGTTGTGGGTGTAATGAACATCATAACGTGCTTTTGACATTAGTTTTCCCCTCCTCGTAGGTGAAAGAGTCCTGTGCTTTCACGGGCCATTGCTCTATGAAGCAAAGGTTTGTCCCGATACTTTATGAGGGTCTTATTACTCATTTATTCCCAGTTAAAAATAAACTGATCCAAGGCCTGTGTGTTTTCTCGCTTTTACAGTGTGTCAAGATCAACGTAAAGGATAAGCAGATTAAATACTTCATTCATTACAGCGGATGGAACAAAAAGTGAGCAGCTTGAGTTGAATATAGGCTGACATTTCTCTCTGTGCGTCTATTTGGATAGGAATTATAACACTGTGATGACGTTTGAGAATCTGTGATGGGTTTTTTCTTCCTTTGCAGCTGGGATGAATGGGTTCCTGAAAGCAGAGTTCTCAAATATGTGGACAGCAACCTTGCCAAACAAAAAGAGCTTCAAAAGGCCAATCAGTGAGTTAACCTCTTCCCACACAGACATGACCAAGAAGTGTTTTTGTGTTTTCGGTTCTTCCTAATGTCCAGTCAGCTTTTTAGAGTTTCTGTCAAAGAAAAGCAGCGAGAAGAAAAGTAGGGGGCCGTTTGTGCTCTGTTTTGGGCATGACTGGATAAATTTAGAATTTGTAGCTTTTAGAGTTGACATTACACAATATGGTCTGCCCAATCGCATCCAATTACAGATTCTTGGGAGGTAAAGTAAATAAGTAAATGCTATATCAATATATTGATCAGTATTTTTGTGTGGATACATACGTATATAATCAGATTTTCACTATACTGTTTTTGTGATATCTTAATGTTAAAATCAGCTTTATTGCGAGTTCCGTAGTATTTACAGGTCATTTTTGTTTTCCCGTGAACAAGAATGAATCAAAAATAAGATAAAATGGAGAGCTATAAGAATATGAGATGCATATGTTAAAATAAGTATGAAATATCAAAGTATAAATATGAATTACACAAGCTATATTAAAGCTTACATACAGTTGTATAGTTGTTACTGTCAGTGTATATAAATATAGTGTGTACATGGATTCTTATGAAGCTTATATGGATTATTCTAGTCTGTGTATGTTATGGTGCAAATGAGGAAACGTCAGTGTGAGACTGAATGTGTAGGTAGCACCAGTATTGTTCTCTGTACACAAGAGCAGCAGAAAAGTCCTTTAAGTAAAGGCTGAACGTTCTTTATTCTGTTTTTCAGATATTTTCAGAAATCTCAGATATCATTAGATATGTGTTTTTGTGATTAACATGAACTTTACTGTCAGTTCTGCCATATGATATACATGATACGTAATATTAGACATATTTAACACATAAAGTTATGTTGATAGGGGAAAACGGCGGGGTGGTTTTTACTTTTCCAGAAGAGATTGTACAACTTATTGAGCAACGTGCCACGAGAACACTGTCTGACTCCACATCACACACCACTGTCTGCAAATGGAACAGAGTGTTTTGTAAACAGGCTACACAGCAGGTAGCTATGCATGTTAGCAGTTTTTTAAATGCCAGATGCCCTTGGTGATTTGTGTCTCCTCCCAGAATCGACCCAGGGATCTTTAACTTATTTGTAAACCGCTACACTGTGAGGCCACTTTGGAAACAGTTAAGTCAGTGCTGCAGACAGTGTATTTCTAAAATACCCCCCCACCCCCAATCAAACAGCAAGGCCGTGTCTGCATCACCACGGTGTGATACATCACTACAACTCAACGGTGGTCAGTAAAAGTAATTTAGATACATTTCTATAATTGTGCTCTCTCTTGATTTTTTTCTGCAGGGATCATTATGTTGAGGGAAAGATGAGGGGCTTAGCACCAAGCAAGAAGATTGCTGCTGTGCAGCAGAAAAATGTTGATCTGTGAGTGTCCAGCTTCTTTTCCCTCCTGTAATAATTCATTTAATAACTCAGTTCTTGTGATGCAACCTTGATGATATTATTTATTAAAGTGCTATATGCTCGCATGTAGTCAAAGCAATGAATTACATTAAGACAACTTGAGGTATATGTGTCAAATCATAAGAACAATCATGATGTCTTTTTTTGCATTGTAGGAAAGTGAAAAAGGCAAAACAGAAGAGTAAGTCAAATATTTGTACAAAATGTTTATTGAATTTTGTAGCTTTCTTCCAGAATATTTTTTGTTCTTATAGTAAAGATCTTTGGTGTTGTGGCTTCATGAGGTTCAAGTACTGTTGTATTTATGGAGTCTGATGCGATCTGAGACTTATTAATAAACATATTCACCTTTTATTTCTGTGTATTATTTAAGCTGTCCTTTTCTTTTAGCCCCAGGGCCAGGTGAAGGTACCAGCAGCGGCGAGATGCCCCAGGGGCCACGAAAGAAGAGGGCTCGGGTTGATCCCACAGTGGAGAGTGTATGTATCATCATGTATTGGAACTGGACTTTTTATAAGAATAACAACTGAGCTTCTTTCTTGAGGTGTGAGCAGAATGAGGAAAATACTGAGATGTTGGGGGGGGGGAAGGTCCACACTCAAGGCAGTACAAAACATCCTGGTCCTGTATCATTTCTTCAATAAGCTTGTGAAATTGTTCAAAGAGTCAGTTATTCCTGCATGAGTGAACCAGTCTACCCCGTGGGTGTAAAACCCACACTTGCTATCACAAATACACAAAAACTTTTAAAAGCAGCAAGGTCATATAGTGTGTGTGTGTATCCAGGAGGAGATGTTCACCAACCGTGTGGAAGTGAAGGTGAAGATCCCAGAGGAGTTGAAACCCTGGCTGGTGGATGACTGGGACCTCATTACCCGACAGAAACAGGTGAAAATAAAATCACAGCAGGTTTCACTTGTTTCCTTCATATTTATCCATATATTTATGGAAATGCGATGGCTAGAAATGTCAGGTTCTGGACCACTTGTGCTCGTTTGTCTCTGATTGCACAATGGATCCCAAAATCTTGGGTCAAACTGACCCACCCAATACGTGATATAGTGAAGCAACACTGCTAATGACAGCTGGACCTCTGGCTACCGCTCACATCCTAAACTGCAGTTTCTAATGGACAGGTCTGAAGAGAGCGCTTCAGCCAGAATCACTATCTGGAGCATGCTCATTTGTTCTTCTCATTTCAAAGTCAGAACATGCACAGGATGCTCTGCAATGTAGGACTGAGAGTAAATGTTACAGTTGAGTTTGAAATGAGTTGATGTCTGGATGTTTTTATTGATGGAAATGCTTGTGTAACATTTCTGTTGCTTAGTTATTTCATCTGCCAGCTAAGAAGAATGTAGAGACCATCTTGGAGGACTATGCAAACTACAAGAAATCAAAAGGAAACTCGGACAATAAGTAAGAGTAAACATCCTGACGTTCTCAGAATAATGGAGGCGTGAGGAAGCACTGATATCCTGTGATGAAAATGTTCAGCGGCACAGCATCTGTCAACCACATAAGACTTAAATTCCTTCCACTTTACAAATTTGCTTTTAATAGAGATACTTGTAAACACTTACTAACACATATACCATTAGCTGAACTATATTTTTAAGGGCACAACACCACTGATCTCACTAAAACTGTAAGTTGTGCATTTTGTGCATTATAGCCTTCACAGTAAGTCAAACAGTGCTTTTAAACCACAGGAATTCTTTTAATTATTTTGGATACACGACTCAATTTTTTCCCTCTCTCAGAATTGTGGAAACTGGGCGCTAACTCATTTTTTAGGCTCTTTTTTAAAGCTTTTTTTTAGGCATCCTTTATCTGAGTACTTCTTTAAATATCACAGCATGCTGCCTTTTTGCATCAAAATAAAAATACACCAGAATAAGTAAGTTTTTGTAGTCTTTTTTTCTTTTTTTTAATAGTCTGTAGCCAGTTATTGGGGTGGCAGTTGCTGTTACCAGTCTTCTTATAATAGTACTTGTGTGCTTTCTCACATTTGCTGCATCACAGCGCAACAAAAACAACTTTGAGAAGAAGTAAGCCCAGTGATTTCTCTCATGCAACTGTTCAAAACTGTACTATTGACTGTTCTATAGAGAGCTGACCTCTGCTGTCTCCAGTTATCTCTCCAAATACGTGACTTTTCTCTTCTCCGTTCGCTTAGGGAATATGCTGTGAGTGAAGTGGTGGCAGGGATCCGGGAGTACTTCAACGTCATGCTGGGCACTCAGCTGCTTTACAAGTTTGAGAGGCCGCAGTACGCCGAGATCCTGGCCGAACACGCGGATGTGCCAATGTCTCAGGTGTATGGAGCACCGCACCTGCTGCGTCTGTTTGGTAGGAACACGTGAAACATAGACAGTGTATCCGGAAAGTGTTCACAGCACATCAATTGTTCCACATTTTGTGATGTTACAGCCTTTTTCCTAAATGGATTAAATTCATTTTCACCTCACAATTCTACACACAGTATCCCATATTGACAAAGTGAAAACAGTTTGCTTTAAAATTCTTGCAAATTTATTGAAAATATAACATTTGCACACGTTTTTACGTATTTGTTCAATACTTTTTTGAAGCACCTTTGGCAGGGGCTTCTCCCACTTTTCTTTGCTGTACCTCTCCATCTGGTTGGATGGAGAGGATCACTCCACAGCCATTTTTAGATCTCTAGGGGTGTTCAGCGGTGTGAAAGTCTGGGCTCTGGCTGGGCCACTCAAGGAAATCCAAGAATAAAGCCACTCTTTTGATATCTTGGCTGTGTGGTTATAGTCATTGTCCTGTTGGGAGATGAATGTTCTCAGTCACCTCCATGACTAAGGCTCTTCTTTCCCAATTGCTCAGGTTCGTCATGAGGCCAGTTCTAGAGATGAGGAAGGCCAATGGTGCTCAGTGGAAGCTTCAGTGCTGCTTCAGTTTTTCTGTACCCTTCCCCAGACCTGTGCCTCAGTACAATCCTGTCTCCAAGGTCTACAGACACTTACTTGGACTTCATGGCTTAGTTTGTGCTCTGACATGACCTGCAACTATGAGACCTTATATCGACAGCTATGTTTCTTTCCAAATCATGTCCAGTGAACTGAGTTTACCACAGGTGGACATTCAAGCTGTAGAAACATTTGAACAGATGATCAGTGGAAACAGGATGCGGCTGAGCTCAGTTTTGAATGTCATGCAAGTTTGCAGACTGTTTTTTTTTTAACTTTGTCATTATTCAGTATTGAAAAAAAAATGTAATCCATTTTGGAACAAGGTTGTAAAATGACAATGTGTGGAACAAGTGAAGGACTGTGAATACTTTCTGGATGCACTGTAAACTATATGAAGCGTAATCAAGTTCGCACTTGGTAACAAGAAAAAAACAGAAAAAAAATCTTAAATAAATTTGGTCGCTGTTTGCTTCACAGATGCTTGTTTGGGCATCTCAGACTGTTTGTGTTCGAAAGTCCTGCTCCATGATGAAATGATAACTCTTGTAACAGGGCGGACCTTAGCGGCTGGAAACACAGTGAGATGGACCAAGGCAAGAGTAGTGGAACAAGAATGCATTTATTTCCTATACAGCTCTCCTTACAACAATTAACTTGTCAAGCTTCTTCACAGCACAAAAAAATCCACGCTCTAATGACAACTGGCAGCCTTAAATATGTTCAGCTGTCACAGACTTAACCATTATTCCACTCTCAGGTAAATTCTTAAATCCCAACCTTCCCCCACAGTATACAATATATCAATAAGAATACATAAATACATTTTCACATTTACATATTAATAAATATTTCACACTTTAATGTTACACCAAACCCAATATTATAAAAACCCAGAAACCCAAGCACAAAAAGATTCACCACACTCTTTACCCATGGTCTCTCCTGGAACCTTTAAATGGTGTCTGGACCCCCGGGGAAACATTTGCCCAAACACCTTGAAGAAGACACAGGCAAGAAAGGTGAGTAATCATTAACTTACAAACACTTATTTGCACCACTTTTATCCCTAGATTTCACACACACATTTGCATTAGTTTTCCTTACTGGTAAACCTTAATCACAATCTCAATCACCATTCTTCTCTCCTGACAGACAACCACCACATTCCTTGACGAGGAGCAGCTGCGCAGGATCTGAAATAAGGCCACCAACTGATTTTAAAATTCCCAATAAATAGTCAATATTTAAACTGCTTGTGTGCAAATCCATGCTTAAAGTGCAATGCTCATAAAGTGCTTGATAAGGTGCTTTTAATAAAGTGAAAGGTGTGCTCCAAAGTGCTATACATATAATATAATATAAATAAATGCAGTAAGGGAGTCCTCTTCCTTACAACTCTTCATTTTCATTTTAGAAAAAGGAGACAAAGTCACAGAGAGCCTAATGAATGTGCTAGGTAGAGTAAGTGAGAGCAAGATTGTGTTGCTGTAACAAGGCACGTCCCACTGTTAATTTCATTTACACTGAAAACCACAGGATGATACGGTTAAACTCCTCGTTGGCTTTTAACCTGGGAGGACAAAAACCTGGGGACACGGTGCACAACTCCATAAATGCTGAGCTAAAGGGAGAGAAAAAAGTGGTCTCACTCTACTGAAGACCTCTGTTTGGTCTCAGTGGCCTACCTGAAGACCCAGATCTCATTAGCAGTGATGCTCCTCCGCATGAACGTTGCTTCAAAGAAGTTGATTTTGCTCTCAGTGCAAGTTTAAATTGCAGTTGCCAGTCAGATCAGAACTTCCAAAGACAGAAAAATAGTAGGAATGCAGTACAAAGTGGCAAAATTTGAAGCTGGAAACATTTTTTTGCTTTTCACGGGCACAAGGCCCATTAAAAGTATGTGTTCCTAATCATCATGCTTCTTTTTACATGTCGCAGCAGAATTTATATCTGCTCCTTTCAGTTCAGTTAATTCAATATTTCTGGTTCACCTTTTAAGCAGTTTTGTAAATTCGTGGATGAAAGTGCTAAATAGGCTCGAAGAGAAGTCCCAATGTAAAAGGATTGAAGTATTAGTTATTGTACACAAAATAGCTTTATGGCTACTTCAACTATGATGACTCATCTGGATTGTTAGACGTGACTGAAATTAGCTGAAATTTCATTTTATTATTATTTTTTCCTAACAGTCTGGAAAAATGTCAGAGGCCTCCACCTGTAAAACCATTCCTGTTTTGGGGGGTGTCTCATTGTTGCCCCTCTAGCTCACATGTTGATAATTTCATTCACACCAAAGCACCAGACAACCCCCTCTGCTACTGAACTAACCAGATTAAAATCCCACATTTAACTGACTTTATGCTATACTCTCATTACAACTTGGTCCTTATTCCCTGATTTTCTTTTAAGCAGTTTATTTAAAGTATTATTTATTTAGATGTTTGTAGCACCAGTCAGTTTATTTGAAAAGTAGGCTTCTCCCCTCTTTATGTCACATTTTTCGATTGTGGTGATGTTATAGAAATCTTACCTCAATCCCCAAATTTACCGTATGCAATGCTGCTCATACGCTGTATGTTGTCCTCCACCAACAGTTCGTATTGGAGCCATGCTGGCCTACACTCCCCTGGATGAGAAGAGTCTGGCTCTGTTGCTCAGTTACCTCCAAGATTTCCTCAAGTAAGCTTTTAACTCCCAGCACAACACCAGTCACTCCATGTCATGTTTGGCCGATTCTCAAATGTCATGTTGTATTCACATTCACATTAGTGCAGCCAGGCTTGTTGCAGTTCCTCAAAACATAAGCCATGAAATCGATTTTCTGCTCTGGAAAGTATTTTTCTTGAGACTAACCGTACACGTTGCAGCGCGTTATGACAGACTGAGGTACCGTGCCGTTCTTTGGGACTGAATCCAAATTGAAATTGGTCTCTTAGATCACTTGTGCGTGATGTTTAGTTGTTTTGATGTGTCAACAGCACTGCGGATACATCTACACTAACTGATACAGTGGTGACATAACATGACTTGCAGATATGGTACGGTCTATATGGTTGGCCTCGGGCTGTGTGAGAGACATGATTGAGAGAGAAAGTAATTCTGACCTCTCCCCTCTTGAACAAAAAAAGACCTGCAGGGCGGAGACACTCCTTTTTTATATATAGAAGTCTTTTCAGCTGAAGGACAGGAGTGTGACAGGATAAAGCACCCATGCACACCTAACCTGTAGGGCCATGACTTCATACCAAGGCGTGTTTCAGAATGGTGCTCTATGAGTGAAGTACAGCCAGGCAGGGGAAGAACACATTTGCAAACCGCTGTTGTAGTGCAGCAACATTCACTCTCTGGGCCTGTGTGTCATGGTTATCACAATGGAGGGAAGCAAGAATGATGAAATTTGGCAACTCCAGCCAAAGCTTATCTGAAAATTGGGTGCAAATCCACCCAGCCAATAAAATCTGGCCATTATTCGCTCCAGAGTTTTGTCATATCCCAAATGCCCTGCCATGGGGTTATAATGAGGCGCTTGGAAAATCGTTTCTCGGCAGCTTTTTGGCACCAGCACCTGGTTGTGTTCCTCCTCTGTGCGACTCACTCGATAATGCTTATACTTAGTCAATACAAAGTGTGTGTAGGTCAGCACTGTGTCAGGGCGCACCATGTGACCATCAGTTCTTATCACTTGGTCAATGGATAGCTTAGGGTGTCATCAACACACTGCTCTGATGGGAAATCTCTCATAGAGTGAATTACAAGGCCTTCTTGTGAGGGCCCTGCCAGACGGCAGCATCGGACAACCCACAGATACTACATGCTCCTACAGGTCGTGAATGCATCCCCACACACTACCTCAACAGGTTATTACAAGTGCCCACTCTTCCTCGGGCCAGCGAAATGCCTTTGTTTTGGCCTGAAAGATCTCCATTAATCAGAATCAGAAAGACTTTATTTATCCCCAAGGAGCAATTAAGATACAACAGAGCAGCATGACGTTGAAGATAAGGACAGGGCATAAACAGGCAATAAGAGTGAGATAGTAAATACACAGAATATACTGTATATTTTAAAATTACACAGTTTTAAAATTAAAGTGACTGAGGGGTCATTTCCCTTGCCCAGTGCAATGGAGGGAACCACAGGGGGCAGTGGGAGCAGTGGTGAACCAGCCGAAACCCCACCCTGACACCACACACTGCTCCACCCCTCCCCTGCTGCTGAGCCACAAATCTCCCCCCTACACAAGTACATATGGAGGTTTTAATTTCTTAAATGCACCATCTTACTGCAGTTTCTTATCCTGACTGTTTTGCATAGAGAAGACGAAGGGTAGACAAAAATGCAGACACTGCTGTCATTTCCTATATAACTTGTAGACTTATTGAAGTAAAACACTGGTGATTTAGCTTTGAGCCTTCATCACCGATCCAAAGCGTAGTCATTTCCTTGATGCTTGGAAAGGTTTTTTTTTCTTTATAAGAATAAGAAAACATAAACATTCTCATTGAGTTCTCAATATGACTTTCCCATAAAGTTTTTTTTTCTGCCAGTTTGTTTACATACATATAGAATCAAACTAAACTCGACTTTTATTCAGAGTTGTAATTTGGCAGCAAAGCATCTGCCACAATCTAATCTTACTGTAACAGTCATTTTGTAAATGCATGAGCCTGACGACTGCTGAACAACACACTCTGCACCAGGCGTTCCTGCTTCCCTCCTCACTGACAGTCAGTTGTTTGTTTCCTTCAGGTACCTGGTAAAGAATTCATCGACCCTTTTCAGTGCCAGCGACTATGAGGTCGCACCCCCAGAGTACCACCGCAAAGCTGTGTGAGAGCTCTCAGCAAACCTCTTTCCTATTGAGACACCTCATCCCACTCTCCCAGACCACAACTGAAATATCCGTGACTACCCTTTGGATCGCAGTCTTTGGCGATATTTTTCACTTGAACTGATTTGCTTCCCCCGCCAGGGTCTCAGGAGCTCGTCACGGTTAAGAAGAAAAAAAAATTGTGAAACCTTTTTAACTGAGTCACTTTTCTTTTTTCCCCTTTTCCTTTTCATGTACCTTTTTTTTTTTCATATAAAAGTGTAGTTCTTCATCGTCCGTTACCACAGAGCAGCTCTTCTGTGTTTTTGCATTCCAGCTGATAGATATTTGTTGCATGTGGGTATTTATTGGTGTTTCTTCGGCCAAATGAGGTGCAGTTTAATGCTGGTCCTCAGTCAGTGTTCAGCAGTTAATGTTTTTGTATCTGTATCTTGTGTATTTGTATCAGTTTGTAAAAAGAAAAAAAAAATATATGTTTATACACAGTATCCAGCTCGTTTACTGTGCGTTCTTTTTCACATCAAGTAAATTATTTGGTTTTATCTCTCTCCTTTCAAGACATATCTTGCTGTAAATGTCGCTTATAATTAAAAGCAGCAGCAGGAAATGAAATTGAAAACAGAGAGCCATCCTCCTGCTAAGTTTTGGTTTAGTATTCACCTGACGAGACACAGGGTCAAAGTATCTTTCAATTACATGTGTTGACTGTTAAAGTGCAAATCAGTTTTCAGTGTTAATCCTGCAAATGTAAAACATCCAAAATGCCTACAACCAGATTTTGACACCACATGACAGACTACAACATACATATCCCCACATCAGCATGGGAAAATTACCAAGGAATTATTAAACATGATCCAGTCATGGAGTCTGATTCCTATATATGTTGGTGTGTGTTTGTAATTTGAAATTACTTTTACTGGTCAGTAAATGGAGTTCTGTGGACTAAAAAATGTGCCCTGAAAAATGTTGTATGAGAGTTAGAGAAATATACATATCATAAACAGTGCTGTGCAGATGTCTTGAGCCACCCCTCATTTCTTTATATTTTGCTTTTTTACATTTTTTGGAGTGCCTTTGAACAATAGTTCTTCAGGGTTCTTGGAGGTCTTTTTTTATGCAGTGGCTGCTTTTTTACTCATTTTCAGTTCAGTCCTTGTACCTGGCCATTCTAAGAGATAGGTTTGTTTCTTTAAGCATAGAGTCACTCAGTGTCAGGGGTGAACCAGTGCTGTCTACAGACAAAGAACCTATTTTAAAGTATTGTTGGATACTTTATGATGCACACTTGGGTGGACAAAAAAAACTTCAAGATATGAGTCTGTAAGTTGCTTTTACTTGTCTGCACAGAAACACAGGCACTTCAGGTCAGCGGAGCTGCGCTCTGCAGGCTGTCAGTGCACTAAACGAATCAGGGCCTCTATGACCAACTCTAAGGACGCCCAAGCTGCCCCAACCCTTCCCTGTGCGAGCTTCACTCATGGGAATCATACTTCACCTACTCAAACATATGTCCAGAATAATGAAGATGTAAATAAACGTTAACAATAAGTAACCCAATAAAATAAAATGATGCCCAGTATCTATGAAAATACATTCTTCTGTGTCCCAACATTCAATGAGTCCCACATTTACTAGCAGTCTGTCCTAAAAACACATCATTTTGTCCCATTTATTTTGTTGATTTTATGAAATAGTCCAAAAAATTCACAGTTTGACAGACACAAAATTGGATTTTTGCACCAACAAGGTGATTCCCAAAGAGCTATCAGCCCAACACTTGGCAGTCTGTGCATGCTGTGCAGTGTGTCTTTAAAATATTTGCTGGTCTCAGTGGAAGGGTGGCTGTCAATAAGTTATTCTTAAGTAAGGGAAACGGGGAGAAAAGGCTGAGGTATGTCAAAGTGGGTAAGAAATCCTCAGAATTGTACACTTCGGTCCTGAAGCACCGTTTTTGTCTGTACTACATTTAAAAGTTGCATGTGTATAAATTTTTGTGTTTAATTATAGTTGTACACAGCACATCTGGAGTCAGGATGGAACCACAGGAGCAGCGTGTTAGGGACACACTGCTTCCATTCCAAGGACTCTTGCAGGTTAATCCACCTATGATACTGATGACAAATACTGCATATAAATATGGATTAAACACTACCATTTTTTATCTGCGCATGAGCTGTGAATGCGGGCACACTGTGGGTGTGGCAGGTAAAAAATTCCTGACAGCGAGCAAATGCTGACACCATGACACCTGCCTCAGTCTGTGATTTGCAGTCAAACGTTTAATGCCAGGTCACTGCACGCGGGTGCGCACACACCCAAATGTGTGGATGAGAAATGCTCTCCAAGGAAACGTGGCTGTGGTAAGGGTGTTGCCATGGGGACGTAGACAAAGGAAGAGACACGCAGCATCAAAGTCTCGGTCTTATAAAGTCTTGGTAGCTTTAAGGACAGTGAAAAATACAATATGAGAGGAACACCAGGAAATCCTCCTCTTGGGAATAATTCATGAGACCTGTTAATAGATGTTAACTGTTATTGAGTAGCATTGTAACAGTAAGCCTATATACCAGCTGTTATGTTAGTTTGCCTGTTTATTTACTGGCTGATTCACTTAATCACCCTGCTCTGGGTGACCACAAGAGGGCAGCCTTTTCCCTTCCCCCAATTTGCTATTGTTTTTCCCTCTTTGTAGATTTTACAGTTGAATGCACTTGATATATTTTTATGAGGCGAAATAAAGGGAGAGAGAAAAGAAGCATAAAACAGACTGTAAACTGAAGACAGCAGGGAGCAGTCTGCTAATTGAACACCTTATACTGACTATATTTGGATACATATCCTCGCTGTTTAATAATTTAATATTTAATCAGTCAACCACTGTAAACTTTGGCCTAAGAAAGTAATTTTCTTGTGACACACATTTGATATTATATTAACTCAGTCGTGTATCTAAAAAAAACCTTTAACATAAAAGAGTCGTTTAAAGACTCTTCAGAGCATTCCAATTCCAAACATTCCTATTCCAAATAATGGCAAAATAACAGCTTGTAGAGGAAAATCGATTTCATCACTGGTGTTGCACTTGCAAAAAAAAAACAAAAAAAACCAAAACTCTTACAAATGCTTTATGCTTTTGTTGTTGCTGTTTTCCTTTTTTCTTTGCAAGGTATAAAGTTACCAACCCTTCAAATAGGCTCATACGCGGGTAAACTGGTGAGATCTGTGAGGTGTTTAAGTGCACATTTCGATACAATACGTTGGACTTTGACATGAGGGCAATGACAGGTAAACGCACAGTTATTATTAAAATATGTTTCGGGGCACTCTGGGGAGGAGGGGGGATTAGAGGATATTGTGATGTTTAAACAGCAGATAGTTGTTTTTGTTTTTTAAATTCAGTTTACATCGATGTTTACAGGTAACTGTTTGTAGGTGTTTCATTCTTCAGGTAATCCTGACGTCACGCCGGGTTCTGTCCCAGGACGACTCCAACTATTCCCAGCGGCCACTCTCCAAGGAAGTCCCGCCCTCCGCAACTGCCCATTGGATTGAAGGTGAACAGAACGCGGTTGGTTTGGTTTGATTGGCTCACAGGTTGTCAGTCGCAGTGCGACGGGAGTTTCGGGAGTTTGAGGTTAGGCGTCAGGTGAAACCTGCTCTGTGAGGAAAACGGCGCAGATTAAACGTACTTTGCGACTACCTTCAGCATTGCTTTTGCACTTTTTAATGAACTTGTCCAGTGCGGGAAAAGTTTAACACCGGAGACCAACAACTTTAAAAGATGAAGAGCCTCAAGTATCGATTGAAAAAGCACGAAGTTACCATAACAGTAAGTTGATCGTTTGTTTTCTCGGTTTTGCTCATTTTCCCCGTTTCCCACCACTGGAGCGGTCAGCTGTGAGTTCATGGACGGCGCTGGGACCCGACGCTGTGTTGTACCTCCGCGGGTTGCTGTCTGTAACCCTCGCCTCTCTGTCTTAGCGACCACGCTAACCGCGGTCATGTTCCCACGGTGGCTGCCCGCGCGCTCCCCTGGAAAATAGACACCCCGCCAGCACGTTCAAGCACCTGCACACACACGCGCGCAAGCGGAGGTCGTGGCCTGCTCGACACAGATTATTATACTGCAGATTTAGGCCAGGTTCAGATTGTTATAACCTGGCCTAAATCTGCTGGAGCTGTGCTGTTGTTGTTGTTGTTGTTGTTGACAAAGCGCGCTCTGGAAGAAAGCACCACAATTCAATACCACAAAGTGCCTGTTCTGCTGTTTTTTTTTTTGTTTTATCACAGGGGACATTTGTGGTCATTAAAAAAACAAACAAAAAAACAAAAAAAAACGCTGTCGTGCACTTTGACCCACCTTTCATTTCTGTCTTGTGAACACACTGAGAGCTTTTAAATTATGTTTGTTTTTTGGTTGTTTAAATGCACCAGTGTGTTCTCTTTACCAGCCTACAGCTACTGAAACCATGTCCGTGAAACTTTTCTGTAGATCTGTTTAAGAAAAAGTCTGTAATCGTCTTCAGGATCCCGCTTGAACAAGGATTTAGTGTGGTGGTGAACTGCTTGTGTTTCTAATATTTTGTCCATCGTATTTGGATCAACATGAATGGTAGACATATTTGGAGACTGGAGCTTGGTGTTCCCCATTCAATGCTTACATAATGTAAAAGCAGGAAAAACAATGGTGCCTGTTTTATGTTTATTTTGTTTAACAAAAGCAGCGCATTATTATTTTTATTAATACACGATTAATTATTACAGAGCAGCAGACCTTCAAACTTGAGGACAGGTGGGCCTGAGTTGTTTACCGTGAAGTACGGCATGACATACATGACAAAGTTGGAATTGATTGGGTGGAATTGATTCTTCACAATCCAGCGATGACGTATGAACTTTGCTGAATAGACAGCCATCACAATTCTGCACAGTTCAGCATGCAGTGGGTGTCTGGCACTGCACTCTGTTTTCGGCTCCCAGCAATTACCATGAGAAAGGCACAAAGCCAGAGGAGCTGTGTGTGGTAAACTATCCGGCCCCCATTGAAATAAAAGGAGAGAGGGAGCGAAGAGAAGAGAAGCCTTTCGAGATTGAAATGGTATTGTATGTGTATTGACGGCTGTCTCACCCCCTCTGACAGAAGTAGAGACACCCTTTAAAAAAAAAAAGAAAAAGAAAAAAAGAACCATGAAAACCAAAAAAGCTTGCAGACTTTATGTTCCACTTGTTTCAAAGCACCCTGAGGAAAAGCTCGATGTGGGCTGTGTTGAGGAAACAGATGTGACATTTACACTGGGCTAAAATTCCCGTTGCATTCCTCTATGAAGGCAGAAGAGGAAATATTAGCACACCTACAGATAAAAGGTGTGTTTAAAAAAAACTCAACAAAACAAAACATGGGTAATAATTTAAAATGTTTAACAAACCTGTTCTGCTTCAGGTAAGATCTTTGTGCTTGCACTGGTAAACAAACACATAGAAGAAGTATGTCATCACCACCTGTTGCACTTTGAAATTTGTGAAACGCAAATCAACCAGTCAATCACTCACTGAGGCATTAAGGTGAACGGCATTAAGTGCTAAACGTTTTAGATGTGTGCCTCGCTCACTGGCTCACAATGAGGTGAACTTGCTTGCTCTTTCTGGGTAGCGTGACTAATCATTAAGAAATACATGCACATTTTTCAAGTAGGAGAGGCAATCATGGGAGTGGGGGGTATTGAAACTGTAACTCAATCCTGGCCAAAGAAAACAAATCCATGGAGGAAACTCCATCTTTCCCCACTCCTTTTGTAACTGTATCAGTTGTGCTCCCTGTTGTTGAAATTCAGAGAAAAAAGGTTTTGTTTTTTAACAAAGAAGCCATAAGCATCATATTTAGTGTCATTACCGTTGTCTTCCACAGTTGCCTGCTTATTGGCTAATCAGGTTTTCCTGTCACGCATTACCAAGAACTTATTTCAGCTGAGGAATGCTGACTATGTTACCAAACAAAGCTGAAAACTTAGTATCCAGGTTTCAAAATGCCATGGCATTCCCTTAATACCAGCTGTAGATTAAAGACAGGATGAAGTCTGTTGGTTTGGCTCACGGTTGCAAAAGGCAAGCCTCCAGTTTCAGTTATTCTTTTGTGTAGAGGCCTATTCTTCTGTGGAGAAGCGTGATTAACTACAAGGCTTCGTACGACAAGCATTGTCATGTTTAAATGCCATGATCATGTGATGGAAAGAAGCGACACAAGATTGTTTTTTCTGTCTGACAGTATGGGGCTGTACCTGTTCCACTCAGTTTAGCTGCTGATATTTTCTGAATGTTGAAGTTCACATGTAATCATTGTCTGTTCCTAAAAGACATTCCTTTGTGGAAAATAATATTGGGTTATGAAAAGCAGATCCCTATCAAAATAAAAATAAATATAAAGCAAAAAGAAAATGTGCCTAGGAATGTCCTCAGCAAGATTCCGATCAGCATTCCTCAAACATTTTAGATAACCACATACTCGGATTGCAAAAAAAAAAAAAAAAGTGATATCTGTTTGTTTCAGGAGATATCGGTGTGCTTTCAGAGCCGAGGCTACAGAGGTACGAGCAGAAAGTTATAACTCCAGCAGGGTAACCAGAGAAAAATGATTTCCTGGTTAGATTTGAGATTTGGCTGCACTGTCGCAGTATCTGCTTGTTGTCACAGTAGTAATAATAATAATAATGGATTGGATTTATATAGCGCTTTTCAAGGCACCCAAAGCGCTTTACAATACCACTATTCATTCACTCTCACATTCATACACTGGTGGAGGCAGCTACAGTTGTAGCCACAGCTGCCCTGGGGCAGACTGACAGAAGCGAGGCTGCCATATCGCACCATCGGCCCCTCTGGCCAACACCAGTAGGGTAAAGTGTCTTGCCCAAGGACACAATGACCAGGACAGAGAGCCCAGGGATCGAACCAGCGACCTTCCGGTTACAGATGCGATTCCCAACCCCCTGAGCCACGGTCGCCCCAGTAAACATCCATCGTGTCAGCTGGATTTTGTGCGTTCAGTACAGCCCGTGAAACTGAAATCACTGAGATGCACAAATGATTTGGTTATCAGAGAAGGAGACACTAAACCTGTCAGACATCAGTTTGAGTGCCTTGATGATAGAAAGTCTTTCTAATGCAGATTCATCCATGAGAGCCTTGTAAGACCAGGATGAGCAAAGCAAAACTGAGGTTTGGGGTTTTTTTTCTCGAGATATGGCTGTTAGAACCAGCTAAAATGTTCTGTGTTACTTGCCTATAGTTGTTTAATTCATTAGGGCTGCACGATTTTGCATAAAATGAGAATCACGATTTTTTGGCTTAGAATTGAGATCACGATTCTCTCACGATTTTCTTTTCCAGTATAAATATTTATTGCACTTATTAACTGCACATCAACTTCGTAACAGTTGAGACTGAACATAAAAACAATAAATAAACATAAAAATAACAAATGTCTCACGTTTTGTTGTTGCCGCAAAATGTTGTACTGCTTGAAATTCCGTCTCCACCGTTGCTCGACGCTGTGTGTATAGAGCAGGTAGTGCAACAATAGAAAAATAGTTGCGGGACGGCACTGTGTAGCGTTTGTCTAGGGTGTTGATCATTTTCCTAAATCCCTCGTTTTGCACAGTGTTGATGGGAGCCATATCTTTGGTCAGGTGATAAGTAATAGCCTCCGTAATTTCTTTGTGCCTGCGGGAGTTCGACGGGTATAGGGAAGCGCTGTATAAGGTTCCCGTTATTGATGTTTGGGTGGTTGACTGGGACGGATTTTCTCCTGTCACTTTCTCGTCATCCCTGATGTGCTCTCCGTTGTTTTTTTTAGCAGCCAGCTTCTGTATCACATGGTATAAGGCTCCGCCCTTGTTATTTGTTGAGCAGGAAGAGTGAGCGCTTGTTTTCATGCAGATTACGTCCCGGATCAAAATGCGGTACAATCGTCGTCGTCTTTTTTTCTTTCTTTTTTTTTTCTTTTTTAAATCATTGTCATTTGGAAATTAGATCGCACATAAGTATGAATTGAGATTGCGATTTTCTAACGATTAATCGTGCAGCCCTATAATTCATTGTATTGTTGTGGCAGACACCCCTCCTGGTCAGTTCTTGAGAAAGGCTTCTTTTCATTGGCCTCTGTTAAATCCACAATCAAATTTAGGGACCTTCTCCTCACAAGGTTTTGAATAATTAGGCCCCATCTTATCTAAAAGATTTCGTAGTACCATATCACCCGAATAGAGCACGTCGCTCTCAGAGTGCAGGCTTACTTGAAGCTCCTAGGGTATTTAAAGGTAGGATTGAAGGCAGAGCCTTCAGCTTTCAGGCCCCTCTTCTGTGGAACCAGCTCCCAGCTTGGATTAAGGAGACAGACACCCCCTCTACTTTTCAGATCAGGCTTAAAACTTTTCTTTCTTAAAGCATAAATTTACAGCTGGATCAGGTGACCCTGAATCCTCCCATAGTTACGCTGCAATGATACACTGAGTATTCCTTACTCACCTTTTTCCACTCTCTCTGTTTATACATTACTCTGCATGTAATCATTAGTTATTGTTAATCTCTTACACACTTCCTGCTTTACTGAGGCCTAAAGCCAGATCTGTACCTCTGTCAGATCTCCTGTGGATGGTGGCATGTTGGGGCACCTACCTGTAAACAGCAGATATACAGGATACAAGGCTGTGGTATATGAGTGGCTAAAAATCACTGCAAAATAGAGTTTCCGGGAGAAAATGCAGTGTGTAGTAATAAAAAATGCAGCTTCACTTAGTTTTCCTTGTGATATGTGGTGAAATGTGGCTGCCCTACTGTATTGGGTAGGTATGGCAATGTTTTGCAATGTAAAACAAATCAAATCAAATAAAACATGTCTGCTACTGTTGGATGATTGTCGGTTATGCTACCACTGAGCGATGACATCAGTGCTTAAAGATGCTCATCTACGTTGTCCTAAGCCGTCATTATACACCTGCACCTACATCATGTGTCCATGATCCAATATCATTAAAAGTCTGCTGAGCCCATCGTAACGTTTAGTGTAAGGATAGGAGAAGGAAAGGTCAGGAAATGAAATAGTCCAAGGTCTACATGTAACATAGTAACACAACATGTAGACGTTGTAATAGATTATAAGAAGTGTGAGTGGGCTGACGTCCAGGTGAAGGACTGCGTCTTTTTCTCTAGCTTTCATTTCACTCGTAGGAAGCAAAGTATTTTGCTTGATGTTAAGAAAACTTAGACAAGTTTCGGATGTCTGTATCTGTATGTTGTTCAAATTCAGTCTGTTCCCTGACAGTACAATTTTTCAACACATGAAATTTTATATCTGTGTTTTTTGTTCTGCTCTATCGTCCATCTGTCTTCTATGACTGCTTAGTATTTTCTACATGACGTTCGCTTGAATTGTGACTTATTTGTCGGTGAAATCAGAGGAACAGTAAAACTCAAGTTATTGTCTAAAAGTTACAAAGTTCAGCTAGGCAGACTTTAAGTTCTAGCATATAATACATTATATGGTTATGTTTTTGCTTTTGCACTTGTTTTTCATCATTATAATATCACCTATAGGTCTGGGTGATTACTTGGGTTTTGGACCCAGATCACTTCGCAAGGCTCCTGACTACGGTAGCCGTAATGCTCCAACAATCCATCAAGCCGTGCGGCTTTGTAGCTTACCAAAGTTGTACTAAAACATTTTTGACAGATTTCTGCACGCCATGTACCACATAAAATCGGTTCGAGGTCAGTAAACACAACCAGAATTCATACATAAGGCACACTGTCGATTTTTGAGAAAATTAAAGGATTTTGCGCCTTGTAGTGTGGAAAATATGTTATACAGAAGAATAGAATATATCGCGATATATATCGTTACCGCACATGCTTCAAGTTATACCTCCATATGGATTTTAGGCCATATCGCCCAGCCCTATGAAAAACATAGATCCAGTTTATGACCTGGTGATGGCCCGATAAGTATGTGTTTAGATTATTGTCTCATTGCTTCACTTGTGGTTTTCGGCACGTAGCTGGAGGCTGTATGTTTTGTGAGTTACAGGACTCGCGTTGAATTCTTATGACATGACTGCAACTGTAAAAATGCCTCTGGTTAGTTAGCACTAAAGGTATTTTTATCACCAATAAATTTTATGGTGGTGAATGGCAGTCACTCTGCAGCTCGCTGTAGGTCAGTGTTCATGGTCACTGTAGTTTTTTTTCTTTTCTATTTTTTTCTGGCAGTTTTGTTTTTGGATGGTTTTTGCATTGTGTACGAGCCATATTTAAAACATGAAGAGGGAAGCTCAGACCTGTCAGTTTAATGACTGATCATGAAGACCCCATTAGCCCCCTGACAGGTTGAACACTAATGAGAAGCTTCCTTTAGGCAAATTTGTAGCAGCACACTGTAATGAAAGGGTATTTGCTGCTTTTCTAGTATAACCAGCGTTGTTCTTGGGCTTTGATTATGTTAAGGATTTCAGCAGCAAGTGTGACTGAACGCGTAAAGCTTATTTATTAAATCTGTATCTGACTTTAACATTAATCTTGATGTTTAAAGGTTTTTTTTTCATTCACAATGATATGAATTTGTGTCCCAACTTTTTATTGTTATATTCATAAATCCCTCCTTAAAAAAAAAACCTATCAACTTTTATATTCTCAGAGTTCAGGTTTTTGAGCTTGGGAATGAATTTAATTGTTAAGAGAAATTAGTAGTAACATAGTACTCCATATTTCCTGGCGTCCTGATCACACGCAGATTTTTTTTTCTCTCTTCCCAGGGCTTGCATGTTCAATAATGGTGAAATGTAGGATCCTCCCTTACCCTTTAAGTAGTGTTATTTTACAAAATAGAGAGCGGGATTGGGAGGTGTTGTTGATGGCAAAAGTACTGTGGGACAGTGGAGGCACATGCAGCAGGAATGTTTTGTTGGGAAGTTGAAACGACTCTGGTTTCAAAGTTGTTTTTAACAAAAGGAGGGTGTGGATGGGAGAAGGGAACGTGATGGTTCCAAACCTTTAGGCAGTGATCGCTATCAGCTTCTTTAGATGTTTCTCTGCTCAGGGATAAAAATGGTGATTGTGATAAAGTCTCACAATGAGCTCGGTGCAGATTTGACTTTCCTGCTTCTTTGTTTCGAGGCTTTGTTTGAAATTTCTTTCTTTTTTTCTTTTTCTTTTTTTGGAAGGTCAGTTAGGTGATAACAAAGGTTTTGTATATTTTATTGTGTAGTTAAAGAAATCAGTGTTACGTGCTTGCTTTGCTGGACTGCAACACTGTCTATCTCACTGAGTGACAAAGGCCTCAAATACATTAAGAAAACTACAAATTTGGCTAACAAAAATAAAAATAACAATAAAATAAATTGAGAGTATGCTTTTTTTTTTTTTTTAAACAGCCACGCACTTTTCGTGTAGCTCAAGCCAGGGTGACTAAAGGAAAGCCTTGAGTCAACATGATCTATCAAAGAGCTGTCTTAATAAAACCCTCGTGGTTTCAAAGATGCTGTGGAAGGATTATTTGTTACCCGCAGCTGCTTTTAAGTCTAGGCACTTATCTTAGTATCTTGGTACTGACCTTTTCAGAAATGGTACCGGCTAATTACTCATTAGAATTGAGCCTGTGTGAAACCAAATTTGCTCTTTTTTCCCACCTGCCTGGTGTCACATGCTGAGGTTTGTCAAGCCTGCGGTTACTGTCACTCCTTGGCGATCTCTGTAAAGATCTGCTGCTGTGTTTTTACCCTCTGCAGAGTGCATTGCGGGGCATTGAGGGAAGTGAAGTATATTCTGTCTGCAAGTGGGTGTTTTGTCTGGCTGTGCCTCGGTCTGCAAGGCAGGACAAATAAACAGAGAATTTATAACATGCCTGTCACTAAGCCAGGTCCAGCTTTTTAGTACATATTAGACTTTGTTCACGTAGAGACAAAATGCTTGCTGAAACAGAACCCTGCTTTTCTAAACGGCTGTGTTAGAGGAAGATGAGATGTCTGTTTATTTGTACTGATAAACTGTTGCCTTTGTGGGGAGCTTGTATGTTTTACAGCCTCCTAAACCCCCCAGGAATTTCTTTCTACCCACTGAGCGTTCTTAAACTACCTACTTATGAAGCTCCTTTATCAAGTTTAGGCTGCAACTTGGAGACACCCAGCAGGCGTTCTTAACCTCTGCTGGAGGGGGCGAGATTTGATTAAAATCCTCTTATCCACCCTGCTTAATTTTCACAGTGTGTGTGGTGTTTACTTTTTGGGGTTCAGTTTGGATGGACTGAGTGTTTCATTTGAGCTAATCCTTGGTCAGACTGTAAGGCTGTTTAAATCTCATGAGGAGTGCCTGTCTGACTAAATGCTGTGTATGCTTGCCTGTTAGATAGCAGGCTTTGCTTCATTATGAAGCTCTCATACCAGTAATCAGGACCTAGTGTTTTGTTGTTTTTAATTTTCCATTTTGCTATAGCTGTGCGCGGTTGGAATAGTGCTGTGCTGGGTAATTTATTCAGACATGCTGCCTCTTAGTATTATTTTATGAGGAATATTTATGTACCAGTGCACAAGACATCAAAGCCCCGTCTTATTCCCCCATTAACAGTAATAGTAATTGACTGCGTTGACCAAAGGAGACAAACTGTGAAACAGACTCATCGCATGTTTGCTTTAGGCTGGATGTTGTATCGGCTGTATAGTCAGTGGCAACACAGTGATCTGTTGTTTCAGGATTAACGTCTGGCTCCATAAGAGCGGCTGTGAGGTCATCCCAGCAGTGTTACCCATCGGCGTTCCCATGCTGTGCTCCCTCCCACTGCTTACATGGAGCAGAGAGCTCATCCTGTATAGCATCAACCAGGGAACATAAATTTGTTTCTGGTGGTTAAGTGCATGTGTCTTTTTATTGTTGTTGTTGTTGTACAATGTTTGTCATGTGTGAGCTTTGCATTCAGTCGGTTTGTTTATGTGTAACATGAACTGTGAGTGTGTGTCAGGGCAGCGATGGGGAGGTTGGCATGTGAGAAGGGGCTTAGTTTATTGACTGACTTTGGGTGGGCTTCAGCTGACGTCAGAATGTACGTACACACACACACACACACACACACACACACACACACACACACACACACACACACACACACACACACACACACACACACACACAGTCAGTCAATCAGTCATGCTGAGCAACAGAGGGACAAAGATTCTGCTGATGAAGGACAAACTGCTGTTCAGCAGCACGGACTAAGCCCTATCAAGCTGTGCTCTCTCTGTTTGTATGTTTCTGTCTGTCTGCAGATTAGATACGTGCCTCTGCCGTATGAAAAATGTGGAGTCACTAACATAGTTGGACGGTTTTGTTACTTTTTCAAAAAATCACTGTTCCCTTTGTCGTCACGAACAAACAAGATAGTGAGAGAAACGAAGCGGTGCAGCCAATTAGTGCCTTTCGCTTCAACACCACTGCTGTGTTCAGCTACAGGTGGTCACTGGAGATCTAGACAAGTCTGCTTTTTATGACATTATACAGTCATTTTATTATTTTTAAAATTATACAAATGCCTTGTTAAGATGTGTGAAGTTCATTCACCAAGCAGTATGTATTATTTGTGCAACAGCCACTAAAAGGTTATAGACTAGATGGAATACCTGCTAGGACTGGACGATATATCGAGTTTTTTAATAATATCAATATATTTTTATACGAGATATAAGATGTGACAATATCGTTTATATCGATATAGTATATGTTACGTTATAATTATACTTGTGGAGCTGTAAGTTTGCCTCTCGTTTGTCCACTTTTGTCTCTATGCAGCGTTACTGGGCCTCGCCTCTCCTTCACTGAACACAATTCCCCCTCCCCCATAGTTTCACCTGCAGGCAACGACAAGATGGACACGGCAAATCTCCTCTAACGAGTTATTGCGGATCGCCCCGTGCGTGGGGCTGGACGGCGTCAACGTGTTAACGAGCTAACCGCGCTAACGACATGCAGCCCACAGGGGGTGACTTTGGGTGGGCTTACTCAATTTATTTTTGAGTAATTTCTTCATGTACATCTACGCTGTATGTTAATAAAAGTGCCTGTGTGACATCTGGGACACAGCTTTGACTAAGAACTCTCTTTTTGTTCTTACCTTATGGTAAATATCGAGATATATATCGTATATCGCCATCCAGCTAAAAAATATCGAGATATGAATTTTGGGTCATATCGCCCAGTCCTAATACCTGCCACACAGAGCATGCTGTCTTTTGCTGTATATCTCTTTATGGTGGCGTGTTTTTGTGCGTGTTGATGGAAACCTGGTGCAGCAGAGTTAACTGATGCTCTATTTGTGGCGTGAATGTGCATCTGCTGTGTTTTGAGATGTGGAAATAGACTTTTCTTGGAAGAAGGTGATCATAGGAAAGAATATGTGTGCATTGGACAATGTCAGAGGGGCAAGCCAGTGCCTGCTTTGTAACAGGCATGAGTCAGGTGTTCTCCAGAATTAAATTTTTTCTGATAGTTTTAGTCATTGTAGTAATTGTTAAATTATTGTTTATTGGATATTATTTTGTTACATACATTTATGTTACTGTTTTTGTTTGTCAGAGGTCTTTAGGTGCAAGACTAGGGAGATTTTATGAAGTATGTTTACTGATGTTTTGGTGTGTTGCATGATAATCCGATTGTTAAGTGATGACATGACGAATCCGACTTCCGGGCCTAAAGTAGTCTGCGTTTAATATGGCTTTTGTGTTGTTAACATGTTTAATGTTATGTATTTTCTTCTATTTAATCTCAAAAAGCTCCTAAAACAGTCAGTGATCACTGTTGACCTCCCTCGGCTTTTATTACCGCTAATCATTTATTTAAGCTCAGTTTTTAAAACCTTAGGATGTAACTACAGCCCAGCCCATGCAGCAGTATATGAATGACTAACCGTATTGTGGATGGATTATCTCAGTTGTTCTCCTGGCTGAAGTTTGGTCCTTTTACAGCATCCTGCCATGCGATTACATTTGTTCCTGACCACCGAGAACACTCACGTTAACTTTTATCGAGTGGGGAAAAAAGTTAGCTTGTTTATATTATGCTAACATAGCTGTGTCGCTAGCGGTCACGTAGCACATCATTATATACCAGCTAGCCCAACTTCAGTAACCCTACAAACGTCACTGCTGTTTAGTTTTCTGTCTTCATTTATGTTGGAAGTGATAACAGAGCTGTACGTTTTAATTTGTTTCCAAAACCCCGCAGTCAGGACATGCTATATTGTATTTAGATAGAAGCTAGCGAGCTAACTTCCTGCTAACTTCTAACTCCATTAAATGTCATAAATTCCGTTTTCATGGATGCCTGGATGTTAAACTCAATTGTTACACCTGGTAGAGCAGAACACAGATCATTTTATTAAAGATGAAAGACTTTAGACAGTTTTTCAACTCTCAGTAATGCCATAGTGATCGTTTGATATATGGACCTGCAGCGGAGTTTAGGCCCAGACACGGCTAGTGACGTCAGACTGAACAACCGGATAATATATATGGAAAATTAGTGAGCTCGTATTTACAGTAAATATACCACATGTAAGTGCATTTCAGTTGTAGTATTTCAAGTTTTACACCAAAGTTTGTGTGTGTGTGTTCATGTGAGAGTGAGTGACTGAGGGAGTGAGAGAGAGACAGAGAGAGAGAACCGACCAAACAAGTGTCAACATAGTATTTCTGCCCAAGTACCAGCATGCCCAAAGCGTTTCTTGCTTAACCACATACCGCCATTAGAGACCAAAGAATCCTGTGGTTTTTACTATGCTATTCTACACATACAGTTACACAAAGGATGGAGTGGCGTGGGATCGCGTTAACAGTCCATTAAAATTTTGGATTAAATCCACCAAAGTCAACTTAATGAGTTTAAGTGGGATTTATATTATTAGCATAAAGGTAGTACAGTGTAAAGATTTCAAATATGACACATTTGACCTCTGACCTCTCAGGTCATTTGATTGATCTGAAGGTGATAATAACGTGTTAATAATGATGTATAGAGCGATTTAAAGCAATGTTTCTTACTGCCATTGTTGCGCTTTTGCCATTCAGGGAATTGTATACGGGGATTTTAAATATCAGATATTTGAGATATTATTTTATTATGACTTTGTTATGTACATTAGAGTACCAAATTATTACAATTTAAATACATAAAAATTTGAATATCATAACACTTTTATTGACCCATGTACTAAAGTCATATAAATATAAAAGAATAAAAAAATAATTGTACTTAAATCATTTCAAGTATATCAGAATGGGTTTATACAAGGCAAATAACAAAAGCCTGCTCTTTGTACTTGTTTTTACTGAACTGCAAATGTTTTAAAGTACGTTTAAAAATACCAAATAACAAAAAAAAATGAGTATGTACAAAATCTCTTAAAATTAAATACTACCCAGAGAATGAGCTTCCTCGTGGAGGTTTGTGCTCTTCGGGTGCTGCTTGTTCATAATGCTTCCTTCAGCAAAATAACACTAACCTGCTGCTGTCCCACAGATCCTCCTGTGTGTTTTTCCTTCAGGGGCTGAAAATGTAAATTTTAGGAACATTTTTAAAATATACTACCTCTTTAAGGAAGTCAATACTTTTTTAATTTGCTGTAGTGTTTCTGCATTAGTGACCCAAGTATTCCCTCACTAGCAGCCCACCTCACTGGTACTGCAGTGAGGTGGGCTGCACCCTTTCTTTTTCTTGCATGGAGCTGGAGCTGCAGAGTTGTGGTGGGATATTGTCAGTGGCAAGTGGCAGTGACTTTCTTATAGAACGTGGCTTACTGGTTTGTCATTAGACTGCCTTTCCAGGTGAGTTGGCAGGGGCAAGGGCCACTGGGTTTAGGGAATGAGGAAGGTGATCCCGGGCCTGGCAGCAGGTCACGGAAGTTGAGGGAAAATAGCTGGGAAACGTTTTGTCCTCTGGGTCAAGTGTCATCTAAAATGGTTTGACCTAATAATTGGGTTGACTAGTCTCCATTTTGGGCAGCACAAGTAAGAATATCTTTGGAGGATCACCAGGAAACTCCCAGAAAGCCACTTTACCGTATGGGCTTTATTTTAGTTCCCACATGGTTAACTTTACGTAAGTGTCTTAAACCTTCACACTTTATGCAGATTAACAGCTCACTTTACTGCACGCTAACAGATATTCAGAGCTTCACACATTTTTGTATCCTGATCTGTTTCAACAGTCACTGCAGAGTTGGCATCATGTTTCATTTTGTGTGTGTCATAGTGCAAAGGCTGCATTCTCATGCAGTTGGTAAATTTGTGCTTAATCTAAGTCAGTATTTCCTTTTACTTTCTGTTGTTTCTTGAGCACTGAATGCTCAATAGATTCACAGCTGCTGAGAACAATAACCCATGACAGTGATCTTATATAAGCACCTGGCACTGGCTGCGTAATGGTAGTTTGTACTAATGATTGCTAGAATTTTCTCATACATACTTGTATCTGTAATACATTTTCTGTTATTTGGAGAATTACTTGTAAGATACAATTGCTTTGGATTCTCTTTAGGTTACCATTGTGTTATTAATGCTTTTGATGCTTATCACCTATCCTCTTGGTCAGAGCATGCAGATATACATTGACTTGTTATTTTTCTGCTGACCACCAGAGGGCGTTTCTGCCTGTTCTTATGCATCCAGACCTGGACGAATGACTCTGTGCTTAGCAGCTATCCAGACATGCTTCATATACATTCCGACAACCAGTGCCTCGTTTTCTCCAGACACCTGGCTTGAACCATCAGTGTCGGCCCAAATGCGCGAGGGGCTTTTACTGTGAAGCATCAGCTTACCTGTTCCAAAATGACAGATTGACTACAAGCATGCTGCATCTTGTCACTTTCACACCTCCACCCCTCTCCTGTCCTTGTGTGTTTGGCTAACACACTCCCAATCTTTCTCTCCTGCACCCTTTCTGTTTCTGGCCCTCAGGGGTTTCAGTTACACCCTACATGCTCAGACAGTTGCACAGCTCACCGCGTTACGCACAGGTCTGTGGTCACAGATTAAAGGGATGTGTGCGATGGTATGGGCGCTGGTGTAAAAACACTCCCGCCTCAAACTGCAATGCCTGAAAAGGTATGCCGGAGAGCTGCATCTATTCATCAGTAACAGAGAAGATTATTATAAAGTGTCCCACTGAGTTACTAACAGGATTTCCCATCTTTCCTTCATGTTCACCTGACTGTTCATGAAAACTGCTCCGTGTTCCTGCATTGTTTGTTTACGTGCCACTTCGAGAGATTTCTGTGGCACAGTTTCTGATATTTAAGCTCTTGAGGGTCTCGTTTACACTGACCCAGCTAGAGTTTTGGCTTTTTAACTGCCACAGCATATCGCACCAATAAATCAAATTGTCATTGAGATATTCACAAAGCATGCAGCTATTTTAATGCCACAAACAGGTATCTCTAGGGATAAATGATAAAAATAGTAGCAGAAGATTGGTGTCCTGTTTGGACATGTTGCTAAACCAAAAGTACAGATTTTATGTTAGTCATGCAATATATTGGTCATCATCTTCAGGAAGCTCTACTTTGTTTGAACACATGTCATTTAGTTACTGTAACGTGTGTTTATCTTAAATATCAAAGAAATGCAGCAGTGCATCATTTTCTCAGTTTTGCTATGTAAAGCAAAATTCAAAGCATGCTCTAGTGGTTGTTGTCCGATTGATTGGACCAGTACGCACCATTTAGCCTATGTTATTCTTACTTGTTTATTCTCTATGAGGTTGCAGGGGCTTGTAAGGTCCTCTTAAGGTTTCAAACAAAAATGCACAGCTCACACACAGAGCTGCAAATATGCTGCCAGTTGCCGGTGGATGTTGTTGAACTGATGGTGGCTGGTTAAAAACTTAAAGTGTGTCAAGAAAATATTCCCCACTCCACCATCACCAACTGTTTATACAAAGCTGGATGGATTTGTGCTTTTGTGTCGTTTACTCCAAATTCTGACTGTACCATCCAAATGCTGTGGCAGACCTCGAGGCTCATCAGACCATGCAACAGTTTTCCAGTCTGCTTTTGCCCAATTATTAGTGAGTTTGTGCAAATTGTAGCCTCAGTTCTTGTTCTTAGCTGACAAGTAACCCAGTGTGGTCTTCTGCTGCTGTAGACTCCCTGCTTCAATGTTTGGTGTGTGTTAGGGGTGAGCAGTATAATCTTATAATTATATCACAATATATCAAGAATATTTGTGAACACAATATTTCTGATGATAAAGGGAAAACCCCCCAGAACATTTTGTTGATGTTTGCAGGCAGCAGCATTCGGAAGTGTACGTTAATGAACAGGATTTTTCAACTGAGCTACTGTCACTGATGATATACTTCCTAGATTGAAATGTGACTCTATTGAAACAAGGTTCCAGCAGTACAGCAGCAGAGCAAGATTAAGTCAAATATAAGCACAAAAGTAGCCTATGTAGTGTTTTCCTTGGAAATTGTATGTGAAAATAATTCCCAATACTTCACTTTAACAAGACCTAAAGTATCACAACCTTGTACCTCATCAGGATATGCTCAAGAATGTCATATAGTAAAGCTAAAAAACTACCTGGGATGTTGTATCTTCCTCAGTGGAGTCATTTGGGCTGCACATCTACGGCTGCTAGCACCTCTTAATTCACAGACTGTTTGCACTCAGCGGTGTGTCTTTTCCACAAAATATACAAGCAAACAGCTGGAGCTGTTTTCTTGTATATTTTGCAAAAGTTGCACTTTGTTGGAGGTTTTATAAGAAACTTCATATATAGGTACTAGATCATCATTGGAGGTTGACACGCAGCTCTTATGCTCTGACATGCCTGGGCTAGTCTCACTGTTACACACAGCAGGGAACGTAAATGAATGATATCACAACTTGACATTTTTATATCACATAAAAATGCATACAGTATTGTCACAGAGGGTATGATACAGCACAGTCTCTTCTGCATGCCTCCGTGGTTATTTGAGTTACTGTTGCCTTTCTATTAACTTGAAGGAGTCTGGCCTTTCTCCTCTGACCTCTGGCATCAGCAAGGCATTTTCCTGCAGAAAACTGTGGCTCGCTGAATATTTTCTCTTCTTCAGACCATTCTCTGTAAACCCTAGAGATGGCTGTGTGGGAAAATCCCAGTAGATCAGCAATTTCTGAAAAATCCTCTGGCAAAAACAACCATGCCATTTTCAGAGTCACTTCAAACATCTGCTCTATTCTGATGCTCTTTATGACCTTAAGTTAGTCATCTTGACCATCTCTGTATGCCTAAATGCACCGAGTTTGATTGGCTGATTTAGATATTTGCATTAATGCAGAGTTGAACAGGTTTATGTAACAAAGCAGCCAGTGAGTGTATATGTCTCTAAACTCTTACTCATGTCCTCTTTAAGCTACATTTCGACTGCATTATTATATCTTATTCTGAAGCCTCAGTTTAGCTTCAGATGAATTTTGGAACATTTCTCCATTTGAGCTCACATGAACCCCTGTGAGGAAGATCAATGCATCCATTGAGTTCACCCATGTGCTGCATTACACGTCTGACTTCTGAAGACTTCTGAAAATCTGAAGCTTGAGATAAAGCTCTAAATGGGAAAAAGATTCTGCCTGTATTTACAGAGACACATTTCCTATAAATTGTCAAAGGGTTATATTTCATGGCTTAATGTCTGTGTCTTCGCAGATGACTTTTATAATCAAGAGGATCCCCGTAGTGGATATCATAAAACTAGATCTGTAACTGCAGTTTGACGTTGGACACAACTATCACTTACCATATTGGTGTAAAGCTTTATGTTGTGATCCTGACTTCAGTCTCTTATCAGATGACCGCTTAGATATTTCTTGCTGGTGATTTCATCTGTGAGGATATTGGAGACCTATTAGTCTCGCCAGCAGCTGAGAGAGGCAGGAAACCGAGGTGTTGGAGAAGTGACTGAACATCTGAGCTGAAGATGGCGAGAGTCTCTAAGTGGCATATTACCAGGCAGCCAGAATAATTTGTGCAGACAGGTAGAACGGTCTAACCTGTCTGATCCAATGTCAGGTGACGTCTTGTCCTCGAGGTCACTGTGTTAAAATAGAAGCTTTAGCAGAATATTGAGTCAGTAACGTCTTGTATGCAGGTTTAATACAGACACTGTAAAGCTGGCTGCTCCATGCCTATTAAGGTTTTCTGTTCAGGACTAATTAAAAAAATTACAGAGATAATTTTTTTAACTTCTGTGTACATCTCTTGAAGTCTCACTGTGGCTCCAGTTACAGCAATGCTAATGAGCCCTGCCTTTGTGGAGATTACAGTATCACAAGTGTTCAAGTCATGTGTGTGGATGGGCTTTTTAATGGTGTAGATATTCAGCCCAGCAGATAAACATGACCACTTTTTTTACTAAATGACATGGCTTTGGGTACCAATTAGGAATACATTTATTCAATATTTGGATAAATGGGATGTTGGGATGTTGGTCCGATCCAAAATGATCCAAAATGATCCAAAGCTGGACTTTTTTTTTTTTTTTTACAGTCAGCCTATGGCAGTTGCATCCAGTCTGTTTCCTATAATACAGGAGTGATAAATGAGCATATCTGCTGCTGTCTGCACAGAAATTCACATTTAACAGAACCAGCTGGCAGCCAGTTGAGTCTCTTCGAGTTGTGCTCACTGACATAGACTGATGGCAATGTGTTGGCATGTCTGCATGTATAAATTCGACAGCAGTAGTTTGCAAACGTGTACCCCCCTCGCATGAGCCAAGGTGTGAAAAAGGTTGTGGGTCATTATCAGAGGTTTCAGGTGAAACAATAAGACAAGGTCTCACCCTGTGTTAAGGCCCCTGGGATGGGATCTCAAGCTCAAAGAATCTATAGATAAACCTCAATCTGCTGCTTTATGTAGTAGATTCAAAGAACCACTACTGTCAGGATTTACAAAAGAGGTGCGGGGAAAATGTAATCATGTAAAGCAGCGGTCCCCAACCCCTGGGCTGCGAGAGTTGAGGCTGTGAAATTTATGGTTTTCAGGGTTTATGTTATTTTTTTTTTTATCGTTAACTCTGTTTCCCTGGGTCTTTTCCAGTGTGTTATTAATAAATCTTCTTTTTTTTGGTATCGGTACTGGTTTTATTTTGTTGTATTTATCCGCGACACCTTAAATATTGTTGGACATAAATCGGTCCGTGGCGCAAAAAAGGTTGGGGACCGCTGATGTAAAGCCATGGACTCAGTTATTTCTGCAGCTGGTCTTACTGCATATTTATTTGTAGGAGTTTCCCCTTCAAAACGTCAAACTTTAGGGAGGAGAGTATTTAAAGGATACAACTGTTTATTATTTAGTACTGAAGAAAAAGGTCCTAACTCTTTTCCACACAACTGCGATTAAGCAATTTAAAATGAATCACAGATGCCATTCAAGCTGCTCCTCGGATGTCAGATTAGTCATGCGGTCATCCAAACAGCTTGTTTGCAACCCGTTAATTTCAATAAATGTCAAGTAAATGCCAGGTCATTTCAAAGATGACCTAGCATTCAGGGCAGGTCCAGTGTCATGGAAAAGCAGAGGTGTTTCCAGAACACGCAGTTCTTTGTGGGTAGATTGTTTTATCTCACTGGCAAAAGCAATGGATTAGTCCTGGAGGGAAACTCCCACGTGAAGCTTTTATCCTCAAGAAAATAACTGGTGATTTTCTGACTATCGGTAATTTAGTTGGATGACTCTGCTGCATTTACTTCAAACAGTGCTCAGACTGCTATAAACAAAAGTGCGATATCTCTAAATTAGCCAAAACATTACTTTTTTTGTTCTGTTAAAGTATAGGGAGTATTTCCCCTGATCCTGGTAAATATGTGTCAGCAATGTACAATTTGAGATATGAAAGTAAAACAGGAAGATACATTGATATCATGTTGGCGTCATTAAATGTAACTAGATATTGTCATCTGTTGCAATCATCATCCTTTAGCTCGTAAAGGAAACTCATTCACGTTTAAAACCTTTGACTGCTCAAGAAAGTGGGAATCATATCTGGAACACTTTTCTTAGTTTCCCGTTTGCTGTTCTGTTCAGTTTGCAGATAGTTTAAGTCACATACGTTACAACAACAAGCACAGATGATCTATTTCTCCTCACAACATCAAGTTATTATATGTCGATCAGCTCCCCTTGAAAGACAGGGACTACTGCGGTGGCACCTCTTGCTTGCTAACAGCCCTAATATTAACTAGTACATAAACAGATTCCCAAACAAATACACACAGCAGCAAAGCAGTGTGAGATATTTACGTGACCGACGTATGTGATGGCTAGGTGCCATTTTGGCGGCTTTGTCTCCATGCGAGGGCGAGCAGCTTTCGTAAGTTGACACCTACTCCTTATGATACGACATGTCATGCGGAGGAGGTCTTTCTGCATGTTTGTGGATATCAGTGTTGCTCTGTTAACGCCAGTCTGGCAGCGGGCAGTAACATGAGGAGCTGATGTAGTGTGTAAATTAAACGGGTCTCCTTGTATCCTGTCTTCCTCACCATAGATTGATGTCTGTGTGTCCCCCTTTTTTTTTTAAAAAAACTTCTTTTTTTCTGTGATGTTTTACTCAGTAAGTTAAAGTTGTGCTTTTAAAGTGTATCAGTGAAAGCGAGGAGGCAATATAGATGCAGGTTTTGGAGGGGTTGCAGTCACAGACGGTTGTAAAAAGGCTGTCGTCTAACCCTGCTGCCGCACTGCAAGGATCACGGGGCTTTGGAGCCACACCACCCCGTTTAGATGGATGGGTTAACAGCAGCTTTTACCCCGTAGTATCCTTTGAGGGTCAGTGCCAAGACCACTTCAAAATGTGCAAACCATAATCCCCCTCTGACATTAATATTTTCAGATGGGAGGCAAGCAGAGAGCATGGTGTGTGTGTGTGTGGGGGGGTGTCGATGTAAGCACGGTCTTTTTGGCTGGCCTTGTCGCATGCTGGCAGTGCTGATGGACATTAAAGCCATTACTCATGCTGGAGGCATGTCCAGAATGTATTCTTAGCCACTGTCTTCCTATCAGTCACTACAGAAAGGTTGGAGGGTCAAAAAATAAAGAGGTAACCAGTCTGCAGGGCTGTCTGCACCGCTGCTGTTTACCAGGGAGGGGGTGATATTTTAAACCTGTGAGAGTTCACATATTTACCCCACTGAGCCTGACTGACCTTGCCATTTGGTGGGGTGAAGAAGCTGGAGACCACTGATAGAGAAGAGAAGAGGCAGCGAGAGAAACCCTTCATTACTACTCGACAAGAAAGAGCGTTGAGTTTGTTTTTTCAGACAGAAAACAGCAGGAAGAGTACCAGAAGAAAGGGAGACTGAGTTGAGGAAAGGAGGCGACGGCACTTGAGGGAGGTGAACGGTAGCCAGGCTGAGCTGACTTCCCCCACCAGAGGAGGAGTTGCAGTTGCCGGCCAGGGCAGGTCCCAGGGCTGGCAGGGCTGGCCCTACTGCTTCTCCACCTCTGTTCTTTTCTCCTCAATCACTCCTCCTTCTCCTCCCTTTAACGATCAACTAAACTGCTGTGCAGTGATGAACTTGCCGGAAGCGCTCATGAGCAACAGAGGAATGCTTAGAAAAATCTTGCGAAATGAACTTTTTTGCCGCAAGTGAGAAAGATTCCTGAGGTTAAACCTCCCATAAGAGGACCTCCTCTGCATTACAGACTCTCACCCTTCTGTCTTCTCATCCTTTCTTTTTTGTTGTTGCACTCACTGGTTGAGTGCACTGAGAGACTGGGGGGATTTTTGTACTGTTTTTCTCTAGTTTTGCTTTTGTAAACCAGAAAAGTGGCAACTTTTTCAGTAGCACGGTGCAAGGACCAGCTCCACTCACCCAAGATGAGCCGCTGGCTGAAATGCACCTCCGTGCACTTTGTAGGTATTCATTGCCAATAATTTTACCTTGTCACCACCGTTATTGGAGCTCTGATTTCATGAACAGTGTGAATGTAGCCGAAAGCTGTGCTTTACAGAAGCAGCAGTGCAGTGGCAGAACTCTTAGATCAGCTCTCTGTGTACACATCGCCTGTTTTGAATCTTGGTTATGATTAAAATTTGCACTTGCTTGTTTTTGCTTTGTCTTTATTTTGACTTTCAGTGTAAAGAGCCACATTCTTATCAGGAGGTTTAAGAGTACTGTTTCCTTGCTTTGTAGCAACAACTCATGAAGCGTTTTAAATTCCTGGCACATTAAGGTCTATTCTTGTCTGTTATTATAGCAGAAAAGGAAAAATGACTCAGAAATGGACTTTGTTCTATGTGTGTTCGTGCCCGGCTTGCGTTTGGTAGTCAGCTAAAACTCCTGGGGACCAAATTATAGCTATTACTCTCAGCTGTTAAACTAAGTACAGCCTTGGTGAAATACATAACTGTTTGGTTAGAAATGTCTGATAGTTTGCTATCATCATTGACAGAACACAGACTGGAACAAGTATGATGATCGGCTGATGAAGGCAGTGGAGCGTGGCGAGGTGGACAAGGTGTCTGCTGTTCTCAACAAGAAGGGCATCATCCCCACTAAGCTTGACGTGGAAGGACGCTCTGCGTAAGTAAACACAGGCGCATGCAGACACACATGCATCCATGTGCAGTATGTTGACATGTATAGTCAGAGCTTTGAGCTTCAGCAGCACACACGCGTACCACACGAAGTGTAGTACAGTGAGATGACAGTGTACAGATCAGAAATCACTGAAACGTTTGAGTCCAGCATGGATTGGCAAAGATTTGTAAATCTAAAACCAGCAACAGCAATTCCAAACATTGTGGTGACCTCCCCACCGCGTGACATTCCTGACCTTTTTTTCCAGATAAAGCTTCTCTAAGATTCCTTCACAATTAGGTCACTCTCGCTCCAGAACGTCTTAAATAAGCACCACGTTACCCCTGCATGAACCTCCACAAATATAAACACAACAAAATGAAACGAGTGCAGTACATGATTCTGTCTCCATTTTTTTATATCCAGAAATTTCCCTTTTAGTTTCCCTTTGACCGGAGGTCAGTGTGGGAGCTGGTGTAAAGAATGTCCGTGGACACGAGGCTTGACCACATTGTCCGGAGGTGGTTTATGTAGTCCCTACAGGAAATGACTCTCTGCAAATTAAGATTAGATCCACTGTGATGCTTGCAACACCAAGTAATACATTTAGGCCCTGCTGCAGGCCATTACCACGATTTCTTGACATCTTGGAGGAGGAGCATGTTTTAAGTGAGAACCTGATATATTCAGAGGTTGTTGTTTTTTTTCCCTACTAACTCGATATGCACCCTGCAGTGTTAACAGGGCAGTAAGAAATAGAAGGAAAATAGGTCAGTCTGAAATGTGTATGAGGAATTCTCTGATGTTGCATCTCAGCCATCCAAAACCACAGATATGAACACATCTCCCAGACAGACCTTTAATGTAGTGCTATTATTAAAAATGGTTCAGCCTTGAAAAACAATACATTGACCTGTTTTGTTTTTTTGTTTGTTTTTTTTTTTTTAAATGAGGTGCTCTGTTTTCTTCCTAAATTTAAACAGATTCTGACACCAGTTTTTCGGGCGGGCAGGCGCCCTCGGTTTAATCCTAGATATATGAATGAGTCACTCGTCTCTGGCCCGTGCTGCGCGTTTATTTTGACAAAGCCTTTGTTAAACCATAAAACTCTGGAGCTCCAGATCCCAGACTGCAAAGGTGCAGAGTATTTTCAGCAGTGTGTGAAATTCTCTTGTGGCACCACCACATAGACCGATGTGCACATGCATGCGAATAAACACAATTATACACACATCCTGATAAATGCCTGGTCTCATAATAAGGTGCTAGAATTTGTCAGAACTAAATCCAGAACCACAGCCTGCAGAGGTTGTTGTTTCCAAACACAGTCATGCTTATCATTCGCTGTTCCCCTGTGGATCAGAACCAGTTAACTGTAAAATGAATGAATATTCGAGGGGGGGCCGGAAGAGGTCACGATTTTGCCACGTCTAACCAAAACAAAAGTGAACCGCAACTCAGCCAGGCCACTTATAGTTCACTGGGCCACACAGACACGCACACATGTGCATATGGTATTCTGGCCTTTGCAAAAGCCCACAAAGGAATGTTGAATGGTGATTCCTTATAATCATGGACCTCTGAGGGGAAACTAATTACAAGCTGTTACCCCCAATATATCATTTGGTGTGCCCTGGATTAGCCTCGTTGTGTAGAGCTAATGAATTCAGCCCTAAGTGTTTCTATCGCACCTTCCAGCTGAGTAAACAGTTTGCATCTCTGCTGTGGCTTTAGCTGGATCTCAGCGTGGTAAGCCCACCCATCACTAACGCTCATTCTGTGCAGACAAGGGCCTAGTAGCAAAAGTAGTTCTCATGACAGCATGAGCATACCACTAAAGACAGTCAGTCAGCTAAACCTCCAGCACAATCCTGGCACTGAGTGAATAGCTAATTTTGTGCTCAAGTGCTTTTGGGGGGTGCTTTTTTTTGTTTTTTTAATCTAACTATTGTAAGATCTGAATTTCATGTGTGTGTGATCTTGAGGCCAACTTGATGATAGATTTACAGGAAGTAACACTAAGCAGTCGCTGCCATTCTCTTTGTTATATATCAAATGTATTGCAATGTTCTCCTTGTCTGGCTACCAGGCAACGACGTTGACCTTCTCATTTTGATACGATGGATGTTGTGACTTACCACTGGCATTAGAGGACTTTCTTAAAACTAAGCGCAGCAGTGATTGACAGAGCTTTACAGAAACGAGTAGAGCAGCATGTTTTTGTGCACACATACCAATATTCACTTTCAGATAAGAGGGAGCTAAATGTAAGATATGAACATGGACTGTTGTATCCTCAGAGACGCACTTTGTCACACATGGTTCAGCTAGCGTCATACTAGGGTTTGATAGAAAACAGAAACAAGTGGACTCTTTTAAAAATAGCAGCCATATCCAGTAGACTGACAACCTGAAAGCTCCCCAAGGAGCAGATGTGAAAATGTAATGTGCTCTGTTAAAGCCAGAGCCATTAGTCTCCAAAAAAAAATCTTGTCTAACCATTTCACTGAGGTCTCCATGTATTTATAGCATCAGTCCTTTGCATTTGTTGAATATCATACTTTATTTAAGATGGATTTTTGGCATTTTTGCCTTTATTTTATTATTGTAGAGACAGGAAATGCCAGATTTTCAGGCTTGGCCATTTTGGCTTTGAGTTATATTTGCTGTCAAGACAGTCATCGCTCTCTATTCTTCAAAGTCATGGGGAAATGCACTCAATTAATTGCACTTATGTACCTTTAACTTTATTTCAAAGCATTCTTTGAGTTCCCTTATGGAAAGTGATGTAGGTTATGAACTTAGTGAGGGGTATCACCCCACTTGGATAGCTTTACTCTGCTTCCCGTCTGCTGTTTGGCCTGGAGAGCCCAAGACGCCACTGCTCCACAGAAGATCAGCATCTCCTGGTCATCAACACTGCTTTTAATACCCACGCCAGCGTTGAGGTGACAGCCGAGCTGTCTCCTTGGCAGATAACTTGGGGTTAGTGTATGAACGGGCTCATGTGTCCGGGTGGGTGTCAGACAGAGATTAGCTTACACACAAGTGCTCCGCAGTCTTGCATGGAGACTAGCAGCAGTGCTGCTGTGGGTTACATTGGACAAGCGCAGCTGGAACGTTTCCAGTTGAAGGTGATGATTAAATACATGTTGGCAAACACGTGCAGTGGGAAACGGCTTAACTAAGTAGGCAATTAACGAGGGAATATGTGCACTGTGTAGCAATATTGCATTAAACACTTTCGCTCCAACTTGCACTGAGTATGTTCAGTCGAGTCACATGGTTCTCATTGGTCGATAGATTTGATAATTTGGCTTGGGTATCCCAGTCACAACACTTGATTGATGCTGTAGATATCAATAAGCTTACTATTCATGTCTATTAACTATTAGCTATTACCATGCATTCAACATTTTTTGTCGGTAGACACGTTTTTTTTTTCTGCAAAATAAGCAAGTTTGTGTCGCTCCTAGTTGTCACTTAGACCTCACAAACCCTGAGGGCTCTCGTTATGTTTTGAGAATGCTGATCCTGCTGATAGCTTGGAGCCAGGCATCAGTTTGCAGCCCCTCTCTTGTCTCTCAGTTTTACCCTCTCCCCTGTCTCTTTACACCCTATCACGTTTTCACTTGCCCTTCTCAACTCTGTGCTCTCTGCTCTCTGCTACATACCTCTCACCCATGCCCTGTCAGTCTTTTCTGGCTTTTTTATTTCTTATTTATTAATTTTTAATTAATCTCCATCTCTCTCTTGTTTTCCAGGTTTCATTTGGCTGCAACACGAGGACACTTAGAAGTCCTCAATCTCATCCTGGGACACAATGTTGATGTGACTGCGAGTGACGCCGCTGGTAAGTTTGTTGCACCAAAAGCCTTGTGCGTGATTGCTTTGATTGCTAGCAGATCGTAGCAGTCACTCAGAGTTTGGATAGAAGACACTGACTTGTCTGCAAACGCTCTATGAAATGTAAAAAGCGCTATGGAAACTGGAAAAAGAGCATGATCACCTTCATAGCTCAGAACCATTTAGCATGCACACTCACAGACCCTTAAAGGCGCAATATATTTCTGCAGCTGTGAGTATATGTTGCTTGGACCTGAGCAGACCGTCATAAATTTTATCCACTGGTGACAGCAGTTCTCACTGCCGAGCGACTAAGGCAAAGAGTATGCAACCTTCAAAAGAGTGGTAATGCTAAATACTTTGAAGAACAAATGACATCATGCTGTTACTTTCCACAGACTGAAGAAAACGGCAATCCCATCCCTATAAAGGGCGTAACAAAGGTTTTAATACTAAAATTACAACTGCTATTATAGCAACAATGAAATTACTTCATAATCTAGTTTGACTGAAACAAATCTGTATGCTGTATTTACAGAAATATTGCATTTCTATTTAATATAATGAATTAATCTAACATCATTTGAAGTCCTCTAAACAGATTAAACGACACATGTACTGTAAACACTTGTAGTATGTGCATCAGATGGGGTAATTGCATGTTGTGGCGTGTTTCTCTAAATATGCATACATGCAAATCGTGGGTTGTAAATTAACTTTTTTTTGTTGTTGTTTTGAAATTGCTTTTGTCTCTTTCAGGTAAAAGTGCTCTCCATCTAGCTTCGAGAAATGGACACTCTCTGTGTGTGCAGAAACTCCTGCAGGTAAAGCGCAGCTGTCATTGTTAGAAAACGTATGCCAAAATGAAATGACATACTACCTTTTTATTTGGTACAGTTTCACAGTCACTGGTCAGTCAGAGGAGATTCCCTCTCAGCCCCATTAAATTCTTTTTGCCAAACAGCTGTGGCTGCTGAGGCCACTCCATATCGGTCAACAGTAGTGCTTGTTGAGTCACCGTGGCCCTCTGGAGGATTTATGTGTTTACAATAAGGCGGCTGTCTCTCTGCAACATTGTGCTCTCATTGTCTTGCGTCCCTTCCCCCTCATGCCCCCCTCATATCTGGCATGGCAATGATCTAATGGAGGTTGTGGCTGTTGGCAGGGGGTTGTCAGAGCTGTTGACAAGCCTACCCTCCTGCAAACCTGCCATCCATTCTTAGTGCCGTCATCACACCAGACATAGCAGCTGGATGCCCACCACAGCTACTGTCTCCCTCCGTCAGCCCAAACCATCACGGTATAGGATATCCCACCTCCAATGCGCTACCTTCAGCTCCCATTGCTGTTCTACGCCCCCTCTTCACTATGTCATTTGAGCATGCTGCTAATTTTTGGCCCTTGTTGCTAGAGAGAGTGGAGTTTTTATAGTGGGGGACAGATCGTACTGTCAAGCTTACCCAGCAACATCAGGCTCCTGTTAGCATAGAGTCCTGCAGCCCTCATCACCACAGCACTACAATCACTGGAGCCCAGTCAGTGGAGTGGGCTGTGTGTAGATTTCACAAGCATTTGAGCACAGCACCACTTATCCTAATATGACCTTCCTTCTTCTGCCTTTTAGTTTTCACTGCCAGCTGCTGGAAATACATGATATTTAGGGTGCTCCTGTTTTACACACCTGCAACAAGGAAACCTAATTAAACCACTGCTGGACAAGTAGACTGGCATAAGAGAACCTGAGTGTCTGTACTCCACTGAAAACACTTTGTGTCCCTACATAGTTACAGTGCATGTTAGTAATGACCAAACAGAATTGTTAAGGGGTCATTTCTTTGTTATTTGAATCAGATTACAGCTTCTGCCTGGCTCTGTGTCATTATACTATAATACACTGAAACAGGTCTGTGCTAACGAACCTGTAATGTAAAGTGTGAGTTTACCTTTTTATATTGACAATAAGTCATATTCTTTATTTGTTTTGATACACGCTGTGTAACAGTTTCTACATTTTCTTTATCTGAGTTTATCTTTGTTTTTAACAGCACAACTCTCCAGTTGGAAATGTGGACCTGCAAGGAAGAACGGCTCTACATGATGCTGGTAAGACTATTCTACGGCAAGGCAGGGAAAAGTTATTTCACACAGCAATTCATTAACATTTGTAGTTCCAAGGACTTTACAAATATTGTAAATTTCAAGAAAATGATAAAATAACAGACTGAAAAGTAATGCACCATAAAACCAAAAGAAGAATACAAAGAATAATAAAAAGTGGCGTGAAAGAGGTTACAGCCGATATATCTGAGATCCAAGGGGAGTCGATTTCAGCATGGGGTACTACAAACATTAAAAGCCAGTTTGGCATTTTGAGTTTGAACTCTGGACACCACCCGCTGTCCAATCCCTGCAGACTTGTAGAGCAACAGTGCTGACCGCCTGTCATGAAAAGAAGGAAGCACAAATAATTTAGAAATCTCTAAAAATTAAAGAATTCAGTTAACTGAATTTTTATATCCAAATTTGAGCCAGCAACCACTAAAACCAAGTTTTCTGTTCAGGAATGATTGCTTAATTTAAAAAAAATAATGCACTTTACTATTTTTTTCTTATTTTTTCTAAAACCACAAAATTTTAAGTTATATAACAACGATGATTATATTTTAAGAATTTGCACATAGTGATGTATTAACACTTCTAGGAACATTAAAAAAGTTATTTTGGCATTTACAAGTACTGTTAATTTATGGCAGCTGTGGTATAAACCATCCATGGGCGGTTAAGCACTGTACACTATATGGACAGATGTATTGGCCCACACCTTTCAATGTTTGAATTCAGGTAAAATTTGGCCTTTGCATACATTTGTGATAGTATGAGTAATTCTAAAGAGCTCACTGAATTCGAGCCTGGTGCTGTAATAGGATGCCACTATTGTATCTCATGAAATGTCTTCCCTCCTAGATATACCACTATCATAAATCAGTAGCATTATTGCAAAGTGCAAGTGTTTGGGAAACACAGCATCTCAGCCATGTCTGTGTCTGACCACTGAGTGCTGATGCACACTGACATTCTGCTGAGTTTCTGGCATTGGCTCCCATACCTGAACAGCTCCTGTAGGTGTCCTGTGTTGGTGGCCCAGTACTTTTGTCCATATAGTGTATTTTGCATTTTGGTCTAAGAAAAAAAAGACTCAGTTCAAAGCTTTAAGTAGTATGCTCTCTCTCATCTAATGTTGAGGTGACATCACTCTGTTCCAGCTCTGATTCCACTGCAATAAAGTGCTCAGTGTATTTTAAAACTCTATTCTAGTCCACTGTAGTCCTGATTCTATTATAATCTACTAGTACTGACAGCAGCAGTAGAAGATTATAGTAAACAACTATCCTGCTGCTACTAAATTATAGGTGTACTACGGTAAAATAGAGCTGGTACCCTGTGCAGTAGCACAATAGTAACTGCTGTAGCATCAACCCAATTGAGTTCTATTCAAGTACTCACTCTACTCTGTATGTGTGTACTGGAGTAAACTCTACTCTTTTCTCTCTTTGACTGTTTTCCATAATCAAAGCCTACGCATGCGTGCATATGGATGTTGATGTTTGAGACATTATAGAAAATAAAATTCAGCAGTTTGTTTAAAGGCGGTTTGCGTATAGCTTTGATGGTACTATTTTCAACATCAACAGTGTCTGTGCTTGTTTTTCCGTGGTAAATGAGATGAAATGATTGCAGCGCTCTGTTCTTTTTCTCCACAGTCATGGCGGGCTGTGCCTCCAGCGTCAAACTTCTCTGTGACAGCGGGGCGGCTGTGAATGCCACCGATTTTGTGAGAATTGCTTTTGCTCTTTGTTTTGCAGTATTTTTCTGAAAAAGCCCAAGCCATTTTGTGCTTGTGTTTAGTCCTTGAGTTTGCCTTGTGTGGAGGTCTTAAACTACATTTAAAGTCATGTTAACCTAGTTTACATAAATGCTCTTTGTGGATCAGATCATGAAGGAGTGTACTCACATCTGTAGAGGAATGTGAATGTTTTTTATTTTTATTTTCTTTCTTCAGGATGGGAGGACACCTCTGATTCTGGCAACCCAGATGTGTCATCCCCGTATTTGTCAGCTGTTGCTGGAGCGAGGAGCTGACATTACTGTCCGGGACAAACAAAACAAGTAAGATACACTCCAATTTGCCGAGCGGGCCTGTTAGAGCAGTTTTAATTGAAGTGGAAAGCAAGATTTGGACAGATTATATAGTTTGAAAAGTTAAAACAAGTCTCATTTCTTCTGGCGTTTTTGTGACATTAACATGAAACCAGTTTAGATTGAACAGGCAATAAAAGTTTTGTTTTTAAAAGGGAAGCAAACAGAATCCAACACTGAAAAATACAGCAGTAGTAAGAGCTCATGAAGGCACCACCAGCCTGAACCCCTGTTATGAGGCAGGATGGATCCATGCATTCATGTTGTTTACACCAAATTCTGAACCTGCCCTCTGAATGTTACAGAATTTAAGATAATTTGATTTGACAGGAGTCGCACACAATGTGGTCTTCTGCTGCTGTAGCCCATCTGCATCAGGGTTTGAGCTGTTGTGTGTTCAGAAATGCTCTTCTGCACACCTTGGCTGCAGTCAGGTTACTGGTACATCCCCATCAGTGTGAAGCACTCTGATGATTCAGCTTTGCCTTCATTATAAACCGTCTCTGACGCCTTCAGGACCGCGCTGATCCTCGGCTGTGAGTTCGGCTGTAAGGATGCAGTGGAGGTGCTGCTGAAGAGCGGCGCCGATGTGAAGACTGTGGACGGCTTGGGTCACGATGCACATCACTACGCTCGCTTCAACAAGGACCAGGAGCTCATCACGATGGTCAAAAGTTACATCGACAAAGCCAACAGAGGTCAGAGAGCAGGACAAGAAACAGCTATTTCTAAATTTGCTTTTGGAAGAAAATAAATAAATAAAACTTTCCAGACTAACCTAAAGATAAAGGAAAGGTCTAAACCTTAGTGTCACACTATTTATTTATTTCTTTTGTTACTTGGATACTTAGTGGCATAAAACACATCAGCGTGACGGCTCACCAGATTATTTATGTACAAAGTGAAAGGTGATTTTTGTAAAGACTAACAAAAGTGTAGCCTTTAGGCTACATGACAGTACTATTATTACATATGCTATCAATAATGACAAGATGCTATTTAACTTTAAGTATCTGCTGGCTTCGAATCATAAGTATACAAAGTTATACATTTCAAATCCTGTGTTTTGTTTTTTTGTTCTACATGTTTTACAACACTTTCACAGCTGCTTCCTTTTGCCTTCCTTGGTTGCGTTCTCTCTGAACGTGTTTTTGTCTTATCCTGATAACAAACAGCGGAGGAATGAAATGTCACCTTTCGCTTTTCTGGTTGTGTTGCAGATAAAGAAGCCGCAAAGATAGAACAGTGGAAGCGACAGGTAACGCTGAAACATGCAAAAATCACATCATCTTTAAGTCTCTTTAATATAATAATAAAGAGCATTTGTTATTCTCCACATTTCACTCATTGTGGAGTATGTCATGGTGACATGTAGCCTAATGGAAATGGTGCTGAAGCTCTATATTTGTTAAAGATAACGGTGGTCAGAGTTGCTTATATTTCCAGCACTGTAACCTCGCCCTCTCCTGCTGCTCCCTCCACATCTCTCAACATCTTTTTTGGTGTTGTTCAGCACACCGTTTATACATTTCAGGCTACATAGATCTGCTCAGTTGTGCAACGCTGCCATCTAGTGCCTATAAGTGAGAATTGTTCTGTGATTTCATGACTGTGGTAATGTTAAATTAAGATCCTGTCTTATCCTCAGCATTCAGTGGAGAGAACAGAGGCAGCTGAGATTAACAGAAAGGACCAGATCATACATGTAAGTGCTGTGTAACGTCACCATACTCATTACACACAAACAGTCTTTTCTATTTTTGATTCATCATTTTAATTATTTGTTTAAAGTTTTGTCTTTTTTTGCTGTTTGTTATTCAGGATCTGGAAAGGCAGAATGAGACTCTGCAGGAAGGCCTCAGGAAGTACTACCAGGAGCAGAAAGCGCTCTTAGATAAAGTCAACATGCTCCAGCAACAGCTCACCCAGGTAAATCCAGGCTAATGTATTCCCACAGTGACAGAGCCCCTGTGCACAACGGTACAGTAAAGCCTTCCAGGCGTCTGGCTCACTTTGTTCACTGCACCTGCCGGATGGTTTTGCACGTCCTTCTTAGGACTGAAATGATGAATTAAAGTAAAATGTAATAACAACAGCTAAGCTGAGTCACGCTGCTTTGGCATAATGTCTCCTTTTCCTCTAACATAAGGAGTGTAATTTAGGAAATGTGTGATAATTTTCTAACCCTAGGTGTTGAGGAGGAAGAGCTGGCTTATAATTATATTAAAAAAAGGGAGACTTTCTTAAGTGAGCATGATAGCTGCCTGCTATTAGCTGCCAGAACAATTTCCAATACGCAGAAGGGCAAGGAAATTCAATTAAATGAAATCAGCTGTCATTTATTAATCTCTCATGTGAGTTGACTTGTGATCCTTTTTCATCTGCAGGAAAAAATGGCCGCAGAAGACTCTCAAAAAGAGGTATGATAGAAAAATAACCACTTACTCCTGCCTGTGGTTCATTCACAATGTTCGCTTTTATCCTTCATTATAAACTGCATGCATACGTAACTTGAACAACAAGGAAACACTTTGTATGACAGTGCTGGTTAATGATTGTAGCTTGCTCTTTGTGAAATTGTGTCCTGTGCACAGTGAACTCTTTTCTTCCAAGAGCTCTTCCCTTTTTTTAGGTTATCAGCATTTAATAAATAAGGAATAAATAACAGTCACTTCAAAGTAAAAGGAAATTGTTAAACTAGTCTATAAATAAGCGTGAAGCTGCTCGCCCTTTAAAGCCATGGATGTCGAGGTGTTTTGTGGATTTATTTTACCGTGCGCGGATCAGTGTTTGCCTGCAGCTTAGTATCTTGGGCGCAGGAGCAGTTTTGTCTCGTAAAGATGTGCCAACCTGCAGACCAGATTTCTTCTCTTCGGGACTTCAGGCCTCACCTCCCTCCCTTTGACTTCTGCTGCCTGTAGAAGCATTCGTTTTTCACTCTGCCTGCAGCACATCCAAACGTCTTCGCTAAGCCCCTTTAATATCTGATGCTGTTAAAACTTTTTGAATTAGAAACATCAGTGGTGATAACACAAACTGTAGCACACATAGGGAGTAGATGCATTTAGACATATGGTTAGTAGGTACATTATCTGATATCTGTGTTTTTCATGTTACGAACTGTTTCAGAGTAAATTGTTTGATTGGTTTGGCCTTTTCTGAGCATTTCATTTAAAGTGTTGAAGTGTGAGTTCTTACCCTCACTGCTTTTAACATTCTTCTTCTTCTTCTTCTATTAGAAGGAACAGTTGAAGATGTTACTCAGCACCAAAGAAAAAGATGAAGGCGCTCGAGGGCAGGAGACTGTCAAGGTCCAGCTCCGGAGTACTTTGGTTAGTGAATTTATGCATGTGTGTGGTCTCTGCTTCGAGGTAATCCTTATGAAAGTAAAATGTTTTCGGATTCAAGTTTAACAGGCATGTGCAGCCTTCTGATTACAGCAGTGTTATTTTATTTGTATTTTTATGTATTCTGTCTAATCGGTCAGTTTGTAATCGATTTGTCCATCTGTGTTTTCACAGGGGGAATACTCTGGTCAGTCGGTTATCAAAGGTCAGCTTCCTGCTTATTTTGGGCCATAAAGAAAAGACTGTAATTTCAAACTTTAGCAGCAGAGTTTGTGTTTGCTTTAGTTTTACGTTTGTGTGCTGTTGTGTTGCAGGTAAAGAAAATGTTTTTGTCAAAGGTCACAGCCTGGATTCTGATCAGGTATTTCCCCCCCTGTGAACAGTTTTATATGTGCTGCATGTGTCTGGTGTCTATGCACGTCTTTCTTTCATAGTTTACATCTAAAAGGTTTGAATGTACAGTGGTGGGTGGGGCAAAGCTGAGAATGACTTTATTGTGCAATATAAACATATACTATACTAATTCAGCATCTTTTTCCTATCTCTCTCTAAAGATGCTCAGAAATCCTCCCCTCTCACGTTCATTATCCCGACCGCTGGAGAAGGGTCTTCCTGGTGAGCTGGATGCGCTCCGAAATGAACTTGAGGCAGTCAAGAAAAGACAGCAGGCAGCTGAGGAGGAGACGACACGGCTTCAGTCTGCACTGAGCCGTAAAACCAGAGAGTGCCAGGAGCTACTTCAGAGCCGAGACACCATCCAGAAACAGGCTGACCAGCAGGTTCAAGAGCTCGAGGACGCCTTGGGAGACGTCCAGAAACGGATGCTGGACTCTGAGTGCAAGGTCAAACAGCTGCAAGCCCACGTAGTCGCTGTCAAAGAACATTTAGGAGGCCAAGCGGCAGAAGAACTGCGCACTCAGCTCCAGGACGTCAAGGCCAAGTATGAAGGTGCTTCGGCCGAAGTGGGCCGCGTTCGCAACCGCCTCAAACAGAGTGAGAAGGCCTTGGAGGAGTACAAGAGCAGTGAGAGCCAACTAGCAGCTGAGACGGAGAGGCTGAACCATGATGTCCAAAATCTGACTGCAGAGCGAGACGTACTGAGAGAAACACTTTTAGAAATGGAAACCCAGCTGAAAGAGGCCCAGACTAAACATGGCAACACCGTACCGGCCGAGAAGTTCGACAACATGAAAAACCTGCTCACCAATGCAGTTGACGAGAAGGAACGGCAGCTCGCCGAGCTGAGGGAAGACTACGATCGGGTGCTGGAGGAGGTGGCGGAGCTCCATCGAAAGCTAGACAGCCCCTCCTCACAGGGAGGCCCGAGGCCGTTGTCTGCTGAGGAGCAGCAGGTCTGGGCAGCACTGGAAGATGAGAACGCTACCCTGAAAAAGACATTGGTGGAGGTGACTGCAAAAAGCCAGGCTCTGATTCATGAGGTTGAGAAGAGTGAGGATGAAAAAGACATGCTACAAGAGCAGCTGGATGAGCTTAACAGCAGGATTGAGGTGGACTTTATACCGATACAGAACCACGAGGAAGTTCGGAGGAACATGGTAACGGCTCTGGAGGATCTCGAGGACAAACTGGTGGAAGCCGGCGAACGTTGCGGAAGAGCAGAGGCACAAGTCCAACAGCTTCAGACCGAGAGGGGCGCGTTGCAGAAGAATATCAGCAGCCTCAGCAGCACGAGTGAGAAACAACAAAGTGAGATGGACACTATGAGGTGTCAGAATGCCGACCTGATAAAGAAAGTTGAGCTTTTGCAGAAGAGATGTGAAGACAGAGATAAAGAGTGTGTGCAGCTGACCACACAGAGTCAGACTCTCAAAGAGAGCTTGGAGGGACAGTATGTTCCCAGACAGCAGCACGAGCAAGTGAAAATGGAGTTAAGTTCCACCTTAGAGAGCGTTAAAGCTGAGATGTTAAAGTTGGACACAAGTCAAAAAGAAAGTGGGGAAGAGTTGAAGAATGTGAAAGAAGGAAATGAAAAGTTAAAAGAAAAGTTAGAAAAAGTTCTGCTGGAGATGAAAAACGACTACATCAGTGTAAAAGACCACAGAGCTATCACAGACAAGCTGAATGCTGCCGTGGTCGAGGCAGAGAATAGAGCAAATGAGGCGTCTGCAATGCATGCGTTGGCTCAGGATGAAACTGTTAAGCTTACTCACGAACTGGAGGCTCAGAAGAAAGAGCTTGATACCATACAAGAGGCTATTCAGTCTAAGTTTGTGCCTCTGACAACAGCTGAGGAGAAGGAAACCTCTTACAGCACCCAGGTTAAAGAGTTGACAGCAAAACTGTTGGAAATGGAAGAGAAGTATGACAAAGAAAAGACTGCCAGAGAGGGCAACAGACAGGAGGAAAAGAAACTGAAAGTTGAGGTGGAATCTGTTCAGAGGAGACTAGACGTCGCTCTGGTTTCCAGTGAAAAGCACAAAGAAAATGAGGAGGAGTTCAAGGCTAAATGTGAAGAACTGACCCAGAAGTTGGTCAACTTAGAGCAGCAGCTCGACGAGGTAACACTTCAGAAAGCTGAACTTCAAGAGCAAAATGCCCTGTGCAATGCTCAAATTCAAAACCTACAGGAGCGTCTGAAGTCAGAGCTGACACGCATATCGACATACGATACCGAGCTCAAAGCCCTCAATGATGCCTTACAGCAAGCGCAGGCTGATTGCAAGAAAGCAAGAGAGGCGCAGCAGGCGGAGGCCCAGAAGGTGTGCGCCTTTCAGAAAGAAGTGCAGGAACTCCACCGGGAGCAGGAGTCTCTGCTGCAGCATGCCGAGGCCAAGGAAGCCCTGGAGGCTGAAGTGGCTAAGCTACACCTGGCTCTCCGCGAAGAGGAGGAAAACAACGCCCAGAGGGCGGAAGATGTATCTGCTCTGCAGTCAGAGCTCCTTCAGGCTACTCAGGCTCTCGAAGAGATCCGCTGTAAGGAAGACCAAATGAACGAGCTGAAGAAGGAGAAACAGCAGCTGGAGGAGGAGGCCGCCAGCCTGAATAACAAGCTGCTGAGCTTGGTAGAAGAGCGTGAAAAGGTCCATCAGGAGGCAACAAAAGCAAGAGAGGGCGAGAGCAGGGCGAGGACGGAGATGGAGGCAGTCCAGGAGAAGGGGCGCGCCATCGAAAGGGAGATCAGAGAGCTGAAAGAGAGATACGATGAGTCCCTCACCACCATCTGTGACCTGCAGAAGAGGATTCAAACATCAGCTGAGCAGACCGAAGCCAAAGACAAGAAGGTACAAAACAATTCACAGTATAGTCTTAATTGTTCCCAGTTTCATTTGAGAGATTTTGATCAATTTTACGCGTGTTTCACATAAACTCTAAATGCCACTGTAACAATGAAAAGCATGATAATGACCACTGAGACGCGTTTGTCATTTATTTTGATGAATAGAGGAAAAAGATTTTTCTGACATTTTTCCATTTCTACTGTGGAAATCCTTGATCGACGTTAAATGATCTTTAACGTCGATATTTGTCCTGCTCTTTGTCTGTGTGACAGATCACAGAGTTGCTTACAGACGTTGAGCGATTAAAGCAGGCGCTGAATAGTCTGTCCCAGCTGACATACACAAGCAACACACCCAAGAGGCAGACGCAGCCCATCGACACACTCCAAGCTCAGATCAAGAGCCTACAGCAGCAGCTGGCTGTAAGTGGACACACATCACATGCTAAAACGTGTTCTAGACAAACTATATAAATATAGACCGCCAAAAGTATTCGCTCACCCATTCAAATAATTGAATTCAGGTGTTTCAATCACTTCCACAGTCACATGTGTATAAAATCAAGCACCCGTGCATGCAGACTGCTTCTACACACCTTTGTGAAAGAATGGGTCGCTCTCAGGAGCTCAGTGAGTTCCAGCATGGTACCGTGATAGGATACCACCGTGCAATAAGTCCACTCATGAAATTTCCTTGCTACTAAATATTCCACAGTCACTGTTAGCTTTGTATGCTTTGTTATAGTACCACTATCTTGCACAATTTCATGCTCCCAACTTTGTGGGAACAGTTTGGGATGGTCCCTTCCTGTTCCAACATGATTGCACACCAGTGCACAAAGCAGCATCCATAAAGACATGGATAGGTTTGGTGTGAAAGAACTTGACTGGCTGACTTCAACCCGACAGAACACCTTTGGGGTGAAATGGAGCGCAGACTGTGAGCCGTGTCTGACCTCACAAATGTGCTTCCATAAACACTCCTGAACCTTCCCCAGAGGAGTTGAAGCTGTAATAGCAGCAAAGGGCGGGCCAACATCATATTAAACCCTATGGACTAAGAATGGGGCATCACTCTAGTTCATACATGTTTGAGGGCAGATGAGTGAATACTTTTGGCAATATACTGTATTTAGTTATTATTATTATTACATATTTATTTTGGATAACTGAATTGATAACGTAATGAAAAGCTGAAAACAAGAAGACGTGAACAACTTTAGAGCAAGTTGGATGCTGCTCTTCTAACATCATAACATACAGCAGCTGGAAGCTGGAATACAGTCAATATTAATTACACTGTCTAGCTGTTAAAGACGTGAAACAAAGCACAGTGTCACTCACGTCTTCCTACTTTCTGCTTCACAAGGATGCTGAGAGGCAACACAGAGAGGTGGTTTCAATTTATCGAACACATCTGCTCAGCGCAGCCCAGGTAAGTCTTACTCATTAATCTGTGGAGATTACTGCACAGTGAGATTTGTCTGGTTTGTCTACGAAAGAAAGTTTGCAGCAGGGTTACTACAGAATATCAGATGATGATAGTCTAATGTTAATATCTGATGTTATATATGTACCGAAGCCCTTCTTCCTTTTCTCCCACAGGGCCACATGGACGAGGACGTCCAGGCCGCCTTGCTGCAGATCATCCGCATGAGACAGGAGTTTGTGTGTTAAAGCTTCAAAACCCTGCTGCTACCTGCTGACTCAGATTCACTGTTTTCATATCCCCTGCTGTAAAGTGTTCCTGCTGTGGCCCCTGTGGGCGCCCAGTGTGTGTCTGCTGACAGGCTGTTAGAAAACACATTTTGCTGCATTTAAAGTCTAAGAAGTCTCCAAACTGTAGATGCAGACGAACACCAGCAGCGTTTTCTTTTAGATACACAGACAACATAAACTCAGCAGTTAAAGCCAAATGTAATCAACTACCTGTATGCAGAAACACTTTGCAGTTGCTGGTACACAGTATGTAAAAACAACAAACTGTTTCATACATTATTTTTCACATCTTTTCTAATGATGGTGAAGATCTGTGGATTTTATGCAACTTTTACACATTATATTCAGTGATGTGAAGGTTATTTGAAAATGTGCATCCCTTTCTTGGATTACTCCTGAAACACTCAGCTAACTGTAAACTGGACAAGCAGACCACTTTTCACATTCCCGCCTGACTGTCAGCGCTCGTGCAGAATGCTTCCATGTTTAACACCGACGTTTGCTGGAGTTTTAATGGGAGGGGTTCACAGTTTCCAGCTCAGAAGCTCAGAGTTACTGGCTGCTGTAATCATTGTTTTCTTTGATACATTTTCAGCTGCTGATTTATACACACACACACACACACACACACACACACACACACACACACACACTCTCAAATGAAGCAAAAACAGAATAGCAACAGTAGCAATATCAGAAAGGTACTTTAGGTGTACTTTCATGTCGCCTATCTGTACCTGGCCAGTGTACAGAGTGGCAAATCGTGCATGTGTGTTATCAGCCTAAAGCTAAATGACTATTTCTTGTAGTGTGCTAGCTCCTGTAGGTAAACCTTTTTGTTTTACATAGAGGGAGTCTGAAAACTCTTTTATGATTTTCTTCAGCTTGCAGGCGACAACGCAGATGTTGAGATGAGCCATCAGTTTTTTTTTCTTGTTCTTGCTAAGATCTAACTAGTTTAAGAAGTGATAATACTTTTAGTACTTGGTGTTAAGTTGAACAAATGCAATATGAGATCCAGCTGAATGATTAGTATTTACTTTGGGGCAAAGGCTCCTTTTGCCTGCCTGTTTCCTTGCAGAGCTGCTGGGAGTGCACGGTGACATGGTGAAATCACAGTAAATTTAACTGTGGGGAATGAAGCCTTAATATTTCCATTTGTTTTTGACTCAAAAAATGATTACAGCTCCCAGTAAATCAGTCAGTGTACAGACGGGCTGAAAATCAGATGAAACTACGTGAACCTGTCCTTTAACTTTCACTCGCTTTCTTTTAAGTCAAACTCATTTTGTGGCACACCTTTCTTCTTCTTTTCTTCTCTTCTGGAGGTCCAAACTAATCGGATGCCAAAGACCTGAAGTGGATCCAAATCTAAAGCCTTCTTGCCGCGCTTGTAGACAGTTGTATGAGGTATATTTGGGTGAGTGCTCAGTTATCTCACAGTCCGGTTACACGAATCTGTGCACTGGTCACGCAGGATTCGAATCACAGGGGTGTGAAGAGGCGATTTCTTGCTGTGTCCTACAGTTTGCAGTGGCACGTCGTCTTTTTCTTTAAACCAGAGTGTCCTCTAGTGGTGAAACTTGGCAGGCCAAGTTGGTAGAAAATGTAATAATCACTGCAGACCAGGGGTAGGCAGTTGCTGCTTTTGGAAGCTGTTACAGCTGCATGCGTTTACTGAACACTAGTGGCATTTATTAGAAATCTGAGAAACGCTAAAAATGTGCATAAGAAACTAAAGTGATAAAGCTTCATCTGCTAATATCTGCTGCTGTGTGTTACTGCTTTTTAAACCAAACCTCTTTAAAAACCGCTAAAACTCAACTTTATAGAGCAGCTGATTCATGCAGCTATCCCAGAGCAGCAGACGCGTACCCCTGAGCCGGCTCTTTGTGGCTCCTGATGGTGTAGTGTGGTGGTGTTGTGATTGTTGAGCGAGTCTCTTGTGCCTTTACACTGATATATTTTTCATAGCTTTGTACTTTAATTACTTTACTACAGTGTGACATTATTCAGCAGGTCTGGAAGTAGAACGGCACAAAACACGTTGAGGTTTTACTGTAGGATACTAATTTGATAAGAACAACCCCTGAACGATTACTCATCTGAAACACTCCTCTTTACCCTTCCAGCTAATACGCTTTGTTTTTATATTTAGCACACACACACAAAAAGCTGTTTACACCCATCAAACCTTTTCTCTGTTTTGTTCTGCAGATTTTTTATTTTTAATGGTTAACACAAACTTTTTGGATGTTTCTTTTTCTTTTCCCTCTACCGTTTGAAGGCTAAAGTATGAATCCGTTTGAATCTTTAAATGTTACTGTTTAACCAGTCTGTTTAACTTGGCGGAGGCTCTTGGCAAGAATAGTTGTATTTGTGAATCAGTCATACAAAATCAATAAAAGTGCCTAACATAGAAAACTATATTGTGTTGTGTGTGTGTCTTTTGTCATCACAACATTAGCACTGCTGGTACTGTAGCACAGCTGAAATGCCTCAGTGGCTACAGGATGAGGATGTGGTGAAGACATTTGTGTTCTTCACCGGATCTTTTTGATGATTTCCTGACTTTGTCTGGCACCATCAGCAAGTCAGATTTTGAACTCATGCCACGTGTTAATCTCATCACCTGTGTGTGTATGGTTTATGAACAGCTGTACTTTGGAAAGAAAAGCTGGGTTTTTCTCACATGGAACGAACTTAAAAAAAAGAAAGAGTTGGTCATACATGTGCTTAAGAGGATCGGTGTATGTCCAAAACAGGGAAAGCACTATATTACTCAATGTGCTGAAGACGGAAGACAAAAACTGTGTAGGTTGCCTTAAGGAAGTGAAAGCAGCAAAACAAAAACACCTGTTAATTGTTGGACTGTGTGAGTCAAAAGTTCTTGAGCCTGTTTTTGAATGTACGCACAATAAGTAAAGACTTCTTTATCTTATTTATTTAAGAAATGATTAATAAGTGTTTATCTTTGACAAGTAAACTGCTCAGGATGTTACACATACGAGTCATGCATAAAGAAAAGTCATTTCCAAGTCTGTGTTGCCCTTGTTACCTCCCAGTGAGATGAAATGATCGACTCCAAAATACATATATACATACACAGTATGGGGTAGCGAGGCCAGCTGTTCGCTGCACTTCTGCCAACACAAACCACTCGTCGTTTCACCCGTCTGCACATATTTTAATTTAGGGGTTCTAAAATATCTTAATAGGTTTTTCCAGCAGAATTTCTCTCCAGGCACCTGAGCTGGTGAATGTGCTGCATCAGACACTTATTCTGCCAGTCGTCCTTTGCAATCGAAGCCCCAGACTCTTTCTCCCATTTAACTGTGCTTGTTTTTGTAGTAATTAACACGTTAGCGTGACAAAGTGCTAAATGGTGAACAAATTAAACACTCCACTAACATGATAGCTGAAAAATCTGGTGATATTTCTAGTATGGAAAGGAATGGTCTTTAAACGCTTTTCTTTTGAAAGGCCAGCAGGGGGCGACGTCTGTGGTTACAAAAAGATTTCCAGTTGTATAGTCTGGCAAAAACAACCTTTGCCATGTTCAGAGTTTCTCAGTCACATCCATCCCACACTCATCACATGAAAATACCAGAGATGAAAATTTTGTACTAATCAATAGGTGGCGCTACGACGGTCATCTTTTCTGTACATTCTGTTGGAAAGGACGATACTATGATTCTGGCCATGTGAGAGGGAACCACCCTCCACTCTCTGAACTTTACAGAGGGCCTTTCAGACCGAATCAGGTAGTATGGAGTAACTTGACTCTGCAGTTTCTGGAGAAATTGCAGTGGGATTGTTGCTACTGTATAGGTTTTTTATAGAGGCTGCTTCAAAGTCAGCTTTATTGTCAAAAACCATATATACAGATCATACACGGGAACTTGAAATTGCAGTGCTCCCACAGCCCTCGGTGTTACACTAAAGATGGGCAACAGGCCGCAGGTGTTCCATAAGGTACAACAGCTGCTCTGTACCTTATGGAATTGCTTAGAGTTTCTGCAATCAGAGTGTTGGGGGACATTTACGTTAGTGTAATAAAGCTGTCTCTCATTTTGTACACAGATATCTGAAAAGTGTGTGGATGTTTAATACACAGTATAATGAAATCACGAAAAGTGTCCAGTGCTGTGACTGAACTCCTAACCTTCAACATAAGTAAGCGAGCAGTAACTATACCAAGCCACTGAAGGAGATGTGAGATGGGGCAGAATTTCCACTCAGAGTCACTAGAGCTTTATCAGCAGAAAAAGTGGACTATTTCAGAAACGGTGCACAATTGAGCTGATGAGGTATGAATGGAAGTGTTTTACTTTACTGCAAATTATGGTATCGATCCAATACCAAGTAAATACGGGGCAGTACTGCCAGCACCGATACTGATACCGATATTTTTATTTTTTAATCTTTTTAAAACTTGGAATGTAAATGTGTCTGTCTTAAAACAGTTCACTGGGTTACATGCTCAGCAGTCATGCTCAGATCCCGTCGAATCCCAGGGATAGCTCAGAGTGACCCTATGAGTAGAAGGTCAGGGGTTCGAATCCACTGACCGGCTGCCCTAAAGTACCCCTGAGCAAGGTAACGTCCCTACACACTGCTCCCCGGACACCGGATTGGTAGCCACTGCTGCACTGAGAGAATGGGTTAAGTGCAGGGAAGAATTTCCCCACATAAAGCAAACATTATTATTACCGAGCGCTCCTGTGGCGCTAGTATCAATCCGATCTGATACCAATACCAGCACTGGTATCGATATCTGGATTTATTCCCCCACATCTAATGAACGCCGGAGAGGAAGAGGGGAAAATGGCCTACGAGAGTAATATATGCTGCATAATAGTGAAGCAATGAACTGTCCATTTATTTCAGCTTCTGATTTTAGATTTCTGCTGTGTGAGCTTCACTGCCACAGACTGCACTATCATGTTTCCAGCATTAAACCTGTTAAAGTCTGATTTTTAATATGGAGATCCTCATAAACTCACGGGTCGGAAGAGCTGTGATTATTTTACACGTCCGATTTGTGCTTTTGTTTATTTTATTATGCTGGACTCAAAATGTTCACAATGCGTCAGCCAAGATCACAGCTGTGTGCGCGTGTCAATCCAACCCAATCAAACCACACCCACTCAATCTGATGAAGCATTTTGTGGCTCAACTTTAATGCCGCTCATTTAGCCACAAACAGTTAATGTAACAGAGAAGGACCACGTCCCCCCCTCCCCCTCTTTTTTTTTTTTAGGTGCTGAAGTCTGTGTACTTTTAGCTCCACACACTCTTACTTCCTCTGTGGGAGCAGCCCACTTCATGTGGTTTCACTTTAAGCACAATCAACCCAGGAATGAGAGAGCGAGTACAGCTCTTTGGCGCACAGCGCTCGCTTTTATCTTTCAGCCTGTGCCTCTATTGATTTGTCTGTTGCTCTTTTTCTCTTCACAAGATTTATTTTTCATTAGAGCTCTTTTCAGCGGGATGCTGGGAACCGAGGGTCAGGGCCGTATCAGTTATCTCGTTTTAGATATATTCATGCGCAGGGGGGATTTAATGTGGTGGAATAGAGGAGCCTGCCTTTAAAAATAATCAAGATTACTAATAATGAAAAAAATACTACCTTAAAGCAGAGCTCTGAGTTTACGACTGAGGGCTAATCCATATGCTATCCTACCCCCACCCACCCGTTTTTTAACACAAACACGCACACACCGTCTAATTGACACAAGACTTGTCCTGGGTTTGATTTCTTTGAGCAAAGCTTGCTGGTTTCAAGTGGCAGTCTCCCTCCTCCTCCTCCTCCTGCTCCTTCCTCGGTTTTATGGCTCTCTCTTTTGCGGTCTGCACTGAATAAGCTGTTCTCAGCAATTATGGCAAATACAGTTCAATCTGTTGGTAGAGCTCTCTTTAATCTCATTTCCAGAGTCCTAATCAGTCCCATACATACACTTGTGGCGTTCGGTTAACCATTGTAACCCCCTTTTCCTCACCGCAAAAGGATCCCATCTTTATAAAATTCGTCATCCCCAGGAGGATCAGAGGCATTATTTATGTTGGACTGAGCCCCGGCCGTCCACTGCATGCCTCATGAGTGCTGATCCGACCGAGGAGCCAGGCGGGTGGTTTTATACACATCAAATACACGCCCACATCTTTGCCTGCAGTCTCCCTGGGTTGTGGTGAACGTTTGTTATCGCACGCAGTAGTCTTCCACCTCAGCGGATGCTCCTTTCTCCTCCCGACACTTGTTCCCCAGAGAAGCCGCTGCGCTCTGTCAGCCACGCAGCACCTCAGAGGCCTCTCCTCCCCGTCTTGGTGGAATTGTGATAACTTTTGTTGTGCCTACTAAATGCACTCACTTTGATCGTGTGGTTATTGCTTCTTGTCTTACACACAGATTAAATTATTTACTTGGTCTGTAAGGGCAATTTGGTGGTGCTGTGTTGCCTCACAACAAGAAGGTCCTGAGTTCAACACCACTGGGTGGGGGCTTGGAACACAGGGAGAACATGCAAGCTCCCTGCGTGGAGTGTCCATGTTCTCTCTACGGGAAGCTACATGCTCCCTCTGTGCTTCTGTGGGCGCTTCATCCCGCTGTCCAAAAGCAAATGTGCAAGGTTTACTAGTGCTTCTAAACTGACAAATAGATGAAAATGATTGTCTGTCCAGGCAAGTTTTAGTATCTATCTGATAAAAAGTAAACACAGGGCCAGTATCACGATCAATCAATCTGCACACCTCTACCAGGGTGTGTCTTTCACCCTGTGACACAATGGGCCAACTTCCTTTGCCCTGTGATAAGCAAAAGAAGATGGATGGACTCAAGTTTATAAATGCATGCTATTTACCCTCAAGGAAAGACAAGTAACGGGCCTCAGATCCCTGATAACATCACTTCTTAAAGACTAAAGATCCCTGCTTTGTTTTTTCTTACATTTTCTTACTTGTAGTTTTCATTACTTGTTGGCTGCTCACTAGATTTTCTTTAGCTCTCTCTGGAGCCACAAAAAGTTTCATATACAGTGGTGCTTTCCAAGACTTTGAGGCGTAAAATCAGTGGAGTTCCCCTTGAAGTACAATACAGATGGCACACTTTATTGGCTGTTTTTTTCAAGTTTGCGAGGAAAAAAAAGGCAACTTGTAATCTCTCACTGGAAAACTACCAGCCACGATGTTTCTCATTGAATTTTTCTTTTTTTTTGGTGCTTTATATGTGAAAATGCACCGTGAGAGCATAAAAAAGGAAACCACAAGAGGACCCACAGGGGCTGCCATTACTCATCATTCGTGGTGCAAACACTTTACCGTCCACGAAAGTCCACGTCATGCCACCAGCACTGTCCTAACCACAGTATGTTGTAATGTCTGCTGTCTTGTCTAAGGAGCGCATTTCACCTCTCATCCTGTGACAACTGGGACAGGCTACAGGCCCACCACAGTTGGTGGTTAAGAAAATGGATATATAGATGGACACTGCCATCAGGGTTTCAATTTTTAGATTTTGCTGCGATATCAGGGCTGCAAACACCCTACACGCTTTGCAACTAATGAAATTATGTTAAAACATGTTGGGCTCCTGGTGTTTCCCCGGGGCAGTTGCTCCCTTTCCCAGTCATCCAGCTCTCCTTTCCTATTTACTCCTCATTTTTCCTCCCTCTCCCCCCTTCCTTCCTGCTGTTTTACCTTTTGTCTCCCATCCTTCCTTTCTGGTTAATTCCACGGGTCAGGTCAGTCAAGAGGTCTGTGCCGTATTTGTCTTCCTGGTGTAATTGCTAACTATTTCTCTGTCACTAATAGGCCATTACTCAGGCAGCTTGCGAGGCTACACCGAGGGCAGCGAACACGAGGCCAGGGGCCCCGCTTTTTTTTTTTTCATTAGTCCCTCGAGGAGCCGGACTCCTCTTGGCTCCAGGCTGAGACAGGCGAGGCCCCTTTAATGTTTTTGCAGAGCTCCAAAGCACTTTGTTGCCTCAATAAAGTTCATTTATGGGATAATAAGGCTCTGGAGGACACATGGTGCTGATTTGAGCCGAATGGTTTCAGCATGGCTCACATTCCCCAAACCAGCTCTCCCGTCTCTCTGCCTGCTCTCCATCTCGTTCTTTGATTTCGTCTTGTTTCTTTTCCCTGCCTCTCACCTTACTCTCGCTCCTCACCTCACATCCGTCCATGCGCTTTATCGGCAGTCATTTGTTATTCTTCTTTATAACACTTTGGCAGCGTATCGGTCTGATCCTAAAATGACCTGGGACTTGCACACCTGGGAATGAGTAGCAGCGAGAGGGCAGGAGGCCCTCTCATTTCCCAGGATTTATTCCAGAGCTTTGAGGAAGAAGGTTGTGAGGGTAGATGAGGAAAGAGAGGCGATCAGTGGAATGAAAAGCCACAAACCCCAAACCCTGGCAGATGGATCGGGTCTTACATGCCAAGGCTACGCCAGAGCCAACCACCGTGGACCTCTGCTGTATCAAAGGTGTGGGATGCATGTGATAAAACAGAATCCTGCACTCGGTGAATGGGTTAAAAAACATCGTGCACAGATATATTAGAAACAGGCCCCAGCCTCCTCTTCTATTTATCCCTTTGGTTATTACACACAGGGCTTACGTGAGTGTTGGCCATCTTTCCCTGAAACCCAGTAAGGACACTGTACACCCCTGCCTGCTAAACGGTTTCATCTGAGTTCAGTGTTTTTCTTTTCCCCTCATTAGTAGTTGGTTAACCACTAATGCTTGGTGTATCTGCTCAGCTTTTCTTCCTCCCTTCATTGAGTTAGCAAGAAACAGATGGGGCCCAAATCGCCACAACCCCCTCCCCAACACTCTCCCCTTCTGACTGTCATCCTTCCCACCACTTCTTTTACAATAATCTCTCCCTCTCAAACGGAAAATCGCCCCAGTTTTGCATGTCTGCTCGCGGTGCAACGCATGAGACAACGTATGCGGGTTGCTTGGTGCTTGGAAATACAGCTGAGGCCACACCTGGCTGCTTCAGTCATCTTAGAAACATTAGCTTATAAGCCTGAGGGTGTTAGCGCGAGCTTGTTAGTGTGGTTAGGAGTGGCCGTGTTTGACTCGATGATGAGGACTGGATGAAAAGCTGCGAGCCTGGAAGATTGGCACTGATTTGATGTTGGCATTTGGGAGCTGCTCCATTTTTCACTTGCGGTATCTTGGGATGGCACGCTGGTTGGATAGCTAGTTCAGCCGAAACAGACCACTGACACCAAGGCTTACTGTGTGTCATAAGTATTATATATATTTCTCAGGTATAAGAGTTAGCGATAGAAAACTGAGTCTAGGCTTTTGACTTCTTTGGACGATGATCAACAGCCTTTTGGCACCAGGAGGAGCCTGTTTTTGGACGATGGATGTAGGTTTAAGCTCTGAAAAGCCACGAAAATGCCATGACCCTGCAATCTTAGCAAAACAGCTCTTATTGTATATAATTTTACGAGATAATGAACCTTCTTCTCACTTGATTGATTACCTCAAAAAACATTTTCCAGTTGCTAGTTTCAAGTCACACTTAATACAACATGATGTTCATTAGGGCACCGTTTAGACAAAAATAGACAGTAAGACAGGGGATGCTTTTGACTGGCAAACCACTCATTTATGAGCAAACAGCGTTCTCATTTTCACTGTAACATCCACCCATAGACTCTACAGAAGCAGAGATGGCATAACCCAGAAGCGTCGAACATAAGGCCTGGGGGCCAGAATGGTCCCAGCAAAGACTCAAATCCGGCCAACTAGACTGCTTTGGAATATGTGGCATAGATTTTGGACTTTTAATTTAATTTTCATACATTTAACAGCTTTGCTGATTGATTAAGAAATCTCCATTGCCATTCATACGACACCAAAGCTGATAGCAATTAAATGACAGAATAGTTCCTGTTTTTCCACTATCAAATATAGAAATTGTTTTTTCAGTGGGTATAAAATAAAAAAGACATTTTCTGTGAATTAACAAAAAACAGTTATTTGCTTGTGCCGATAGATTTATTTCATTTACTACAGCAAAATTTTGTTGTAATGTAGAAAAACTGAGAAATTGCACTTCTTTTTCTTACATTAACTGGGATTTAATGTGTAGTTAAAGGGCTTTAGTCTGGCAGAAAAGGGAGTTTTGCAAGTTCGACCCACTAAAGACCAAAGTAGGCTGTGTGTTGGCATCATTGTAAGTTTGACACCACTGACATGTCCAGTGGTCAGTGAAGCCTTAAGCTGAGCATTATGGTTGTCACCATTTCATTGTTTAGTTACCAAATAACAGGAACTACAGGTGGATCAGACTGTGAAACCAAGGGACTCATAAGGTAGATCACATCAGGGGACTCAAAACTTAAAACTGCACTGAGCTCCTAAATGAATCAGGGAGATGTTTGCCGAGGTCATAGATGAGCAGACTTATGATACTTCCACACAGTGTTTCGGACCTGAAAGCCATGTCCATCCTTTGCATACAGTATTAGATCTATCTGGCATATGATGTCTGTGTTTTCTGTTCCTCTTAAAAAAGGATGGCTAGCGTTCAACTTGAGAGAATCCACAAACATGAAAGACCAACCACTTGCAACAAAACTGAATGAAAATAAGCGTCATTTGCTGTGAAACCATATTTCTGTTTATTAAATTAAACTAATGAGGAGTTACATATTAATTAGGGACCTTTCTAGGCACTAGTTTCTGCTTCTACATACGCTAAGCTAAGCTAATCACCTTTTTCATCTGTTTTAACAGACACTAAACACAGAGAAATGAAGGTGTATTTATTTTCTGATCAAATCAAACTCTGGGCAACAGATAAAATACATAATCATGTCACATCTGCTTATGTAGGATAAATATGAAGCTATGACAGCAGCAGCATGTCAGGCCGCCGTAGCATACAGGCTAGAAGCAGCTAGCTCAGCTCTCCCCAAAACAAACCTGTTAACTAATACAACACGTTTTAGCTTCTTTGATGAAAACTGACTAAAAGTTTCATGACGCTTATAGGTAGGGTTGCCAACCGTCCCTTAAAAAACGGAATCGTCCCGTATTTAGAAACAAAAGTACACGTCCCGTATTGAGCTAATAAGGGACGCACTTTGTCCCGTAATACAGTGAGAATCAAAAGTAGTCTATAAATGTTTATGGAATTAACGCTTTGTTTGAAAACATAATTCCCAGCCCCTCTCCTGCTTTGTGACCAATGAGCTGACAGCACACTTATGACAATTCGAGTATGACAATTCAGATTATCTCATTGGTCGAGGAAAGGTCGCTTGCGGAGAAAATACCGGAAGACAACAGATGACCACAACAACAAGCATGGCCAACAGGGGAACAAACGCCGACACTGCGGTGCACGTCTCGGATGACAGTACACCTAAAGCTGGGCAGACACTGCGATTTTTTTCAGTCACGTTATTCAGCTCTTGCTCAAACTGCACGATTGACTCGCAGGGATTAGAAGTTTGCAGGTCACGATGCAGGGTCTCACACTATACGGCCCGATGCTCTGATGCGACCTGAGTGCTCACACTGTGCCAACATAACATGAAGGTTATAACAGAAAATCTGTCGCTCGCTCTCTCTGTCTTTCACTCACACAGACACATGTTACGTCTGGTTCGGTTTGGGTAAGACGGAAAAACAGCCGAGTCCGTGTAGGTGACAAACATAGTGATTTTATTGCACACTTCTAAGACAGAAGCATGGGAAGACAAGCGTACAGCCACAGATCTCCAAAGAGTGGACCGCTCCCCCTCCTTATATAAGCTATGATGACGTCACACAGTCAGACCTTACTGGAAATGATAACAGTTTGGGCCTGTTCAGAGAGTTTACCTAATATGGACATCAACTGCTAGTTGTTAGAGAAAAACAAGTGTGTATTACATTGTGCATTTTGTGAAAGTGTATCTATCAGAAAACTGTCCTCAGATGACCCTCCTATTATTACTAAGTGTGTGTGTACACATTCATGTGTTGTATAAGAGCGTGCATGTACTTTCCAGGCCTGTGTACGTGCAGAACGGAACATAGAACCAAGGCAGGGTCCAGCAGGCCCCACAGGCTTCTGAGTGATTACAGAACTGTGAAACAGCTTTAAGCAAATAACATGAATAGTACAGAACAACAATAGACTGATTAGAGTACTGATAATCTGTGTAGATTAATGTTAACCTAGATATGGTTCAAAGATTATTCTGTCAACTGGTTCAACGATGGTAAATGATTAATGATTGATACTTCTGATTATAACTGTGATCATAAGAATACAAAATAAAATATCTCCTGGTCACATTCCTCCTCTTTGGGCTGGCTTGCCAGCCCAACTCACACCAGGATTTATTTCCAAACCAAACAAACACGTTATGACACTTATCAATCCCAACGCCTCCGTTGTTTTCCAATTTTCCCACACCCCAGCTGTTCTTTTAGCTTCAGACTCGAGTTTCAGCCTGACACGCTTCAGGCCCCTTTACCACCTCCTCTTGGAGTGAAGAAACGCCCTCGGATTCTTCTTTCTTCGACTTCCGGGGTTATACCACCCTTCAGTCGCTACACAAATCTGTGTGTTTGGTGTCCGTTGTGACCGCCGTGTCCCCCTTTTTGCCAAAAGCCTCTCGAACCACGTTGGTCTCTGGTGTTCCTAGTTTTAGCCAACCCCTTCCTGGTTATCGCTGTGGTTATGGGATCCATCTTATCAAGGAGCCCCAAGGCCATGACACTTGACCCCAGTTGCTGTGAAGGGTCCCCATATCTCCGTGTCCCCGTCTGGCGTCTGTTCCCGTCTCTGCAAGAGACAGAAAGCCTCTCCTGCGCTGGCTCTCCTAACCTAATGTTGTTGACTTTGTTTATTCCAATCCTATGCCATGCTTATGTGTGTAAGCGTGCATGCATTTAACCCTCTGCACGTGAAGTCAATAGCTCCAATATATCAATCCGATCCGTTGTCGGATGAAGCTTTTGACCTTCCCAGACTACGTGCCAGCTCCTTATAAGCACATTTGCAAGGTGTGTATAAAAATGAACCACAGACCTCAAACAAATTGGGCATTCTTTCTAACTTGAGTGTAATACTCAGATTCTGATCATCTAATTATGCTTCTCACTCGTTCCCTAAATTGTCTAGAAACCTTTAATTTTGCCATACCTAAATTATTAAAACACAGACCAAATGATATACCCCCTATATAGCTTTTGGCCTTTATGAGCACACTTCAATAATGAGCAACAACCTGCAATCTGTACCAAAAAATCTTCATGGTCCCACCTGCAATTAAAGATCAGATGCATTTTATACCTGTTTTAATTCCTCCTTATATAGAACCTCCTCAGTTTCAGGTTAGTAGCGATTAGTCTCAATCAATCGTTCTAGTTGTATTTTGCAATTCAGCTAAAAAGCAAACCTGTTAAAGTAAACAGCTTATTTACAACCACCTGCAAATCATAAGAGTAATAAACGGTTCAGCACAACAGGCAAGTATCATGTTCAGGTTTCCCCAATCATTAAACCACTATTATTGCCAGAATTTGCTTTATTCACCCTTTGGGCAATGTTATTCCAAGAGAGAGAAAGAGAGAGAGAGAGAGAGAGCGAGAGCCCCTAATGGCCAGTTAGTGGGCTCTAGGTCAAACTGTCCCCAAATTTGTTATTTGTTATTATTACTTGTTTTCATGTCACTTGTCTGTTTTCTACTGCACCCTTCTCACCAAAGCAAAGCAAACATCAGCAGCACATTGACCGTAGTCAGCCATCCTCATTCCATAGGTGCTATAAAACATTTCCTGTAAAAGAATCACAGTTTTCAAGACAGGGTGTGTCTCCCCCAACACTCTCACCAGAATACAGTGTAATAGCATCCCCCACTCCTAACCCATAAACACCGTTTCTTCACACATCCGCCCAGAAATCCTGTAATAGAAAAACATTAAAACTGTAACCCTGTAGGGAAGAAAATGTAAATGGTAACGCTGCGCAGTTACCTCTGTAAACAACACAAGACACAAAAATGGCATTTAAAGGTTCACTCATCCTCGAATATTTTGTCATCCTTCTACTCCTGTAAAAGAAACACACATAAATTCATCCACCCTTTTATCCTATCTAGGTGGAGGTGGTTAACCTTGAGTCATGGTCAAGTCTTGTCATCTTTTACCAGTCAGTCCGTTTGTTTTTATTCCCAGTCTTTCATCCATTCATCCATTCTTTCTTTCTTTGCTGATAGTGAAACCTGTCGTCGCATTTAGTTTCCACACTCAGCAAAATGACGTCATCTCAAAAAGAAAACAAGAACTTGAGTTTGGATTACCTCGCTGAATCCTTTTTTAAACAGGGACTCTCGTTTCTAATTGTCCCCACAAGTGTTTCCTCCAGAACCCATTTCAATGCGGAGAAACTCACTTACAACAATTTTCTCGCCGACGTGTAATGCTTGTAATTTCCGTTGTGCAGATCTGCTTAAAGAAAAGATTCACAAACAAAAATCAGTGCACTGTTCAAAATATAAAACAAAATAAAAGGAAAAATAACAAAAACAAAATGCAGACGCCCGGGTCTTAGGACTTGTCACTGAATATTCTTCCCATCAATAAAAATACCAAACCTAAACCTACACAGAGTCAAATCAACACCACTGCAACCTTTTCATATTCATAAACCTATATGTTTTGCGTTCGTGAAACAAAATTGAACCATTAAGTAATTTGAGCTCTTGAAATGTTTTAATTCTCTTAATTCTGCCAGTTTATTTCAACACTTATTCAATGACTTTTATTCAACTGCTACTTGGTCACTCGAATTTTACCTGTTCAAATTGCCTAGGGTTCAACAAAGTCTAGATCCCCGTTATCATGAAACTTGAACGGGTGTACGATGATTTCCTTACAGTAATTTAGAATCATCACTCAACCTAGCTCTACTACTGGCACTGCGTGACTTTTCTCACACTGGAAACCAGAATTTAGTACAGAACTTTAATGCCTCAGGCAATCGTGCTCAAAGGCTGTCCCCCTTCTCTTCTTCTTTGTCCGTGTGTTCCTCCTTTATTAAATCTCCATCACAATGACGTGGCGCTCTGAAATAAAACTCACACTGTTAATTCCTCGTTTTCACTCTGCACCACTGCTCAGAGTGTTTTCTTTTCTTTTTAGTGTAGAGTAAACAATTAAGTCGAGGCCTTAAGCCCCGGATATCTCGCACAGGCATCGTTTTCATAACCAAACCGCTCCGGACTCTGCTCCCCAGACCACACAAATGCCCTCTGGGCTTATTATTATAGCAAATTCTGTATTTTACGTTGTCGTGTGCAGCATTGAGCCTTTGTCAGTAAAGCATTCTTCATTGCAGCAGCTGGGGCATTGTGTGTCACTTATTAGTAAATTAAATCAACATTTTGATTTTAGTGCATGGGTATGTATCAGTTTTTACTCCCTTAGCGAGTGCATAAGTGTTCATGTGTGTGTTTCTCTTCATTCTAAGTCGGCGCATGCAGAAGTGTGTATTCGTGTGTTGGTGTATGTTTGTGTCCATCACCTTCCTGTTCTGTAGTTTAGGTAAACCAGCGGCCTGACGCATGGCCTAGGGTCCTCCCCTCCTCTTTGAGTCTGTTTTCATCCGTTGTTGCAGCTGCCTGCATCTTCTCCTTGTAACTTGACCCTTTTGCTTCTGTATGGTCTTTCATGGTTTACTCCTGCTGTTGGAGCTTTGCGTCAAGTCTGACGACCTCCTGCTCCAGCAAGCTTCCGCCTGATTACAAGTCCTGTACGTGAAACTCCAATTCTGACTGATGAGTTCAATTAGCAGCCCGCTCCTCCGGAGCCATGCTCAATTTCTGTTCTGATGCCTTGAGCTCTTACTGAGGGCAAACACCTCAGAGTCTTTCCTTCCACGTCAGATTGGAGTCTGTTTATGTTGTCCTTACTCTGCTCCACGGCCTTCTGCAGCTCTTCCGTTCGGCTCTTCTCAGAGGTCAGCATTCTTTTGCTCACCCTCCCTTTTCCTCCGGGCTTAATGCGCGTCTCGTCACAGCTCTGTCAGCTGACGCAGCCTGGGAATTTCCCCCGTGTAGTGAAACGGGCTTTAGGTTTAGTGCTCTCCGTCTCTGCTGCATGAGATCACTCTTTTGCAGCACTGTTGACATCCTCAAGTTGTTGTTGTGAGTCCAGCTGCTGTGGCCTTCAGGGGTCAAAGGGTCAAAGATGGTCGATGGTAAAGGGGAGGGTAGGAGTCCAGGTCAGCTTCGGCTTTCAGAAAAAACAAAAACAAACAAAACAGGCGAACAGGAAAATGATGTTGTGTTGGCCGTGTTGTGTTGGCTGTGTTATCCAGAGAGGGGAAAAACAACGAAACAACAAAGATCTCGTCTCCCCCCTTTTTGTTTTTATTTTTTCTCACCATATAATCAACTCATAACCCCTCAAGTTGACAGGACAACACAGGTACGTGTTAAAATTCTTAAGATCCTGTTTAGAAACCTAAAAAAGGGATTTCCTATCAGTCAGTAGTCATTTGTCTTAAACAATCAACAAAAACATGTCCCAAGTCGACCCTTTTAACCACTAAATTTGTCGTGTCCTCACTCAATCATCAGACCAGTGTCTTTGTCTTTTGACGTTACGTTGTTATCCTGCAACCCAAAGGGTTTATTTGTCAGTAGTGGATAAACTATATCATTTAAAAACAGGTGTATATTAAGTGTCGCTACTCTAACCTTGCATGTACGTGCACATGTATGTAAGCTGTTTCTTCATTGCATGTATGGGTGCGTCTGTATATGGGTTAATTTAACTTTTTCTCAAACGAGGCATTTCTCTAACACGCACATGTGTCTGTTCCACACACTTCTCATACCTTTCTCTTGTTGTGTGTGGTTTTATTTGTTTCAGTGATTTACCAGGAACATCTTTTCCTTTTCTCCATGTCTTCCGCCAGAGGTTAACACTGGTGAGATTCAGGGAGACAGCACCCAGAGCAGTTCAGCGAGAAAAACCTGCCTCAAACTACATTCTCTCTTTTTTGTTTTTCCGGGAGGGGTGAGGACAACTCTGGTGTCCAGCCGTGAATTTTAGCCAAAGCTTGGCCTGTCTTCTGCTGCCGTACTCAGGTTTCCAGGTTAAGAAAAACACCTGTATGAAGACACTAAACATACATTTAGTATTTGTATAAACATAACTGCCTAAATCATTGAACTCTTGAGGAGGGTGGATGTCAGAATCAGAATCAAAATCAAAAACTTTATTGTCATTGTCTTGAGACCAACGAAATTAAGAATGGTCCCCGATCATTGCATCATCCCTAGCAATATCAAAAAATAAACAAAACAATAAAATTCAATAAATAAAATAGATAGAATACTTAACATACTAAGTAATCCCACAGTCATGCTTCAGACCGTGCATAGAGTAACACAAGAGTGGCATGTTGGACATTTTTGTAGTATTCAGATGTGTTATGGCAGCTGGATAACAGCTGTGTTTGAGTCTATTAGTCCTTGCTCTGATTGCCCTGTACCGTCTGTCTTAGGGCAACAGTTCGAACAGGGAGTGGCCAGGATGTGAGGTGTCTTTTATGATGTTTTGGGCCTTTTTAAAACAGTGGGCGTTGTGGGGACAGTTTGACTCTTTACTAACTTTAAACCCCACCATAACAATTTCTCACTCACAAACTTCTGTGCATCCATTTAATCATGCGAAGCCAGCACAAAATCACACACATACCCCTACAGCAAAGCTTTAACATAACCACAATGCAACTCCTCCCTTAAACGGGAGAAATCACCCTAAATTAACCAACTCTATATAAAACGTCAAACAAAGATAAACCACAAACATTTCTACACTTCTGTGTCTTCCACGCAGCACAATAGGCAGAAAAACACCGATTACTCACAGTCTACAACAAAAGAAAAACCTGCTCTTTTCACAACTCTCACAGCTAAAGTCAAAACTCTTACCCAGTGCCTCTGAAATAATAAAAAATCACCAAATACTCGGTTACTCCTTTCACTCGCGCCCTCTCACTCCCTTCTTCCTCATACAGCATACACGCTCGCTCCCGCGGACCCGCTCGGCCCCGCGGGCTCACTCGGCCCCCACCTTTTTTCTCTCACAGAGACAGAGAGAGAGACCCTTTTCCTTTTTTTTTATTTCCAGCACACATACACACACAGAATCTCAACTGAGAGAAAGAGGGAGAGAAGAGAAAAGAGTTGTAGAGAGGAAGTTTTTTAGCAGGAGTTTCAGATCTAACAGATTTATACAACTTATTTACACACACCGGTAATTTATAATCTATATACACACGGGCCCGCATAGACGTCACACCAGAAGAGGTTACTCCTATCTTTTTTGACTAATTTAAAAGCACCTATAGCCCAGGCCTAGCCTTGCTGGTCAATACACACCTCGGGAACGCCCTCCCGATAGCGCTCAAATTCCTAAAAAACACCATATGCCAGAACAACTTTATCTCACTTCTCTATTTCTCTGCTGGTGTTGCTAAATTTTTGACTAATTTAAAAGCATCTTTCAGCCCAGAGCCCGGCTCTTGCTGATCAATTACCGTTTCAAGTACGCCGCCTTGAAAACGGCCTCATTACTAAGTTCTAGTACTTTAAAACTGCTTCCCCGCCCGGACACCTGGAACTCCACCAGCTGCGTGAAAGGCAATGAAATCCTGGCTCACGCTTTTGGCTATACTTAAAGTTCACAAGCTCCTGACGTTTAAATAGGAGGCAGCCAGGTCTAACCTTCCTAATCAATCAATGCAGTAGAAGGCAATCACTCATAGATTACCTGGCCAATTAACCGGGAGTCCCAAGTCCCCAGCGGGAGGCCAAAACCGGGCTAGAACCTAACCCCGCGTCCGGGGTCAGGGGTCAGCGCCACCTGCTGAACAAACTGCATTCTTAGAGAGCCTAGCTTCTCAGTCCTAAACGAATTTGCTTGTTTAAAAGCCTCACGGTGAGCTCTGAGCCCCCCCGTTTAATTATCTGAAGCCCGAGACCGTCTCTGCTACCCTATTAAAACCAAATTAACCCTACACTACCGATTGACTGGCTGGCATTCCCAGTCAACCCACATTTAACCTCTTAAACCGTATTTATTTATTTCCACACACCTTAAACCGTATTAACTGAAACACATAACTTCTTAACTCAAAATTCACCCCCAAAATGAACAACAATGAATTTAGTCAGACTACTATGCCCTATTTTACAACTAATTAGTCAAGATCACTATGGACCAACGCCAGAAGCCCAGACTGAGTGAATATTATTTAATTAAATTTAGTTTTAACTTCCAATATAGCGCCTTTGGATAAAAATCAACAGGTGGCACTCACCTTTTCTTATGACGCCTGGCGTCACTCAGACAGGCTGCTGGCCTCCGCCCCTGTTTGTCACCCACACGATAGCTGCAAGCTCCCCTCTCCCCCAACCGGAGTTTCGGCACCAAGTTGTTACGTCTGGTTCGGTTTGGGTAAGACGGAAAAACAGCCGAGTCCGTGTAGGTGACAAACATAGTGATTTTATTGCACACTTCTAAGACAGAAGCATGGGAAGACAAGCGTACAGCCACAGATCTCCAAAGAGTGGACCGCTCCCCCTCCTTATATAAGCTATGATGACGTCACACAGTCAGACCTTACTGGAAATGATAACAGTTTGGGCCTGTTCAGAGAGTTTACCTAATATGGACATCAACTGCTAGTTGTTAGAGAAAAACAAGTGTGTATTACATTGTGCATTTTGTGAAAGTGTATCTATCAGAAAACTGTCCTCAGATGACCCTCCTATTATTACTAAGTGTGTGTGTACACATTCATGTGTTGTATAAGAGCGTGCATGTACTTTCCAGGCCTGTGTACGTGCAGAACGGAACATAGAACCAAGGCAGGGTCCAGCAGGCCCCACAGGCTTCTGAGTGATTACAGAACTGTGAAACAGCTTTAAGCAAATAACATGAATAGTACAGAACAACAATAGACTGATTAGAGTACTGATAATCTGTGTAGATTAATGTTAACCTAGATATGGTTCAAAGATTATTCTGTCAACTGGTTCAACGATGGTAAATGATTAATGATTGATACTTCTGATTATAACTGTGATCATAAGAATACAAAATAAAATATCTCCTGGTCACACACACCACCATCAACTTTGCTAAATTGCTAATGAAAAACACTCATCAGGCAGCTGTGATTGAGCAGCAGTGTAAATCCAACTATTTTCACGGTTGTTGTGGTCGTGATAATTTTGTGATGCCACATCGAAAAGGCTCGGATGAGCTTTCCAAAGTTCTACAAGTGCCTCCATCACTTGTGTCCAGATCACACGCTGCACTGCCGTGCTGCGCCGTCTTTTTCACCGATGTTTACGTGTTTGCGCATGAGCAGTGTGAGCGGCTGTGGTGACACCCTCACGAGCGATTGATGATCGGGAGCTGGTCGTGAGGTGTTAATCGCTTCTCGTTACCCCACGTATACTACACGACGCACGATGAAGGCCAAAATCGGGCCGATCACCAAATCGGTCGCACGACTCAAAAATCGGCTCAAAATGGGCCTAAAATCGCACAGTGTAAGCCCAGCGTTAGAGCAGCAATGTTTGTTCCCCTCAGAGAAAGAAAAGAAAAAAGGCTGCAAAAGTACAGGGAGGACTGGGAAAAGGAAAACACCTGGCTGGGAAAGTGCACGATAACACCTATAAAGCGCACTGCACTGTGTGCCGGCGCACTTTTTCCATAGGCATGCTTCTAGTGGTGGGCACAAGAAGAACATGAGGGGCGTGAAAGCTCGGGGAACCCTTAACCAATTTTTTGTCCACCAGGCCACGGCAGAAGCAGATATGGTATGTAAACACTGGTTTGTTGTTTAAACCCTCTGGTTAAGGTTAATATGGGCATGTGCAGTGAATATCAGCGCTATGTGGCCAGAAGTGTGATAATATCATTTATTTTGTGTAATAAACAACTGCAAGGATGGATGATTACAACAAATAGATGACTAATACATAAAAGTAATACATAGATGAATAATGATGATGAGTTAAGGTGCGTAATCATGGGAACAAGCGGGTTTACAAACAGGAGCAGCTGATTAGCATTAGAAAAGCTGAAATAATACCTCAACTGAAGCCAATTGTACTAAATGCACTAAATGTGCACTGTTACAAGAATATTTTTCGTTCTATTGCTTTCTATTAATTTATATAATTTTAAGTTAAGCAGGACAGAGTTCTTTTAAAGAAAGATTTACTTATATTCTCAAAAGTTAAGCATGACAGGCTTCTGTTTAAGAAAGAGACCTGTTTTACTGTGTTAATGTTGTCATTTTGAGCTAAAAATAAATGGCTAAATGATCATTTGTTTCCCATATGGTCATATCACAAAGAACATGCATCTGCTTAAATCAAATTCAAGTCAAATGGTTAAAAAATAATTTCACACACACAAAAAAAGAGCTACCACACTGGGAAGGGTGAAGACAACTGGGTTGCCCGGCCCTGGCCACGAGGTGTCCCTTATTTATTTTTCAGGGAGTTGGCAACCCTACTTATAGGTGGCATTACTTCAAGATTAACTGTCCTTGGAGAACAAATATACAGCACATAAAAATCCCCCTGTTCTCAAAGTGACCGACCAGCAGCCTCTGTTTTCATTTTAAAGACCACAATGAGACTAATTTAGAGCATCCAGCTCTTGATGATGATATAGTGGCTCAGAGGGTTCATTTCCTCAACAGAGCTTGGATTCAGTAGCCAGGAGATCAAAAGGTCAAGCACTCAAAACCTCTTTCCTGCTTGAGCAGCGGTTTCAGTTGCTGAGTTATTGTCATGCTGGATCGTAGATATTAACCGAGTCGGGTTTCAAATCAGCTTTATAGGATGGAGCTGGCGGTCAAGAGCTGAACAACTTATACAAGGCTATATTGTCACACCATCTAATAAGACACTTAAAAGGAAACCCTTTTCCTGGGGCAGGAGTTCACAAGATGTAAACAGGCTGTAAAACAGAGACATCTGCATTCGTTTTTTCCTTTTCCTCCACATTTGGTAGTCTTTAGTCTACGCAGCTCAGAATAAAACAAAAAAAAGAACTATTCAGGGCAAATTCTGAAAAGCAAATGTTTGGGTTTTTAAACTTTAGCAGTGTTGATTGGGGTTGTGACAAATATGCAAATGTGTTAACAATTACTGTGCAGCGCTGGAAAGTGCATAACCAACCGCAGAGACCTGTGATCTCACACCAACCATATAACAATCTCATAAACTATGCTGCACTGTCATACAGTAAGCTGACAGTTATATATATAGTAGCTCCAAATCACTTTCTCACTGCAACAAATGGCTTTATTAATATATAATAATAGATAGCACATCACGTATATGCACATTATTTTTAAAGGGCCTTTCTTTATCTTGAATATATTAATTGTGACATTTTAAATGCACTTTGCTGATTCCAGCTCTCAGTCATACACAGCTTGAAACAGAAAGATTTTTGTTGTTCTTCCCATTCGACATGCGCTTTGATCGCACAATTCAGAGCTCAAGGTTGGTTTTTGGTGTTTTTTTTTAATTACTGTGAGGTGTTCTTATTCAGTTTCTCCCCTTTTTTCTCATAGACGAGTTCAGTGTCTTGAAATGTGTATTATGAGCGTTCTGTCATTGACGTGTTTGCATTACATCCGATGTCTAGTGGGAAGAGCTCTCATTCGCCTGATCAGGGTTATTTAGTTTTGACGATCTACAGAGAGAGGTATGTGTGACAGAGAAGAGAGCATTTCACTGCAGACGTGTGTGTGTGTGTGTGTGTGTGTGTGTGTGTGTGCGCGCGTGCATGTTTGTTTAAGCATGCAGGCAGCTCGCAGCCCTGACTTTCATGGCCTCACTTCAGAGAGAGCTTTCCCTTGGCAAGATACCTCGCCCTTGGTGAGACCAAAGGGAAATATTTATAAATCATCCGCACAACAAATATTGAAGCCAACCTGCGAGGGCAAAGCCATTCAACAGACACCCTCGCCAGAAATGCGCAAATACACCTCCAAGTCGGCCTCCTGACCCACCGGAGTGTTTCTGGAACCACATCTATGACCCACTTGTATATCTCACACACACACACACACACACACACACACACACACACACACACACACACACACACACACACACACACACACACACACACACACACCATTCTGACCTATTAATACCAGCACACTCCCTCTGGGATTGTGAACTGCCACTTCCTTCAAGATCAAATGTAAACATCTGGTACTTCTGTGACTTCCAGCATCCAGCAGCCTTTCTCCACCACGCTGCGTCTGCTCGCCGTTGTTTCTCTCGTTGCTGTTAAACCCATTTTACTTTCAGCTTAATGTAAGTTCTGCTTTCTATTAAATGGATTTAAGCATGCCTGTGCTTTACATCCCCCTTAGAAACCACTGCCTTATGACAGCTGAAAAAATACCGCTTGCACTTGTGTGCTTGCAGTTTCACTGTGAAGCTCAGAAACTTATGAGAAGTATTTCTGAGGTGATGAGAGGGTTTTTTTCTCCCTGTAACTTTGTCCTCTTCCCCAAATACAAGTGAAGTTTAAAGGTCGTCGTTTGCACTAAAGATGATCCTACACAGACTGCATATGCACAAATCAGGGAGAGCAGGAGCACCTCAAAGGTCTGCAGCGTTGCCCAAATAGAACACTTTGAAGGGGACTGAAGCACAAAGTGGAATCAAATATAATCTTTGCTCTTTGTCTTTTTTCACGCGTGGAGTTGTGGAGTTTTATGATCGCAACTGATATACATTAGATAGAGAAGAGGAGACAGACACAAACAGATTTAATAATACAGTTTGAGTGATTTTGTCTGTTATACACGAAGCCATTTTTGGAGTGTGAACTAAAGAGACGAGATCTTTGTGTTTTGGAAAGTATGACTGAGTTAAATACAAAATTTATTTTCTTGTCTCATGAAATTTTCACATACAAAATATGCAAATAAAACATAAATAATGATACAATGTTCTTCAAAAAGGATTATAATACTACATTTTTATGTCCAGTCCAGTTTTGCAAGTATTAAACATCATAATGATTATTGTATTCCTGATATTTTCGATCATATATAACCAGCATTAATTACCACACTTTGCTGCATTTTCAAGCTGCTATTCATCTTAAGCCAAGGCAATCATACAGTCATTATGCTGGTAGTTTTATAGGACCAGTGCCTTGTTTATGCGCAGCTGCTGGGCATTTTAGGGAAGAACAAGGCACGTTCTTGTGGATGTGATGCTCTAAACTTGTTTATTGGTACTTTTAAGCATTCAGTGCAACAATATTTAAACAGTGGTAAGTCCTTTCTCCTACACTTGTGCATTTACTACTTAGTTCATCAAAGAGAGCACAATTAAGACCTTCTAACCAACACAAGGTCAACTAAAAGGACCAATAGACTACATGAGGTATAACAAACTGTGTTATTTATGTCCATCCATTCAAAGATCCATATTTTTGTCACACATAAACTAGCTTGTAAGGTGCTAAACAGAATATTTTAATCCTTGTCCAGCAAAAAATTACATTCTAATATGTCAGTTTGTTCATATGACTCGTTTAAAAAAGTGGGAAACAGAAAATTAATTTAAACTAACTGTTCAAACCCAGATTTAAAGAAAAGTCCCAACAGTTGAAGTTCGAGCTAATCTCTGTCGTCCTTACAAGGAGAAATTTGTCCACACATATGGATAGCAGTTGAGTTTAATCAGATATGAATGTTACAGTCAAAGAGTTGTTTGTTCTTAATCCTTCTTGGTGTATTTGTGTGCTTGTAAGGTTGCAAACTTTTTCAGTTTATCACAACTGCAACATCAGTTCTGACCAGCAGGGGGCAGCAAATTACCATCTCTCTAGTGCTGGTCTCAGTGGTTGAGATCTCTTTGTAAAAGCAACAAAAACAAATGCACTTTGCAATCAGAGCCACTCCCCTCCCAGAAGGTTGTGTTTTCATGTATGTGGAAACTACTGCCCATTGATATAAAAGCCTGTTATTAATCTCTTTCCTTTTTTTCACCGCCGTCATCATTTCTGTGCAGCGTAACCTACTTCTTGCATGAATTCTTTTTCAAAATATGGGACTGATTGGGTCATTTCAGCATTCTTTCTTATGCCTGTCTGTTTTTGAGCTCATCCATTTAAGACCGGTTGTTCTGCGCACGTAATGATACATCTGTGGAAGCCATAAGTAATGAGGCCTTCTTAGAAACAAAATGCATATTAATCATTTCTGGATAGAGGATAGAGGAAGAGCAATGCAGGGGTTGTGGGTAGAAGTTAAAAAAACAAAACAAGAAAAAACAGCTGAACACCGAAAATGAGAAGAGACTTCTTGTTTTCAGCACTCTTGTTATTGCAGCCTGGCTGTTGGAGGACCAGACTGAACCCTGACCTCTCTGCTTGCAGCATGAGGAAGTGGTTAGGCAGGCTCACAACAAGACGTGGTGCAGCTGAGTTTTTCTTTTGTTTTTTTGGCACAGCACCTCACACCAAAACCGCGGTGCTGTGCCTCGCAGACTCTCTCTCAGGCTGCTTACCGACGATCGGGCCTCGTGTGTGAGTTTCTGTCCCTAAAAAAAATCGCATCTCCTCTTCCTCAAAGAGCAAGTGACCTCGTTGTGTGTCCCAGCACCGCTCTCTCATGAGGAGAATGGCCCCCAGTCCCATTAATCTGGCCACTCTCCACTGACCATGTGGCTGAAGTGCGGATGCATAAACCAGGCTGCTGCTCCACTGCACTCGGGCAGCTTCATGCTCATAAACACAGTCAGGGCTCAGTGAAAGCACACTCATCGTTGAACTCCCGCCCTTCTAATCCCTCTTCCTCTGTATGTGTGTTCATTCACACACACACATATGCACAACCTCAACAGTCTTGAGGGGACATGCCAGATGTCAGTGCTCCGTCTTGGAGCAATTAAACCGGTTGTTATGATGAAAGAATTTACTTGCCATTTGTTTCTCCTGCTCGGATCTAATTGAGTGATTGAGATCTTAATTAGATTAGCTCCTTTTTTCACCTCCATTGTTTCTCAGCCTCTTTAATCCTTCATTTGTGCTTTAATTCTAACCGTTGAAGTTCTAACTGGCTGATCTGTGAGGAGCTGGAAAGCAGCTAATTGCATGTAAACACGTACTGGACTGTGTGTGTGTTTTATTTATGCTTAAATACGCTTCCATCATTTAAGCTTCCTCCGCAGTTTTACCTTTTTCTTTCTTTCTTTTTCTTCCTTTTTTTTAAATGACAAATTACACATTGAAGTCACTTGCAGTTACAAACCCACAATGAATTACAACCAAACTTCCTCTCGACGCTGCGAAGCATCTCAGCATCTCTCGCCTCACAGCTTTTTGGTTTTGCGAGTTGCAACTTCACTTTTTAGGTTTAGTTTCACTGCTCTAAACGTGTTCTACGATAAAACCACTGCAGGCGGGCCTGAACCTACATCAGAATTCCCTTTTATTTCAGCCTGGCGTAGTTCCCATTAATGTGGCTGTTGCGGCTCTCGCAGTCGTGCTAACTGTGCACTCTTCACCTCTTGTTGCAGAGCTTTAGGGAAACTGTCTGAAAGTTAAAAAGAATAGATTAGCTGCCTGGCTCCAACGCTTTCAGGATCAGTTTGTTTAAAAACTGCAAGAAGGAAACTCACACTTTTAAGCCCAACATTAACTGCTTCATGCAGTCTTTACATCTGAGTGCAAAGTTAGTATGATCTATAACATGCCCTGCTGAAATAACCTCGAGTTATTGCTCGCTTTACACAGTTTTCAGTCCACCCACAAGTCCACAAGTTCATGTGGTGTAAAGTATGGAGTCCACTGCTTAGCAATGCAATGGCAACATCATGTAAAAGTCAAAGCACGAAACGTTTCTCCAACTGAAAAAACTACGTCCAGATAAACAGAATCAACTTTTCAGGAGACCAAAAAAAGAGTTTAAAATAGAGTGATTGATGGCTTCAATCAAACCACCTTAAATGATTGCTAGTGATCCTCCACATCTCATCAAGAACAGGAAACTGTAAGCAAACAGCTTCACCATATCAGCCTCAAAGGAGCGACTGGCGTTGGGTGTGCGGGTTCCTTACACTAACCTGACCACAGGTGTAGTATCAGTGCCGATCCCAAGCCCAGAAAAATGGGGGGAATCAAAAATAATAAGATTTCTATCTGCTGTGACAGGAACTGTAGCAGCTGAAGGAGGAAGTGGTGGAGCTTGTTTACGCTGATCCTAACTGAAAAAACAAAGAGAATGTGATTGAACGTAAGGTATTTACATAATCTATTTCACATATTGCGAGTGAGACACTTGCACTGGTGAAATATTAAATTAAGCAGAGCATGATCAATGTGACAGTCTACATGTGTGATCACTGTTGTGGCGAAAATGAAACAGTGCATACAAATCCGGATAAAGCTGCTCTCCACTTATTGATGTCAGCTGTATTTCAAGAAGTTAATGATCTTGAAACAGTAACCCATGCCAAAGATGATTTTTCTTCACCACCTGTGAAAAGGCACTGGACTATAAACATTAAAGGCAACGGTCTGTTAAATATCTGTCGAAAACAGGTCACAGGACAGGGAAGGGGTTCAAAGGTTGTTAGCGGGGTTGGGGTTGGGAAGGGGGGTGTCATTGTGATCAGAGATACAAAAGATAATATTAAGGAACCACCTGCAATTACCTCTGCCAATGAGGTTGTGCTTTTGGTAGTGTTTGCAAGTGTGAGTGTCATTATGTCTTTAAAAAGTTTGTCGGGTTGTAAAGTGGGGTCACTTTCAATAAAATTTGTCGTAAATACAGCAAAGTCTTTGAGATCAACTGCATGATTTATTGGTCGAAAATGGACAAAAAATCGTATAACTTTCAAGTGTGGTGTGTGCTGTCAACATACAGAATGTACTGTCGCATTTCTGACCTCTCCTTCAAGGTCATTAGAATGATCTGAAGGTCAAAGTGAAAACAATGCTATATAGGCCTATTTACGACTATGTTTCTTAGTACCATTGTTTGGATTAATACTATACGGGCATGTGGCGAATCATATATGATGATTCTAAATATCACGTTACCAGTGTTGGAAAGTTACTTTTAAAATGTATTCCACTACAATACACGCCCCAAAATGTAGTTTGTGACGTATTCCGTTAAGTTACTTAATGTGAGTAACGTATTCTGAATACTTTGGATTACTTAATATATTGTCATGCTCTTTATAACTACATGAATGTACTATTGCTGCAGAGTTTTAGACTTGATGGATAGCATTAACAACCTGCTAGCTGCAAATAACCATGTGCAGTTCTGAAAGCAGTGGTGCCTGTCACTACCCGATCCGTACTGGAAACCCGATCGGTACCCCGCATGCGCGAAAGGTTTCTACTTCCGGTCGTAGTGTTTTACGATAGTTACAGCCCAGAGTATCTGTTAAGATGTTAAGAATAACAAGTATATCTTAAAATGTTTGCAATAATGAAGCATTTCAGTACAATGTAGACAAAAATGAAAAATAAAAAGATAGTTACGGATCAGGACTCCCCGATCCTTACTGCGCATGTGTAAAGTCCGACCGTACAAATCGGGTCTACCCGATCCGTACTGCGCATGTGCAGACGTTTTCTTCTTCTTCTGTTCGTTTAATGGCAGTGTACTCCCCAGTGTACGAGGATACCGCCACCTGCTGACCGAGCGAATAAACCCTATTATAAACTGAATTAGCGTCATTACAAACGTGTGTTAAATTTGATTTAGCGATAGTCGAGTGTGTTTATGCTTGTCTGTGAGGAGAGGATTGTTGGAATAGTGATGATGATGTGCGCTATCACTGTCAATTGTCAGTAAACACTTCATCTGGCTGATGAATCTACACGTGATATATTACAAAGTCTGCATTATTAACTCTGTAATTAGGCGCCATTCTTCTTATTTTACGGCGCTGTTGCTCAATCGGGGGACGCTCTCTGTTGAGGAGAAAAGCATGAATTTCTTTGTATACGGATTATCCATTGTTTAAATGTCCCGGGCAGTCGAAAAGAAGGCAGAGCAATTGAGAAATTTTTTATTTTTTTATTGACAAAGCACAAAATACAAATATACAAATACAAAATAGCAAACACAATGTCAGGGGGTTCGTATAAAAAAGCAAAATAGACACAGTCTATTATAGAATCACATGATATTGAACAGGGAACATAGGTTTATGGTTTTGACAGCTTTTTGATTTTGAGAATGTTGTATGGTTTTAACATATTGTTTGGTTTCATTTAAAAAGCACCGAAAGGATGGTTTTGCGTTAGAAAATTTCGACTTATGTATATGAAATTTGGCCAATAATATCAATAAGTTAATCAAATAAAATTCGTTTGCCCTGTGCATGGGGTACTTAAAGAAACCAAACAATATTTTCTCGTAACAAAGAGAGAACTCAGAAAGGATAAAGGAAACAACAAAAACACAAAATTCTTGCCAGAAAAGATTCGTGTATAAGCATGACCAAAATAAATGAGAAATATCTTCCTTCACACAACTACAAAATGTACAGTTAACATCAATGTCCTTTTTATAACGTACAAGAAAAGACCTAGTTGGGTAAAAACGATGAATAACTTTAAAAGATATTTCCTTTACTTTGTTATTTAATAGAAATTTCGACGGTAAGGTCCAAATCTTCTCCCATTCCAGGTCCTGGTATAAGTTATTCCAGTAGGCGACAGCCGTTGGGACACAAGTTCTGTCTTTTTGAAACAGAGTTCGTATTTCACGGTTGTTTTTCCTCCTTACAGAAGGGAAACACACCTGACCGACATAAGTAACAGCAGGATCCAGTGGTAAAGGGGTCAAATCACTAACAACAAGATTTCTAAACAACATTAAGACCCCAGCAGGGATAGCATCAAACACTATGGCATATTCCTTTGGTGGAACAGGAAGACCATATGTATTCAAAAAGTCTGAGTAAGAGAGTAAACCTCCAACAGGATTTATAAGTTGTGCAACACGATGAATCCCATTATCAAACCAATTATTTAAAAACACAGATTTATGTTTGTATAAAATAGCTGTTGAGAAATGCTAGGAGCTAACTGGGCGCTAACCGCATCATTCAAATATATTGAATGTCGCAAAGAGAGGAAGTGACGTAAGATTTGCGCATGCGGGGTACTGATCGGGTTTCCGGTACGGATCGGGTAGTGACAGTGCCCTCAGCTAATGCCAGCTAACAATGTTAGCTTGGTGGCGAGTAGCCTTCAGTAATAGTAATAAATCACACAGCAATAGTACGTCAAAGATATTGAAGTGGCACATAGCCCAGGTAGCTACCACAACTAAAATAAGGATAATGTTAGTTTTTTAAAAAAATAACTTAGGCTACGCCCACACTAATGCGTTTTTGTTTGAAAACGCATCGTTTTCTCTTCGTTTTGGCCTCCTGTCCACACTGAGACGGCGTTTTCCTCATGGAAAAATGCAGTGTTTTGAAAAATGGAGCTGTCCCATCACAGTGTGGACACTCGAAAACGCAGACTTTCTAAAACGATGACGGCATTTTAGTCATGTGATGCAGTCATGTGACCAATTAAACAAAGATAGCTGAGTGCGTTATACAGCAGTTGTTTTGATTGCTCTCAATTTTGACAGCCCTAAAAAAGATTAATATCAGTCTGTACATGCTCCAGATAGCTTTTCTTCAAATTCTTTAATTCTCACTCGCTTTTGCAACTTTGTACTTTTGTGTTACTTGTAGCAACAACTCCACCTCATTGTTAGTCCATTTAAAAAAAACTCGGTGCTTTTCCTCGATATTTTGCTGTGATGTTTCACAGAGCCGGAAAGTAAATAAATGGCTGACAGAAATGAGGCAGGCCGAATCTTCTTGCGCTTCACGCATGCGCAGTACTGGAACGTAAGCGTTTTCAGCCATTTCAATGTGGACTCACAACTCTGTGAAAACGACTGAAAACGCTAGTGTGGACGCGGAGCGTTTTCAGACGAAAACACCGTTTTCAAATCTATCCGGGCTGGTGTGGACGTAGTCAGAGTTTGCATTGCACCGTAAGATTTCGCATATCCCTTTCTTTTTTAAATGTGAAGTGGTGTCAGAATTTCCAAGTAAGAAATGAATTCCTGCCTGAGTACTACTGGTTCTGTTGTGCTGGCTCAGGGTGCCTTGTGTAACCAACAATAACAAGACGCATTAGAGCCTCTTATTACATGTTTTGTTTGGGTTTGGGGTTTTGTATTTTAAATACGTAACACATATATGTATTCTGTATTCTGTTACTCCCCAACACTGCACGTTACTTTGGACCTGTTATTTGACCTTCAAGTAGAAGTCTTTAATAAAACTTTAATAAAATCTCTTTTATTCAGAAAACTTTAAACTTTACTGCCTTTGCTTGTATTGGGAATATTTCTAACATGATCCTGGTCTACGGGGGTTCTAAATATCAGTTTGCATCCAAATATCATGCCACATTTGACCTCTGACCTCACTTTTACATTTTATGCCTGTCTTTCAAAGTGACTCCAAAATGTGATAAAGAAAGTATTGTCAAGAGGAAGAGAATGAGCTGCCTCGTTAGTTAGAAATATGGTGTAGTATGATATTATATAATACGTTTAAGTTATTCACGTCCATTTATTTACAATTCAACACCTGCCATTCATTACCTACTCCTACATAATATTTATGTCACCAGAGTAAACATCTGTCATGCTACCCTTATGACCCTAACTCCTCATCGTTGTTTATAATTTAAGAAAATATGAAATATTTGCAGAGCCGAGCGTCTCATACTAATCACTGCGTTGGGTGTTAGCTGACTGATGATTCATCAACACAGCACCGCATCAGTCTTGGCCAAAGGAGGGAGACTTGTTCTTGAAATCATCCCTCAATGCCTCAGTTTCCTGTCCCACAACATCTGCTCAAATGGTTGTGAAAAATACTCAGCACAGCACCACGGGGATTGGAGCATCCATATGTCGGCCGAGATGGAAGTAAACACTGTGACACGATGCTGCCCTTGGAGATAGCCGCGAGGAAGACTTTTTAGCACAGGATTTGAGAAATTGCTGTAATGATTCGCTGTGTTTCGCTCACCATGGCACATTATTAGATGCTTAAAATTGTCTCTGTGCTCTTACAAATTTGTTTTCCTTCTCCCAAAGTTTGTAAACAGCTCTCTGCTCCCGAGCCCTGCAGAATCCAGCCGAGTTGTTTTCCATTCTTGTTCATAGCCAGGCAGCAGTTGGGTAAAAGCTATAAATTATTTATCCGCTGGTTGTTAGCAGAGATATTCTGGATGCTAATAAACTCCTGCGATGTTTGATCTCCTCCGTACTTTGTTCTGAAAATAGTTGATTGTGACTGAGCTGTATTTCAAATGAGCTCCTTCATTTGCTGTCTGTTTATTGATGTAACAGGCAAGTGGTGTGTGTTTGCTTTGTGTTTTTTACAGTCAATCAAACCTTCTGATAGCAACAGCAATGATTGAGTAAAGCTTTGTGATGTTATACAGAAGGTAAAAAGCTTTGACAACGTGCGTGCATCTGTTGATGCTGAGTAGCTGTTAGGTTTTGTAAAATGGTACCTAACCAGTGATTATTACCTAATTATGTAATGCAAAACAGAGAGAGGAGCATGTTTATCTGCTGAAAACCTGACAACTCCTTATTGGACTTTATGACTCACATCATATTGGCTGTACAGTATATGGGTTTATTTCTGCATGGTTTTCAGGAGGGGACGGATTTTACAAAATTTCTTGTGTTATATATGTGTGGTGTAAACATTTCGTTAATGCTGTATTCATTTGTCTATGTATTGCAGTTCTGATGTGCATTAGCTCTTACAAAAAGCAGAGGGGCCAGAATAAAAATAATAATATAATAAAAAATTTAATAAAGAAATATGAGCCTGTTTTGCCACAAAAAACAAAAACACATGAATAAATGAAATATAATAAAATATTGAATAAATAAATAACTGTCCTGTTATCTTATCAGTAGCGGAAACGAGCTTCCATGAAATAGTATAACAAATGCATTAAAAAAATGCTTTTTGTTGAAATGTTTGAGTAATTTACTTCACTGCAGTTTTTACACTTGGCATAGGACTGAGGTACACCGGGGTTTGGCGTTCCTATTCTTAAATTAAATAACTAATTGTAAAAAAACAAAACAAAACATATTTTAAAAAACTGAGTTAGTCGTGCATCAGGCGAGCTGTCCAAGGATAAGTAATAACATTTGTTTAATTAATTTGTCGCATAGCAACGTTTTTGGCATTTCTATTGTGAACAGGGGAAACAGCGCCTCCTTTAAATGTAATGTCGCTCCATTTAATTCTGTGTGGTGAAAAGCGGTACTGCGCTATCACACTGGCCCTAAAGGTAGAAGACGTTCCGTAAAAGTTCGGGTAGTCTTTATATGTAAAAACTTGTATTATATTTATCATAAACGTCAAATATTGCCAGCAATACATTTTTAAAATTTTTTATTTATTTATTTATTTTTATTGTCTAGCTACCGTGCAGCACCTTAGCTGGACAGAAAGGAACTAGGAATGTTAGCTAACCGGCTGCTGTGAAACCTGCAGTGTTGTTTGCAACACGGTAGTCCAAGAAACAAGTAACTTGTCAAGTCGGCATCTAAAGCATGTTATGATTCGTGTTCCATCATTTCCCTCTGATTCTTCTCAGATACTCAGGTAAGTGTTTACAAGGACATTATTACACTTCTGTTTTGTTTTTTTTACCTGTGCATGTCCTGAGGCATTTTAAATGTATTTAATTAGACATAAGAGTAAGCTGTATCATCACAGTGTGGGCCTGTATGAGATCTGTGATTGATTTTCTTTAATCACTGCTTGTTGCTGTTTTTCATCCTTGCTTGCTTTGATGCTGCGCTGTATAATGAGGAGGTTCATTAGATTTACAAAGTGGTGTGAAGAGACGAGTGTTATCATACATGCAGGGATACTTAAAGAATGTGCATGATTTGGTAGGTTGTGCTTCGACTCAGTAGGCTAGAACCATTGTTGCATATGATAAATATAAAATGGAGCTGTTATATACAGTCATTAAAAATGTTTTCACAGGACTCTGTGCACTCCTGTAGAAAAACTACACACTGTTAGTGCTTTCATAGGAACATGGCAGGTAAAAACCCAGGTCCTGTGTGAGCACCTCTATAAAATCCATAAAAGCAGAGGTTTTGGCAGTGTTTTGGAGCATTCAGGTGTATGTTAACACAACACCACAATCTTCCCAGGAGTGGACACCCCAGCAAATTCCCCTAAAGGTCGGACCGTGCAAAGAGGTACATCTCAGTCTCAGAATGGGTTATTTGGAAGAGTTGCGAGGAGAAAGACATGTCTGAACAAACCACAAGACATAAAGAACAATAATTTTTAGACAGACAGGACCTAGGGTGAAGATGTTTGACCATAATGAAGAGCCGAAATCAACAACAACATCATATCTGCACAAACATCTCATACCAACTGCCAAGCACGGTGGTGGAGGAGTGATGATTTGGGCTTTTTTTGGAGCCTCAGGACCTGGGCACATTGGAAAAGTATAAAGTATATCACAGTATTCTACAGTAAATGTCTGGCATCAAAAGTTAGGTGAAAGCTGGGTCATGGAAGAGCATGTGAGCAAATCTACAACATAATAACTAATAACAGATCTCAACCTAATTGAAATGCTGCAGAGAGAATTGAATTAACAAATGTCCACACGCCTTAATGAACTGAAGCAAGTTTGGAAAGAAGAATGGGCCAAAAATGATGTGAGACCGATAAAGTGAAACAGAAGAGGAGCTCAGGTTATTGCTGTTAAAGGTGGCTCTACAAACTAGTGGTATGAGGTCACGAGGTATACTTCGTTTTTTAAAGGACTGCATAGAGTCCTTTAAACTTTCTTTTTCATATGACTGTATTATATTAGGGATGTTTTCAACCACTTTGGAGAACACCTGAACGTTACCAAAATACGCAGTGGTCCCAATTACTGTCAGTGTGTTTGTTGCAAGTGCTTTGTTTCTTTTTACAAAATGATCATTCCTTTTTTTACTTAGCACTATTGAAAACAATGTTACGAAGGTCGTAACAGACAAAGGACCTATTTAAAACAACATAAAATAACCAATTAAACGGACATAAAAGCAAAAGAAAACCAAAAAACAAAGCTCTGAAAAGAAGACAAACAAAAACAGCTAAAAAGGGCAGGGAGAGCACCTTTCAGTCAGTTGTCGTCACTGTCTAGTGGCTCGCCCATCAAGCCTCCAGTGGTGGGAAGTGAGGCGATCCCATGCCTCCGTGGACACGTGCCACCAAGCGTCTGCTTGCTGCTTCATATTGGCAGCTTCCATTAAAATGAATGCGTAGGGAGACAGTTTTTGTCACGTTTTTTAGTGTAAATTGCACATTAGTGCTCAGCAATTTTGGTGTCAGTTCAATACCAAGTTAATACAGAGTTAAGTGCTCTAAACACAGTAAATAGAGAATAGAAACTAAGTATCAGTATCAGCACTGGTATCGATGCTATCGATACTGGAATCAATCCGCCCACTTCTCTTGCACGTAATGTTGTCAGAATTTATAATGATCATTTCTCAGTTGCTGTTGTGCTGAGGGTTGTGTTAGTTTGTGGTCAGTCTAAATAATAAATAAAAATAAATACAATTTTATTTATATAGCACCTTTCTAGACAGAGTCACAAAGTGCTGCACATAAGATGACAAATAATAAAAAGGTAAAATAGACAATATAAAACAGGCAAAAATGAACCAAAAACTGTTTTAAAAAGGTGAGTTTTGAGTTGTTTTTTAAAAACAACTACCGAGTCCACGGTTCTTAATTTATGAGGGAGAGAGTTCCACAGTCTCGGGGCCACAGTGGCAAAAGCTCTGTCACCCTTAGTTCTCATCTTAGTCTGTTTTATAGCAAGTAAGCCCTGATCAGATGACCTCAGGGACCTGCTACGGACATAGGGCTGTAGCAGATTGGAGATATAGGCTGGTGCCAGTCCATGCAAGGCTCTGAATGTCAAGACCAGGATCTTAAAATGTACTCTAAATTCAACAGGAAGCTGGTGTAGCGGAAATAGCAATGGTGTCACATGTGATTACTTGGAGGATTTTGTCAACAGCCTAGATGCAGCATTTTGCACAACCTGCAGACGATCCAGAGAACCTTTGCTTAGACACATAAACAACGAGTTACAATAGTCCAAGCGTGAGGAAATAAATGCATGTATAGCAATCTCCGGTTCAGGGCGAGATGAAATAGGGCTTAACTTAGCCAAAATAGGGCTTAACTTAGACGTATTCTGCATTTACGGAGTAATGTTTTCCACGTGAACTGGCTGAAAATCATATTTCCATACTTCAGAAGTGTTTTTCTAAGTTTGCGATAACATCATGGCACACCCTCCTCCTGTGAGCCCCGTCACTCAAAACCCAGGGAATACTGCCGCAGGACCTTGTAATGGACAATCAAACCTTTCACGCTGTGTGAACTTTGATGTTAGTGTTACAAGGTTAATGTCACAGAGGGCCAAATTCAAAAATAGCAATTCGCTGCAGGCTGCGAATGGATTCGTCAGTAGAAACCACATGCTTAGTGAAGCAGGTCTGCATAATTGCCTGCTGACACACAGCCTGTTGGTGAACTCTGCTGCTTTCTGCAAGAATTTTAATGGGAACAGTGAAAAAAAATAAAAATAAAACAACAACACCCACAAAAAGTGTATTATGTGTTTAGCTCAGTCGCTCAGCCTTCGATCACCTATTGGGGGGAAAAAAAGCAGTATCAGAATTGAGGGGGGGGGGGGGGGGGTATTGTCAGCATCTGGTCAATTGTTATTGTAATCATGTCAACACATTAACACCCCCTCTACCCTTCTACACATGTGCTCCCACCAGCTGCATCCTCCACCGTCCCCTCAAAGTCTCACTAACACTCATTTTCAGCCCAGTCACACTGGCTTAATACTTCTACCATCTCCAGGGGGAAATTACTTGCAAGCTTTTTCTCTTCAGCCGGGTATTGGCAGGCCTCCACGAGCAGTGTTTTTCCCATAAAGGTGCATTACTTATGATCAGCGTGTTAAAAAAGGGGGAATTACTGTCATTAGAAAGAGCGAAAGTTGTCAGAAGGAGTAAAAGTGAAACATTTCTGCTGTGAACGGGTGCTAGGAGACTTATAAAACCATTCAGCTTTTTTTTTTCACCATGTTCAGAGGTTTTTCACAGCAGAAGTCGGACAGTAGCACAGGCTCTGCCACCTCCACTTGGCTACTATGCGTTAACACCTCTGTAAACACATGACAGAGCACAGTAAAGAAAAAAACCTCATTGTGGGGTCTGTCATGTGTCAGAGTTTCATGAGGTGTGGCAGGGTTCTGCTTCCTGGTGTAATAACTATCCAGAGGCACTGAAGGGCCTCAGAGGCACTGAAGGGCCTCTGAGGCCGCCAAGAACGTTACTGCAAACACTGAGTACCACACTGCTGTAAAGAAGCAGTCATTTTTTTGAAAAGTATAAAACTAGTGCTGCTAAAAAAACATTTCTGACTTTATGTGATTGAAACCATTCTCCAGATTTTTCCACTTAAAAAACATTCTGCAGTAATTAATATGAAACTTCCAACGTGGCAAAATTTACCTTCACTGAGCATGACTGAGTTTTAGTGAGCAGTGGGACAGTGTTAGGGACTTTTATGTTTCTACTTGTGCCCGGTGCACTATGGAACACTATGACCATACTGGAAAAGTTATCAAAGGGAACCTACTGTGCTCATTTCCCACTTCATGTTGTTATTCTTGGACTCTAGAATAGCGCTGGATGATTCACAGTTTAAGAAAGTCCCTTCTTGTCTTACACTCATTGGAGCAGCCCATGAGCTCACCTTGCCTTTGAAGCAGGCCAACTTTCTTATGAGTGTCTGCCCCTCTCAACGAGCAGGTTTGCCCAGCATGTAGTTGGAGCTGCTGCACTCACATCCAGAGCTGTGTGCCTGAGATGACCATATTAGAGATACCTGTACTTATACCTGATGCTACACAGATCCAAGAGGAGAAAACACTGTTAGAAACCAAGTGTTTAGAACAGTCTAAAGTCTGAGCGTCTGTCTCACAGGGATTGCTGGTACATACACTGATCTCATTATGTGGAACTGTAATGAGCATACACCATTGTAATCCTGTGTGTATATATATATATACAGTGGGGCAAAAAAGTATTTAGTCAGCCACCGATTGTGCAAGTTCCCCCACCTAAAATGATGACAGAGGTCAGTAATTTGCACCAGAGGTACACTTCAACTGTGAGAGACAGAATGTGAAAAAAAAATCCATGAATCCACATGGTAGGATTTGTAAAGAATTTATTCGTAAATCAGGGTGGAAAATAAGTATTTGGTCAATAACAAAAATACAACTCAATACTTTGTAACATAACCTTTGTTGACAATAACAGAGGTCAAACGTTTACTATAGGTCTTTACCAGGTTTGCACACACAGTAGCTGGTATTTTGGCCCATTCCTCCATGCAGATCTTCTCGAGAGCAGTGATGTTTTGGGGCTGTCGCCGAGCAACACGGACTTTCAACTCCCGCCACAGATTTTCTATGGGGTTGAGGTCTGGAGACTGGCTAGGCCACTCCAGGACTTTCAAATGCTTCTTACGGAGCCACTCCTTTGTTGCCCGGGCGGTGTGTTTTGGATCATTGTCATGTTGGAAGACCCAGCCTCGTTTCATCTTCAAAGTTCTCACTGATGGAAGGAGGTTTTGGCTCAAAATCTCACCATACATGGCCCCATTCATTCTGTCCTTAACACGGATCAGTCGTCCTGTCCCCTTGGCAGAAAAACAGCCCCATAGCATGATGTTTCCACCCCCATGCTTCACAGTAGGTATGGTGTTCTTGGGATGCAACTCAGTATTCTTCTTCCTCCAAACACGACGAGTTGAGTTTATACCAAAAAGTTCTACTTTGGTTTCATCTGACCACATGACATTCTCCCAATCCTCTGCTGGATCATCCATGTGCTCTCTGGCAAACTTCAGACGGGCCTGGACATGCACTGGCTTCAGCAGCGGAACACGTCTGGCACTGCGGGATTTGATTCCCTGCCGTTGTAGTGTGTTACTGATGGTGACCTTTGTTACTTTGGTCCCAGCTCTCTGCAGGTCATTCACCAGGTCCCCCCGTGTGGTTCTGGGATCTTTGCTCACCGTTCTCATGATCATTTTGACCCCACGGGATGAGATCTTGCGTGGAGCCCCAGATGGAGGGAGATTATCAGTGGTCTTGTATGTCTTCCATTTTCTGATGATTGCTCCCACAGTTGATTTTTTCACACCAAGCTGCTTGCCTATTGTAGATTCACTCTTCCCAGTCTGGTGCAGGTCTACAATACTTTTCCTGGTGTCCTTCGAAAGCTCTTTGGTCTTGGCCATGGCGGAGTTTGGAGTCTGACTGTTTGAGGCTGTGGACAGGTGTCTTTTATACAGATGATGAGTTCAAACAGGTGCCATTCATACAGGTAACGAGTGGGGGACAGAAAAGCTTCTTACAGAAGACGTTACAGGTCTGTGAGAGCCAGAGATTTTCCTTGTTTGAGGTGACCAAATACTTATTTTCCACCCTGATTTACGAATAAATTCTTTACAAATCCTACCATGTGGATTCATGGATTTTTTTTTTCACATTCTGTCTCTCACAGTTGAAGTGTACCTCTGGTGCAAATTACTGACCTCTGTCATCATTTTAAGTGGAGGAACTTGCACAATCGGTGGCTGACTAAATACTTTTTTGCCCCACTGTATATATATATAGTAAAAGCATAGCAAGTACCTATAAAACAATCCACATTAAAAAAAAATCTCACTTATGTATGGAATTGCTAAGTTGCTAAAAAATTCATTACAAGAGGCACAAATATATTTTTTCTAAAGCTTCTTTGCACAGTTGAAATGAAGGTGGTTTAGTTATGAAGGCGATGACTGTGAGTTGGATGTGACATTTTTGGTCAGATCTTCCTATATCTATGATAATGCCATTGATTTGTAATTGGGGTGTCTTTGGATACAAAAATCATATTTAAACTATGCCAAGTTTTGGAGTTTGGTTTGTTTTTGTTACAGCAGACAAAACTGGAGAAATTAATAAATCTCCATTTTTGTAGTTTATTTCAAATGATGTTAGTGTTGTGGCTGTGTTCACTGTATTCTCATCACCCCCAACTGGTCACGGCAGATGGCTGCCTCTCCCCAAGCCTGGTTCTGCCAGAGGTTTCTTCCTGTTAACCCTTTAAGACCTACCATAGAACCAAGTCCGCCAGAGCTTATCTTTATATTTTTACATGCTGTAGTGCCATTTTTTGGGAACATTTCAAGTTGCTATACATCAATACAACCGTTATAGCCCAAATTTTTGTAATATGTATGCATTAAGTCCATGGAAACTGAATAAACTACAAAAAAGTGCAATAAACTACAAAAAAATTGCAATAAACTATAAAAAAAATTGAAAATCGTTTTTGAAAAATCGCTTTTGTTTTGTTTTTTACATATATTTCTAGTTAGAGAAATTTAAGAGGTTTATTGCTCAAAACTGTAAATACAAAAAAGTTGTTTCTTCATAGTTTTATTATTGGACATACACCAATTTTTATATACTGCAGGAAAAATGAAAATAAATATTATAATGCACATTTGCAAAAAAACCCAAAAAACCAGCATGTGCATCAAAATAAACTATTTCCAGCAGTGCAATTTAAGTTCTAAGTATCCCAGAAACTATTCAGAAAAGCATAATGTCACGGATTGCCGGGGCAAGCCGTGTGGAATGTAGGAAGGACCCAAAAGGCAGCAGCTCTGGTGCAGGTGAGTGTTTATTAACAGGGGTGGGTAAGTACAAACAGCGGTGGCGACAAAACATGAAACTGGAAACCTAAACTGGGTAAACTAATAAGACAAACCAGAACGAGGATGCAGGGAGGTCCGGAGAAATACATATGGGAAGACGCAGGGAGACCAAGGGGAAACAACACAGACGAACCAGCAATTACTAAGACAGAAAATACAACTTAAATACACTCAGAGAACACAGGGAGATTACACACAGGTGGGAAACACAGCTGGGAGTGATTAACATAACGAGACTAGGGAGGCAAACTGAAAACACTCACATAAGACGCAGACCTTCACAATAAAACAGGAACACACGGGCAGAACAGAGTAAACACTAAACAAAGGAAGAACAGAACCAAAATCGAAGAGAAAACACAAAATGCTGGGTCAAAAGGACCCAGGATCATGACACATAAAGCCAAATATGACTTTTAAAAACACCAGTATAGGCTTATAAGGCCCTGAAGGTAAAAAACTATTTATAAATTTTCCGCGAAAATGACGTCACTTCTGGTTTTGGCCAGGTAATGGCGGACATACGGTAGTTCGCGCTGACATCTATTCCAACCTAGGAAGTGTTGTGAACAGCTGATCGGATCGGCAAAGCGTGTTTCTGGAATATAATATAATATATAATGTTTTGTGTGGGTTCTCTCCGGGTACTCCGGCTTCCTCCCACCGTCCAAAGACATGCAGCTCGTGGGGATAGGTTAATTGGATAATCCAAACTGCCACTAGGTGTGAATGTGCGAGTGAATGTGAGTGTGAATGGTTGTCTGTCCCTGTGTGTTGGCCCTGCGACAGACTGGCGACCTGTCCAGGGTGTACCCCGCCTCTCGCCCTATGACAGCTGGGATAGGCTCCAGCGTCCCCCGCGACCCTGAAAAGGATAAGCGGAAGCGAATGGATGGATGGATAATGTTTTTGTTGTTGCAAGCACTTTTTATGCAATTTTTGCAAAGCTTTATGTGGAAGGAAACCGTAACCTAGGACAAGCTAATGGCATAACATGTAAGTACAACTCCTCCGGTTTCATATGCAAAAAAAGTGATTGCGCTACCTTACGTGGTTCCAGTTCTACAGAGATTTAAAAATAGTTATGCAAAACGGAGCGTGCCTGCTCCGACCGGTTTTAAAGGGTTAAAAAGGGTTTTTTCTTTCCCACTGTCACCAAGTGCTTGCTGGTAGTGGGTCGTTTCATTGTTGTGTTTCTCTCTCTTGTTGTAGGGTCTTTACAATATAAAACACCTTGAGACGACTGTTGTTGTAAATTGTCTCTGTACAAATAAAATTGACTTGAATTCCTGAAACCAGACATCGTGATTGAGGGTAGATTTGACCAAGACATGCTCAATATTTATATGGTAGCGACCTTTCAATCACACCACCAATACAGCATGCTCTGTGGACACTGATGAGGATTTACAAAATGAACATTGCTGTATACGATGACTAGTAGGGCAGCCAAATAATCAGTTTCCTATTGTCCTTCATACAAAGTTTTCCTGCCCATTAGAAAGAATGCACATTAATGGCAGTCTGGTCATCTTTTATATACAGTCTGTGGGCAGCACTGGCTGACTGTCAAGGCTAACCTCAATGAACAACAGCTGCTGTACTGATGAGGAAGCTGGTGTCTTCCTCTGTGAGAAGGTTTTCTGTGTTTCACCAGTGTAGCATTCCCTACAGCTGCCACGTGGGATGTCATACATCACTACATCATGTCATACATGTCAAACGTCGCTCTCAAGCAGAGAGCTTGAAGTCTTCACTAGATCTTGTAGCAGTGCAGCCGTGTGACCAAGATGGATGCTAAGGTGCCTCCTCTTGTCCTCGCTGAGCTGACTGAGTCTGCCTCGGTATCGAGTTGGATTGACTGTCTTTACGTCTTCATTCCTGTGGTTACACAGCATCACCCATGTGTGGACTCTAGCAGAAAGGGAAAAATGAGTTAAAAAAACAATGTGTGAGACAACATCTCCAGGTAGCTTTTTTTGGACACATATTCACTTTAATATTGAACGCCTCTCCCTCTGTCTGTATTTGTTGTGAATTTTCATGCTAAGTAAATCTTTCTTTTTTGGAAAACAACTAAAACTACTGGATAAAATATGAGACCCTCAGTGACGAAGGGAAAGTAATGTGGTCGTTTTAAAGTTTTATTCCACTGACACATTGTGGAGGTTAGAACAGTGCTCAAATACTATCTGGATATTTTCTAATTTGCTTATTGCAGACTTTGGTCTCTTGGGGATATGAGTGTATATTGCCTTCATGGATTATAAACATTACATTTACCTTCTACACCATCTATTTATGATATTTATTAATATCTAACTGTGGCTTGTTGCATTTTACTGTTTGTAACCAATAAACAGATCGCAGCAGGGTGATTATTGCATCACCTTTCATCAGGTCAGATGTTACAGCAACAAAGTCTACGGGCATTAGTGTGTGCAACCTGTGATTTCACCATTAAACTGTTAGAGGTAGAGGAGGAGGAAACCTGGAAACCTTTTAAAGTTAAAGGTGCAGAGAGGCTCAAGAAAGAGAAGATTTGAGCGTGTTTTGGTTAATGTGCTGTTTGAACTGCTGTTTAAATTCAGTGCAAATGGCCGATTTGGCATTCAGCTATACTGGAAGTCGGCCTCCTGAGTACGATCTGATAATGAAAAAATACAGCCTTAAGTGATTTTTACTACCTGTCAACTCTTTGTTTGATTAAAAGACTGAAGTTTGATTAAACTCGGGGAAAAAACCCGAGCCGGCTGAGCTGTTGGTGTCTGAGCTGCAGGCATCTGGAGACTGCGCTTCATGTTTGTGCTCTGGATTTGTATAAACTCTTATATGCTACTCGGCTATTACCGCAGGGGGCCATTTTGTTTATGGGCCAAGCTGAGCAGACCACCGCGCCTGTGTTCGCAAGCTCCTTTCACCAGGAGAGTTGTAATAGCCCAGAGCTGCTCCAGAGAAGTTTCTGTTTTGTGTTGAGCCCCAGACAGGAAACGGCACTCTGGGGAACCACAGGCATCCATAAATATTCAAGCCCAGAGAAGTTTGTAGAGTATGTCGTTAAGGATTTATGGCAGGCTGCAGAAGTGGTCATGGTACAGGGAGGGGTTGCGTGAAGTGGTGTATGAACCTTGTTGTAGACAAACTTGCACGCCAGACTCCTCGGAGGGCAGGTGCTATGGTTGAGAAACGGAAATAAGTGCGAAGATTCAAACTTTGAGAATGTGAAAGCGATTTAGCCCGGTGTCATTTGAAGGGTTTAATATTCTTGTCAAGCGTGTTGGCCGATTTCCCTGTCCTGCATTCCTCTCCCTGTTGTGAGGAAAACGGTGCTGCGGATCCACCATCTGTTTAGCGTTTTAAAGGGTTTGGAGGAAAACCCCAGGACAACGGGTTGCCGCGTGTATCCACAACATAAACAACATTTTATTGATGCATTTGCGGCATAATTTGACATGTTCTCACTTTGGACGATTTAAGGGCTAATATCGGCTAGCTTCAGGAGTGCATATGCCTCTCCAAAGATGTGAGATAATAAACAGAAGCACCGGCGGCAGCACGTTCACATTTTCGTGACATTAAAAAAAACAAAAAAAAGAGGAACATTACACGCACGAATCAGTCAAACTTGAGTTTTCGCCTCTTGCTTCTGTATGTTTTTCTTGTAAGAACACGAAACCGCTCTTGACTTTTGCAGAACATCGTGGCTTCGGGTCAGCACATTTGTGTTTCACAACCTGCTTTCCACTCGGCTGAATGCATGCCCTTGTGTACTCACCACAACCACATGATGCTTCAATTAATACCCAGCATAATGACTACTTCATCTTACATTTCACACCTAATTTTTTTCTCATCTTCCTACTTCCCCTTTTTCATTTCTCTTTTTGACGCCTTCAACTTTTTCCTCACATCGGCCCAGCTATGAGCCACTGTCTCTCTCTTTTCTCACTCCATAATTTCATGGCGAACTTTCGGCTATTTTCAGAGGTCTCTTCGCAGCCTCAGCTTCTCTTTTTTTTCTTCTCCTCCTTTATTCCCACAAGCCCGCTCCTGTCAGTTAGTGCGTCTCTAGGCCGCATTGTTACACCATTTCCCTTTAAAATCTGTGAGTCATCTGTGTCTCCGCACAACACCAAGATAAGAAGAATTTCAAAGTAAAGGTCCCAGAGAAGCAATGCTAGGAGTGCGCGATACAACCTCAAAATTAGATTCCAAGGAAATTAGACATGTAATTATATTTCTGTTGAAATATAAAAAAAAAAAAAACCCACAGAAGAAGGTTTAATCTGGCATTTATTAACAAAACAAACAAAAAGAAAGGCATTTTCTATCCTTTTCCCATGAGCTACTCACACTGGTGAGAGACTACACCGCTCAAAGTATGAATCTATTGAAATGAGTTGCGGGCAGGAGCACCATCATATCCAGTGATATGACAAAAATCAAATGGAAGCACAGACAAGGTGTTTTCCATGAAGGTAAAAGTATCAAAGACCAGCTTAACTAAATGATTTAATTTAACAAGAACTAAAGTACCTTAACTGACTGACTTGTAATAAGCTGCATAATATTTTTAAATAATAAAACTGACAAATATGTTCTACCTGGTGCGTTGCATCTTGCGTTGACCTTTTGAACCAGCTGCTCAAAGCCCTGCTTTGCCACCATGTAACCGCATCAGTAATTTCCATCCACCGTTTGCTCTTCCTGTCATATGGAGTCCAACTAGCAAGCACCAGCACTCAGTGGAATCATTTGTTTACGTTTGGTCGCACATCACCAGCTGCTCGTATCTCCTCCTTGCACGCCATTATAACCTGGGTGCCCTTAACAGCGTGAGTTTTTAGCCTCAAGTGGTGAAACACGTTTCTTGTTTCCACAGGAAACAGTTTTTTTCTTGTGTATTATGGAAAATACTTTGCTTTGTTGGGGGTTTTCAAAGTAGCTCTCTTTTTACTAAATAGTCAGGTGGACACGGCGCTCTTGCTGTCAGGTCCTGTCTCACTAGGGAGTGTAACTACATGGCAGTGCTGCACCAAAGATAGAATCACAGCATCAGTGTCACAATGAGTGGACTGGTCTTATCACTGATAGTGAAAAGACCAGTCTAAGGTGATAGTGACCGTTTGGGAGTGTGCTATTGTTCAGTTGTTGTATGGCTTCATCATATATATCAACTGAATTTTGTTTATGCAGCTTCAAATCATATTATGAGTCACCTCAGGACACATAGGGGTGAGCATATTGTTGACCAGCAGTGATGGGTAGGTGGGTTGCCTTACTTTTTGTGTTAAGTTTAGCCGATGTTTTCTTGGTCATAGTTGTGATATACCTGTGATTAGCTAGCATTAGCTGCCAGCATTGTTGACAACCTTCATCTTTGACATTAAATCTTTCTCCTATTGTGGAGAAGCATTGCATTGTGCCACACACATCATCAGTCTGCTGACTCAGTCGTATTTTTGTTGCTTATGTCTGTTGCTTAATGTTGGTTGGCACACAACTTATATGTGGTTTACCAAGCTAGCGGCACTAGTATAAAAACAGGGGAGAATATATATAAGTGTTTAATAATTTGTCTCATATGAAAATCATGATCATTAGTATAAATAAGTTGAATAATAACCTTATAATAAACTAAAAATAACTCAACAATTGGCCCAGAACCAGGTCAGTTGGGGCAAGCACAAAGCAAATAGAGAAAAAAGAGAGACATCACGCTTTGAGTATACTCTGCTGTGGATATGGACAGCTGGAGACATGAGTAGTTATTCCTGTCATACTTCTTTGAAGTCCGCCGCCTGAGGTGCATGTGTATGTTGTACATTGTAATGTAAATTCTCAGCAGACAAGTTCATGCAGGCACAAAAATTGGCAGGCACGCTGACATCCACTCAGACCCTCGCTTTCACCGTCTGATGACGAAATTTACATCACTCAGTCCCGAGCAGACGCACAAGATATAATCAAGGCTTCAGGCATTAAACATAGAGTGGATTCCTCAGACCAATAAACATGCACCGAGAGGTTCCTCCAGAACGGTGCTGAGAGCGTGTCATTGCAAATCACAGAGATCCTCTGTTTACAAAACAAGAGAAAAAAGAAGCAAATCTACAGATTTGAAATTCACATCAAAACTATTTAATTTTGTATTTTCTGACAGGCGATGTAGTGTCATTTAAAGGTAATACGAATGTGTTACGCATTAGGTAAACAAAACATTACCGACCAACATTATTCAAAAACAGGCGGCCCTCATGTTCACATTCGGTATGTCTGAGGCAGCTGATGAAATCGTGAGGGTTCGCTTTGCCCTTCTGCAAGCCACACATCCCCTGCAGTGTCATGTGATCCCACCAATAAAAAGCAGGAAGTTTCATTTCCTATCCTGCCAACAAATTCCTCATCCATCCTCCCATATCTTCACAAACACTCAGACCTAAATGAAAGAAGACACCGAACAAGGCTGATGTTACACGAGAGTAAACAAGGGTGTCATGTGAGGAATACACCAGCATTTTGGCAACTTATGAAAGGGGAATTGTTGAAGTCTACTCCTGTGACTGATAGGGTTCCAGTAAAAGCAGGGCCAAAGGTGAAGGGCTCGTTTGATATAAGCAAAGGTGAACTTATGCATTTAAATGTGGATGCTGTGGTATATAACAAGATGATGCCTCAATTGTTATTAGACCAAAAAACCCACAAAAAACATGCACATGGTATCAGCGTGTGTTTTCTTCTTGGAGCTGCCATGTTAAGAGGAAATGTGTGTGTAGCGTTGATCTGGCGCTCATTAGTTCTTGTCTTGATGCTTGTGCAAAGCAAGCGTGCACATGTGTGGGCGCCAGTTTGTTTGTGTTTGTGCTCGTGCTTGCGAGCGTTCATGCGTTGAATCGAGTAATCCACTTGAGTTTGTGGTCGAATGGGTTTGCTAACTGCCAATTTGGTAAGAGGGAGCATCGGTCTTAAATAATCTAGTGTTTATTACACGAGAGAGCGAAGCACTGCTGATTAAGGGCAGCAGTAGCCCCTTAATGGGTTAGCTTTATGCACAGCAAAATGGCCCTTAGCAACCTGAGCTAAAGGGATCTCAGGCTGCTGTGTGAAAGGTCTCAGAGTTTATTATTAATAAAGCTAATGGGACTAACTAGAGGGCTGCTTTCTCATGTGTGTCATTAGTTCCTCTTACACAGGAGTACTGAAAATAAGCCTTTTCAGCTTTTCATTATTTATTTTTGTCTGGCAGCCCACAAGTGAAAATAAGATATTTAATGTTGTTTTGCCGTCTGCGCGTCTGTCTTTCCTTCACCCACTCTGCCATATCTCATTCACGCACATCTACAAATGTGCACCCACACACGCCTCCTATCTGAAAGACACACACACACATATACACGATCATAGAGGGGAAAATCAGGCAAACCGCCCTCATGAATTCTTATTAAAGTGAGATTATTGAAATGGCAGTCCTTGCTTTTCGATGTCAATCACTGCACATTATGCTGACGGCGATAAAAGCATTTATTTTCCATCTGGCTCGAGGTCCAATTACTCCTGCAGTTTACTGCGCACACAGCGGTAAAATTCAGGTTCTCGGAGCAATCTGGTCAACAGCATGTCGCACTGTCTGTCAGGATTTAATATGAGATGTCAATTAGGACTTGCAGGAGTTTGACGGGATATCTCAGACTGACAACGCCGCTACTTTCTGGATACCCTGTGCATTTCTCCAGAGATACCCCTACTTATTCATGCTTACATTTGTTTGTTTGGCCAGGAAAAACAACAAAACCAAAAAGAAAACTTCGCTGACCCCAAAGTATTTAGAGGACTTGATTAAAAGCAAAAAAAAGGGGGCATTTATTAAAGTTTATTTGCATGTTGAAATGTGAATGTCAGGTGATCAGCTAGCCTGAAGATGTGGCTGACAGGCTGTAACACAAACCCTCTATCCAGCCAACTGTTTTCTTAACCACTTGAGCCTATTGTGAGCTGACAAAGAGGGGTTTATCCAGAACAGGTCACCAGTCCATCACAAGGCCAACACAAAGAGAGCCAGACAATTCTCACTCACACCTACAGCCAAATTAGAATCAGCAGTTAACCGAACTTTTAGGTGAAGTGGTTAATCCACCTCACAGCAAGATGGCCCTGAGTTCAAACAGTGTTGGCTGGGTGGGGCTGCGGGACCCACAGTCCAGACACAGTCCAATAATTTGTGGTTGTGTAGTCCTAACATAGAGGAAGAAGTTCTCAAAGCTTTAAAAAGAGAGAGGTTTGTTAGTTCCTGCTGTTATATAAATGTAAAATCTCACAAGATAACTGATCGTTGTGGAGCTAGTCATCACTTACTATTAAATTTGAAAGATTTAGAAAGTTTTACATGTAAATTGTCCATATAATTTGTTCTTATAAGTACAATGTAAAAGGACATTTTAATGTATTTGATGGGTATACACTCAGTTTATACTAAGTACATGTTCCTTTGAATAAATACAGTTTCTGAAAAATTTAATCTGTCATTTTTATATATTTCAGTCTCATTACTCTAAATTATTGCTTCATGTTATTTGAGGGTGAAGAATCTCTTTTTGATTTTGTGTGGATTCATTATTTTTACTTTTGTTTTGTAGGTCAGTTGTGCAGGGGAAAAACCGTAGAAAAAAAAAGACTTTCAATTATACATCTTCCTTTTTTTTTTCAGCGCCGATAGGATGAGTCATTGCTCGGCGTAGTTGTGTGGCCACTTGAACCTCTGATTGTGAGTGTGTTACATTAAATTTTATTACTCCTGACAAGCTCAACTCCAAACTGACATTTAAGACTGTAGGTTGATCTCATGAAGAGTCTTTCAAGTTTGAAAATAGAGAAAAAGAACCAGCCTGTGTATACCTTCTTTCTGTGTAATAGCTCTCAGTCTGTCAGAGTCTGTCTGCACATCCATCAATAAGTCAACATTACATCTCCGTGTTAGTCGGTCTCTGCTGATATATTTATAGGGATTTCCTGAGGCTTTCTTTCTGCATGTTGGACGCTTCTTTCTGGTGCTGGGCTGTCAGGCCCTGCCTAAGTGTTACTGGGTGGCATCTGGCTGAGCTGAACGTTATATCTGAGTTATCTGTTGTGACTGTGCACTGTCTGATGACATTTGTCAGTATTTACTCTTCTAGGTGAACAAAGGCTTCTTTTCTCTTCCTGCCTGTGACTCAGGATTGACAAGGTTGCAGAAAGTTCATCTTCTGTTTGTTGGGAGCATGACCAGGGCCCAGACAGACATGTATAGGCTGTGACAAGTTGTCTTTGTTTAGGCTGGACTGATACAGACATTTCCCTGTGCATGTCAAAGGGCAACTTCAGGTGAAGTGCAATTCTGTTTTGTAGCCCCACTTTGTCTTATTTTCTCCTCTTCTGCTTCTTTTTACTGCTTCTGTACTCTATGTTACATTTAATGACGTAATGACGCTTCTCTAGATGACAATCAGGGAGCAAAACCTGAACACTAAGACTTCGCTCAGAGGACCCTAAGCTTCTGCAGTTCCTGTAATTTGACTCGGATGTACCGCAGCTCAACTTGCTCAACCGTAAAATGGCAAAAAACAGAGAGGAAGTGGAAACGATGTTAAAATGCTTTAGCTGAGATTAAGCTTAGTATCACATAGTAGTGATAGTAGTACTCATTCAATAAAACTTACAGGACTCTTGAGCAAATTAAGCCCATTTCAGACACCCAGGTGACTTTAACTAGATCTGACCCAGTAACAATTATTCATCAGTTTCAGCACAGCAGCAGTGTGAACGCAGCATGAAGCATTCAGTCACATTACCAGATAAGATTACTTGCAGACGTCTGTCCTGCATCTTGATCTGATTAGCTCGCTAAAAAGACCAAAAAGCTTTAACGTATGTTTCGTTTTCTCTTTTTCAGTGCGATCAGCAGTTTCACTCCAAGCTGAAATGTTTCTAAAATGTCATTTTCTGGTGACAGGTCAGGTTAACAAAATAGTCAAGAGTTTGGCGTTTCTTAAACCGCAGCGTGGCGACAGGGGTCCTCGTTCTGCTCGGCAGCCTCGGTGAGCTCAGTGTGGCAGCGCGTGGAGCAGTTTTCCACCTGCTGCAGATTTTGAGTCCCCTCAGCTTGCAGAAGATCTCTACAGCAGAAGGACTGCAGCCGGCCGGTGGAGTGGGAGTTTGTCGGACCGTGAGATGAAACACTGTCTTGAGAGGCAGCTGATGACACTGTGGATCACATCATCAGCGATTTGGTCAACCTGCTGGTAGAGAAACAGGAGTCCGGAAGCTTGCTGTTTAGCAGTGATAAAATAAAATCGCAAAATATACTTGGGTGTCCATTATTATACTTAGTCGTTAGTCGTTCTCTCTCGGAAACACTGCTGTCTGGCAGTAACGCAAAAATAAAAGATTCACCGTATGATGTTCGTGGTTTCAAAAAAGGCCCTACATCAGTGATGAAAGACAAGCGAGGACCTTTTAACAGTACCAGCAATAAGAAAATCTCTTTGGCTTTCTTGCTGCACATCAGCTCCGTTTCTGACTATCCACTTGTAGGCAGAGGTCACTTTCACCCCCTCCCCGACCGCACCAGGTTCCCTGCGAAGTCTCATTATCCTTTTATCTCAACATTTATCTGACAAGAGACCGGGGAGGGAGGATCCAGGCCATCTTTAAAGATTAATAAAAGGCAGTGAAAAGACAGAGTATAGCTCCAAAAAAAAAAGAGAAAGAAGGGCGCTTCAAACTAGCAATTCTGTTTAATGTCTGCATGTGATAGGGTTGACAGAATTATTAATCAGGAACTAAAGAAAATTCAGACCTTTGCTCTCAGCTGCCTCACTTAGAGTCTTTAGTTACCACCATTACATAGCAACTGAAGGTCGGGAGGTCTGCCACTAATTGGTTCTACAGGGTTTTGAATAACAATGAGAAGAGCCCAATTATAAAATCACTATGAGACACCACAGAGGAGTAAGAGAGAGTGTGCGAGAAACAGAGGGAGGGAGCATGAAAGAGTGAGAGGGAGTGACGAGGGACCCGCTGGACCAGCGATGGGAGAGAGGGACTAGAGAGAAGAAAGACAGAAGTGAAGCTGTTTCATCACTTTTGCTTCCCTTTCCTCAGCAGCACGCTATTAATAAAATTTATAAATCTGCGGTGGCATAAATTTTAATAGAGGGCTGTGGAAAAACAGTCAAGGTCTCTGAAGATAGCTCCACCTCATTTGAAATTCCATTTGCATAAAAGATTCACGTAACACAGGCAGATTTGGAGGGACTCTTTTCTTTTTTATTGTGTGTTCATTTATTAGTAATAGGACCCTTTTTACATGGCGGGATCTGACACGAGCACTTTGGAATATAAATCAGTGTCTTTTTAGAACAAGTGTCTCCTACTTTTTTCTTTTTTTTGTCTCTCCATGTGACAAAATACATGTGTATGTTTTTGTCTGTGCATGCATATGCACTAGTTCTTTTTCTGCTATGGCAAAAGCATCATTGGGGTATGTGCGTGCAGATGCTCTAATGCGTCCACGCTGTGTTGCGTTTTGTGTGACGAGACATCAGCGGGCAGGTCCAGCAGCCGCCCGGTGGCTCTGCTCCTCTGAGAGATAAAGGAACAACTGCTCCCTGTATTAGCGCTTTGTTAGGTGGGTGGAGAAGCTGTGTCAGGTGCGGAAACACACCTCCACCACTCTGTTTGACTGACTTTCACACACACCGCTGGGTATAAACTGGAACACTACCATCTGCTTTGTTTTGTGGTGTGTGAGATTTAAGGTTATATGGCTTCATAGCAATAATGGAAATTGTTTTTCTGCAGAAAAAACACAAAAGAAAACCCACTGGACTTTCGGCAGAATAGCATCTGCTACCGCTGGCTTTGATCATGAGTCTACTGATGGCTGTGGAGTGGAGTGGGCACATGATAAAAATAGTAATGATTCACTTGTGTTTGTCCGCGGAGACTCTGAGTCTGACCGGGATTATAGTCAACCTTTAATCAACTTGGAGCAGAGGCCACGTCCTGCTAGCTCACCTCAAACTCTCTGCCCCTGATTGTATAAGCAGTATTGACTCAGATTATCAAACAGAGGTTCTCTGCGTACACCTGGGCCATTACATTATTTGATTTCAGCTAGACTTCCAAGCACGAAGTCAGATTTAATCAATGAATTGACTTTAAGCCAAAGAAGCCACCCTGCTTTGGATTTTTTCCCTTTAATTTGGGCACAGTGGTCAACAAATGCAAAATTGTTTTTTTATTCTTATTTATAATCTGAACCTTTGGGACCTTCGAGTTAAAGAAATGTGTGATTTCACTTATTTTCACCTTTTGATGTGTTTTCCATAGAAGAAAACAAGGATTTTCTTAGTTTTAGTAGTCATTTATCAGACAAACTGATAATGATCCATGGTTATTACAATAGATAATGTGCACTTCTTTGCTGTTTTAAAGCAGAATATAATTCGATAAATATATTAAGATCCGTGAAGCTATAATCTGAATTTTCAAATGCACCTGTTGTGCCTGTGTGATGGCCGGACCTCTTTAAAATGTATAAACCAGCCAAAATGTAGTGGCAGCTATCTTGTTGTCAACTTCCCCATTTGTTTTGTCACCTAATTAAGCAATTAATGTCTGCCATTTTGATTGTTTGCTGTTTGCCTTAGTGCTGCCATAATAGCATCGCATTTGTCTGTTTGCAGGCAGAAAGGATTGTGCTGAATAATGCATGGCACATCACCACGACAGACAGTGTTGCCATTTGAATTATGAACACATCGGGGTGAGACACTAACTCGCTCTGACTAGCCTGAGGTGAAAAGAGAGAAGAAAGGCGGAAAAAAAAAACATGAGTCTCATCCTTAGCTTTTGCTGCTTCACCTTTATTGGATGTGATGGATGAGAGGAACAGTGGACATCTTGGATACTTTCATGAGCCTTGTTAAAACACTGTGAAACCTGAAGGCTGCCAGCGCTGCCTGAGGAACGTGCTGCTGTCACCTCGCCTCATAAAGCACGTAAATGTTTCTGATTTGCAGTTGAATTGGACTTTTTCTCTTTTGATAGTTCGTGAAAGTGTGTGTGCTTGTACATGCGTGAAAGTGGAAATGATGGGTATAAGGCTTCCAGTGTGCCTGCCTCTTTTTGGCACTTCCTTTTTCTTTTTTTTTCTTATATAGAGTTAGGCTCCATCAAAAACCCAGCATTAGCTGCCTGGAAATGTATTAATATAAAAATGAAAGAACAGTCCCTCAGCTCAGTTCTACTTATACACTAAGACTATAAGTTACAGTGTATCATACAATTCGATAATGAAAACCTGAAACGCCCATATCATGATAAGTTATTGCAGTGTGAGCTCAGTTTAATTATTCAGTTACGAGTAGTTTAGTGCTTCTGCAGCAATCATGGTAAGCAGCATGAATGAGGAGGGCACTGAGAGGATGGGTCTATGCAGGTCAGACTTTGGAAAGTACCCCTCATGTCTCAGTGTGTGGTGAGTTCACTGATCCACTTCTTTACCTGGAAAAAGGTCTCTCCTGTTAGTCTCCTGCAATCTAACACAGATATTTTTGCACTTTTATAACTGTAACTACATTTCTCTGAGAGTGTACTATGCATGTATGGTTGTAATTATTCATAGCGTCTGTGAGTGCAGGCTTTTTTTTTCTTTTGGAATAGTAAAGTGACTTGAGCCGAATGCCACCCTGCCATAGTTCATATGGTTTGCTGCTGACTCTGGAAAAAGTCACTTTCTAAATTTACTCCACGATATAGCAGAGAGAGATTCACAAACCAACCACAAATGGAACATCACAGGGAACTTTCTAAAATGCTCTAAAATCTAAAGTGCTACCTTAATGATAATAGATGGCTAGTATGGCTATTGGGTAGGGGTGCAACGATACACAAAATTCACGGTTCGGTTCGATACTTTGGTGTCACGGTTCGATATTTTTTCGATACAAAAAAAATGTTCATGCCTTTTTAATTTGTCATTTATTAAAATTATAAATATATATTTTAACTCAAAAGTACAGTTTTTAAATTTAACCCTAACCCTTGTGCGTGTTTTTTATTTTGACAGCGAATGCGCACCTGCGGACCACTTATGTGCAGCCCTGGTTATTTAGCTCATCATATCGCAGCCACAGAAATTATTTTGTCCATGAAACCATAAAGCTGCACTTTCTTTTTGCCTTATAGTCTGATTTGTCATAACTTTTCCGTTTTGCGGTAAGCTTTTCTTTGGCTGTCACTTCTTCACCCTGACCTGTCTTATTTGGCTCAGCAGAACTAAAATATGTATCCTGCTGCTTTTACACACACACTCACATAAGCTCAGCGATTCTCTGTGCGATCAACCTCTCACATGTTTAAGCTGTGGGAGATTTCACTTGTCATGTTTGCATAGTAAGCTAACGATTAATAAGACGATGTCAGAGGAATTGGTGCACAAATTATCATCACTCACCAATCAGTACTGTCGCTCTCTATACACCGTTCACGCGATTGCAAAGTGAAAGCAAAAAACAAGCGCAAATTCAAACGCGATTTCAATATGTCACATATTGACAGTGGCTCACCGATGCCAATGACATAATTACCCAGCTACATTTCCGAAAGAATGCAAAAGCATTGACATATATTTTTCCTTCCTACAATAGCCCGACAGGCAGGGAAGAGACAGATTTTGGTAGCCCCAGGACGTCGGGCTAGCGATTTTGCGAGCCCTGTATCTGATTGAGGAATCACTCATCTTTGGAAAAGAGAATTTATTACAGAGAAATGTCTCTTTCCAAAATAAAAGCTATACTATCCGCTTCTTCTGGGCTATATTCTCAGCAGCATATTAAACATATCAGGTCCCCATAAGGAGAATCATGTGCTAACGGCTGTCTAAATGACTCGGCTAAAGTTAGTAGCATGCATGCTTGTTGTTTTTGTCTTTGCACTAGGATGATGTCGGCGTAAATGTGCAGTCATATTCGTTGTGTTCCCACTAGTGCTTTCAGGGTTAAAATGACCTTAACGCCACAACACGGCAAATCTCCGTTAACGAGCTACCCCTGATAGCCCCGTGCATGGGGCTAGACGGCCAACACGTTAACGAGCTAACTGCGCTAACACACTAGCTCCCACCCATGTAATTGAGCATTGCGTGGCACATCCAACATACTGTTTTACTTTAGTCCATGACGCGCTTACCTTCAGGGTCATACGTCACATGAAAACCAAAATAATTCCAAACGCCAGATCTGAATGAGGGTGGGGGAGGTTCAGTTTGCCATGTTAAAAGGAGAGCTTAACTTCTGTTTCGCTAGCTTGCCCTGCGCTCTTCCTTCTGACTATGCTGTCTGTGTGGAGCGCTCAGTGGATCTGCGCTTGACAGTGCAGCCTAGGCGGAGTAGTCGAACGCAGATTCACTGAGCGCTCCACACAGACAGCATCGTCAGAAGGAAAATTGATAAAATAAATTACAAATGTTGTATTGTTCGATACATATGCGTACCGAACCGAAAGCACTGTATCGAACGGTTCAATATCGATACGAATATCGTTGCACCCCTACTATTGGGTAATTGCTAATAATTAAACGGCTAATGGTAACATCTGCTCCAGCCATGCTAACATTTCTTATAATTGTTTAATACGTAACTGTTGCTGAAACTGGAATTACTGACCTCTGAAATTCCTCACAAAGTGTTGTTGAGTGTTGCAAACAACGAATACAGTTCATGTGTTCAGCTGCTAGTGAAGGGAGGGGCTGTGTGAAATTGTGTACCAGCTGGAGGAGGCGAAAACACCACTGTTGTGAATGAGTATCTGATAGTAATTTTTAGCCTTTATTAGTATCTTATTGTCATTTTTTTATAAACCTACTGTGGATTGACACCTGACCAGCAAAAATGTCTTATAGATAAGTTGTGAGTTATTCATTAAAGGGTCTTTAGTCTTTAGTGTAAAGCTCCTTGTTGGGATTTGGTGCTATACAAAATAAAATGGAACTGAATTGAATATTTAAAAAACAACTACATTTCAGAATGGAAAATGGCAAGCTCTGTGCAAGCGTGATAGCGGTGTCCCCTTCACTCTTTTGGTGGGTTGGTCGCCTCATTAATTTGATCCAGAGGTCTCAACAAGCATTGGATGAGTTATTTTCGATATTTATTGTGGCAACTCTTTATGAAGAGTTCATTTCCTCACATGCATTCATGCTTGTCAGCATTCTTTGTTTTTAAAGTACAAGAAATCCTAACAATATTAATGAAAAAATAGAAATAATAGAACTGAAATAACTGAGGCTCAGCCCAGTACTTTGCCTGTGGTGATCATTTTCAATCTAGGATGCTGCCGATATCATACATATGCATAAACTCAGCACATTTAGTTAATCCAACAAAAGGTTTTAGCTCAAGTAAACATTCACCTAAGAAAAAAAAGTGTTCTCTGGCAAATCCACTAATAGTACACAGTTGCATTTGCATCTACAAGCGATTTATACAATCCCCTCTGGCAGGTCATCCAGATCTTTCTCTTGTAATCATTCCTAGCTATTCTTTGATAAAGTTTATAGGGATAGGATGGTGTTTGATCTGCGTGTGCTTTGTACTGAGGAAAGTGTTAGTAAGACACTGGGGCGCGCTTTAGGGGCGAATTGGGTTAAAGCGCGGCATACCATCTGTCACCTTGAAGAGAGGCAGGATGTGCAGTTCAAATCTGCAGGGAGCAGATCTGTCACGAGAAAAGCCTGGGCATTTTTCCCCTGGGTGACAGAGGAGGGAGACAAGAGGGGCTGTGGATGAGAGACAACATGAAACTGTGAGAGAGAGGGTTTAGGTTAGAGGAATAATGAGAAATTGTGTGCATGTGCTTGTGCCAAAATCCAGAACTGCCTCCGACAACTTATTAGCACATTAAAGTAAAAAAAGAAAAAAGAAAAAAAGAGGGGGGACAAAACTAAAACAAAAACTTACTGAAGCTGATGCAGCTTTTAAGGACATTTTGGACCTTTTTCTGCAGTGATGCATATCCTAAGCAATGCAAATGAGCCTCACTATTTGCCTAGCTTGAAAGAGCAGCGCTATTATTATTAACAGCAAAAGAAAAAAGTCTGACTGGGGGTTATTTTACCTCTCCCAGCGGGGAGCCTGCAAATTAACAAAAAGAAAATTGAAAGCAACATTTGCTGCCTCTGTTATTTCTGTATTTTCCATCTCCTTCCCCACATGAGAATGCAGCAGCCTCTAAATTAATTAGCTCTGAATATGTCTTAATGATATTTATACATTTTAGTGTAATTGTCTAATTGTGCTTTTCTAAAGAAACATATACAGTATGTTTTAGAAGACAAGCTCTTTGCAGCTGAAAATAGGGAGAGAATTTCCCAGCTTATTAAGGATTTTTTTTTTTTTTTTTTTTTTTTTTGATGTTCAGCACATCATTAAGTCCGCTCCCATTGTGATTGTGCCTAACCAGCCTCCTCTCTCCTCCACGCTGCTGTTTCTCTGGGGATAGATTCTGCACCAGGCTGTTGGTCAATTAGTCAGTGTGTGTAATTCAAAGGCTGGGAGATTATGTGTTTTCTGCTCCGTGTATGTGTTTGTTTCAGTGAGGCTGGTAGCGTTGGTCATAAAGGGCAGGAAGAAAAAAGATTAGGACTTAATAGGTGTTAGGCCCTCGAGGTAAAATATCTGGCCTCTTCAAGTATGGGTAATCTCTGGCTGTCATATAGTAACATGTTTGTACAGAACAAATATACATGAATCCACAATGTAACTACATAATCAGTGTCTTCCAATTTGTATTTGTATTTATTCTTATTATATTGACTTTTAAACATAGAAAACTAATACAAAGACCTGATTTCCACATAATGAAATGTATGAACATGAAGTAAACACATTAATTAAACAGAATGAAATTAAAAACTCATTTTTTTAAATTACTGTTTGTGCTTTTGTTTAAGTTGGATTTGTTTAATATAGTGTATTTAACCACTGTGTACATGAATTTACAGCCATGTGGTTCTTCTTCATCAATGTGTATGTGTGTCCAGACAGGAAGCAGTTCACAGTGACGTGGCTGTATGACTCACTGTCATTGGACAGTCTGTAGTGAACCACAAAAACATGAACATCTTACTATAATGATCACATCATATATACATATCAACACCCTACCTCCTCCTGAATGGGTGAGTCAATCTCGGTGAAACTTTGCATGAACTTTGTCATGCATACAGTGATTATCAACATCTGTATGTTTTTCAAGAATATTTATTATAAGTGCAAATTCTTTTTAATTTTGTATTCATTATCACCGAATAGATCCGATGTGATATTCTACATTTGTGTTTATTTCATGTGTCAGGTAAATTGTATGTCCCTAAAATTTGACATGAACACCAAATATGGAAAGAAATACAACTGTTTACCAGCACTGCTGGTTACATTAATACAAACAGGCCAGTTCAATAAAGATTCATCCCACAAACAGCCAGCCTCAAGTGGCCATTGATTGAACTGCAATCTTTTTGCTACTCGGGTGTTTGCCCGTTTTCTCACTTATTACCTTTCTTCTTTTTAAATGAATTCTCTGCATTCATTCAAGCACTCAGCTCTCTGGTGTTTGGTTAAACTTCCTACTTTTTAGAGATTTGTGGATGGTTTAGCACAAGTGCTTGGCCTATGTACTGTAAAGTCTGGATTATAAAAATGTTTCATCAAACTTCAAGTCTGAGAGAAAGGCTAATGAACATTTTTGTAGTTGGATTAGGGATCTCTCTCACTGACAAGTTGCGGGCTGATCCAATCACACTACTGTTGGTCACCTGTTGCTTTCGAAGTGTCAAGTAGCTGGGGACATCAGGTATGTAGTAGTGTCTGGGAAATTACATTTAGGGATTAGTTTGCATCTCTTCTTGTTTTTCTTTGTGGCTTTGGTGAGCAGTTGAAGACCCCTGTTTGCTCTGATCCTGGGTGTTACGTGCTGTACCGCCGGCCTGCATGGGGGATTTGCAGGAGCAGGCATATGCAAGTCAGGGAAAGTTTGGTCTCGGTTCAAAGATGGCAGCTCTTTCAATAACGTGCCCTGCATTCACTCTCGACCAAAGGAAATCCTGCCTTCACTTGCAGTGCTCACCTGCTCTTTTCATCTGTGCACCACAGATCAATATTGCAAAGCCTATAGCTGCTACCTTCATCCTCTCCCCTCTTTCTCTTGTTATCTGTGCATCCCATCACCCCAAAACACATTCACTGCTTCACCCCCCCCCCACCTTCTCTATCCCCTCCTCTGCGCTTGTGGATATTGCTTTTCTTTTCTCCATCACTCTTGTTTTCTCCACCGCTCCATCTCAATCAAGAATGCAGCAAGTTTTATGAATTCATCAAAAATGATCATGGACAATCCAGGGAGGCATGCAGGGAGGCAACAAGGCGAGACGATGGCAGTCTGAACAGACGGAGGAAAGAGAAAAAGACAGAGGGAGGGGAAAGAGGAGCAAAGTGAGGGGGGTGGTGGTGGGGGTAGGTGTTGCTGTACTGCTGAATTTTAATGAGTACCAGGGGGAATTTCTTCTTCACATTTTTTTTTCCTTTTCTCCCTTTCCATTTTTTTTCCCTAGGATGCACCCATCTACAACACAGCTCTATATCACTGTCTCACAAATGAGCTTTAACACGGCTTCACGTTGGCCTGGAAAGAGCGTGTCACTGAGTGAGGCTGTCGGCTATGCACCGAGAAAACAGCGAACCAAAAGTTCTAATTGAACTGCCAATTTGTCATGTTTATCTTTGCTGTCTTCCACCAGACACCAAACCGCACATGCGGCAGCCGCCACATCCCCTTCCTGGAAACCGGCGCAGATGTAAGCAGTGTTTCTTTCCATGACAGATCTGCTGCTCATTAGTGAATTATGCATTCTCTTCATTAGAGTCTAACAGATAGCATCACAAGCGTCCAGACTTTGTATTTCTATTCTTTGTGCCGTTGTCTTGCTGAATTTTTTGGGGGTGTTTCTTTTGCCCCCAATTTTTTTCCCTTCTTCCACCACTATGTCCTCGTGGCCTATGGCTCCTCTGCACTATCTATGCCTTGTCTCTTTCTCCGTCTCTGCTCTCTCACTCTCTCCTGGGAAGACTTTATTATGATTTGCTCTGACAGCAAAGTACACAGATAAAAGATAATTGCCTGGCTTGACTCCTCCATTGATATGAAAATAGGATTTAAATTATTCACAGTGGTTTGAAGGTTAGTTGAAGGTTATTACTGTGAGATAGAAGTGGAAAAGAACAAGGTAAGAATAAAATAAATAAATAAATAAAAGAGGGGGAAAAAAAATCTTGTGCGTTGCAAGCTGTGGCCGGAAGGTGAGGTGCTTTTCTGAAAGACTCATTTGCAATGCATGCAGTGGAGACATCTTGCGAACAAACCACAAAAGCCTCTCAGGGGGATTTGAACATGGTGGTGGAAGTCAGCTATTAAGCAGCAAATTAAGGGTGGCTTCTCCACAGCAAAACATTGTCAGTTGTAAATAAGGCTGTATCCGATCCTTGCCCACGCTCTAATCCTTTTCATTCGTCTCCTGTCTAGCCTTGCATAGCGTTTCATTTTTCATGCAAAGCCATCGGTGCACGTTAGGTAATACACTGCTCCTTTCTTGTGAAGACAGAAAAGGTTGAAGTGTTGGGTTTAAATCGGGGCCAGTTCTGTTGGGAGACTGGCTTGTTTTGCACTGGACATGATAGACTCAGGAGGGGGTGAGGCAGAATTACCTGCTCTGTTGTTGTTGCCAGCCTCCCCGAGGACACGTTCGCTGATCAAAGCAGGGGTTTGTGGGATAAATAGAAGAGGGGAGAGGTTATGAGGAGTCCTTTTTCCGCGCCCATTGTATTACCTCTTCAGTGGCTTGTGTGTCTGAAGGGCTTTGTGATGCCTGTAGACAGGATTCAGACATTTCTTACACGGGAAGGCTGCGGTAGGTGGTCTGTAAACAAAACAACGCTGCTATCATCCACAGATTTGGCTGCCAGTACCTGTCTGCTTCCATCTTCCAGCTATTAGACTCCATATTGGATTTGATGGTTGAAGATGGTTTTTTCAGTGTAACCACTACAATTACATTGTTTGTATTATACACAGATTTCTTAAAAACAAGAATGACTCACACTAAATGTATATGAGTGCCGCATTTGTTATCTTTTAGCTTCGCTTTCGTTCGCCACCAGCTCCAAAGCTGCTAAATGTTCCACTGTGTTCATTAGAGTACTCACTAACTTTGTCATCTTGTGATGGAAAAGTAATGTTCACAGAGTTTATCTGAGGAACTTATTTGTCTCTGTGGCTGATCAGAACAGGGTGAGCTCGCAGATAACAGCTGCAGACTGGGAAACAAACAAAACAAAGAACAAAACTGTCTAAACTGAGCTAAAGAGAACCATTGGGTAAATGTTAACTGGTGGTTTGCTGCCTTGACTTACAACTTCTACAATAGACTCAGCCATGTGATCCATCAGCAAAGCTTTAAGTTTTGTTTTTTTTTACATATCAGCTGTTGGTATCAAAGATAGGCAGTTAGCTTATTTTAATCTTCTAATCTTGTTACAGTAAATGTCCTACATGACAAATGTTAGTTAATGTTATAAATTGTTACTAAGACGAATATGCATTAATATGCTGGCATAGGAGGAGATGAAGTCAAGGCTGAAAGCAAAGAAATCTGTGGTTTATCCACAAAGTCTCATTTTTTGCAACATCTCCCTCTGCATAATCTGTGCATCACCGAGCTCCTGTACTGAAATATCATTAAAACGATGGTAATTTTATTTATGAGCCATCATGTCATCCATTGCAAGCAAGGTCGTGCTTGCCTGTTTTCTATACTGAAGGAGTTCTGCTGAAAAAAACAGTTGCTGACAGAACAAACTGATATGTTTCTTTGTAATTATTGTAAAACTAAAATGTAACTCTTAAGTTAAAAAAGACAGCTGGAAGTGTCTTCAGGAAGATATGACAAAGAATAACAAAACAGATAAGACAAAAACAGATAACGTGCTCAGCTGTGCATGGAACCATGTGACAATTACCTGAACTGCTCATGAGGTTGGTGAATACTTGAACCTATTGTGCCTGATCTCCAGAATTCTTGTCCAATTGCTAAAAAATAGAAATAGAGTATAGAGTGTATATTTGTCCATTAAGACTTGAGAGTGAAATGTGTCTTTGTTTTTCTGGTGATCTTTGTGTTGTTGGTTAGCTGTAGCTTCATTTATAATCAAGATATCCCAGGAAGAGCATTTTACATGGCAGTTATTATAAAGAAGAGCTGACCAACACATGGCAACATCCCTCTGGTCATTTTAGATTTCATATATCTGTAGTCGAATGGTAACAAAGAGAGGGAAGGTAGTCAGAACTGAGGGGATTGAACTACCAGAAGGCAACATTGCAGACATAGAGGACAGTTACAAGTACATGGGGATCCCGCAGGCGAATGGGAACCATGAAGAGGCCGCTAGAAAGGCTGCAACCACCAAGTACCTGCAGAGGGTCAGGCAAGTCCTGAGGAGTCAGCTGAATGGTAAGAACAAGATCCGGGCCATCAACACGTACGCCCTGCCCGTGATCAGGTACCCTGCTGGGGTAATAGGCTGGCCAAAGGAGGAGATAGAAGCCACTGACATAAAGACAAGAAAGCTCCTTACCATGCATGGAGGGTTTCACCCCAAGTCCAGCACCCTGAGGCTGTACGCTAAGCGGAAGGAAGGGGGCCGGGGACTGGTGAGTGTCAGCACCACAGTCCAGGATGAGACAATGAACATCCAAGAATACATTGGGAAGATGGCCCCAACTGACCGAGTGCTCAGTGAATACCTCAGGCAGCAGAAACCCAAGAAAGAGGAGGGAGACGAGGAACCATCATGGAAGGACAGGCCCCTGCACGGTATGTACCACCGGCAGATAGAGGAGGTGGCTGATATCCAGAAATCCTACCAGTGGCTGGACAAAGCTGGACTGAAAGACAGCACAGAGGCACTAATCATGGCAGCACAAGAACAAGCTCTGAGCACAAGATCCATAGAGGCTGGGGTCTATCACACCAGGCAAGACCCCAGGTGCAGGCTGTGTAAAGATGCCCCAGAGACAATCCAGCACATAACAGCAGGGTGCAAGATGCTAGCAGGCAAGGCATACATGGAACGCCATAACCAAGTGGCCGGCATAGTGTACAGGAACATCTGTGCCAAGTATAACCTGGAAGTCCCGAGGTCAAAATGGGAGATGCCCCCAAGGGTGGTGGAGAATGACCGAGCTAAGATCCTGTGGGACTTCCAGATACAGACGGACAAAATGGTGGTGGCTAACCAACCGGACATAGTGGTGGTAGACAAACAGAAGAAGACGGCCGTAGTGATCGATGTAGCGGTTCCGAATGACAGCAATATCAGGAAGAAGGAACACGAGAAGCTGGAGAAATACCAAGGGCTCAGAGAAGAGCTCGAGAGGATGTGGAGGGTGAAGGTAACGGTGGTCCCCGTGGTAATCGGAGCACTAGGTGCGGTGACTCCCAAGCTAGGCGAGTGGCTCCAGCAGATCCCAGGAACAACATCGGAGATCTCTGTCCAGAAGAGCGCAGTCCTGGGAACAGCTAAGATACTGCGCAGGACCCTCAAGCTCCCAGGCCTCTGGTAGAGGACCCGAGCTTGAAGGATAAACCGCCCGCAGGGGCGTGCTGGGTGTTTTTTTATATTCATATATATGTATATATATATATATATATACATATATATATATATATACATATATGTATATATATATACTATGGCATGCCCTTTAGGAAAATATTATATATATATTCCAACCAAAGTCTGAATATATAGAATGAAACTTGAATATATAGGATGAAACTTGAATATATAGAATGAAACTTGAATATATAGGATGAAGCTTGAATATATAGGATGAAACTTGAATATATAGAATGATCTTTTGAATATATAGAATGAAGCTTGAATATATAGAATGAAACTTGAATATATAGAATGATCTTTTGAATATATAGAATGAAGCTTGAATATATAGAATGAAACTTGAATATATAGGATGAAACTTGAATATATAGGATGAAACTTGAATATATATAGAATGATCTTTTGAATATATAGAATGAAGCTTGAATATATAAAATGATCTTCTGAATATATAGAATGAAACTTGACGTCACGGAGGCGCTTGCGCCATCTAGTGTTTTCCTTGTTTGTACCTGCGAGGAATGGCACTATGAGCCAGTCCGCACGGAATTTTGTGGCTCAAATTCTAAGTAATGAGGAGCTAATTAACACCCTGGCAAATGCATGTTCTGGGCAACCTAATATTTGTACTAGTGTACCGCATCGTACTACTGATGAAGAAATTTATTCACTTTTTCGTCGTGGAAGACCAAATGCAGTGAACCTCTCCGGTCAGATAACCCCTGGTTATCCAGCTAACGTTACTGCGGTCAAGTGAGCCCTCACTTACGAAGTCGCAGTCAAGCTAGCCGCCCCGCCAGCCGCACCTAAAATGTTGTTGCACTACTCTTACGCATATTACGGTATAGGTGCCGACTGGCTTAGAAACGCAGTGTTTTCTGTCCTGACACTATTTTACTTCACAATCCACTCCCAGTTTTGGTTAATCTCCACTTTCACCCCTGTGATCCACAGCCCAAATTACTGTATGATTCAGAGAAAATTAACAATAAAATTTACCCAATTTACTCAACTATACTTTTAATGTCCTCATCTTTGAGCTCAGATTACAGGAAAACTGAAAGAGGTGACGCAGATATTTCACTGGATTCTGACTCTGGGTGACCCCCACTCTGCATGCTGTGATCCACAGCCAAAATTACTGTACAGTTTTTGAGAAAATTGATAGTAAAATCTTCCCATTTTGCTTTACTGTACTCTACATATTGACATCTTTGATCTCCGATTACAGGAAAACTGTAAGAGGTGACGCAGATATTTCACTGGTTTCTGAATCTCGCCACTCTTCACCCTGTCATCCACAGCCAAAATTACTGTACAGTTTTTGAGAAAATTCATGGTAAAATCTTCCCATTTTGCTTTACTGTACTCTACATATTGACATCTTTGAGCTCCGATTACAGGAAAACTGTAAGAGGTGACGCAGATATTTCACTGGATTATGAATCTAGGCCATCTCCACTCTTCACCCTGTCATCCACAGCCAAAATTACTGTACGGATTTTGAGAAAATTGATAGTAAACTTTGCACAATTTACTCTACTGTACTCTATATATTCTCATCTTTGAGCTTAGATTACAGGAAAACTGTAAGAGGTGACGCAGATATCTCACTGGATTATGAATCTAGGCCATCTCCACTCTGCACCCTGTGATCCACAGCCAAAATTACTGTACGGATTTCTGATAAAATTAAATCCTATTCCATTACCAAACAAAATGAGTTCATTGAAGTATTTGCTTAACTACAAGAAATGTCTTTCCACACACAATTTAAATTTTTCAAAATGTCATTCACACACCACCTCAAGTATCAACTTCAGTTTTAGACATTATTTATTCAGTGCTTAATCACAACAATAGTCAACTTAAGGCACTTACATAATAAGTTAAACCTTACAATAATACATACAGAGAAAAACCCAACAATCATATGACCCCCTATGAGCAACAGTGGGAAGGAAAAACTCCCTTTTAACAGGAAGAAACCTCCGGCAGAACCAGGCTCAGGGAGGGGCGGCCATCTGCCTCAACCGGTCAGGGTGAGAAATTACATTTCTCAGATTACTGATTTCTCATATTACTACTACACAGTTTAGATACACTCAACAAAAATATAAACGCAACACCTTTGTTACTGCTCCCATTCCCCATGGGATGGACGTAGAGACCGAAAATTCATTCCAGATACACAATATAACCATCCCTCCCAAACAGTGGTCACAAATCAGTCCAAATGTGTGGTAGTGGGCACATCTGCTATATTGAGATAATCCATCCCACCTCACAGGTGTGCCACATCAGGATGCTGATCTGACATCATGAGTAGTGCACAGGTGTACCTCAGACTGCCCACAACAAAAGGCCACCCTGGAATGTGCAGTTTTTTGCGCTATTGGGGGTCTGGGGACCCAGAACCGGTCAGTATCTGGTGTGACCACCATTTGCCTCATGCAGTGCAACACATCGTCGCATGGAGTCTATCAGATTGTCAATTGTGGCCTGTGGAATGTTGGTCCACTCCACTTCAATGGCTGTGCGAGGTTGTTGGATATTCGTGGGAACTGGTACACGCTGTCGTATACGCCGGTCAAGCACATAATTTCTCACCCTGACCGGTTGAGGCAGATGGCCGCCCCTCCCTGAGCCTGGTTCTGCCGGAGGTTTCTTCCTGTTAAAAGGGAGTTTTTCCTTCCCACTGTTGCTCATAGGGGGTCATATGATTGTTGGGTTTTTCTCTGTATGTATTATTGTAAGGTTTAACTTATTATGTAAGTGCCTTAAGTTGACTATTGTTGTGATTAAGCACTGAATAAATAATGTCTAAAACTGAAGTTGATACTTGAGGTGGTGTGTGAATGACATTTTGAAAAATTTAAATTGTGTGTGGAAAGACATTTCTTGTAGCTAAGCAAATACTTCAATGAACTCATTTTGTTTGGTAATGGAATAGGATTTAATTTTATCAGAAATCCGTACAGTAATTTTGGCTGTGGATCACAGGGTGCAGAGTGGAGATGGCCTAGATTCATAATCCAGTGAGATATCTGCGTCACCTCTTACAGTTTTCCTGTAATCTAAGCTCAAAGATGAGAATATATAGAGTACAGTAGAGTAAATTGTGCAAAGTTTACTATCAATTTTCTCAAAATCCGTACAGTAATTTTGGCTGTGGATGACAGGGTGAAGAGTGGAGATGGCCTAGATTCATAATCCAGTGAAATATCTGCGTCACCTCTTACAGTTTTCCTGTAATCGGAGCTCAAAGATGTCAATATGTAGAGTACAGTAAAGCAAAATGGGAAGATTTTACCATGAATTTTCTCAAAAACTGTACAGTAATTTTGGCTGTGGATGACAGGGTGAAGAGTGGCGAGATTCAGAAACCAGTGAAATATCTGCGTCACCTCTTACAGTTTTCCTGTAATCGGAGATCAAAGATGTCAATATGTAGAGTACAGTAAAGCAAAATGGGAAGATTTTACTATCAATTTTCTCAAAAACTGTACAGTAATTTTGGCTGTGGATCACAGCATGCAGAGTGGGGGTCACCCAGAGTCAGAATCCAGTGAGATATCTGCGTCACCTCTTTCAGTTTTCCTGTAATCTGAGCTCAAAGATGAGGACATTAAAAGTATAGTTG